>NC_058519.1:251351629-252551629 GCF_904849725.1 Hordeum vulgare subsp. vulgare
TGGGCCCCGAGATACCTCTCCGTCACACCGAGTGACAAATACCAGTCTTGATCCATACTAACTCAACGGACACCTTCGGAGATACATGTAGAGCACCTTTATAGTCACCCTGTTACGTTGCGACGTTTGATGCACACAAGGTATTCCTCCGGTGCCAGTGAGTTATATGATCTCATGGTCATAGGAACAAATACTTGACATGCAGAAAACAATAGCAATAAAATGACACGATCAGTATGCTACGTATATCATTTTGGTCTTGTCCATCACATGATTATCCTAATGATGTGATCCCGTTATCAAGTGACAACACTTTCCTATGGCCAGGAAACCTTGACCATCTTTGATCAACGAACTAGTCAACTAGAGGCTCACTAGGGACAGTGTGTTGTCTATTTATCCACACATGTATTTGAGTTTCCGATCAATACAATTCTAGCATGGATAATAAACGATTATTATGAACAAGGAAATATAATAATAACTAATTTATTATTGTCTCTAGGGCATATTTCCAACAGTCTCCCATTTGCACTAGAGTCAATAATCTAGTTCACATCACCATGTGATTTTAACGAACCCAACACCCATATAATTCTGCGGTCTGATCACGTCTTGCTCGTGAGAGAGGTTTTAGTCAACGGTTCTGAATATTTAAGATCCGTGTGTGCTTTACAAATCTTTATGTCATCTTATAGATGCTGCTACTATGTGCTATTCAAAAATACTCCAAATATCTACTCTACTATACGAATTCGTTTTACTACTCATAGTTATCGGGATTAGTGTCAAAGCTTGCATCAACGTAACCCTTTATGACGAACTCTTTAACCACCTCCATAATCGAGAAAAAAAAATCCTTAGTCTATTAGTTACGAAGGATAACTTTGACCGTTGTTCAGTGATTCAATCCTGGATCACTCTCTGTACCTCCTAACAGACTTGTGGCAAGGCACAAATCAGGTCGGTACACATCATGGCATACTGTAGGGTCTACGGCTAAGGCATAGGGGACGACCTTCATCCTTTCTCTTTCTTTTGCCGTGGTCGGGCTTTTGAGTCTTACTCATATTCACACCTTACAACATAGCCAAGAACTCTTTCTTTGCTGATCTATTTTGAACTCCTTATAAAACTTGTCAAGGCATGCATTTCATTTGAAAGTTCTGCTTAGCATTTTGATTTATCTCCATAGAAGTTTATGCTCAATGTTCAAGTAGCTCTATCCAGGTCTTCCTTTGAAAAACTCCTTTCAAACAACCTTTATGCTTTACAGAAATTCTACGTTACTTCCGAACAACAATATGTCAACCACATATACTTCTCAGAAAATTCTATAGTGCTCCCACTCACTTCTTTGGAAATACAAGTTTCTCATGAACCTTGTAGAAACCCAAAATCTTTGATCATCTCATCAAAGCGTATATTCCAACTCCGAGATGCTTGCACCAGTCCATAAAAGGATCGCTGGAGCTTGCATACTTGTTATTATCCTTAGGATCGACAAAACCTTCTGGTTGTATCACACACAACCTTTCCTCAAGGAAACCATCGAGGAAACAATATTTTGACATCCTATGTGCAATATTTCATAAATATTGCAGCAACTTCTAACCTAATTCCAACAGACTTTTAGCATCGCTATGAGTGAGAAAGTCTCATCATAGTCAACTCTATGATCTTGTCGGAAACATCTTTGCAACAAGTCGAGCTTTTCTCAATACTGACTTATCACCATCATCGTCTATCTTCCTTTTAAAGATCCATCTTTACTCAATAGTCCTACGACCACCAAGTAGTTCTTCCAAAGTCTGCACTTTGTTTCATACATGGATTCTCTCTCGGATTTCATGGCCTCCAGCCTTTTGTCGGAATCCGGGCCCACCATCGCTTCTCCATAGCTCGTAGGTTCATTGTTGTTCAACAACATGACCTCCAAGACAGGGTTACCGTACCACTCTGTAGTAGTACGCGACCTTGTAGTCCTACGAGGTTTGTAGTAACTTGATCCGAAGCTCTAATGATCACCATCATTAGCTTCCACTTCAATTGGTGTAGGAGCCACGGGAACATCTTCCTGCGCCCTGCTACACACTGGTTGAAGTGACGGTTCACTAACCTCATCAAGTTCCACCACCCTCCCACTCAATTCTTTCAAGAGAAACCTTTCCTCGAGAAAGGACCCGTTTCTAGAGACAAACACTTTGCTTCCGGATCTGAGATAGGAGATGTATCCAAGTGTTTTGGATATCCTATGAAGATTCATTTATTCGCTTTGGGTTCGAGCTTATCATACTGAAACTTTTTCACATAAGCGTTGCAGCCCCAAACTTTCAAGAAACGACAACTTATGTTTCTCCAAACCATAGTCTATACTGTGTCATCTCAACGGAAATACGCGGTGCCCTATTTAAAGTGAATGCGGTTGTCTCTAATGCATAACCTATAAACGATAGTGGCAATTTGATAAGAGACATCATAGTATGCACCATATCAAATAGGGTGAGGCTATAACGTTTAGACACATCATCACACTATGGTGTTCTAGGTGGCGTGAATTGTGAAACAATTTCCACATTGTCTTAAATGTATACCAAAAACTCGCAACTCAGATATTCATCTCTATGATCATATCGTAGACAGTTTATCCTCTTGTCACGACGATGTTCACTCTGAAATAGCTTTGAACTTTTCAATATTTCAGACTTGTGATTCATCAAGTAAATACTCCTGTATCTACTCAAATCTTCAGTGAAGTAAAAACACAATGATATCCACTGCGTGCCTCAGCACTCATTGGACTGCACACATCAAAATGTATTACTTCCGACAAATCACTCTCTTGTTCCATGTGGCATGATTTGCATGTCTCACGTGATTCAAAATCAAGTGAGTCCAAACGATCCATCTCTATGGAGCTTATTCAAGCATTTATACCAACAGGTATGGTTTGCATGTCTCAAACGTTTCAAAAATGAGTGAGTAAAAAGATCCATCAACATGGAGCTTCTTCATGCATTTTTATACCAACATGACTCAAGTGGCAGTGCACAACTAAGCGGTATTATCATTATTACTTTGTATCTTTTGGCACCAATATTATGTACAGGTGTAACACTACGATCTAGATTCAGTAAACCATTGAGGGTAATTATTCAAGCAAATAGAATAACTATTATTCTCTTTAAATGAATATCGTATTCCAATAAACACGATCCAAACATGTTCATGCTCAACGCAAACACCAAATAACAATTATTTAGGTTTTACCACCAATCCCGATGATAGAGGGAGCGTGCGATGTTTGATCACATCAACCTTGGAAATACTTCCAACACGTATCGTCACCTTGCCTTTAGCTAGTCGTCGTTTATACCGTAGCTTTTATTTCGTGTTACTAATCACTTAGCAACCGAACCAGTATCTAATACCCTCGTGATACTAGGAGTACTAGTAAATTACACATCAATATCTTGTATATCAAATATATATCTTTCGACTTTGCCAGCCTTCTTATCTACCAAGTATCTAGGGTAACTCCGTCTCAGTGACTGTTCCCCTCATAACAGAAGCACTTAGTCTCGGGTTTGGGTTCAATCTTTGGTTTCTTCATTAGAGTAGCTACTGGTTTGCCGTTTCATGAAGTATCCCTTCGAGACCTTGCCCTTCTTGAAACTAGTTGTTTTACTAACCATCAACAATTGATGCTCCTTCTTGATTTCTACTTTCACAGTGTCAAACATTGCGAATCGCTCAAGGATCATCATATCTATCCTTGATATGTTGTAGTTCATCACGAAGCTCTAGCAGCTTAGTGGAAGTGATTTTGGAGAACCATCACTATCTCATCTGGAAGATTAACTCCCACTTGATTCAAGCGATGGTTGTACTCAGACAATCTGAGAACATGCTCAACGATTTGAGCTTTGCTCCTTTACTTTGTAGGCAAAGAATCTTGTCGGAGGTCTTATACCTCTCAACACGGGCATGAGCATGAAATCTCAATTTCATCTCCTGGAACATCTCTTATGTTCCGTGACGTTTCAAAAATGTCTTCGGCGCCTTGCTTCTTAGCCATTAAGTATTACGTACTGAACTATCATGTAGTCATCAAAAACGTGTATGTAAGATGTTCGCAACATCCACAGACGACGCTTGAGGTGCAGCACACCGAGTGGTGCATTAAGGACATAAGCCTTCTGCGCAACAATGAGGACAATCCTTAGTTTTACGGACACAGTCCGCAAAGTTGCTACTATAAACTTTCAACTAAATTTTCTCTAGGAATATATAAAAATAGTAGAGCTATAGCACAAGCTACATCATAATTCGCAAAGACCATTAGAATATGTTCATGAAAATTAGTTACATATGATCAAGTATTCTTGCTTGGCTCCTATGTCAATATACTCATATATTGATAACTTTGTCATCTCCAAAGTGCTTGGTAGATACTAGAGTGGTCGTGCATGTTTGCCATGTTTTATTTGGCATCTTATTGTGCGAGCATGTTGGTATGCATATTTTTCTCACTCAAGTATATGCAATTGTTGTTATTTGGCTTTCTATTTTATTTGGCCAATTGGATATACAAGAATTCCTAAGTACCCCTCTCTAGATATCTATGCTTTCCCATCTCAGATTCTATTCATTCTACATAAAAAAATTGAGCAAGCACTTTAGAGACACTCTGTGTGAGGAGAACTCGGAGATTCCTCTCGACAATAGCTGACTTGCAAAACCTCCCATGTGCCACTCCGTGTGACCAACTCCATATGTCGGTCCCACCGAAGCACTATGGTTGATTAGGTTTTATGATCTCGGTACCATCGATAGGAAATTCACGGCCTCATCGAGTTTAAATGTCCCTAGAAAGATAAGGAACTCGGTGGCACCAATATTTCCAACTTGGTGTCACCAACAGCAGGGGATATAAATATCCAACGGGCCTGACTTTTGAAATCCTGCAGTGAACCATCACTTCTGAAGCCCCCTTGCTATTGTGCTCTCGTCTCCAGGACATCGTGATTATTCTCCCATGCCCCCTCGTTGTAGGAGTCCTCGTCATCATTGTCAATAACTCCCGCCGCCACCGTTGTAGGAGGTCTTCACCCAAATTAGGGTGAAGACCTCTCCCCTCTTTGCGCTCCTTTATCGAAATCTCGCGCAAACAGGTTTAGTCCATCTACAATCCATGATTGCAATATTCATATCCACAAGATATCTCTATTAGAGAGAACGATAAGTTTTTAGGTTTAGCAATCCGCAACTTGAATCTCGGTGTCACCGATTCGGAAAATTCGGTCTTACCAATTTTGGTTTTAGGGCTACAAAGAACAATCTTTGTCAAACCAAGTTTCTCTTTTCAATGAAACCGAAAAGTCTGCCAAGTTTCTGTTATGTCTTGGTGGCTCCGAAAACTTTGACTCGGAGGAACGAAAATCCTTTTTGCTAAAAGTTAAACTTAAGACTTTGAGTTCAATTTTTTGAAAACTTCTATGTTTTCTGATGCTCATCCACTCCTGCACTTCTACTTCTATTTAGAGGGTCAGCTTGTTTGCTTGTTAGTCTGTCAGGTTCAGAGGATATCCAGAAGGATTCCAGAGAGCCCAATCTGGAAATGGACTCAGGCACTAGTCCAGGGAGGGTAATTTTTGAGCCAGGTAGTCCAAGCTCCCATGATATGCCAAAGGTAGCTACGAGGTCTAGGAAGAAGCTTAACTTAGATGAGGAGGATGATGACTTCATTCCAGAAGAAAGCATTGCCCAAGAGCAAAAGGAGAGGATCATAGTCAAGAAAACTATGAGAAAGGAGTATGCCAGTCCGGGTACGAGAGCTCCAGGGGTAGCTCAGGAAGGGATGAAGTCACCCTTGAGAACCCCTCTTCGAAGAAGGCTAAGAAGCGAGGGAAGAAAAGAGCCACGAAGCGAGTTGTGCATGTTTTTGGAAGGCAAACTTCCATGTATGAAGATCCAACATAAGTTGCTGAGGAAGAAGAGGAAGAGTAAACTGCTAATCCAGCTCCTTCCAAGAAGAAGAATCTTATGGCAGATCTGATGCCAAGAAAGTCTGCATCCAAGACAAAGCCTTATGCTCCTAAATCCAAGAATCCAGTAGCTCCCAAGAAGACTACTAGGGATATACCTACATCAGAGAAGAACAAGACCTCTTCATCCAGAGATGTTGCTGCAGACGAGGAAGAAGACCTTTATGTGGTGAGGAAGTTGAGAGCTCATTTGTCGTTCCACAATTATGCTTATTTAGTTGTTGAGGACATGAAGAAAAGAAGAGATCAAGGTCTCGGACAGTGGAGAACTGCATATCCCTATGATGTTTGGAGGAGAAGAGCTATTAATACTTGTTTTCACACTAAGGAGCAACAAAATTCCTATGAGTCAGTGTTATTAGACAAGAGCCCTGTAGTTAGTGACATGAGATATGTGGACTGGGAATACATCAAGGAACATGAGGATTTCTTCCCTCACGTGAAAGAGAATTTCACAGCAATTGATATTGAAGATTTTGTAGGAGAAGAGATGACTTCCTGGAATGATGAGATGATCAAGCAATTCTGCTCTAGTGTTTACTTTTATCTATATGGTAAAATTATATGGGTGACTGAAGGTCACTGGTATAAGTCAACCATGGAGGAGTGGGCTACAATCATTGGTGCCCCAAAGGCCCAAGAGGTTGACTTGGATGTGTACTCTACTCCAAAAATGAATCATATAACTATGGCTAACATGTACAATCTAGTGCCCCACCAGTACTTGAAGACTCACAAGCTTGGGTCCGTATAGTTTTCGCAAGCAGGGATACCCACTACAAACACCATTATGAGGTACGCCCTAATGCCCAAGTGAGGACATGAGAAGATTATAAGAGGGTATTCCATCAATATGTTGCACCATGTTGATTCTCACATAAGGATTAGAGTGATGGATGTGAGAGTTGATATAGTGAGGAGGACACCTGCTGATCAGAAGATATCATGTTGATATGCTCTGTACATTCAGATGCACAACAATGCTAAGATTAGGAAGCATGCATATCAACTTGATTGTCCAAACGTGCCACTTCAGCCAGAGTTCGAATACAACGAGGTAGTGATGGACCCCGGCCATTCAAGCTCAACTACACCTCATCAGCGAGCAGAGGCAGCGAGAGCAGCTCGAGCACCATAGCTGAAATCCCAAGAGGAGGAGATGCCAGTTCTTGTCAGCACCATCCAGGGGACGGAGAAGAACATTTCTGAGATTTTGCTAAACTAGAAGATCCTTGGAAGGATCATGGAGACTAAATTCCATGACTTGGATATCAACGTCACGGAGTTGGCTACCAAGTGGATCAGCTAAAGCATGAAGTTGATGCAGTGCACACGCCTTGTTCCAGCAGTGATGATGATGATATGTCTCTTCCTACAACTACTCAGTTCAGGACTGAGACTAGGTGATTAGGCCAAGCATCAGCTCCTTCAGCTCCACCAGCTCGTGTACCACCAGTATCAACAACTCCACCTTAGAGGACATCCGCTGAAGCCTTCATCGTCACTCCCTTCTCGACTCCATCAACTGCTACCAGATGAGATCGAGCTCAGAGTGATGCTTAGACCTAGACCTTTGAACTTTTTGGTAACTTGTTGCCAAAGGGGGAGAAGTGTAGAGATCATTAGGGCTTCGAGAGAGAGTGTCTTGTTTTTTATTGCTCTCTTTAGGTTTTTCAAAAACATTTGGTGTTTTGGATGCCTTATACTTGTTGTGTTTGATCATACACTATCATTGTTTATGCTACTATGTTATATCTTTGTGCTATCTACATGATGATCATTCACTCATTTGTTTGGTGTTATATGCATTACTGTTCATTCATATCATTTATGCGCACTAGCAAGATGTATGTGGCATGGAAGTGTGACCCATGATCCTAATCTATTTTGCATTTGCATTTAAATGCAAATTCAGAATAATGCACAAATTTAGTGGAGATCTTGTTTTTCACATACTTCTTAAAGCAATGATGCTAATCATTGATTATATCTTTTGGAGAAGCTTTGATCTATAAGTTGTCATCAATTACCAGAAATGGGGAGATTGAAAGCACAATTGCTCCCAAAGGTGGTTTTGGTAATTAATAACAACATATGTTTCATTAAACTAATGATTCTATCTAAGTATATTTCAGAAAAGTTTGAAGATGCATTGGCTAAAGAATTGTGAAGAGAAACCCCTTGATGCAAGAAAAGTAATAAGATTGGCCATGCTTCAAGATACAAGACTCCACATTTTATATTTGTGAGAAATCACTTTTGTGTCCATAGGAAAGCCCAAACTCTTAAAAGGGGGTGAGTGTCGGTGTCGAAACCGACCGATCTTGAGTAGGAGGTCCGAAATGTGGATCTAGGGTCGATGGGTAACAAGAGACAATGGGGACGATGTTTTACCCAGGTTCGGGCCCTCTTAATGGAGGTAAAACTCTACGCCCTGCTCGTATAGTTATTGATGAGGTAGTACGGAGTACAAAGTTGATCTACTGCGAGATTGATGTTGTGGTCTAAACCCTAAGCATAATGAGTTTGATGTGTCCTACGAGCTATAACCCCTGGCTTATATATATGCTAGGGGTGTGAGGGTTTACACAAGGTCGGTTACAACAGAGAAGGAATATGAAAATGACTATATCTTCTTTGATTGCAAGCTAAATCTTTGGAATAGTCCATCTCGAATCCAACAATTCAGCCAATGGTCGAACAGGCCATAGAGTCTGGCCCATAAGGATAGGTAGGCGGCCCAAGGACCCCCTAGTCCTGTTCTCCCTCAGTAGGGCCCCGAACTAGCCTCCAATGCCAAAATACTCCTCCATTGATGATGTCCAGGGTGCTCGGGATTGCGAGGCGATTCCTCCTTTCTCCTTTAACCAAGGAATGTTCGGCTCTCGGTGTCTACTTCTCCTTTAAACACATAGACAAACATATATGTTCTTATCCCTTGGCCTAGCGTTTAACAACGAGCGATATCTTTCCTATTAGAAAAGCAGCGGTTGGCGAGGGCCCGTTCCTTTTTTGAATGAGCGGCTCAAGACTATTTTCTAGGCATGTCCCATCATGGAGATCGTGTCCCCTATTCCAGGGATATGGTTTATGGCTTGGGTTTATCCCACGCACCCATAATCATGATTTTATAGGGAAGTGGTGGATTTTATGGTACAACTACGAGGCCGTCCGCATTCTTGTGAGTTATAAAAGGAAAAAACCATCACCTCAGTCTCTTAACACACCTCAGATCTCACTCTCCATGGCCATTCCCTTCTTACAAAGCTCCAGTGACCTAGCTCTCCTTATCCTTTCGAGCTATTGAATCCCCTCACCACTCTAGCAATGGCCAATGCCGGTTCCAAGGGCAAGTGGGAGGTCTCCTCCGTCTCCGAAAAGGACATTTTGGAGCTCGAGAGCCGCGACTATCTTCCAGAAAACATAGCCCACCATGCGCCGGAGACGGACCAGGTTATCCCCACCCCTAAATATGGGGAAATAGTAGCTTTTGTCCCTCATTTCATTAGAGGATCAAGATTTCCTCTCGACCCATTCACTCGTGGGATCATGTTTAACTATGGTTTTGACTTCTACGATCTCCCCCGAACTCCATCAGCCATCTTTCTGCATTCATCACGGTCTGCGAGGCCTTCTTGCGGGTCCAACCTCACTTCAACATATGGATGAAGGCCCTCAACATCAAGCCCAAGGTTGTTAACGACGCTCAGGCCGACTATGGAGGACAGATGATCGTCAAGCTCAACGGGGCTACATGGCCAAAGGGCACATTCATCGACAGCATCAAGTCATGGATAAATGAGTGATTCTACATCACTAAGCCGTGCAATAAAGGCGAGTCGGCTCCTCCTGCATTTAGATCTGCCCCCTACGCGCCTCACATCCTCGACGGTAAAGTCCCTAGACTGGGGGGAGGCTACACATGTGAAGGAGCTTACGAAGAGGATCTTCGATCTAATGGAGAAAATCAACCTCACTAGCGTAGTACACGTGATGCTCCATCGCAGCCTTCTCCCCTGCCATTATCGGTTCGTCTTGATGTGGGAATACGATCCGAAGAATCCGTGCAGTGCAGCGAGCCTGGTACATAGCTTTTTTCCATACCACAATGGGAAAGGAGTGGAAGGTTGTGTTCAAGTCACAAAAGACATTGCCCGACGAGATTGAGGATGAAGGTTGTTTCCACGATAATGTTTTCAGTGGATTTTTAACTTTCATCCCTTCCATTCTAACTAGGCACTTACCCAACCCCCTATACCTGCAGATCTGGGTGAAGAAATTTGGGCGGATCAACTACCGGGCGCCTATGCCCTAGGATGCCATGACCCCTCTGCTGGCGCCCATGTTGGTCGATAAGGTGTATACAACTCCGAGGGAGAAGGAGGATCACAAGAAGGGGGAAAATAAGATTCGTTGGGGGGGGGCCTTCGATTGAAGGGTCCCTCCCACATAGAGAGATACTGGCTCCCTCCCACATAGAGGGAGAGCAAGATGAAGATGAGGAGGAGGTAAATGACTCCTCCCACACCAAAAAGAGAGCGGTTTTTGAAGATGCCGAGGGAGATCAAGCTCCTATTGCTTCAAAGAAGCCACATAGGGCCCTTATGACCCTATTTGCTGACATTCACGACTCAGATGAGGAGTCCGCGGATGAGGCACCGGTCCCTCGAAGGACCCTCAGGGTGAAACCCCGAGCCCAAAGGTACGTACCACAAATCCGAATATACCTTTCCTCTAATTTCCGTGGTTCTAATTAGGCTTATACTCTGTATTACAGCCCGCAGCGAGATCTCCCCATCGATAAAACTTCGGAGGGGGATTCCTAGCTAGCCAACCTGGTTGAAAGTGGGACCGTCTCACCCTACTCACCTCCTCTACAGCCGAGGGAAACGGGGAGTTGGTTTCAAGGGAGGTGCCTCCCGCTCCGAATACCACAGACGGGGGTGACGATGTTATAGCCGAGGTTAACACTTCGACCACAAAGAACAAGGAGGATTAACTCCTCCTAGAAAAAAGGAGGGAGGGTACGTACCTTCTGGGTCTCCTCCGAAAACCAATACGGAGGATCCTCCATCTCTGGTGCCAGCGGTACTAGTCTCTACGCTAAGGGAGACTGCTACGATGCACAAGGAGCAATCCACGATGGAGCCACTGCAAACTGGATGGCCAATCCTGAGGGAGGAATGTTTGAATGATCCTTCTATCCTTGAAAAATGCCGCACTCATCTGTGTGCGGTTTTACAAAGTAATCAGTTCGTTGATAACGGTCTAAAAGGAGCTTTTGACGCACTCTTAGCGTGCATCAAGGTAATCCGCATACTGACTTGTTTACAATTATGCATTATCTAATTTTTTATTATTTCGAGTATCCCCCAAGCCCAGTGTGAGATTGAAAGACTCATGCATGGATTATAATTATTTGGAAACAATGCATGTAGCCCCCAAGAATCTCGTGGGTTGATGAAAATGCACCCTGGCAAAAAGATGTTGAAAGAATATGAAAATTAAAAAAATATGTTCTTTGGCAGGCCCCTGTGTCAGTCGCAACACACAACTCTCTAGAGTTCGAGGAGATGAACCAGAAACTTAGAGTTTCTGAAGAGGAGCTAGATCACATCAACAAGCGTTTTGAAGACGGTCAAAGGAAGTGTATGAGCCTTAGAATTCATATTTATTTTTTTGGTAATTTTGTCTCTAAATGATTACTTGCCAACTGACTATAACATCAGTTGCTCCTGACGTTGATCGTCTCTGAGACGAACTGGGCCAAGCCAAGCAAGAGGTTGCCGAACACACGGCGACGACCATATAGGCTAAGGATATCAGTGAAAAATCGAAAGCCCAGGTCAGCAAAGTTCATCAAGAACTTAAGGAGGCCATCACAGATAATGAGGCCCTTGAGCAAAAATAAAAAGAAAAACTGACCGGACAGACGTCGCTGACCGCCGCCCTCCAAGAAGCATGGAAGGAGGCCCACGACCTTTGGAAGGAGGTCCATCACATCAAGAAAATCACGGCTGATAAGGCATATTTATTACAATATACCTTTGGTGGGCGAAGATTTGTATCTCTTAATCGAATATGGATTTCTTCAGGTGCGATTGACGATCTGCCGAAGAGTGCGGCGGAGGCTCAGAAGTTCTATGCTTCTCACGAGGGCATGGCGCAGTAACCGATATTCTAGGCACAGTTCCAAGATTCAGAGCATCCTTCGCTGGCATATGATTAGTTGAAGAAGGTTATAGAGCTGCACAAGATGTCCGAGCCTGCCATGAAGGACTTGTGCATTAGGCTGTGGCTGACCGAATCGTTGCCTAGTAGCTACTTCTGCTTGGTTCAAAAGCTGATTGCTACTTCACCATGGATCGACGTATTGATGCGTTCGGTCTGCATAGAAGGATCTCGTATGGACTTTGCAAAAACAATGACAGATTTGCTGAAATTAGATCCCATGAAGATGGCCACCGCAACTCCAACGCTTGTGAAGGAGCATAGGCGCCCCAAACGGTATTTCACCACTGCTATGGAGGGTGCTCGAGTTGTAGGGGCATTGTGTTCTAAGGACATGGCCTTTGATTAGAAGACATTATCCTATAAAATTGGTTGTATGATTTAATGCCTTTCGATTTTTGCATGGTATTCCAACTCTTGTTTTGATTATTTGGATATTGAAATAACAAAAACAAGAGTTTCAATAACCAAAACAAGAGTTGCAATTCAAAGCCTTCTAATCAAATTATGTTCTAAGGTGGATTACTTGGAGTGCCATGTATTTGATAGGGTCTCTCGAGTATTTTATCCAGCGCGGTCGACCCGTCCCGAATTACCTTAAAATATTTCTTTTTGGGTCCAGGCCTGGGATTGCTGAATCGGATATTGACCGTCGTGTCATCAGCTACACCGCCGTTGTGTCGATGCTTGTTTTTTTGCGCCATGGGTTACCATTGCTATCCCGGACTATAGAAGTGGTAGGGTTTGAGGGAGGGTTATTCCTCCGAGCCAACAAAGTATCTCCTACCACGCAATGTAGAGTCTTGAGAGTGGTGAGGGCGTCCAGTGTCCTCGTTCATTCTTGTCAAAGCATCCACGCATGACATTCATCTCGTATATTGTTGCGGAAGAAAGCTAATGCCTCATCGTTCAAACAATCAACAATATGTTTTTTCTTCATGAGGAATATGTTCTAGAATTGTGGGGATGACTCATCGGGCTGCTGCATTTTGTGGCTTAAGTCATCGGACCAAGGTGGCCGAACATAAGTTCCTTGAATGTTGTCTCGAAAGGCGTCTTCAAGGCCCTCTCAACTCTCGGTAGAGTTTTTTGGGAGGCTGTTCTGCCAATGCCTAGCCGGGCCTTTGAGCTTAAGCGGTAAGTACTTGATGGCGTGGAGATCATCTCCACGGGCCAGTTGAATATCAAGGAAGAAATCTTTAATCTAGGCAGTCAAATCTGTCGTGCCATCGTATTGTTCTATATTAAAGGGTTTAAACCCTTTGGGGAACTGATGTCGTATTACCTTGTCCATGAAGCACATAGGGTGAGCGACTCCCCTTATCCGAGCTATGTCATGCTGGAGATTGGTTGAGGTTACACCGTGCTGTGTGTTCTGATGTCACATTCCTGGAATTCCCTACTTAGGGTTTAGCAACTTGTGCTCATGTCTTCTTTCATTGCATTCAAGAAATGGGAATAAACTCAAAAGGAGTGCTGAAATCCATAGCAAAACCCTAGCCACTCCTTATCCAAAAGAAATCCAACTATTGCCAAAATCAATGAACCCAAAATGGCCATTGTATAAGTTCACCTTTTCTGATAAATGTAGAAAACAAGATATCAGGGGTGAAACTTATTTTCAAACTACTTTTGGCATTTTATTTCAAATTTGAAAGTCACTGAAATCAAATATATATTTGGTTTCAAATATTTTAAAGTTTCCAAAAATGTTGAAAACTTTATGAGTGGTTGGAAATATTCCAACTAACACTTTGGTATTTTTCAAACTATTTTTAGGAATAGTTTGGAGCAAATAATAAATGAAACAAATATCGGACAGAATAAACAGAAACAGAAAAGAAGAAAAATGGGAAAAACACTTACGTGTCGCTCACCTGAGGCCCAGCCCATCTCCATGCCTCTCGTCTTCCTCCTTCGCCAGTCAGAGCAGGAGGTGGCCGCCGCGTTCCCCGGCGCGCCCACGCGGCTGTGTGCTCCCCTGCTTCACCCTGATGCGCTGGAGGGGAGGGATAAAATGCTCGCCTTCCATCCCCGAGTTCTCGCCCTCTCCATTCGCCCCCTTCTCTCTCCCCCTCTCGCCCGCCATGATCGCGAGCTCGAGCTCGAGCTAGTAGTCGCTCCAGCCTCTCTTCCTCTCTCCTGATCCGCGCAACAGCTCCGCCGAAGCTCCGTGAAGCTCCTAAGCCAGTCGCTCGACGCCGAGAAGGTCTGAAACATCGTGACGCCGTCATCTTCTTCCTCGGGTCACCGGAGCTCGCCGCTGTCGTTCTCCCTCCTTAGGCCATCCGCCGTCGTTCTCCCTCCTTAGGCCATCCTCTACAATCCTCGTGAGCTCAGGAATCTTTCCCCCAAGTTTTCTCCCTCGATTCCTTCCTCTTTCACCCGATTCCACCGGAGCCCGACGAGATTCATCGCGGGAGCTCGTCGCTGGTAGCTCTCCGGTGAACGGCTAGTCGTTCTGAGGCCACCAAAAGCTTCACCACGTTGCGTAGGTGCTCTAGGAGCTAAGCCCCACTCAATTTTCCTTCTGTTTCATTGATCCCGACATAGCCCGAGGTCCGGCAGCCGCCGAGCTCGTCGCCGGCGTCATCTCCGGCCATATTAGCCTCGCTTCTTTGCAGGAATGGAACTGCGGCTGAGTGCTGGTTCGTTTGGTGTTCTTTGTCGTGCAAATGGTCGCCGGAATCGAATTCCCGAAGCCGTCCGCCGTCTCTGGTGCTGCCGGAGGCTCACCACCTGCGAGATCGACCTTGCCGCTAGAGGATCTGACTCCCCTGAGTCACTGGCAGGTGGGACCAGCCCCCAGGCTAATTAGGATTAGTCTAATAAAAATAGAGATTATTTTAAAACCTAACCAGACACTGACATGTGGGTCCAACCCTGTTAATTGGCTAATTAAGTTTAAATTTAACTAAAACCCGGCGAGAGTCAATGACCAGTGGGTCCCACTGGTCAGGTTTGACTTTCAATGGCCAGATTGACCTGCTGATGTCATGTTGATGCAATAACTCATCTTCTTTTTAAAAATAATTCCAGATTAAGTTCAAAACTTTGGAAATACATAGAAAATTGAATATAACTCCAAATTTGACAAATAATATATGTAAAATGATCAGAAAAATTAAAGGAATCCAATGGTGCTATTTTCATGCATGAAAAACAAAGTTATGAAACAACATCAGGTCAAATAAATTAAAAGAATTTGATAAATTATAATTCAAATGATATTTGAATTATGATTTCAAATCAAGATCACCCCAAAGTGTTCTGCTAGTCATCTTAAACCATGCTACATTGCATTTCATGCATCATTTTGTTGCATATGTTTGATATTGATTGATTGTTGTTATTCCGGTAGGCTCCACCCCTCCGGATACATCTGATTATCCGACCGATGGATATCACCCCTCTGCTCAGCAACAAGGCAAGCAACCATTTTGATCATCCCGATAAATCCCATGTTCTCGCTCCTGCTCTTACTTCTTGCATTAGGTCAAAATGCTTTCAGTGCTTTTACCACGTTAGTTGAACCCACTTGCTTTGCATGACCTGTCCTTGTCACAGTAAATAGCTGAACCTTGCAACCTAGCATACCTGGTAGATGCTTGAGCCTTGATGTGCCATATCCTACTATGCATGCTATGATTAGAGTTGTGTATGGTCTGTCATCTGGGTGATGAACAGAATTGTGAGAATGTGTTCAGTTAATAACGGTTGTGTGTTGAACCTAATTTGGTAAAGGTACCGGTGAAAGGCTATGTAGGAGTACATGGCGGGTTATTTCATTAGAACCGTCCTTAGGAACTGAGTTCCGTGTATGTAATCCAAGACTAGATACTACCACACGCTGGGATACTTAATTGACCCTCTCCACTTATTAATCTCTTAGTACTCGGTCTAGGAGTTGCAAGGAGTTTGTGGTGTTTATAGTCATGCTGGAGGCAGTGCGTAGCGCTGACCTTAGAGGTGGGCTATGATGTGGTAGGCAGTGGCATGGTGTACCAAGTGGCACCCGGATGGTGTGCTTGGGAACCATGCGCACATCGTTTGGGGCCGTGGTGGAAACCTCCGCCGGACTTCCGTGCGGGTTACCCTCAGATAGGCGATAGACCTAGAATAAGTATTAGCGTGGTTAACGGTCGTGGCCGACTCCCTCGCTGGGCTTCCACTTGAAGGTTGCCGAGGTGCATGACGTGCACATAGCGATAAGTGGCGAGAGCGTGTGTGAAGGAGTACACCCCTGTAGGGTTATGTTCTATTCGAATAGCCACGTCCGCGGATATGGACTACTTGGAAACATATGTTGTTCATAGATAACTATAATGGTTACTCATAAAATCGTCAAGATAAGTGTGAGTGTCGTGGACGGCATTTCCGTAGGGTGACGGAATGATTCCATGATGGAGTATTGTTGTGGTGTTAGTGGACTCGTGTGCGAGAAATCAAAGTTGTCAAAGTTATTTGAAAATGTAAGTTGTCTAGCCAAGAGTCAAATGCTGGCTTTCCGCATGAAACCCCAACTCCTTGTTGATACATTGCATCAGTAGATAGATTATCCTAAAGTCTTGCTGAGTACTTTTGTACTCACGTTTGCTTAATAAATTGTTGCAAAGGATGTTAATGAGCGTAATGGAGGGTGCTACCTAGACGTTGACGACGACGAGTAGCTGGTGTCTCAGCTATGATCTGGCCCTAGGTTGGGTCTGTAGATAGTCAGGCCATGTGCCTTTATCTTTCCATCTGTCTGTACTCAGACAGTTTTAATCTTCCGTTGGCTTGTAAGACTTGTGTGTATGACTTGTGTGTATGAGACCCCTATCTGTGTAATATTATGTGTGAGGCTCTTCCGAGCCTGCTAAATAAAGTTTGTATGTTTATGGTTATGTTGTGATGCCATCGATGTATCCATACATATCGGTATGCCATGCGTACGTGTGTTGTACTTGATATGTATGGAGTTCGAATACCTAGTCATATGGCTTAGTAGCACTCCTTACGGGGAAATGCCCCTTTGTGATTCCATCAAGCCATGGTAGTTCGCTACTGCTCCGGACACATTGGTTGACCGGCATGTGTTCTTCTTAGCTGTTGTGTCTGTCCCTTTGGGAAATGTCACGCGTATGTAGTGGAGTCCTTGTAGCTTGCTACGACTCGTCTACATTCGCTGATGACCGACACCTGCTTTGCTGGGTCATGTATGCCTGTCCCTGTACGGAACTGCCGCTTGAGTTTATGACTAGACATGTCGATACAGGTTCTTTGACATTGGATTGCTAGCGACACGATTGCATACGCGAGTCAAAAGACGCAAACGGTCCCGGCTAAGGTAAGGCTGGAGCCGTGGGGATAACCGTGCGTGAGACCGCAAAGAGATGCGATGTGTTACAGGCTGAATTCCTATGGCTTAGGATCGGGGTCCCGACATTTGAAATCCATCCTTCTTGTTGGGATGAGCTTGGTATCTGTTCTGCCTCGCGGGAGTGCGACTTACAGATCCGTAAATGCATCTAGTTTGATGTGCTTTAGAATTAATTTTCTTCCACAGATCATATCAGTCTTTGGTTGGAACTGGTTCCTTTTGCTTGTCCCTCCCTCGAGGAGGCCGGCCTGGTTGGTCATCTTGTGCAAATCAGGGTGGTGCGGGCTCCAAGGAAGTGGGTAACTCTTGCTTGGACCTCGTCGCCCCTATCCGTACCCTTCTTCATTAGCCAAGACTTTGGTCCATCTTTCATTAATGGAGTCTTGTTCGTCTTTGATCTGTCTCTTCTTTAGCTTAAGGCTCCGAGTAGTGGCGATGAGCTGTTACTTGAACACTTCCTGATTAAATGGGTCTTTGGGGACAATAAAGTCTCCGCCTCCTAGGATCTCGTCCTCCTCTATCAGAGGGACGTAGTTGTTGTCTTCAGAGTCATCGAGATCTTCAGGCTGGTCTATATCCATGTATCCTGGTAATTCGGGGTTATATGAGGGGCCTGAATTTTTTGGGGACTCTAGGAGGTTTTCCGTATCCTTGAGATCTGGGATTTGGCTTGTGCGTACATTGCTTTACTTGACCTTACGAGGTTTAGGATTTTTGCGCTGGCGGCGGTGTTTGACACGTTCATCCCCGCTGCTTTTGGTTGGGGTGCCATCATTGCTTTTCCCCATATCACCTTCGTCCCTGGGGGTGTCCACCATGTAAACATCATACATGGAGGTGGCGGTCCAACGTCCCGTGACGAGAGGGTTTGGTGATTTAATAGCCATGTCCATATCTTTGGCTTCTTCAGAAGAGAAGTCTAACAGATCATTTAGATATACTATGATGGCGACAAAGTGGGTGGTGGGTGGGGAATAAGTTTGCCTGCACCTAGCTCCATGGTCGGAAAGGCCCTGGGCCGGAGACCGCTTGTCAAAATAGTCATCGGTTCGTCCTTGGGTGTTAGTCTCATTCTACCATGAGAGGTCTGTTGGACTGGCGATTGGAGCCCCGACGGAACCGTATTCCGAGGCTCTAGCGTACGAAGTGTATTCGGGCAAGATGACCCTCGTTACCTCAAATTCCATAGCCGGAACTTGGCTCAAGGTTCAATGAAGGTTAAAATCTATTCTGGACTCGAAGTCTAGAATAGAGTCTGAAGCTAAAGCTTCGGATTCTCCGAGGTTTTCGCACACAACCAAAACCTCAGAAAAGATCACGTCGCCCCAAGTGTTGGCAACAAATTCCAACTTGTTGAACTTAAATTCCTGCCCCTGGGTAATACCGTCGATCTCGTGATGAGCCGCCTTGAAGCACGAGGTGCTGCCGAAATTAGAGGATTGGCCGAAGAAAATGATATATCCGGAATTAATGTTATCGTTGTTGACCAATTGAGCCATCGAGCCTGTTTGAGATCTCACAGTGGAGTTCTCAATGAAAGCACCAGTGTTGGTGTCGAAACTGGCCGATCTCGAGTAGGTGGTTCGAACTGTGGATCTAGGATTAAAGGGTAACAAGAGACAATGGGGACGATGTTTTACCCAAGTTTGGGCCATCTTGATGGAGGTAAAACCCTACTTCCTGCTTGTGTTGTTATTGACGACGTACTACTAAGTATAGAGTTTATCTACTTCGAGATTGATGTTGTGGTCTAAACCCTAATCGTAACGAGTTGATGTGTCCTACGAGCTATGTCCCCCTAGCTTATATAGACTCTAGGGGTGTCAAGATTTACACAAAGTCGGTTACAACAGTGAAGGAATATGGCGATGACTATATCTTCTTGGATTAGATGCCAAGTCTTTTGAAGAGTACATCTCGAATCCAACACTTCTGTGGATGGTCAAACAGGCCAGAGAGTTCGGCCCATAAGGATAGGTAGGTGGCCCAAGTACCCCTAGTCTCGGGCTTCCTCAGCAAGGTATCTATGATGAATTGGTTGCTAAAGTGCTTAGAGATAGCCACCAAAAATACTTAGCCATTCTCCCATTAAATTCTCTGTCCAAAACTTAAACATCAAAGTCGGTGCCACCAACAACTCCACTCAGCCCTACCAATTTTTTCGAAGAGAGAACCTATGCCAAACCCTAGAATCTCGGTACCACCAACTTTCTGTTTGATGCCGCCGAAAATCAGTGACCAACTTTCTGATTTGTCAATTTCAAGAGTGAGAATTTCCGAGTTTTGAAATTGGTCTCACCGAGATTTGGAAACTGCCATATGTCACCATATCAGTACCACCGAGATTCCTATATCGGTCTCACGAAGAATTCGAAAGTTGCCACATATAGTGCAATTTTGTACCATCGAGATTCATGTGCGTGTCAGTGAGTTCGGAAATAATATTGTAACGGCTGGATTTTTGGAGATGCCTATATATACCCTTCCACCACCTCATATTCAGAGAAGAAGCAATCAGAACACACACACACACTTGCCATATCCATTTTTCCGAGAAAGAGCCACCTACTCATGTGTTGAGATTAAGGTATTCCAATCTATCCATTAGAAACTTGATCTCTAGCCTCCCCAACTTGCTTTCCACCAAATCTCGTCCACCCATGCCCAATCTGTGAGAGAGTGATTGTGTGTTGAGAAGACTATCTTTTGAATCACAAGAGCAAAGAGTTCATAATTGTAACTCATCTATTACCTTTTGGAGGGTGGTGCCTCCTAGATTGGTTATGTGACGCTTGGGAGCCTCCTACTTTTTGTTGTGGAGTTGAACCAAGAAGTTTGTAAGGGCAAGGAGATCGCCTACTTCGTGAATATCTACCCCGAGTGAGGCTAGTCCTGTGTGGACGTAATCCATGGTGGAATAGAGAACACCGCTTCTTCGTGGACCCCTTGTGGGTGGAGCCCTCCATAGATTCTCGCAGTCGTTACCCTCCAATGGTTGAAGTCTCTACTAGCGTGAACGTACGATAGCACCACCTATCGGAACCATACAAGAAATCATCGTGTTAACCTTCGCATATGATTTTCCTATCCATACCCTCTACATATATTTCCATGTATTTTCTTTCTGCTGCAATACTCTTAGATGTGTATGTGTAGTAGTCTAATCACCCCCTTTAGACATACTTTGGATCCTACACGTTGAAACCTTTGTTTTCTTTGGTGGATTCGGAGTAGGGGCAGAAGGATGTCCTGCATCTTCTTAACAGACATCAGTAGCAACAAGACATCCAAGAATGCTAGATGGATTTGGATGTTTTCGCATAGGTGGCGTGCCATGTATGGGAAGAAACAAATCTTGATGGCTTCAGCTATTATGTTCGGGTGCAGATTCTTGCATACAATGTCAGTCCAGGGAGCCCGTTCTGAATTCTTCTCAGCATATTCAGCACTGACAAAATGATAGTAAAATCATTCCACTTCCGAATATATTCGGATCCATTGGATCCGGTTCTTGCACTTATTCTGATTCTCTTCAAGATTATAGTTGTATCTCCCATATAGTCCAGGCGTAAGGTCTTTTGCAGTGTTTTGACATCTCTATCTTCCACATTAATATAATATCCTAAGTATGTCTAGAGGTGGGGGTGATTAGACTACTTGACCAAATAAAAACTTAGGCTTTTCCCAATTTTAGTTGTGGGCCTATTTTAGCAATTTGTGACTAGTCAAGTACACCCTACACATGCATACGTAAGAGTATAGCAGCGGGAAGTAAAAACATGCAAATGTAAGTAGAGGGTAGGGAAAGGAAGATCAAACGCAAAGGTTGGCACGATGATTTTTTGCATGGTTTCGATAGGTGGTGCTATCATACGCCCACGTTAGTGGATACTCAACCCACTGAGGGTAACGATTGCGCAAGTCCACGAAGGGCTCAAGCCATAGAGGGTCCATAAAGAAACAACCTTGTCTATTCCACAATGGCTTACGTCCACAAAGGACCAGCCTCACTCGGGGTAGATCTTCACGAAGTAGGCGATCTCGTTGCACATATGAACTTCTTGGTTCAACTCCACAACATGAAGTAGGAGGCTCCCAAGCGACGCCTAACCAATCTCGGACGCACCACCTTCGAAAAGGTAATAGATGTGTCAAAGAATAGTGTCCTCAACACTCGATCACTCTCTCGAAGATTTGGCATGGGTAGAAGAGATTGATTGGGTGGAAAGCAACTTGGGGAGGCTCGAAAACAAGTTTCAAATGGATGGATTGGAATATGTTGATCTCAACACATGAGTAGGTGGCTCTGTCTCAGAAAAATGGATATATACAGTGTGTATGTCGGTTATGAGTGCTTCCTCTACGAATGAGAGGTGATGGAGGGGTATATATAGGCATCTCCAAAAATCCAACCATTACAACATTATTGCCCGAGTCAGTGACACCGACATGAATCTCGGTGGTACCGGGTTGCACTAAATGTGGCAACTTTTGTATTCTCGATGAGACCGATATGAGCATCTAAGTGCTACCGAGATGGTGAACTAGGGAAGTTTCCAAATCCCGTTGAGACCGAATCAAAACTCGGAACTTCCTATTCTTAAAATCAACACACGAGAAAGTTGGTCACCGACTTTCGGTGGCACCAAAATGAAAGTTGGTGGTACCGAGATATTAGGGTTGGGCAAAGGTTCTGTCTATTGAAAATCGGTAGGGACAAAATGGAATTCTTGGTAACACCGATTTTTGATGTATAGGCTTTGGACAGTGATTTTGTGAGAGAATTGCTGAGTATTTTAGGTGGCAATCTCTAGGCACTTGAGAAACCAATGCATCATAGATACGTCACCCCTTTTAATAGTATTGGCTTTCCTATGGACTCAAAAGTGATTTCTCACAAATATAAAATGCAAAGTCCCCTTGCTTGAAGCTTGTCCAATGTTATTCCTTTCCTTCCATCAAGGGTTTTCTCATCACAATCCTCAGCCAATGCATCTTTGAACTTTTCTGAAATTTAATTGGATGGAAACATTAGTTCAATAATAAAATGTTGTTATTAATTGCAAAAACCACCATAGGGAGCAATTGTGCTTTCAATCTCCCCATTTAGCGTAATTGATGACAACCTATAGATCAAAGCTTCGACAAAAGATATAATCAATGATTAGCATCGTTGCTTTGAGAAGTACGTGAAAAGAAAGAGCTCCCCTAAATTTGTGCATTATTTTAAATTTTCGTTTGAAAGAAAATGGACAATCGATTAGGATCATGGGTCACTCTTCCATGTCACATACATCTTGGTGGTGCGCATAAAATATATGAGTGAATAGTAATGCACATAACACCAAAAAATTGAGTGAGTGATCATCATGCAGATAGCTCAAACGTATAACGTAGTGGCATCAACAATCAATGTACATGATCAAACACGAAAGTTTAAGTCATCCAAACGACCAAATGTTTTTAAAACCAAAAGACAACAATAAAAAGGAACACTCTCTCTCTATCTCTCTCGAAGGCCTAATTGATCTATACACTCCCCCCTTTGGCTACAAGTTACCAAAAAGTTCAATGGCCTATAAGTAAATGTCGCTCAGTTGAAGGCGCTGATGCTTCAGCTGATGATGTTGGTGTTGCTTCTGGCACTCGCGTAGCTGTAGACCTAGTCTGATTTGTGAACTCGGTAGTCGTAGGAAGAGACGAATCATCATCAACATTGTTAGAGCAATTTGTAAGCACTTGAGCTGCTCAAAAATTGTAGAAAACTCTGTCACTTTGACATCCAAGTCATGGAATTTAGTCTCTACGATCCTCTCAAGGCTCTTCTGGTTTAGCTAAAACACAGAAGTATTCTACTCTGCTGCAGGTATATCCCAAGTAGTCTTCTTGGGAGCTACTAGCTTCTTAGGCTTAGGATAAGACGGTTTTTTCTTGGTTGCAGACCTGCTTGGCATAACATCTCCTATGAGCTTCTTCTTCTTAGATGGAGGTGCATTTGCAGGACCTCTTCTTCCTCTTCCTCAGCAGCATCGGTTGGATCTTCATACATTGATGTTGGACTTCCAACAACATCCACCACTCTCTTCCTGGCTCTCTTCTGCTCCGGGCTTCTTAGCCTGCATGGAAGATGGATTCTCAAGGGTGAGTTGCATCCCTTTCCGAGCAGTCTCTAGAGATCCCATAGAATGAGATCTGGCATATAGCTTTCTCACAGTTTTCTTGACTGTGATCTTCTCCTTTTGCTCTTGGGGAATGCTTTCTTCTGGTATGAAGTCAACATCCTCATAATTTAAGTTAAGATTATTTCGGGACCTAGTAGCAGCCTTGGGCATTTCAAGGGAACTTAGAGTACCTGGGTCAGAAGCACTCCTGTCCCAATTAGTGCGTGACTCCATTTCAGCACTAGGATCTATGGAGGCATTCTGGCTATCCTCTAAACCTTACATACTGGCAAGCAACCAAGCAATCAAGTTAACCCTCTGAATGGAAGTAGAAGTGCAGGAGTGGATGAGCACCACAAAACTCAAGTTTTTATGTTTAACTTTCCACAAAAATTCATTTCAGTTCCACCTAGAGAAAATTTCGGAACTACCGAGACACACAATCTCGTCAAAAAAAACTTGGCACACTTTTTGGTTCCACCAAAAAGAGTAAATAAGGTTCACCGAGATTGTTCTCAGTATCCCAAAGCCAAAGTTGGTCAGACCATTTTTCTGAATCGGTGACACCGAGATTCCGATTTGCGGATGGTTGACCGTAAATTTTCTTTGTTCTCTAATATAACTGGGACTTCTTCTGGATATGAACATTGCAATCGTGTACTGAACATGGAGTAAACCTAATTCGTAAGATTTGGATTTAGGTAGAACAAAGAGGGATGAAACCTTACCATTACTTGGTGAAGGACTACCTACGACGACGACGGTGGATGAGATTCTCGTCGGCAGCGAGGACTCCTGCGGCCAGGGATCACGTGAGATGAAGGAGATGTCCTGGGGACGAGGGCTTGACAGCGAGGAGGTACGCATGGCTAGGTTTGAGGAATAATTTCAAACATCGGGTTCGCAGCAATTATATACCCCCTGGTTGTCGGTGACACCGAGTTGGATTTTTCGGTGCCCCAGAGTTCCATATATGTCATGTAATAGTGAAACTCTGTGAAGACGAAAACTTCCCATCGGTGTTACCGACATGGGAAAACCAGATCAACCCTAGGCATCGATGGAACCGAGATTTTGAAGTTGGTCACACCAAAATGCACTTGGGAGGTTTTGGATGTTAGTCGTTGTCGAGACAGATCTCCAAGTGCTCCTTGTTTTAATCGAGGCCCCGTAGACCCTGAAAGGTTCGAACAGTGGGGTGCGCTCGCTCTCCTACACTATTCCACCTCTCAACCTCATGGCGACTCTCCGGTGACTCAAGCTAAGGAAGATGAACAAGAACACTCGCATGGTGTAAAACCCTACTCCTGCTTGACTGGATTGCTTGTGGGAGAGAGAGAGTGTACAGGGCGAGTTCTTGCCTTGATGGAGTCGATGCCCTTCTATGGAGGTCGGGTCTCCCTCTTATACAAGCCATGGTCCTCTTCCCCTGAAAACACTTGGCAGGAAGGGTTTCCAGAATGGCCATTTCAAAAGGGGACAAAACTGCAGTCCATCCTAACAAAGATGGTCTTCACCTGCCAGAGCTCTTCATCGTGACACACTGTTGGGCTCGGGAGTGACCTCCATCCTGCCGAGCCCCTATCCTTTGTCAACTTGCACCAAGTAGGACAACTTTGGGGGTTGCTTTGAGAGTCCGCAAGATGGCCCTGCTCCCTGCGCGGCCTCAGGTTGCCCGTAACTAGTCTGCCCCGTGGGGGCCTCAGGGATGGTCTCGGGAAGCACCTTGACGGCGTGCTATTCCATGCGGTCCCTGGCGTCGATTCCTTCGTGCCTGGGTTGCGAGGGTCGTTCTTGCTAGGGCTACTGCTCAGCCAAATCAGGTGTGCATAGCGTGTTGCGCTTGGGGCCGCAGGCTGACGGGCTTGGGTACCTCTGTCCCAGGGGCCCGACAGTACCCATCGGACCCGCGTTGTGCACGGCTCCGCCCGATGGAAGGGGCAAAACGATGCAAGTCCCATCCGCATGCGGGCCAGGCTCGATGCGAGGTACCCAACAGGCCATGGGACTCTTCTTTTTCCTGCAATGCCTCGGGAGCTTCCCCGAGTGAGTTGACATAAAACCTGCGTGTAGTGCCGACCATCATTGAACTTCCTTGATTAACGCCACTCTCTTGGGGCTTCATGCTCGTGTTACACACGGTATGACCTATCAGGGGTGGGGGGAAGAAGGCGACACGAAACTTCACCATCAGCGGCCCGGGTATGGCCCGTGGCGCTCGATGGCGCGCATGTCGTCTCCACTCCCCATGAGGCCTCATGGACTCCGGTTGCACCCATAAAGTTGCCACACCCGAGGGGCGAAGATGCGATCGCATACATTCTCCCCTTTGCTTCCTTCCTGCAGTGCTCCTCCATCCTTGCAGGAACACTACCTTCTTCCCCCTTCTCTCTTCCATGGCGGCCAGGAAGAGCGCTGCAAGCGCTAAAGTGCGGGCGGGGTCTTCGGCGCCACCATCATCCCCCGAGAGCGACGGGAGCTAGCCCTCGAGGCTGGTTCCGACGTGATGGTGCTGGGCTTCCAACAATGAGTAAGGGTGATGTCGCCATTGCTTTTACTTGTATACCTTGTTTGGTGCAACGAGTCTGAGCACCAAACTCTTCAGGACGCCCACGCCCAAGAGGTGTAGGGATGCCTCGTCGGGGGCGCCCTCTCGCGCACCACCTGCCGGTGAGGCCTCTTCCTCTGTGCTGGCTTGACGAGGATCGGAGGATCCATGGCCCACTCCGGGGGAGTGATGGAGCAATAGGGGCATGCGGCTCATGCCGCGGAAGTCACCTCCCGAAGCACCGGGAGGGAGGCGGATCTGGCCCGCATGGCGGCAGCTATCATCGAGAGGGAGGCGGGTGTGGCTCTCCAAAAGCGGGAGGCAGTGAGCGAACGGCTCGAGGTCTTGGAGCGGCCTGTTCTTGCCGACGAGGCTGGCCTCGCGGCTATGCATAGGGAAGCCCTTGCTGAAGTATAAGCTAGGGCAGCTCGAAAGCGGGAGGCCACCCCGAAGGAGCATCATGATGAGCTTGCCGGGTAGGAGGCCTGTCTCCAGCTCAGTTGCGATGCGCACCCGGAGAAGGTGAGCGTGCTCAGGGGCCAGTTACAGGGTGCCCAAGACACCCTCCAGGTCGCCCTCAAGAGTGAGGGCGATGTCAAGGAGGAGTTGAACTTGCTTCAAGCCTAAGTTGGTGAAGCTGTCGATGTCGTGCAGGCGGATAAGGTCGACGCGGCGCACGCACGACATAGGGAGGTGTAGCACGCCAAGCAGTTCCTAGAGCTTGCCCGCCATGCTAGCGGTGCGCTTCATTGCTTTGTCTAGGATGCCCCTACGCTACCTCGTGTGCATGGTGACGGAGGCTACCTTGGCTTATTCCTCAAGGTGGAGGAGGCGCTGGAATCAAGCGTCTCGAAGGTGGACGAAGATATCGAGTCCGGCTCGTGCGATCTTCTGGACAGCGCGCTAACACGGTTCTTCTCCAATCTGCGTTGCCACGACCCCGCGTTCGACCTCTCCTGTGCAATCGAGCCGGTGCCCACAGAGCTCCGGAGCCCCCTCAAGTATGAGGCACGAGAGAATCTAGAGTCCCTCATCGGGCGTTTCACTCATGCGGCGCCCTACGAGGTGAGTGGTAGCCTTGGCACCGAAAACTCCGAGAGCCATGACAAAGACAGTGCCTCCTCCACTTAAGCTTTCCTATCTTCTTCCTCTTGCATCAAGAATCACTTGTCCCTGTGTGGAAGTTAGAAATGTTGTAATATACTTTTGTCTTAAGAAGTAGTTTCCTATTACAGTTGGGGTGCCTTCGTTCCTTCTGTGAAGTCTTCCGTTTTCAATCGTGTTTTTCCCTGGCATGGGCCCGTCTTATAAGCTGGCCATGCATAATCGATAGGTCTCACCCCAGCGGGCCTCTCGGGCCAGTGGTAGAGACTCGCGAGGTCGGCGGAGGCCCGTAGCATGCGGAACTCGAGGCTCCCATCCTTGACATAGGACGGGGGCCTCGGGGCGACAGCCCCCGAGCACGGTTTAGTACCTGCCTTACCTGGCTAAGCTATTGCTTCACGCTGGCCCTTCCTTACGGAGCCCTGTCGTGGGCCGCCCTGCTCCAGACTTTGTATGCTTGTCATCTCCGTAGGGACCCCGACTTACGAGTCAAGATCACCGAATGAACATGCTCAGTGATCCCAGAGATCAATGCTAACTGAACACATAGATGCTGATTATTAAGAATAATCCACGACTTGCGATATATAAAAATACCCAAGGTAAGTACCTGATCATTGCCTTTCCCCTAACGATACTAGACAAAGAGATCCACTCGATTGGTACCCAGCCCACATGATGTACGTCTTACGATCACCGACTCTGGACAACATCATCCATGTGGGGACCAACAGTGTGCCCAGAACACATAAAAATGGCATAGTCATCCTACCTGGCACGACCCCGTCACGAGAGTGACCACATATCACTCCCGCCACTAGTAATGTGGCTCTTTGCTAGCACCGACCAAAGTAGTCTAAATAGCCCCGTCCCATAAAGGGGTAACATGGTCGTACATGTAAGGTTGGGACAATCGACACATCATAAATCTAATCCCATTTCCGAAACCACTCACACCAAAATACACCCGGTGCACCACTTATTCACAAGTGGCCACCTATCTCATCATCACCCTCGGGCATTAGTGGCACCCGATGGGGTTTTCATAGACCTTTGATTTTACCATCATCATGCTCATGCTTCTACTATGCTTAGCTCTACTTGTCAACATGATGTTAGCGCGATCCTCATAAGTGGTAGGATCATGCTGAAATACAAGTGCTCCGGAGGAGCCTTCGGCAACATCATATCGATGACTTACCGAATATTCATGATCATATGCAACGGAAAAAAATGCTCTACTAGCATGCAAATAACTTTTTTATCAAACATGGTCAAAGGGCAGCTTGCCTTGATCATCTATGTATCCAGGGTCTTCGGGGTCTTCAAGTCCAACTCCTTCGTCCAAGGTGGTTTGTATCGTCGTAATCAATACAAAAGTAATAAGTAGCTCACTAAAAAACAAAACACAAACTCACTTTACAATTGTTGCTCTATTTTGATAAATTCGTATTATCATTTTGAAATTATTTGTCTCTGGTTTGGGTGCAAGGATTATTTTTAAAATCAATTAAATCAGAAGCAAAAATATTCCAAATAGCTTTTTTATTTATTGCTATATAGAGAACTTATTTAAAAAAATTGTGCAAAGGCTCTATTAAATTCTACTCATTTTTAGAAGAATTGTGGTGGAAAAATAATTTAATTATTCTCAAAACAATTTTTACAAAAATCCTTTAAAACTGGATTAAACAGAAAAAGAAAAAGCGCTAAGGCTCAGGCCTGGCTCGGCCTGTGTCTTGGGCCGGCCCAGCTTGCCAGCCACCCAGCCAGCACAGGCGCGCGAGCGGCCAGGTTCAAACCTGACGCGCGGGCCCCTGCAGTCAGGGACATAGAGGAGAGAGGGGCAGAGAGAAGAGCCACCGAGAGGTGTGCCCCACCTGTCGGGGTCGTCTTCCACCTCTCAACAGAGGCGAGGGGAGGCACGCCGACGATGCTACCGACGCCGTCGAGCCCAATTGATGGTACAAATGGAACCAGCTCACCGTCGCCTACATGTTGGTTGTCGAGGGGTCGACGGGGAGGCCCTGGTTCACCGGTGACGAGGTGGTTGCGGTGGAGCCGATTCAGGAGGTTGATCAACTAGGTGCTACGGGCATGGATTAGCTCGGGGAGGTGATGCGGAAGCTCCCTGAGGCTGCTAGGGTCACGGAAAAGGAGAGAGGAGCGTCGGAGTTGGCCCATAGCCCGAGAACGACGGAGCTTCGAAGCGGCGGGGCCTCGGTCGATCTCGGGCACACGAGCTCGCTGTGCTCAAATGGAGTGGCTAGTGGTGGAATTTAGGCTCTCGAGGAGTGGGTTGAGGGTGCTAGAGCGAGGGGGAAGACCTATTTATAGACCCCCGACGGTGCACCGAGCCGGAGGCGTCGACGGTTTCACCGCAGCTCGCAGGAGGAGCAGTGATGGCTCGGGGTCGAAACCACGGTATTGCGGACGTGGTTCGGGATCCCTGAGACCCACAGAGAGGGAGAGAGAGCGAGGAGGAGCGTGCATGCGTGGCCGCGATCTTCTGGTCGAATCTGGAGCGCGCGGGCACACATCAGTCCTGTCAATAGAGCGAGGGAGGAGGGACCCTGAGGCTGCCCTAATGAAAAGGGGTTGTCAGGGACACGAATGGGCAACGGGGAGAGGCTTGAACCGGCCGAGGCTGCCCACCTTTGCTTTGGGTGCACCCTATTCCGTTCCTAGAACGCCGTTTTGGCATGCCACGACATGGTGGCATGCTCTAGGGCACCTTGGCTGTGTCTGGGGTGTCCTGGTGCTGGGTCTGGAGATGCTTAGCCGTTTGAGAGCCGAGAGACTCTCTGTTGGCTATGGGAAGTGATTAAAGGAGGGATGCCTTCTTTGAACCAGAACTTAGAATGGGTTTTTTGGATCTTCTGCTTGGATTCAAGGAGGGGCCACTCTCCTGCAGTTGGGGGGTGGTGCTGGCAGCTTAGTCAAAGAGTTTGGAGGAAAGTGTATGGGTGTGGAGAGAGGTAGGAGCTAATTTACTAATCTGGTAGAAGGTGTTCGACAAGTGCTTGGGGTAGCTACACTTCTCGACTAGTGATGAAAGTTAATTGGATTGAGTTTGGTGCAAAGATTGGATGCTCCACCAAATTTGAGCTTCATTGGACAAGTTTGGCAATGCAAACTTGAAATCACCCCCAAATGGGCAGATTTGTTCCCTCCAATGGGAATGTGGATAGATTACCCCCTGGAAATCCCATCTTTGGCACAGACTCCTCATTTGGGGTGTTGAACAACCCTGCAATGTTTCAAGTCATTTGGATAACCTTTGCAATGTAGAGATGTTTGAACTTGGTTCTAGACAGAGAGGGTTTTCGGATTATTTAGTCAACCAAACCACCTTGGCAAGAGGTGAAACTTGGCGTGGCCATCAAATATAGCTTGGGAAGGTTGCTGGAATTTTCTAGGATTTTATTGGAAATATTTTTTCCTTTGGAAATATTTCAAAAGATCAAAACAGACAGAATAGGTTTTCAAGGATTTGCTGAAATATTTCAAATATAAATAGGGGTTGAAAATCTTATGTATGGAAAATATACGTCCTATGAGTATCTCCAAATTTTCTCGGATTTTTCTAAGGCAGCAAAGTAATTTTTCACATAGAAATATCATTTCTGGCCTGATAAATGGACATGCATATAAAATAGGAAAATAATTTGTAAAATAATTATTTTATGATTTTGGATAGTTAAAATAGTTTTAAAACCAGATTACCATATTTGGGTAAGAGCACTCCCTTGTCATCTAGGACTTGTAGTGCAACCCAAGGCAAGGTTTGAAATAGTCAAAAATAAGAGAAAGAATCTTTGGGAATAATCATGTTATGAAATATGGTTTTTGAACCCACTCATTCAAGCATACAAGCATACAATGACAATCATGGCACTCACATCATTGGTTTTGGAATTTTTTTTAATAAACTCAGATTTTGAAACTACAGTGGAAGTCAGGTAAAAATAGGGTGTGACAATCTCGCGCTCTGGTCCTGCACGAGAGGCTTGCCATCGAAGGTCTTGGGGAAGCGGCCAAAGTCTTTGGCAAGATATCGCGTCCGGCGGCGAACTCGCTCGTCAAGGCGTTCTTTGGGGTCGACATGCCATGTGTAGCAGGCCGAGCTTGATGTGTTGTTAGCCATCTGCCATGCGAAGCACCAGAGGGTAGCCTCCAGATATGGCCCTCGTGGGAGGGCCGCGAGGACTTTGACGATTATTGTTTGTGCGAGCCTCGCGAGGCTGGTGCCCGCGCGAGGGTCTTGTCCACAAAACTCGGTGGTGGGACGATCGTGCTGGAGCACGCGCTGTGATCGGTGCCGCAGGCAGACGTATCTATCAAAAACAAGCTTATCCCTGGTGCTCTTTTTTAAGCTTGCACCCCCTCTGAGGTCATCCCAATGGTTCGTGTTGCTAAGGCCCAGCCCCCGAGCGTTCCCCAACTGTTTCTCGTACGACGGCTCCTGATGCTCCTGAGGCACGGCGCTCAGGGTCTCACCTTCAGGGTGCGAGCGGCTTGTGCAAGGGGTTGTTGCTTGCAAGGCCCACCTCCCAAGTCTCTTGAGGGAAGTCGTGAGAGAAAACACCTTGTTCGGAACGGTACGCTCTTGCTTGCTTGCATTTGGGCATTAGGCAAGAAGTATAGGCCCCAAGGGCCTTGGTGGGGTGACGTGTGCGTGTGAATGCCCGCGAGCCAGATCCCAGTTTTGTGGGTTCCCAGCACCGCCGGGGCTTACCTAGGCAAAGGCACTGTGCCTAGCCCCCGCGAGCGTGAGGCCCAAGGTAAATCTAGCGGGCACATGCCACAAGGGGGGGGGGACCTGCGGTTTTCGTACCGAGGGCCTTCCACCCTAAGGTGGTGCATCCCCCGGGAGCATTCTTCGTTGTCTTCTCCCCAGCACGATGCAAGGGGCATCCACTAGGTGTGGGCATAGTCGCGGTTCGGGAGTCATTCCGTCGGTGCATGACATAGGTACTTCCATTTAGGCGTGGGTGTGGTAAGAAAATAGAAAACCCACGAAACTGTGCAAAAATTAGAAGACCAAGATCTTCATTAAAACTAGAGGGGAACTTGTTTACAAGCTAAAAATGGGAGATGGGGCTGCTGTGTCCGACACGGGTCAGCTTGGTGAGCTCTTTAACAAGTGAAAAAGTAAGGGAGGAAAAGTGGCTGCCATGTACAACATGGGTTAGCCTAGAAAGAAATCCTGCCCGTGTGTCGATCATGTGTCAGCCTGAAAGAAATGCGACCCACGGGGCATCTTCTTCGATCGTTCCCCAAGCATGATGCATGGGGCTTCCCCTTGGACGTGGGCATAGTCTTGGTTCGAGAGTCATTCCGCTAGCATGGAGCATGGGGACTTCCACTTGGGCGTGGACGGGAGCCCTCCACCAAGGCCATGTTACGGCTCGTCGTTGGCTTCCACTTAGGATGCTACGGGGCATGTACAACCCCAAACTCATTATTATGTGAGAGTGTCACGGGTATACCTTCCGAAGGTACTCAATGTTCGAGGTGTTTGGCACCGGGATCCCAGCCTCCGTCTCTAGGCGTGTGGCGCCAGGCGTGGAGAGAAGGGCGATCCTGAATGGGCCCGCACCCTGCGTCTCCAGGCGTGCGACGCCAGGCCCCGAGACATGGGCGATACTGAATGGGCCCCCACTCTCTCCATTTCTCTGCGACGGTTCTCCAAGAGGGTGTGACATTAAGGACCTTGGTGAGATGACTACCACGGGTGGCCAGCCGTTAGCCGGAGCTTGGTCACTTATATTAATCTGCGCTGCGAGGACAAGTCATGGTACATAAGTCCTGTCTAACCACCCACCCTGGAACCATCATAGGGCGGTTGCGGGGGAGCTCCAGCCCCCGGGACCGGCGAAGCATCAAAGCTTAAGATTGAGAAAAATGACGCCATCTCAAGTGAAGGTTAATCGAGTTTGTTACACATCCACATAACACCCGCTCGAGGCGATGCAAAATATAGGGAAGTGCTTGATTCGAGGAACTAAAGAAGTCACCTAACGGCCATGCTCCCGCGGGAGCGTCAGGCCACTTGACGATGTGTGTCGTGGAGGTCTACCCCTCGGGTCGGGAGCGGGCGGCCAACTCCTCAGGCTTCAAGGGCCCGTGGGGTCTCGACACCTCACGAGCCATGCGCGGCCTACAATTCCTACAGCTTGCAGATCTCCTGAGCGGCGAACTCCTTTGCCCCTGGCGTGTGGTGCAACATGATTGGCTCGTGGGAGCGTGCGTCGAGGCGCGCCTCCACATGGTCCCCGAACGCCTCCTCGTCCTGGCGGCTTCCAAGGGAGATCCCCCGATCCCGACCATGGTGAGGGTTATCACCAAGGTCGGCCCGGGAGGCGGGCGCCGAACAGAGGCGCGAGGCTCGTGATACCGGATTCTACTGTGGCACCCATAACCAAGAGGGGTCGGGGGTGGGCAACAACTGCTGGCCTTGGTGAGAGTTGTCACAGATGTCTGCCCTTCTGCTGCTGCCACAGTCACCTTAGCGTCCGGCTAGGGTGTTGTTGGGGAACGTAGTAATTTCGGAAAAATTCTTACGTCACACAAGGATCTATCTATGGAGAAACCATAAACGAGCAAAGGGGTAGAGCATCTTTATACCTTCAAAGAACGCTAAGCGGAAGCGTTGCTAGAACGCGGTTGATGGAATCATAATCGCAGCGATTTAGATCGCGGTGGATTCCGGTCTATGCACCGAACAGCGTTGCCTCCGCGTTCAACACACATGCAGCCCGATGAAGTCTCCAACGCCATGATCCAGCAAGGAGGGACGACAGTTTGAGGGAGAGCTCCGGCAGCACGACGACGTGGTGATGGTGGAGCTGCATGGTATTCCGACAAGGCTTCGCCAAGCTCTACGGAGGACGAGGATGAGGAGGAGTAGGGCTGCACCGTGGAGGTGGAAGAAGTTGTATGTTGCAGCCCCAAGACTCTCACGTAATAACGAGCTGAGGCTGTATACGCCCAGGGCCCCCTGAGGATGTGGATGGGTCCATCCCATGCCTAGTGGAAGCCCTATGCTCCACGCTGGGGGGACACAGAGGCAGTGAATAGATTAGGCGTCGGACGTGGCAGTTTTCTTGTTACTTTCCTGCGTTTCAAGTAGTAACCGTCAAGGGTCTCCCCTTTTGTATTTTGAGCTATCAAAGGCTCGGAGATCTCTTTCCTAAAAAATTTTAAAAGAAAAAAGGGCGGGGATTTCTTTTCTACCATTCTCTTGTTTTACCGAACACGAGTTCTCTTTATACCTTTGTTTCGATTAGTGTTTCAGGAAAACTTGAGGAGACCGTGCGCTTCTCGAGGCAACCAGAAGAGGGGTGGAATGGGGAATCGCTCAAGCACCAAAGGGGACTCCTGAAGCATGTCTCAGGAGCCTTACCAGTCATAATGCCACTTGCCCTCTTCGATGCCGTCCAGGAATTCCGGTCGGTATCAGGGGAGGCGGGGCCCCGCCCTTTAGACGCGCCCTCTGTTGCCGTGCCTGATGGTGGTGGGGAAATGTGCGTGACTGGGACCTGTCAATGTAGAGTGGTTTGAGTGTCAAGGGGACTCCCGAGAAACATCCCTTGGGAGCCTTACCGGTCATAAGGCCACCCGGCCACCCAGGTGCCACCCATGTCGGCACCCAAGGCGTCGTGGCATTGCCCCGTGAGGAATAACCTTGGTAACGGGTTGCGCCTCACGGCAGCAGGGAAATGTGCAGAACCGGGAGCTGCAGATTTAGAGTGTCGAAAGGGTCCTCAAACCGCCCACAAGCAGGGAGACAGCGCCACCAACAGAGCTGTGCTCGCAGGCTAGGCCATTAGCATTGCGACGACACGGGGCTGGCAGCAGTCGCGGCCAGGAGGGAGCCATTGTGTACACCACGGCTCCAGAGAACGCATTGAAAGGAACCCCCCAGATACATCAAAATTGGTGTTAAACCTAGTACATAACCCTATCAGGAGGACAAGGCGGCGGATCAGGAGGACACATCATCGCCAGAACTCGCGCCGCAACATTCGGGAACAAAATTTGTCACCAGGCCCTCCACATGGACCTCGACCCATTCGGCAAGGGCGGTTCGGATCGTCTCTGGCACCGAATCCAATACTACGGCGAAGTCGAAGTCTGGGTCGAGGCGGAGGAGATGACTGAATACGTTTGAGGTCGCTTGACCCAAGAGGTCACGACTCCTCTCCTTACCGAGCGCGTGGGCCTTCTCGGTGCCTGCTTCAAGACACTCCACAACACGGAGGAAGAACCCCAAGTACTCATCATTGTCGGGGACCAGGGGGCTTGAGACACCCTCGCCACAAATGTCGCTCAAAGCCCCGGAAGCTCTCCTCTCGATGGATTGGAACAATCGAGAGCATTCAAGCTGGAGGGCGCGAGCATGGACCGCCGCTTTGGAGGCCTCACCAACCAAGGAAGCCGAACCTTTCACATGTTCATAAAGTTTTCCTTCGGCTATAGCCTGGGCGTCCAGTGCGGCCCGCCGATGTTTCACTACATGATCCAACCTTTTCCAGAGGGCATCGACCTTTTTTTTCAGGTGGTCGTGGCGCTCGCAGAAGCGAGACTCCTGGAGCCTCCGCTTCAAATGATAGTCAAGAAGAAGGGAACGCCGGGCCTCCGCCACCCCCGTGTCGATGTCCTGCTGATGCTTCGCCTCACGAGAGGCAAGGGATTCCTCAGCAAATGACACCTGACGCTCCCTCACCTCCAAACGCTCCTGCTCCAAGCTCTGTTCCACCTCTACAAGCGCCAGCGAATCAGCGGGTGCCCGAAGGCCCACTCCAGCAGGAAAGAACACAGCAGGCGGGCCCCCAGGGCGTCCCTTAGCTGAGCCCGCTCTTCAAGATTGGCGTTGAGGGCGCAAAGCTCCCTGTGGCGATCCTCGGAGGCCCTGCGCCGACAATCAGCCTCCAGAGCCTTGGACAGAGCATGCTCGTGGGCTTCCTCCGCCGCGGCAAGGGACCCCTGTGCCTCCGCGCATGCGCCCTGACGCTACAGGGGACGAGGTTCACGGCGAGTTCAAGCTCAAGCCACCCCGACGCAAGGTGCCAGCCCTCATCCTCCAGGCGGACTTCATTGCTGGCAAGCCCCGCCCTTAGATGCTGAAGCGCGTTCGCCACGGTGCAAAGCAAGCCCCACAGCGCGACACGCGAATCTCCGACAAGCTCAAGTGGCCAACAAGAGCTCTCATTTTCTACATGATGAACGGGAGATGCGCGCGAGGAGCGTCTGGGCTCGAATCCATGCTCGGGGGCTGGGGGCTCAGACGCGGGCGCTTCGTTGGAAGGAAGCACCCCTTAAGGCTCCACGCCACCAAGCATAAGGGGTCCGAAAGGGAGGCGTAGCACGACCCTTGGAGGGGCCGCAGACGAGGGAAGTGGCGCTCCTCTGGGAAGCCGGAGGCCGCGGGAGAGGAAGACCATGGGAGGCTCACCCGCGAGGGACTTGTGAGATTGAACCCCGCGGGCTGCAAGGGTGGAAACCACAAGATGCCGACCCGCCTCCCTTTTCAATAATGGAGATCCTGCATAAGAAGGGTTCAGAAGGGAGGCGCAGAAAGAAACGACGAAGGAAGATACGTGCGCTTACTCATCCACGACAACCTACTTCTTCCTCACTGGAGCCCACCACGTCGAGGGGCGGCCGCCCTCAGGTGACCTCCTATTTTGGCCGACATGGGTGGCCTGGCGAAGAGACCCAACAGCCCTCGGCCGAGGCTTGAAGACGGGGGCAGCAACTTCCATCGTTGACCTGTCGTCACAACGAACCCCGGCTTGACCTGGAGCAAGACCCGTGGGAACGGCCGACGACACACAGCCCACCTCGGATGCGGGAGGGGCGTCACAACCAGAGTTTTCGTGAGCCTGGACCCCGAGGGTGGAGTCCCCCCGGGGGAGCGCATCCCCCCAGGAAGGAACCCCCACTCATCAAAGAGTGACATTTGCGCGAGGAGAGCTTCCGGAGTCTTGAAGTTATACAATGGGAGGCCATTCTGGGGAAGCTCGTCAGGATCGTCACCAGTCAGTCGACGGAGCAAATCACGCAAGAACGTCAGGGGAGAGAGGTAGGACATGGATCCTCATTGGGTCACGAGGTGCCGCGTAGGTCCACATCAGACGGGAGTGGCGCTGGAATGGGGCGATCCACCAGCAGATAAATTCCCGCACCACCATCGCCATCGTCACCCCCGCTCGCTTCAGCTTCCCAGGCGGGTCAGGACCGGCATGTGCCCGGGGTCATTGAGCTCCTCACGCCCCACCCCCTCTTCAGCGTTGCGGGTGTCAATGGGAGCTCGAACAGGATTTCGACCTGCACCCACTATCGTCGGAACCCCTCTGCTTCGGGGAGGAGCTCGGTGTCGACAGCCCCCGAGACCGATGCGCCGGCCGTTTTCAAGGAAGCGCACCCGAAGCACTGCTCCTCATAGACCAACTCGAGGGAGAAGAAGTGGAGAAGCAATGCCATGGAAGGGGCGACACCAACGAAGGCCTCGCACAAGAACGCGAAAGCCGGGAGGAGAAAGACGGGCCCTATAAACGAAGAGCTGGGGTCAAGATAGAGTCTATGGATCTGTAATGCGAAAGTACTACGATGAGGAAGATCGAGAATGGTGGCAGCACACCAGAAAGAAGAGCGTCGATATGAAGGAGAACCACGGGGGTCGCCATCTCACCTCGAGGCCATGAACGTGGCCAGATCTGGGTGGCCCCCCTTTCATTGGATCCGGCAAGACTACTAGTCGGATCTTCTCCAACCCCTCGAAGTTCACCACCGTCGACCGACCCAACACGAGCCGAGGCATCGTTGAGACGGCTGGACCCCGCGAGCTTCCGCTTTCCCCCATTTCGGAGGCATGACAGGGGGAATAAGGAGAAAAAGCGACAAGGCGCACGGGGGCCCAAAGGAGGTAGCCGGAATCGCACAGGAGGAAGAACTCACTGCAAAATCGACAGGAGACGAATTCGGCTCCCGGATGCGGGTCAAGTAGTTCGGAGAGCACTGCTCGGCTGGTCTGGCGCGGATAAAATAGGAAGACGAGCTCTCAATTCTTTGTTTATAGGGCCTGGCCCGCAGGCAACTAGGTCCCGCGGCGCTTCGGGCCGCCCCTGAGGCTTCGCTCAAAAGCCAACTCGAGCGCACCTTGGGCCCGTGGGCTACTGTCGGTATTCTGGGAATGGGGGTACCCAAACTTGCCAGCCTGCGGCCAAGGGTTGGCCCACTTCATCAAGTAAACTCAATCAGGCACGACACCATTCAATGCAAGGCCCTCACGAGGGGCCAAGCCTCGCGAGGAGCGACAACATCAAGACCCACAGGGGGGCTCCTTAGGACCCCTCTGGAGCGGTAGATATTCCGACGGAAGGTCCAGCCTCAGGAGTCGAGGATGATGCAGAGGAAGGACAGGCGAGCAGCAGGCGGCAGGATGGAACAATTTCCCCTTTAGTGCAAAGGGGGCAAGGACGTACGGGGGTTCCCAAGGCATCTTCTAAATGTTTCCATTATAGTGCAACAAGGTCGTTGCCGCCCACCAGCAGGGCATACGTCATACCTGGACCCATCCCTGTAGCGTTGGCAACCACTTTGCAAGCGAAGACCATCTTCGGGCAGGGGAGTATGTTCTCGTGTTCCCTGTCAAAATTGGCCATTGTGGGATCCCTTCCCGCCGAAACTATAAGGGAAGAGGACCGGAGCCGCTACTAGATATAGAGAGTAGGTTACTTCATAGAGGGGGATCCGATTCATTCACTCGCCCACTGCACCGCATGAAGGCCATCCATCCTTCAGAGGCTCTCGAGCACTGTACTTGTTCATCCACCAACCTCCATGAGAGGCAATCGACCAAAGCAGGAGTAGGGTATTACGTTTCTCAGCGGCCCGAACCTGGGTAAACTGTCGTGTTCTGTGCCTTCCTTACCATCGAGTGAGTTCCTTGCCATTCTCAGCGAGTAGCGAGCTAGGTGAGGCGAGCCAGTGAGTGATCTTCGTACACGCACCTGAGTTCGAATCTTTAGGGTTTTGCGGAGCCCGACATCCGACACATATAACCCTAGCATCATCGAACCTTAAGTGTGTAGACCCTACGGGTTCGGGAAGCATGTAGACATGACCGAGACAGCTCTCCGGTCCATAACCGATAGTGGGGTATGGATATCCATGTTGGTTCTCGCATGTTCCACGATGACCTCATCGGATGAACCACGATGTCAGGGATTCGATCAATCTCGTATGCAATTCCCTTTGTCTACCAGTATAATACTTGCCCGAGATTCGATCGTGGCTATCCCTATACCTTGTTCAATCTCGTTACCAGCAAGTCTGTTTACTTGTGTCGTAACACTTCATCCCGTTTCTAAATCCTTAGTCACATTGACCTCACTATGATGATGGATTACCGAGTGGGCCCAGAGATACCTCTCCGCCACACGAGTGACAAATCCGAGTCTTGATTTGTACAACCCAACAAATACTTTTGGAGATATTTGTAGTGCACCTTTATAATCACACAGTTACGTTGTGACGTTTGATATACCCAAAGCACTCCTACAATATCCGGGAGTTGCACAATCTCATGGTCTAAGGAAATGATACTTGACATTAGAAAAGCTTTAGCATACGAACAACACGATCTAGTGCTATTCTTAGGATTGGGTCTTGTCCATCACATCATTCCCCAATGATGTGATCCCGTTATCAATGACATCCAATGTTCATGGTCAGGAAACCATGATCATCTATTGATCAACGAGCTAGCCAATTAGAGGCTCATAGGGACACATTGTGATCTATATATTCACACATGTATCATCGTTTCCAGTTAATACAACTATATCGATGGGTTGCAGGAGAGAAGGTGTCACTAGGAACACGACAGTTTACCAAGGTTCTGGCCGCTGAGAAGCGTAATACCCTACTCCTGCTTTGGTGGATTGCCTCTCGTGGAGGTAGGTGGATGAACTACTACAGTGCTCGAAGGCCTCCGGAGGCTGGCTGCCTTTGTGTGGTGTCGGTGGGTGAATGAATGGATCTCGTGTCCCCTATGAAATAGCCTACTCTGTATATATATAGTGGCAGCCCCGGTCCTCTTCCCTTATCGTTTCGACGGGAAGGGATCCCACAACGCCCAATAGTGAAGGGGGACAGGGGAACATGCTCCCCTACCTGAAGGTAGTCTTCACCTACAAAGTGGCTGCCAGCGCTGCAGGGACGGGTCCAGGGATTACGTCTATCCTGCTGGAGGGCGGTGGTGGCCTTGTTGCACCAGAAAGGAAACCTTTGGAAGATACCTTGGGAACACCGGTTCTTCCTTGCCCTCTTTCCACTAAAGTGTAAATTGTTCCGTTCTGTTGTCTGCTGCTCGCCTGTCCTTCCTCTGCGTCATCCTTGACTCCTAAGGACGGGCCTCGCCTCGGAATATCCACCGCTCCACAGGATGAGCCCCCCCTGCGGGTTTTGATGTTGTTCCACCTCGCGAGGCTTGGCCCATCGCAAGGGCCTTGCCTTGAGTGGTGCCATGCCCGATTGTGCTTCCTTGATGAAGTGGGCCTGCCCTGGGCCACACGCAGGCAGGTCTGGGTACCCCCATTCCCAGAATGCCGACAGTAGCACTCGGGCCCACGGTGCACTCGGGTTGGCTTCTCGGCGAAGCCACGGGGGGCGGCCTGAAGCGTCGCGGACCCTAAATGCCTATGGGCCAGGCCGGTGCGCGTCACGCGGCTGATGTCGGGTCTCCCTTGTTTTCTGTCAATGGCCGGGTTATCGGGAATTTGACTTGTTGTGTTGGTACATTATTGCTTTCCTTTATCCCACACTCGCTCTTCCTCCTACATCTCCAACTCCAACCGGCGTCTCTCAGATCGAGCACCGCGTCGTTCCCTTGTTGATTCAGCGATGGTGCCCGCCGGCAAGCAGAAGCCCGAGACGCAAGGTCCTGCGCCGGCTCCTCTGCTCCTGGAGTGCGCCCTCCCTAAGGACATGGATCTTACTACCATGCTCCCATGGACGGCGGCTGAGTCCAATGAGCACGGTCGGACCCTAATCTGGCCCTGCGCCATAGTGAAGCGGCCCGCGTTGAAGGCGGTATACCCCTTCTTCCTCCATAGCGTCTTCGACAGGCTGGTGCCGCCTTTCTGCTCGTTCTTCACCGCAGTCCTGAACCACTATGGGATCCAAGCCCATCACCTTCAACCCAACTCCATCCTGCTCCTCTCCTTCTTTGCTTTCTACTACGAGGCCTTCGTAGGTGTACGACCTTCGGTAGCCTGATGACCCACAAGAATAGGGTATCAATCATAGTCCTTTCGATAAGTAAGAGTGTCGAACCCAACGAGGAGCAGAAGGATCTGATAAGTGGTTTTCAGCAAGGAAATATGTGCAAGCACTGAAATTATCGGTAACAAGTGATTGTGTGGTGAGATGATTCGTAGCAAGCAACAAGTAACAAAAGTAGCAACGGTGCAGCAAAGTGGCCCAATCCCTTTTGTAGCAAGGGACAAGCCTGAACAAAGTCTTATAGGAGGAAAAACGCTCCCGAGGACACACGGGAATTTCTGTCATGCTAGTTTCATCATGTTCATATGATTCACATTCGTTACTTTGATAGTTTGATATGTGGGTGGACCAGCGCTTGGGTACTGCTCTTACTTGGACAAGCATCCCACTTATGATTAACCCCTCTCGCAAGCATCCGCAACTACGAAACAAGAATTAAGACAAAGTCTAACCATAGCATTAAACTAGTGGATCCAAATCATCCCCTTACATAGTAACGCATAAACTAGGGTTTAAGATTCTGTCACTCTAGCAACCCATCATCTACTTACTACTTCCCAATGCCTTCCTCTAGGCCCAAATAATGGTGAAGTGTTATGTAGTCGATGTTCACATAACACCACTAGAGGAAAAACAACATACAACATATCAAATTACCGAACGAATACCAAATTCACATGACTACTATTAGCATGACTTATCCCATGTCCTCAGGAACAAAAGTAACTACTCACAAAGCATAATCATATTCATGACCAGAGAGGTAATGAGTAGCATCAAGGATCTGAACATAAACTCTTCCACCCAATAATGCAACTAGCATCAACTACAAAGAGTAATCAACACTACTAGCAACCTTACAAGTACCAATCGGAGTCACGAGACGGAGATTGGTTACAAGTGATGAACTAGGGTTTAGATATGAGATGGTGCTGATGAAGATGTTGATGGTGATGAGTCCCCGACGATGAGAGGAGTGTTCGTGATGACGATGTCGATGACTTCCCCCTCCGGGAGGGAAGTTTCCTCGGCAGGATCGTCCTACAGGAGCTCTAGATTGGTTCTGCTCAAGTTCCGCCTCGTGGCGTCGGCGAAACCACGAAAAAGCTCCTCCCTTATTTTTTTCTGGACGAAACCCTTCATATAGCAAAAGAGGGGGGCCAGTGGGCTGCCTACAAGCCCTCATGGCGCGGCCTGGGGGGGTGGTCGCGCCGTGCAGACTTGTTTGCACCCCCTGGTGCCCCTTTGGCACTTCTTTGGCCCAATATTTTTGATAAATCAGGAAAAAATTCCTCGTTGATTTTTACGGCGTTTGGAGTTGCGCAGAATAGGTATCTAAACTTTGCTCCACTTTCAGGCCAAAATTCCAGTTGCCGATATTCTCCCTCTTCATGTAAACCTTGCAAAATAAGAGATAAAAGGCATAATAATAGTACCGTGAAGTGAAATAACAGCCAAAGAAGTGATAAATGTCAACATGAAAACATGATGCAAAATGGACGTATCAACTCCCCCAAGCTTAGACTTCGCTTGTCCTCAAGCGAAAGCCGAGTTCAATAAATATGTCCACATGTTTAGGGAGATAGGTGTTGAAAAAACAAGATACAAACATGCAAGCATCATGGTCAAGATCAGGACAGCAATACACCCGTATAATCTCTCATGCTAAAGTGATAATTCCTTCACAAAGTAAAGCATGGATCAAGAACCTTACCGAGAAGTAACAACCGATAGCCTTTAGTCATGGAAGCAATTGCAATTTATCACAACATCAGAAAGAGTCAGACAAGAGCTCGTAAAGCAAATCCACATACTCAATCATTCTTTCGCTCTCTACAATTGCTACAACTCACGTGGTACTCATGAGATCAAAGTTTCAGCTGGACACAGAGAAATATAGGGGCTTACAGTTTTGCCTCCCAACTGCTTACCTCATGGGTAATGTGAACAATAATAATTCATGAATGCCTACCTCCAAGTTGACATATGAATATAGATCTTTCCCAAGCATATGATGTTAGCCAACATAAAGGTGAGATAAGGAATTGGTGAAGATCACCATGACTCTTTCAAGGGAAAAAAGTAAAGGTACAAGATAGGCCCTTCGCAGAGGGAAGCAGAGGTTGTCATGCGCTTTTGAGGTTTGGATGCATGTCCCCTTAGTGCGGAGGAACGTCACTTTATATTGTCTCCTGTGATAAAGAACTTTATCATGCAGTCTGTCGCTTTTATGTCTTCCTCATCACAGGTTCGTATAAAGCTTATTTTGCACACACTAATAGATCATACATATTAGAGAGCAATTTTTATTGCTTTCACCGATGACAACTTACTTGAGGGATCTTACTCAATCCATAGGTAGGTATGGTGGACTCACATGGCAAAACTGATTTGAAGGTTTATGGATGCACAAGTAGTATCTCTACTTGGTGCGGGAGTTTTGGCTAATATGAGGTGGAAGCAATCGTCACATGCCAAGGGATCTCTAATCATATAACATTGTTCAAAGCCAAGCAAACACAATTCATTATGTTGTCTTCCTTGTCCAACATCTACTTCTAGGCATTCAATAGTTTAGTGAGTGTTCACAATCATAGATGGTGTAAGAGATGATATATTTATACGTGAACCTCTCCTTCTTTACCACTTCTTATTAATTGCAACAATGACCAAGGTCTACATTTGCCTACCCTCAACAAGTTTCAATCCTCATTCTTTTTTATATGTGAAGCCATCACTTCCCATAAGATCATTACATGATTTTTCATGCTTTTGTTCTATTCTCACTCTTTTGATCATGGCAAGAGGCAAAGCCCTTCAACTAATACACTCTTTATTATATGGCTCACGAGCAAGAATACATCGGGGGTGACATAAAGCAAAACTCAAGACTAAAAAACTAAGGCTTTTAAAACTACTAGAGAAAGAGAAAACTGAAAAAGGAAAACTCAAACAAAGGTAAAGGCAAAAGATGTGATGGTGATACGATACCGGGGCAACTCCCACTACTGGAATTAGAGAATTTGCCGTCTGCCTGGTCTTTGCCGTCCGCTGGCTGATGGCAAAGAAGCTCTTTGCCGTCAGCTACCAAAAAATAGATGGCAAAGATCTGACAGATGGCAAAGAAGTGCTTTGCCATGAGTCGCTTCTTTGCCGTCCGCCAGCGGACGGGAAAGATGGCCCACGCAGACGGCAAAGAAAATCGCAGTTGTAGCCATTACATTTGCCATCGGCCGTGTCTTTGCCGTCCGCCAAAATCCCCTTTGCCGTCTGCCGTGGAGCACGGCGGACGGCAAAGAAATCAACCCCCGGCTGCCCACTAACGCTCCAACCGCCGTGTCTTTGCCGTCGGCCAAAAGCCCCTTTGCCGTCCGCCTTGGAGCACGGCGGTCGGCAAAGAAATCAACCCTCGGCTGCCCACTAACGCTCCAACCGCCGTGTCTTTGCAGTCGGCCAAAAGCCCCTTTGCCGTCCGCCTTGGAGCACGGCGGACGGCAAAGAAATCAACCCCCGGCTGCCCACTAACGCTCCAACCCCACCTCGTTGTTTAAAAAAAAACCCACCTGCTCGTCGCCCTCCTCCCGCACGCTCCCTCCCTTGCGCCCACCGGCCGTCGCCTCCCAGCCCTCCCCACCGGCCGGCGCCTCCCCCACCGGTCGGCGCCTCCCCACCATCCACACCGGCCGGCGCCTTCCCACCCTCCCTGCCCTCCCCACCGTCGCCACCTCCTCCCCCACCGGCCTGCGCCTCCCCGCCCTCCCCCACCGGCCGACGCCTCCCCGCCGTCCCCCACCTGCCGGCGCCTCCCCGCCCTCCCCACCGTCGCCACCCCCTCCCCATCGGCTCCCATCCCCATCGGCTCCCCCCTGCAGGCCGAACCTCTCCCCTGATCCGGCCACGCCTTCAGGAGCACGAGCAGCCCCCCTGACGCTCCTCCTCGCCCCGGACGCCCTGGAGCCTCGTCGCCACCCCCTCCGTCGCCCGCACCCTCCTCCGTCGCCTAGCCGGAGCAGCCAACAAAAACGGTGAGATTATTTCCTTGTAAAAACGGTGAGATTATTCTGTATAGGAGAAAATGAAAAAAATGAGTTCGTACTGCTATTTACCATCAATTTGGTAGTAATTCTTGGACACATGACACATCATACCTACAGAAAGAAAATATTCTCATGCTAATATCTATTCTCTTTGAATAAATGATACAAAATAAAGGAGGTGACACCTTCGAATATGTAGAATGGCACAATGTTGTTATAGAAATTATGCAAATACAAATATCTTTTTGTCTGCTGTGGAAATATGATTAACATATAAATGTCAGTTTTACTTAATTCTGAGACAGCTGCGAATAATGGTGCGTGTCTGCATGTGGAGCATGTCATTAGCCCTCCATACCCTAGGGCGCTTAGTTTGTGTCATGGCTCTATGTTTGGCCGTTTTGATATGCGCGTGTTAACTTCCTGTTGGTTGTATGCATATCAATTATATAGACCCTGGCATCGACTCTCTATATTTACACCAACTCAATGTGATGTTAAGATGGGTAAAAGTGCCCCTAATATGTGATGCTAAAGAGTTATACACTCATCGCGCATGTAGAGGACATCAAGTACTATCCATGCATCAATCCGAGCAGACGCACGTGCCCTGAATTCAGGAATCTAGTGAACAAAACCAATGTATAAGTAGAGGTCATGGAAATAGAAGACTGAGTAAGTAATCTGGTTTATGAATAAAATAATTTAAAATTACTACCACGTCACATCTGAAAAGAGTAGGACAACATGGTTGGAGCTGGTTTATGTATAAGTAGAGGTCACATCTGAAAGCACGACACAATGGCCCTGTTTGGATGCCACCGCTAGAGCTAGTTTTAGCTAGTTGGAGCTGGAAAGTTTTATAGGTGACCTAGAAAGTTTTATAGGTAACCCCGACCCCCGACCCCCGACAACACACACCCTCGACCCCCGACCCCCTACCCCGACCCCCGACGCCACTGACCCCCGATCCCCGACGCCCGACGCCACTAACCCTCGACCCCCGACCCCCGACCCCCGACAACACTCACCCTCGACCCCCGACCCCCTACCCCGAGCCCCGACGCCACTGACCCCCGACCCCCGACAACACTCACCCTCGACCCCCGACCCCCTACCCCGACCCCCGACGCCACTGACCCCCAACCCCCGACCCCCGACACCTCTTCGGCCTCTTGTTGACCGAAAAGACCCCAATCCCCGATGCCAGTGACCTTCGACCCCCGATGACACTGACCCACATAGTTATGAGTTAGGTCATATAGTTATGTTAATTATAAAAACATCGTATTTGTGTTGATCGGGTGAATTTCAATGTGGAGTTGTTCGACGACCTCCACGTGCGTTGGACGAGCTCCGCCCTTGCGTTTGTTGGTGAGCACAAATGACTTCTCCTCCTACCCCCTTAATTTGCTCTGTCCCGGTCTTCGTGCCGATGAAACTTGCTAGCTATAGGTTTCTTCAATCATGAGTATGCGTGACCAGTATGCGTCTCCCATTCGAAAGGGCGACATCTATAAATATGCATTTCTTTGCATATTTATAACCGCCATCCTTTCGAATTGTCCAACATTATCCATGGACAGCCCGAGTATGTGTAGATTGGGTTTGTTTTCCCGTATGCTGTGCTCCGGATCCGATGCGGAATTTCGTCACTGCCTCCCCTATTGTTCTCCGGGTACACATCCTCTCTGCTTATTGCCGAGACGTGTATCAGGAGAACAGTGGGGAGGTGCTGTCGAAATTCTGCGTCGCATCTGGAGCAGAGCATGGGAAAACGAACCCAGTCTACACATACTCGGGTGGGATTAGGACCTATCTTTACCTATTAGCGTGTAGGTTGCATGGACGTAATAAAACTGACAAACTTGATTAGCGTATGAATATAGATGATGAATTATATATTTATTTCTTGTGCCCCCATAGGTAGCTAGGCAACATGAGTGACCGTGCTTGGATGTACACTGGTCAACCTAGTCAGAAAGACATGACCCATGAATGGTTAAAAAAAACCAGGGGGTTTGTGAGAGCCGCATTTGCAAATGGCCAGCATAAAACATGGTGCCCCTGTCCCAACTGCGACAACTGGAAAAATCAGACAGAGTTTGAAATGGGTAAACACCTGCAGAAGTGGGATTTACGCCTAATTATACGGTGTGGACTTTTCATGGTGAGTCTGACCAACATGCCAGAGCTGAGGTGATTCGTCGTCGCACCGACGAGCATGGTACCGGGATTGAAGACATGGTGCAAGACTTTGATGATGCTCGTGATTCGGACGATGAGATGGAGGAATCTGCAAAGGCCTTCTATGAAATGCTGGAGTCTTCAAAACGTCCTCTCCACGAGCAGACTGAGCTTTGTCAGCTGGATGCCATCGCGCAAGTAATGGCTCTGAAGGCTCAATTCAACCTAGGCAGAGAATGCTACGACGCGATGATGACGATATTTGGACGCTTTCTACCCAAAGGCCATGTACTGCCTGCAAACCTGTACCAGTCAGAGAAAATCCTCCGTGTACTTAAGATGCCCTATGAGAAGATACATGCCTGTGAGAATGGATGTGCCTTATTTAGGCTTGAGTATGCGGCCTTGAACTATTGCCCCATTTGCAATTCTTCCAGGTATATTGTGGTAGACAACGTCATGGGTGAGAAGAATCAGACCAAAATCCCCATTAGTGTTCTTCGATATCTGCCAATCGTACCAAGACTTCAACGTCTTTTCATGGTCGAAGAGACGGCCAGACAGATGACATGGCACAAATTGGGCAAAAGAATCGAACTAGATGCAGATGGGAACAAGATGCTGGTACACACTTCAGATGGTTTTGCGTGGAGGCACTTCGATGCATTACATAAGGATAAATCAAAAGATCCAAGGCAACCTAGAGTTGCCATCAGCACGGATGGGTTCAATGTGTATGGTATGACGGCAACACAATACAGTTGTTGGCCTGTATTTGTCATTCCACTAAATTTGCCACCCGGAGAGATTATGAAAAGAAAGAACATTTTCCTGACGTTGATAATTCCAGGGCCCAACTATCCGGGGAAGAATATGAATGTGTACGTGCAGCCGCTTAAGGATGAGTTGCAAGAAGCCTGGGATAATGGGATCAAGACCTACGACGCGGCTACCAAAAGAAATTTCAAAATGCATGTGTGGTACATGTACTCGACGCATGATTATCCGGCGTTTGCGCTATTCGTTGGCTGGTGTGTGCATGGAAGGTTCCCGCGCACCACATGCAAGGCAGCTCTTCAGTTCCGTTGGCTGCAGGCTAGTCGCAAGTATTCTTGCTTTGACATGCATAGACAATTCCTGGATCCTGACCATAAGTTCAGAAAAGACAAGAAGAATTTCATCAAAGGTAGAGTTGTCAAAAACACTGCACCAGCTGCGTTGACAGGCCAACAGACCCTTGATCAGTTAAACGCTCTCGAGCCCGATCCTTTGCGTCCAGGATACTTCAAAGGGTATAATACGGAACACGCGTGGACTCATAAGTCAAGTTTATGGGATCTCCCTTACTTCAAAGACCTCCTTTGCCCACACAACATTGACATGATGCACACTGAAAGGAATATTGCGGAGGCCATTTTTGGTACATTGTTCGGCATAGAGGGGAAGTCAAAAGATAATCCTAAGGCTAGAATCGACCTGGAGGCTCTATGTGATAGACCGTTGCAAAACTTGCGACAACGGAAAGGAAAGAAAAGCATAGCGAAGCCAAAGGCATGGTTCAATCTTGAAAGGCCAGCTATGAGGGAAATGCTATTGTGGGTGAAAATGCGGTTGATGTTCCCCGATGGGTATGCTGCGAATCTAAAGAGGGGAGCGAGTCTTGAGAAATTGAAAATATTTGGGCTCAAGAGTCATGATTGGCACATATGGATTGAGCGGGTAATGCCGGTGATGTTGCGTGGCTTTATCCCTGAGGATGAATGGCTAGTACTGGCAGACCTGAGCTATTTCTTCCGTTCTCTTTCTGTGAAAGAACTATCGCCTGGCGTGCTAGATGAAATGGAAGAGTTGGCGCCGGAGTTGGTCTGCAAATTAGAAATGATCTTTCCACCGGGCTTCTTTAATCCAATGCAACATTTGATTTTGCATCTCCCGACCGAGGCAAGAATGGGGGGGCCCGTTCAAAATCGATGGTGCTACTCAACTGAGAGGATGCAAAAGACGCTTCAAGCTAAGTGTAAAAATAAACGTAGAATTGAAGCATCGATGGCCGAGGCATTCATTACTGAGGAGGCGGCAAACTTCGTGACAGCATACTACGAAGCCAAAAATCATCATTTGCATAACCCGAAGCCTCGGTACAATGATGGCGATCGAGAAAAAGTTCGATCCAACCTCAGCCAATTCAAAGGTAAGCTCGCACCATCCGGTGCTTCGAAAGGGAAATCGTTGGATGTCGAAGAATGGCGGACCATTTCATTGTATATCTTCACCAACCTAACAGAAGTGCGGCCGTACATCGAGTAAGTTCTCGGTAATTTATTGTTCCGCAACTTCTAATTGCTTTGAACCACTCTTATTCCCGGATATTTGATATAGCCGATACGTCGCCGAATTCTCGGATGGAGCGGTCATCGAAAAGGATTCTGTCGAAGAGTATGAGCTTCTCACAAAGCATGGAGGCGACTATCCTGGTTTCATCTCTTGGTACAAACAAAGGGTAATTAATTACCATTAAGGGCCCATTTGACTTATTGGTCTAATTTGCGGCTAATGCATCCATTCTTTCGTATTAAACTTGTAGGCTGATGCAGAGTCTATGGACGCCGAGTTGAGACAAGTCGCTAATGGTTTTGACTATAAGGTCCGTTCATTTGACAAATACAACATCAACGGGTATCACTTTCGTACCTTTGGCAAAGAGCTATCTATGCCGGACCTAAAGACTACAAATTGTTCTGTCTCTGCTATCGGCGAAGGAGACACCGAGTATTATGGAAGGGTTGAAGCAATTTATGAACTTCTATTCTATGGTGAAAACCCACCGACCGTCGTAGTCTTCAAATGTTATTGGTTTGAGCCGAGGGAGACTAGAAGGACTCATGAACATATAGGACTAGTCGAAATCAACCAAAACACCCACTTAGATGTTCCCGATGTCTATATTACGGCTCAACAGGCGACACAAGTTTTCTATCTACCGTGGGCCTGCCAAACTGATCCAAATCTCAAAGGTTGGGATGTCGTTTATGAAGTGCCACCACATTTTAGACCACCTACCCTCAATGAAGAGGATTACGAACCTCACATTAACCCAGACACATATGAAGGAGAATTCTTCCAAGAAACACGTATGTCCAAGAAACGTTTCAAGAACCGCTCTACTTCACCCCAGAACATTGAAGTAGACAGCGACAGTGAATCCGTCTTAACCCCTGAGCCCGAACAGGAAGAGCTGGAAGAAGAAGAGGTTACTGCTGCGGATGACCTGTCACTTCTTGACCGATTACATAATGGTGGCCTTCCACATGTTCTTCTAGATAGTGATGATGATGATGCATTTATTGATGATAGTGATGATCATGATGCATTTATTGACCCCGAAGCATATATAGACGAGGACGATTGTTATTAGTTCATGTGAGGTATTCAACTATTATACTATATATAAATTTTGAGTTCATGTTAGGTATTCAATTTTTATTAGTCATGTTGGTATTTATGTTGTACTAATTTCATTTACTCTTTGTCATGACATGTGTTGAAAGATGGTGGGAAAGGGTCGAAAGCACGCCGCGGCTGCTTCTTCGTCGGCGGGTGATGGGATGGGTACTTCCATTCCTGCCTCGCCTCTTCGGAGAGTGTTGCTCTCTACTATGCAAGGAGCGGACCCCGTGAGAGGAGGTCGACCACCCGCGAAGCCGAGAGGCACTAAAGGTACACGTTGTATTCATGTTGGTATTTATGTTGTACTCATGTTGTATGCATATTGGTATTTATATACATTTTATTACTCGTGTTGGTATTTATGTTGTACTAAAGGTACACGTGGCCGCGGGAGAGGTAGGGCTACACGGTCTCCGCCACCACCCCAAGCTGATTCACCTGAGCACAGGAGGACTTCTAGGGTGGATTCGTCTGAGGTGGAGGCTACATGGTCTCCGGTTCACGAGCCTCGGGTCGACGAGCCTCAGGTCGACGAGCCTTTGACCCACGAGACTCGTGTCCCAGAGGCTTCCTTCCAGACGACTGCGGAGCACAGCAGGGATGAGGGTACGTCCCAAGAGACCCAGTGGGATACCTGGCCTGAGCCAACTGGCCATGCTGGTAGCGACGAGGAGCTGGGTGAGGGGGATACCGTCTACCAGCGTGGTAGTTCGGGGCTCCCGCTTGTGCCAGCGACCCCCGAGCAGAGGTGGTCGATTAGGCCAAATGGGGACAAGTAAGTTAATTTACTCTTATTTAACCTTTTGCCTTCGCGTTTTCTCAAATATCTAATGTTTTGGCTTTAATTTGTCATACTGTAGGGGTTGGATTGTTGCCAAGGGTGCCCGCAAGCCCAACAGCGTCCTTGGTGTTCTTTGCCGTCAAAACATCCCGGGGTTTGTTACGTTGCCCGGTCGGGAGCGAGAGGTAGGGATGACCTGGGAGCACTACTTGGGTGCCCCGGCCCCGCCGGAGGTGGAGATCGACGGTGTTTTGTGTGACACGAGGGCGGACATGGTGATCCGAAAGTTCTGGGTAATTTCTCTTTCACACAATTATAAATTAACCATAGCTATTTATTGTACTAATCGGTGTTGCCTCGTTTGCAGACCTTCTACAGGTGTGAGGAGGGATACGAGGACGACGCGACAAAGGTTATCGAAACAGAATGTCGCCGCCTACTTCAAAACTTTCGGCACGAGGCTCGGGTGCAGGCTGTTCGAGACTACTATGCCATGCGGCGTATTAGGATTGATAAGGCGAAGTGCCGTGATGCTAAGATGGAGAAGGAGCATTACATGAAGGTAATTACATATTATTAAGGCTTTGTAGTTAGTTTCCTTGATTTGGTTCTTACGCACTCAAATTTCTCTTTATTAACTTAGGTGCCCCCGAGATGGTGTGTGGATAAGATGGATTGTTGGGAGGCCTTGGTGGACCAGTGGTGCTCCGAAACGTGGGAGACCAGCCACAACAACGCCAAGGAGAGGCGTGGCAAAATGGTTGGCGTGCCACACCATCAAGGGAGCGTCAACTTAATCCAATTTGGCGAGAACTGGGTATGTGGTTTGCTTCATGCCTCATGCAATTCATTCTTAATGCTATCTTGAGCCCTTTACCAATACAATTTTCTGCTCTCTCTCTTTTAGGCGCGTCACAATAAGACGGAGGCGCCACACATGTACGACCTGTATGCGATGGCCCATACTGCCTCGTACAAGAAGGTCAAGGCATTCTCTGAGTCTGACCTCGAGCATCCAGAAAACTTCACCAACATCTCCTCCCACGACAAGTTCGTGAAGTACAGAGATCACGGGAAGGCGAGGAAAGGGGAGGACTTTAACCCGAGCGAGGGGCCTATTGATCCAGAGCTGGTGATGATAGCTGGCAACGGAAGGCCCCATGGCTCGATCGCCATTGGAGACGGCCTTATACGTTGTCCTAGCACTCTCTGGCAGATAAAGGCACGCCAAACGAGCTCTTGTCCGGAGATAACACGTCGTCCACGGCCAGTCGAGCTCGCCATCGAGGTTATTTTAATGGACTCAACTATCTTTCTGCATTATGTTGTGCGTTGGAACCAATATGATTACATTGCTAACAATGAGTTGTGTTGCAGGCTGCTATTCAGAAAGAGAGAGCGGCAATGCAGGCGGCTATGGCGGAGAAGGATAAGGAAATTAGGGAGCTGGAGGAGAGGACGACTGCATTGGTGGAGGCAGAGAGGGCACGGAATGAAGCGTCTACCAGGGCCATATACGAGATCTTCGTGGTAAGTTTCTTCTTCATGTTATTTCAAATCTTGCATTTGAATGTCCGTTTCATTAATAAATAAAAAGTTTGACTTGTCGAAACCAAATGTACAGTCTATGTGCGAGAAGAACGGCCAAGTCCCTCCGCCAATGCCAGTCATTAACGTGGCGGGGACGGTGAGTTTCATTTCAGTGGAGTGATCTTAAGAGTGTCCTCATGCTAACTACACATTGCAAACGATGTTTGGTGCAGAATATGTCCCGAAACGCACGACCCTTCTACAGTCGAGCCTTCTCCAGGGCAGCCTTCTCCAGGTGAAACAAGCCAGAGCCACCGTGCTTCACCCTAACTTAGGTATGTTATTTCTAGTGTTTTATTAAAAAATAGCTAGACTTCCATCTAATGACATAATTAGCTTAATTAGCTCCAAAATAGCTAGACTTCCATCTAATGACACAATTAGCTTTGTTAGCTCCAAAATGGCTAATTATCCTACTCCTCCTCCTCCTCCTCCTCCTTATTTTACTTCTTCTTCTCTATCTCTTCTTCTACGTAGCTTAGACTCATCCAAGAAAGGCTAAATTGGCTAATGATCCTATGAAATGACATAATTAGCTTAGTTAGCTCCAAAATGGCCTATTTAATAAAAAATGACCTATACTTAGCTAATTATCCTCGAAATGACATAATTAGCTCCAAAAAGGCATTCTTAACCAATTTAGCCCGAAGAAGGGGACAAGAAGAGAAAAAGAGGAAAAATGAAAGGAGGGAAGAGGGAAAATGAGGAGAAGAAGGAGGAGAGGGAGGAGGAGAAGAAGAAGGAGAAGAAGGAGGAGAAGGAGAAGGAGCTCCTCCTACTCCTTCTTCTTCCTCCTTCTCCTTCTCCTTCTTCTCCTTCTCCTTCTTCTTTTCTTCTTCTTCTCCTCTTCCTTCTTCTTCTCCTCCTCCTCCTCCTCCTCCTCCTTATTTTACTTCTTCTTCTCCATCTCTTCTTCTACGTAGCTTAGACTCATCCAAGAAAGGCTAAATCGGCTAATTATCCTACGAAATGACATAATTAGCTTAGTTAGCTCCAAAATGGCCTGTTTAATAAAAAATGACCTATACTTAGCTAATTATCCTCGAAATGACATAATTAGCTCCAAAAAGGCATTCTTAGCCAATTTAGCCCGAAGAAGGGGACAAGAAGAGAAAAGGAGGAAAAATGAAAGGAGGGAAGTGGAAAAATGAGGAGAAGAAGGAGGAGAGGGAGGAGGAGAAGAAGAAGGAGAAGAAGGAGAAGGAGGAGAAGGAGAAGGAGCTCCTCCTACTCCTTCTTCCTCCTTCTCCTTCTCCTTCTTCTTCTCCTTCTCCTTCTTCTTTTCTTCTTCTTCTCCTCTTCCTTCTTCTTCTCCTCCTCCTCCTTATTTTACTTCTTCTTCTCTATCTCTTCTTCTACGTAGCTTAGACACATCCAAGAAAGGCTAAATTGGCTAATTATCCTACGAAATGACATAATTAGCTTAGTTAGCTCCAAAATGGCCTATTTAATAAAAAATGACCTATACTTAGCTAATTATCCTCGAAATGACATAATTAGCTCCAAAAAGGCATTCTTAGCCAATTTAGCCCGAAGAAGGGGACAAGAAGAGAAAAAGAGGAAAATGAAAGGAAGGAAGAGGAAAAAGGAGAAGAAAGAGGAAAAATGAGAAGAAGGGGACAAAAGGATAAGAAGAAGGAGAAGAAGGAGAAGAAGAAGGAGAAGAAGGAGAAGAAGAAGGAGAAGGAGCTCCCGCTCCTTCTCCTTCTTCTTCTCCTTCTTCTCCTTCTTCTTCTCCTTCTTCTCCTTCTTCTTCTTCTCCTCTTCCTTCTCCTTTTTCTCCTCCTCCTCCTCCTCCTTTTTCTTCTTCTTCTCCTCTTCTCCTCTTCCTTCTCCTTCTCCTCCTCCTCCTCCTTCTTTTACTTCTTCTTCTCTTTCTCTTCTCCTATAGTTAGCTAGGGTTCCACCTAAATGACATAATTAGCTTAGTTAGCTCCTAAATGGTCTATACTTAGCTAATTTCTCTCCGAAATAACCTATATATACACTACTTCATCTAGTATTATTTTTCTAACTTTCTTATTTGTCATTTTGCAGATTACCTTCACTTCACGGGAAGCTTGGTTGATGGAATGCTTGAAGATGATTTCTTGTACCATGGGTTGTATTGAAACTATTGTAGTATATGAATATATGAAACTTTGTATGCACGTGGATGAAACTGGTGTAATATATGGTTTGGTACGGATGTAACTTCCATAATATGTATGCACTATGGATGAGAGTTATTTTAATATGGTTATGAGTACAGAAAGAAATTTATTTATGTCAAATATATATATATCCTGATTATTGTTAAAAATGCTGGATATAAGAAAAAATAAATAAATAACGGGCTGGTTCTCCTCTTTGCCGTCTCCCAACACATGGCAAAGGGGGGAGGCACATGGCAAAGTGGGAATCTGCCCCCTCTCTCTCCCCTCTTTGCCGTCTGCCAACACATGGCAAAGGGGGGAAGGCACATGGAAAAGGGGGAATCTGCCCCCTCTCTCTCCCCTCTTTGCCGTCTGCCAACACATGGCAAAAGGGGGAAGGCACATGGCAAAGGGGGAATCTGCCCCCTCTCACTCCCCTCTTTGCCGTCTGCCAACACAGGGCAAAGGGGGGGAGGCACATGGCAAAGGGGAAATCTGCCTCCTCTCTCTCCCCTCTTTGCCGTCCGCCAACACATGGCAAAGGGGGGAGGCACATGGCAAAGGGGGAATCTGCCCCCTCTGCCTCCCCTCTCTGCCGTGTGCCCCCGCATGGCAAAGGGGGGAAGGCAGACGGCAAAGAGAGGAGGCCTGCCGTTAGCACTTAACGGGGACGTTGCAATATATGTCGTCCCATTTATTTTGCCGTCCGCCCCCTCATGGCAAAGATTCTTTGCCGTCCGCTTTGTGAAAGCAGACGGCAAAGAGCCTCTTCACCGGATTTTTTTTACCGTCTACTTTGCCATGAGGGGGCAGATGGCAAAGCCTTTGCCGTCCGTGGTTGCCCCCTTTGCCGTCTGCCTTGGCAGACGGCAAATTTCTGAATTTCAGTAGTGTCCCCCAATCTTGGCACAAGCCAAGGGGATTGCCCATACCAATGCTCAGTTGTCTTCCTTTGGTGGTGAAGGTGGAGGAGTTGTTGCAGAGGTCTTGAGCTTGTTTAATTTCCACTTGAGCATAAAATTCTGCTCCCTCAGATCATCATTTTCTTCTTCAAGCTTCAACACCCTTTGGCATAATTCCTGCTTACTCTCCTACAAGAAACGAGAAGGGATAAACAAGGTCTTAGGCTCTTCCTTGAGTCAGGGAGGCTCGACGTCTTGAACTCCACATGAGTGTGTCCAGGTTGAGGTAGAGGAGCCTCCTCTTCATCAGAACTTGTTTGTTCCTTCCTCTTCGGATCATAATCTTCTTCCTCATGAGTGGTCCAGCCATAAGGATCCAAGTCCCCATAGCTCTCCCCCTCTGAATCCTGAGAAGACATCTTGACCTAGATCCGCGGCAGAAAACAGGCTCAAACGAAGAACAAAGGAAATCTGGGTGATGCAGGGGTCAGACCAAACGGGAATATATATAATGATTTTTTCCAGACCAGAAGGAGTACCCTACACGAAAACGGAGTCCGGGAGGCAGACGAGGTGGCCACAAGCCCTCACGGTGCGGCCAGGGGGTGGGCCCGCGCCGTGCAGGCTTGTCGCCTCCTCGCGCACTTTCCAGGCTACTTCCAAATTTTTTTTTCAAATATTCCAAAAAGGAGAAAATTTCCTAGTGGAAAAGTTTTGGACTCTGTTTTAACACCAAATCACATACCTCTTCGTTTTTGGAGTCTGAAACAGGCTGATAAATGTCCCTTAGGTATTCTTCCGAAGTTATGGTATTGATGATATTGCTTTCGACATTTATGGGAGTACCTGAGATATAATGCTTGATTCTCTGCCCATTTATATCTCTCGGACAATTACCTTCCATGTTGTTCATCTTGATAGCACCGGAACGATATACTTCCTCAACAACATAGGGACCTTCCCATTTAGAGAGAAGCTTGCCTGCAAAGAATCTTAAACGAGAGTTATATAGCAAGACATAATCACCTACATTGAACTCACGCTTTTGTATCCTCTTATCATGCCACCTCTTAACCTTCTCTTTGAACAACTTGGCATTCTCATATGCCTGAGTTCTCCACTCATCAAGCGAGCTAATATCAAATAACCTCTTCTCACCGGCAAGTTTCAAATCAAAGTTGAGCTCTTTGATTGCCCAATAAGCTTTATGCTCTAGCTCAAGAGGTAAGTGACTGCTTTCCCATAGACCATTTTGTACGGAGACATGCCCATGGGATTCTTATAGGTAGTTCTATAAGCCCAGTGTGCATCATCGAGCTTCTTAGACCAACTCTTTCTAGACCTGTTGACGGTCTTTTGCAGAATCAGTTTAATCTCTCTATTACTTAGCTCTACTTGACCACTAGACTGAGGGTGATAGGGAGACGCAATTCTATGGTTGACTTCATACTTAGCAAGCATTTTACGGAAAGCACCATGAATGAAGTGTGAATCACCATCGGTCATTAGATATCTAGGGACTCGAAATCTAGGGAAGATAACTTCTTTCAGCATCTTGATAGAGGTGTTGTGATCAGCACTACTAGTGGGGATAGCTTCTACCCACTTAGTGACGTAGTAAACAACAACTAGGATATAAGTATACCCGTTGGATTTTGGAAAAGGTCCCATATAATCAAAGTCCCAAACATCAAATGGTTCAATGACAAGTGAATAGTTCATAGGCATTTCCTGACTTTTGCTAATATTACCTATTCTTTGACATTCGTCACAAGACAAGACAAACTTATGGGCATTCTTGAAGAGAGTGGGCAATAGAAACCTGCTTGCAATACCTTGTGTGCAATTCTATCTCCCGCATGGTGTCCTCCGTAGGCCTCGGAGTGACACTTCTGTAGGATCTGTCCCTGTTCATGTTCTGGTACACAACGTCTAATAACACCATCTACTCCTTCCTTATAAAGGCGAGGATCATCCCAAAAGTAATGTCTTAAGTCAAACAAGAATTTCTTGTTTTGCTAGTACGTGAAACTAGGTGGTATGTATTTGGCAACGATATAGTTTGCATAATCAGCATACCATGGTGCACTACGTGAAGCATTGATGACATTCAGTTGCTTACCGGGAAAGCTATCATCAATAGGCTGTGGGTCATTAAGAACGCTCTCCAACCTAGACAAGTTATCTGCTACTCGGTTATCAGCACCCTTTCTGTCGACAACGTGCAAATCAAATTCTTGTAGCAAGAGAACCCATCTGATAAGTCTAGGTCTAGCGTCCTTCTTCTCCATGAGGTACTTAATAGCAGCATGATCAGTGTGAATAGTGACTTTGGAATCAACTATGTAAGACCTGAACTTTTCACATGCAAACACGACTGCTAAAAACTCCTCCTCCGTAGTAGCATAGTTTCTCTGGGCACTGTCTAGAGTTTTATTAGCATAGTGAATAACATTCAACTTCTTGTCAACTCTTTGCCCTAGGACAGCACCAACAGCATAATCACTAGCGTCACACATGATCTCAAAATGTAAGTTAGAATCAGGTGGTTGAACAATAGGTTCAGTTATCAAAGCCCTCTTAAGTATTTCGAAGGCTTCCTCACAATTATCGTCAAAAACAAAAGGGATATCCTTTTGCAAGAGATTGGTAAGAGGCCTAGAAATCTTAGAGAATTCTTTGATGAACCTTCTATAGAAACCAGCATGACCAAGGAAACTTCTTATACCTTTGATAGGGAGGGGGTATGTCATTTTCTCGATTGCATCAACCTTAGCCTTATCGACTTCAATACCTCTTTCAGAAATTTTATGTCCTAAGACGATGCCTTCATTAACCATAAAATGCCATTTCTCCCAATTCAAGACAAGATTGGTGTCTTTACATCTCTGTAAGACTCGATCAAGGTTGCTGAGGTAATCATCAAAGGAAGACCCGTAAACATAAAAGTCATCCATGAAAACCTCGACAATCTTTTCACAAAAGTCAGAGAATATAGACATCATACATCTTTGAAAGGTGGCAGGTGCATTACATAAGCCAAAAGGCATACGCCTATAAGCAAAGGTACCGAAAGGACATGTGAAAGTGGTTTTCCCCTGATCAGATTGTGCAACTGGTATTTGGGAGAAACCAGAATAACCGTCTAGAAAGCAGAAATGTGTGTGTTTGGACAGCCTTTCTAGCATTTGGTCGATAAAAGGCAAAGGGTAATGATCTTTCCTAGTGGCTTTATTCAATTTCCTAAAATCGATCACCATCCTATAGCCAGTAATAATCCTCTGTGGGATCAATTCATCCTTATCATTAGGGACAATGGTAATGCCTCCCTTCTTAGGAACGCAATGCACCGGACTCACCCAATCGCTGTGAGCAAGAGGATAGATAATACCCGCTTCCAGGAGCTTTAGTATTTCTTTTCTTACTACTTCTTTCATCTTAGGATTTAATCTCCTTTGATGATCAGCAACTGGTTTGAAATCAGGATCAGTTTTAATGTTGTGCTGGCATAAGGTAGGACTAATGCCCTTAAGATCAGCAAGCGTATATCCAATAGCAGCAGGGTGCTTCCTTAGAGTTTTTAGCAACTTCTTTTCTTCATGCTCTGAGAGGCTAGCACTAATAATAACAGGATATATCTCCTTTTCATCAAGATAGGCATACTTAAGAGTATCAGGCAATTGTTTAAGCTCGAACACACGATCACCCTTTGGTGGGGGTGCATCCCCAAGCAGTTGAACATGCAGATTATTCTTAAGGATAGGATATTGTTCTAAGACAACTCTATCTATCTCATCCCTTTCATCCATATGCATATCATTTTCATGCTCAAGCAAGTATTGCTCTAAGGGATCAGTAGGAGGCACGGAAAAAGAGGCCAAGGCAATAGTTTCATCCTTACTAGGCAACTGTTGGAATTATGCCCTAGAGGCAATAATAAATATAGTTATTATTATAATTCCTGTATCAAGATAATCGTTTATTATCCATGCTATAATTGTATTGAATGAACACTTATATACATGTGTGGATACATAGACAAAACACTGTCCCTAGCAAGCCTCTAGTTGGCTAGCCAGTTGATCAAAGCTAGTCAGGGTCTTCTGATTATGAACAAGGTGTTGTTGCTTGATAACTGGATCATGTCATTAGGAGAATCACGTGATGGACCAGACCCAAACTAATAGACGTAGCTTTTCTCGAGAAGGAGTTTCTCTCGAGAGAATTGAGTGGGAGGAAGATAGAACTTGATGAGGTTGTCGAACCTCTCATCCCTCTTAATGGTGGCGCAGGGCAAGGGGAAACCTCTGTCATTGCGACGTCGGTTGAGGAGGAAGTTAATGATGATGATCATGAAACTCCGGTTCAAGTTCCTGTCGAACCACGCAGGTCGACGAGACCACGTGCTGCTCCAGAGTGGTACGGTAATCCCGTCATGTCAATCATGTTGTTAGACAACAATAAACCTGCAAATTATGAAGAAGCAATGGTGGGCTCAGATTCCAACAAATGGCTAGAGGCCATGAAGTCTGAGATAGGATCCATGTATGAGAACAAAGTATGGACTTTGGAAGTACTACCTGAGGGCCGCAAGGCTATTCAGAACAAATGGATCTTTAAGAAGAAGACGGACGCTGACGGCAATGTGACCATTTATAAAGCTCGACTTGTGGCAAAGGGTTTTTCACAAGTTCAAGGAGTTGACTACGATGAGACATTCTCACCCGTGGCGATGCTTAAATCCGTCAGAATCATGTTAGCAATAGCTGCATTTTTCGATTATGAAATCTGGCAGATGGATGTCAAAACGGCTTTCCTTAACAGTTTCCTTAAGGAAGAGTTGTATATGATGCAACCCGAAGGTTTTGTCGATCCTAAGAATGCTAACAAGGTGTGCAAGCTCCAGTGATCCATTTATGGGCTGGTGCAAGCATCTCGGAGTTGGAACAAACGCTTTGATGAGGTGATCAAAGCATTTGGGTTTATACAAGTGGTTGGAGAATCTTGTATTTACAAGAAAGTGAGTGGGAGCTCTGTGGCGTTTCTAAGATTATATGTGGATGACATATTGCTGATTGGAAACAACGTAGAGTTTTTGGAGAGCATAAAGGATTACCTGAATAAAAGTTTCTCTATGAAGGACCTAGGAGAAGCTGCTTACATTCTCGGCATTAAGATCTACAGGGATAGATCGAAACGCTTGATAGGACTTTCACAAAGCACATACCTTGATAAAGTTTTGAAGAGGTTCAAAATGGAACAGTCCAAGAAAGGGTTCTTGCCAGTTTTACAAGGTACGAGATTGAGTAAGACTCAGTGCGCAGCAACTGATGAGGATAGAGAGCATATGAGCACCGTCCCCTATGCTTCAGCCATAGGTTCTATCATGTATGCAATGCTGTGCACTAGACCGATCGTTAGCTTGCCATAAGTATCGCAGGCAGGTTCTAGAGTAATCCAAGAGTGGATCACTGGACGGCGGTCAAGAATATCCTGAAGTACCTGAAAAGGACTAACGAGATGTTTCTCGTGTATGGAGGTGACGAAGAGCTCGCCGTAAAGGGTTACGTCGATGCAAGCTTTGACACAGATCCGGACGACTCTAAGTAGCAGACCGGATACGTATTTATTCTTAATGGGGGTGCGGTAAGCTGGTGCAGTTCCAAGCAAAGCGTCGTAGCAGATTCTACATGTGAAGCGGAGTACATGGCTGCCTTGGAGGCGGCTAAGGAGGGTGTCTGGATGAAGCAGTTCATGACGGATCTTGGAGTAGTGCCAAGCGCACTGAATCCAATAACCTTGTTCTGTGACAACACGGGTGCCATTGCCCTAGCAAAGGAACCACGGTTTCACAAGAAGTCCAGACACATCAAACGACGCTTCAACCTCATCTGCGAGTACGTCGAAGGGGAGGACGTAAATATATGCAAAGTGCACACGGGTCTGAATGTAGCAGACCCGCTGACTAAACCTCTTCCACGGGCAAAGCATGATCAACACCAGAACTGTATGGGTGTTAGATTTATTACAATGTAATTCGCATGATGATGTGAGGGCTAGATTATTGACTCTAGTGCAAGTGGAAGACTGTTGGAATTATGCCCTAGAGGCAATAATAAATATAGTTATTATTATAATTCCTGTATCAAGATAATCGTTTATTATCCATGCTATAATTGTATTGAATGAAGACTTATATAAATGTGTGGATACATAGACAAAACACTGTCCCTAGCAAGCCTCTAGTTGGCTAGCTAGTTGATCAAAGATAGTCAGGGTCTTCTGATTATGAACAAGGTGTTGTTGCTTGATAACTGGATCACGTCATTAGGAGAATCACGTGATGGACTAGACCAAAACTAATGGACGTAGCATATTGATCGTGTCATTTTGTTGCTACTGTTTTCTGCGTGTCAAGTATTTGTTCCTATGACCATGAGATCATATAACTCACTGACACCGGAGGAATGCTTTCTGTGTATCAAACGTTGCAACGTAACTGGGTGACTATAAAGATGATCTACAGGTATCTCCGAAGGTGTTCATTGAGTTAGTATGGATCGAGACTGGGAGTTGTCACTCCGTGTGACGGAGAGGTATCTCGGGGCCCACTCGGTAATACAACATCACACACAAGCCTTGCAAGCAATGTGACTTAGTGTAAGTTGCGGGATCTTGTATTACGGAACGAGTAAAGAGACTTGCCGGTAAACGAGATTGAAATAGGTATGCGGATACTGACGATCGAATCTCGGGCAAGTAACATACCGAAGGACAAAGGGAATGACATACGGGATTATATGAATCCTTGGCACTGAGGTTCAAACGATAAGATCTTCGTAGAATATGGGGGATCCAATATGGGCATCCAGGTCCCTCTATTGGATATTGACCGAGGAGACACTCGGGTCATGTCTACATAGTTCTCGAACCCGCAGGGTCTGCACACTTAAGGTTCGACGTTGTTTTATGCGTATTTGAGTTATATGGTTGGTTACCGAATGTTATTCGGAGTCTCGGTTGAGATCACGGACGTCACGAGTGTTTCCGGAATGGTCTGGAAACGAAGATTGATATATAGGATGACCTCATTTGATTACCGGAAGGTTTACGGAGTTACCGGGAATGTACCGGGAATGACGAATGGGTTCCGGGTGTTCACCGGGGGGGGGGGGGAACCCACTCCGGGGAAGCCCATAGGCCTTGGGGGTGGCGCACCAGCCCTTAGTGGGCTGGTGGGACAGCCCAAGAAGGCCATATGTGCCATAGGAAGAAAATCAAAGAGAAAAAAAAGTGGAGGTGGGAAAAAGGGGAAGGACTCCTCCTTCCAGACCTAGTTGGATTTGGTTTGGAAGGGGAGGTCTCGTGGGTATAAGCCTGACGGTAGATGTGTAGGGTATGAATGAGATGGGCAGAGTCCTAGCTACGGCGAGGTTGTATGAGTTCAGGCCCCTCTACGGTGGAGGTAATAGCCCTACATCTCAATGCTCTTGGAGCTTGTTACCGAGTGTAATATGGAGTACAATGTTTTTCTAACCCTTTTACCAGTGGGGGAGGGTGGCTTATATAGAGTGCGCTGCCCTCCACAACGGTTCTGATTCAAGGGTGGAGTAGTGGCGATTGAATGCATGTGTTACAGGTAACGTATGCTATAAATGCCAGTTAATGCACCCGGGAACGTACGGCAGTTTCCCTCCAGGGAGGTTACGACGCACCGAGTGTATCCAGTCGGTAGGTCCGGTGTCCTCCGAGTCTTAGTCTCCGACTGGATGATTCTGGGTCCGTTACCGACTGGATGATGAGGACACCTTAATACAGTCGGGCATACTTAAGGTCCTGTCCCTTGCGTGGGGTAGTCCTTGGGTAGGACCTGTAGGACAGGCCTATGACCCTACCCTAGGACTATGACCCCATCATTAGTCCCCGAATGGATTGGGGTTGAAACGTCAAAGCAGTGCTCGATGCTCAGATCCGACTGGACTAGGTTTGGCTTGGGCGTTGCTTGCCTCTATCCATTCTATCTCTCCTGGCCAATGATCCGAGTGAATGTGTTCTGCGGAACGGACTGTCGGGAACCGAATGCTTTCGCGGCATCTTTTGACATGACCGGTCAACTGACAGCGGCGGATTTTCCGGCATCTCAAATTTCGGGTTCCGCGCGCTTAGCGGGGGTGACGTCAGCGCGCTCGAGTAGCGCCTGACTCCTCGATCCTCGCGCCTTCAACTCTTCCACCGATATCGCCCCGGCTGGTTGGGCGGATAAGATTTCGGGCCCGCTCGCCAGCAACCTAGTCGATGTTCTATTTAACTCTCGCCGACGAGACCCTTCGGTTACGCTCGCCGAATCCTCTGCTCTTGCTTGCTCCGTCTTCCTCGCCACCTCTTGCGCTCATACACCTTTCCCTTCCCATTCTTCTCGAAAGCTCGCCATCGCCGCCATGACCAAGGGCCAGACCAGCAAGATGGAGGCAAGGAAGAAGAAGGGCAAGGCGGCGGCTGCTCCGCGACGGCAGCGGCCATTGCCAGCGGGATGGATCCAGGGAAACTTTCTCCCCTCCACAGTGACGAAGGGGGACCTGCTGGAGCTGGTAGAGCACGGCCAGCTCGTGCATAAATCTTGGAGGTTGCCGGCGGACGATGAGATTGAGCCGGCACCACGGGAGGGGGAGCGCGTCTTGCTCCTCAGCCATGTTCACAGAGGTTTTTCTCTCCCCCCGCTCCCCTTCTTCAAAGGCATCATGAATCATTTTGGTGCTCAACTCCATCACTTCCCTCCGAATGCCATTGCCTACCTTTCTGCCTTCATTGTTCTATGCGAATGCTTTATCGGTTGCCCCCCTCATTGGGGTTTATTCAAACATATCTTCTCCGCCCGCTCTCAAACCATCAAACGTCTTAGTCAGTCGGATGACAAGACGCATCTCCTCCAGCTCTGCGGGGGTTTAGGGTTTCAGAAAAAGAGTCGGAGTAGCTACCCTGCTCTCCAGTTGAACGAGTCGGTTAGGAACTGGCAGTCGACGTGGTTCTACTGCCAGGACATAGCCTGTCCGAACGCGTCGACTAGGCTGCCTCCATTTAGTCTAGACCGCCTTGCTCCACCCAAGCAACTCGCCCTCTCGAAAGCCGAGAGGAATGACATCCAGCCTTTGGTCGAGGCACTCGCGGATGTTGTCAGGAGGGGGGTCACCGGTATTGACCTGTTGGAAGTCTTCATTGGTCGGCGGATCCAGCCTCTTCTAGCTCGCCACCATGCTATGTGGCTCTACACAGGGCCCGAGGATTCCACTCAGACCGTCGCGGTGGGCATACTCGAGGAGAAGGTGACCTCGATAGTGCTCCAAATCACGAGACCTTGCGAGAACCCTAAAGGAGCTCGCCGAGTGGTGCCTTACAGCGCGGACAACCCGCCACCGAATCAGGTGAGTAGCATTAGCCAAATATATCGAACTGTTTGATTCCAGTCATTCATTTATATCCTCGTGTGATGCTTCATGTTTCCGACTGAATCTCATGTAGGAATGGACCAACTGGTCCTCCCCTATCTCGAACGGGGATACGGAGGAGGAGGAGGAAGAAGGTAGCCAGGAGGGGAGCGTGGATAGCGCTGAATATGTCTCCGACAGTAGGGAGTCGGAGGAGGAGGACAGCGAGGAGGAGGAAGAAGACGAAGAGCGCGACTCTCCACCTCCACCGCCAGAACAGCGGAGTAAGCGTCGACATGAGCCTGTCGTCCCTTCGGTTCCCCCCGCATTGTCGAGTGCTCTACCTACCGCTCCGGCGGTCCCGAGTGCTCAATGCACGAAGAGGTCCAGGGACGCCCCGGCTGAGCCTGCAGGCCAATCTCCCAGGGCGCCCAAACCGAGTGGGCCCAAACCTCAGAGGGCTCTGCCGCGCATGAGGGTTGCCATCCCCGTCACATCCACGTAAGCGAATCCAACTCTCGGCTTTTTATGTTATCCGAGTGAACTCCCGCTTTACAAGTCGAATGGGCTTCACTTGACAGGGTCGCCACTTCTTCAACCTCTCCGGTCCACCAAGGGGATGACCCCATGGATACAGACAACGTCGTCTCGTCCCAGCCGGGTATGTTGTAGGAGAGTCAGGTGTTTTATTCATGTGGACTGTACTATCCTTTTCTTTTTCAGAACCATCATGCCATTCGGCTTGTCAGGGGCGATTCACCCAAACGAAGACGGGCAAGGGAGATCCGAGGCGGCCACGGAGCCTGTCGTGGAGCCTGTCCTTGAGGCTGCTCTTCCTGCTGCTGCCCCTGCCGCCGACGCTCCGCCGACTGAAGTGCCTCCACCGACCGAACCAGTGCCGGTGGGCGACGAACTGACTCGGGCGAATCTTGGGATGCCCCAGGATCTTCCCACAATTCCCGGTTCGCCGAATGTTGAATTCAGCATTCGGTGTGTCCCAGAGGAGCAGGTGTGAGCGGCCAAGGGAGCCATGATCCAAGCAGAGCTGATGACCGGGGAGGGCAAGAAGGCTTATGACTCCGTTGCGGCTTTGTACTAGCGGAGCTTGGAGCTGCGTGACGACATCCGAGTAAGTAGTCTAGTAAGTACTTACTTTTCTTTTGTAACCCACTCGGTCTTGTCGTAGTCTGTTGTTTGCAATGGGTTCACTCCGAGTGAACCCAGTGGGTGTAGTCCCCGAGACTTCTGTCGAGTGCTTGCACCGACAGTTGTCTTTATACATTGGGTCTTTATTTTTGTCGTGTCCGTAGACAAGATTTCTGAGTGCAAGTTCTTACTGCAGTCGGAGCACTCTTGCGGTAATAGTTCCCTAGAGTAAACTGCACACAGGTGGAGTAGCTTTAGCCTCGGAAGCGTAGGTGAAAACGTGCACCTCAATAGGGCAGACCTGCTTGAGGTGCATGCTAGTGGGGTCACTCTTAGTGAACCCACTGGGTGTAGTCCCCGAGACCGCTGTCGACTGCTTGCGTCGGCAGGGGTCTGAAGAACATAGTTTGTATTGAGAAAGTTACTGATAACCTTTTGTTTTGTTTTGTAGAAAACTTGTGATATGGGGAGCGCTTATGAAGCCTTGAAGGCTGAGAAGAACCAATATGCTGGTGAACTAGAAACCGCGACGCTCGCCATGGCTGGCCTGAAGAACGCGCTGGAAGTTCGAGAGAAATCCTTGGAGGAAGCGTTGGAGGCAAACAGGGCGTTGGTGGCGGAGGTGGAGAGGCTGAAGAAACAGAGGACCGAAGTGTACGATCAAACGGCTGCTCGGAATAAATGATGGACAGCTCAGGAGAAGTATGTGAACGACTGGGCTGTCCAGATGATGAGTCGTCTGGCTGGTAAGTCTGATGATTTGTCGAGTGGTTGTATCTTGTGACGAACACTCGGTTTGTAATTTCTCTTTGCTCATTTTTGGCAGATTTTTGTGGTGACGCTGAAGCTGAAGCGGCGGCCGTGGAACGATCCATGAAGGACAATGTGCCACTCAGCGAGAACGCCAACCGGAATCTACTCCGGGCTCATATCCGTGTAGGTAAAGTGGGTCCGTTCATCAACCGACTGAGAGAAATCTTCGGCCGCATTGAGAAGGAGCTTTGGCCGAAAGACGAGTCGTAGGAAAAGATGGAGACTCTGTTGGGGCGACTGGGGGAGATTCCGGCCCGAGTGCAATCTTGGAAGAAATTGGCAGCGCGTTGCGGTGCTGATGTGGCGCTGTCCTTGGTCCGGGTCCATTGCAAAGAAGTGCAGGAAGATAAGCTGAAAGCCTTGAAAGTCGCCAACACGAAGAAGCTTCAATTCGAAGACTTCATGGAGACATTCCTGGAGACTGCGACCCGCATTGCTGATGGAATCGACTTGGATACCTTTGTGGAACCCTCCAGTCCTGACGCGGGCCCAGCTGACTCATGATTGAACTTTGTCCTCGGTATGCCGAGTGTTTGCCTGTACGATATTCTGGCCACTTCTGTTGGCCGTCATACTTTTGGATCGGTGCGGGTAAGCTTGATCCGCACCGAGTCCGTTATCGTTTCTAGACTGCTGGAGTCACAACGAAAACACTTATTCTTTTGCTTGAGTGCTGTTTAGAGTTGAACACTTAATGTGTACTCGTAGAATATTAGGACTTAGGTGATCCATGATCAGTGCTAAGTTCCCGAGTGTAACGTCTAGAGCACACTCGGAGGAGCGATTAGTACTTAGGCGATGCAGGATCGCAACTAAGTCCTCGAGTGTGACGTGAAGTGCACACTCGAAGGAAGATTAGTACTTAGGCGATGCGTGATCGCAGCTAAGTCCCCGAGTGTGACGTAAAGTGCACACTCGGAGGAAGTTAATACTTAGGCGATGCGTGATCGCAGCTAAGTCCCCGAGTGCGACGTGAAGTGCACACTCGGAGAAGTTAATACTTAGGCAATGCATGATCGCAGCTAAGTCCCCGAGTGCGATGTGAAGTGCACACTCGGAGAAGTTAATACTTAGGCGATGCAGGATCGCAGCTAAGTCTCCGAGTGCGACGTGAAAGTGCACACTCAGAGGAAGTTAATACTTAGGCGATGTGTGATCGTAGCTAAGTCCCCGAATGTGATGTGAAGTGCACACTCGGAGATAGTTAATACTTAGGCGATGCAGGATCGCAGCTAAGTCCCCGAGTGTGACGTGAAGTGCACACTCGAAGGAAGTTAATACTTAGGTGATGCGTGATCGCAGCTAAGTCCCCGAGTGTGACGTAAAGGGCACACTCGAAGGAAGTTAATACTTAGGCGATGCGTGATCGCAGCTAAGCCCCCCGAGTGCGACGTGAAGTGCACACTCGGAGAAGTTAATACTTAGGCGATGCAGGATCGCAGCTAAGTCCCCGAGTGCGACGTGAAGTGCACACTCGGAGAAGTTAATACTTAGGCAATGCAGGATCGCAGCTAAGTCCCCGAGTGCGACGTGAAGTGCACACTCGGAGAAGTTAATACTTAGGCGATGCAGGATCGCAGCTAAGTCCCCGAGTGCGACGTGAAGTGCACACTCGGAGAAGTTAATACTTAGGCGATGCAGGATCGCAGCTAAGTCCCCGAGTGTGACGTAAAGTGCACACTCGGAGGAATTTAATACTTAGGCGATGCAGGATCGCAGCTAAGTCCCCGAGTGCGACGTGAAGTGCACACTCGGAGAAGTTAATACTTAGGCGATGCGTGATCGCAGCTAAGTTTTTTTTTGTGACCATAGTCTGCAACCACCGAAGAACTCTAAATCTGCAAAAGAAATTGAATCTACTGTATATTATTTTGCCAAACTTGTTCGTTACACTGCTTCAGTCGGCGATCACGTATAAAAATGCTTGAGGAGGTCTCCGTTCCACGCGCGGGGTTCGTCGGTCTCCTTCTGAATGTTGTAGAGTCTGTATGCCCCGTTGTTCAGAACCTTTGAAATGATGAAAGGACCTTCCCAGGCCGGAGCCAACTTGTGTGGTCTCTGCTGATCCACTCGGAGCACCAAATCGCCAGCCTGGAACGTGCGGCTTCTGACATGTCGTGCATGAAAACATCGAAGATCTTGCTGATAAATTGTTGAGCGAGAAAGTGCCATCTCGCGCTCCTCCTCTAGAAGATCGACTTCATCTTGCCTTGCTTGTTCTGCTTCGGCTTCGGAGAAGAGTTCGACTCGCGGGGCATTGTGAAGCAGGTCACTCGGATGGACCGCTTCTGCTCCATAGACGAGGAAGAACGGTGATCGCCCTGTTGATCTGTTCGGAGTGGTGCGGAGACCCTAAAGTACTGAAGGTAACTCGGTTACCCACGCACCAGCAGCATGTCCTATCTCTCATAAGAGTCGAGGCTTCAGACCTTGAAGGATAAGTCCATTTGCACGCTCAACTTGTCCATTGGATTGCGGATGTGCTACGGAAGCAAAATCCACTCGGATACCTTGACTCGCGCAGAAACCTTTGAATCTGTCCGAGTCGAAGTTTGTCCCATTGTCTGTGATTATGCTGTGAGGCACTCCGAATCTGGAGATGATGTCTCTGACAAACTTCACAGCTGTGGAGGCGTCGAGTTTCTTGATGGGCTTGGCTTCTATCCATTTTGTAAACTTGTCGACTGCCACCAACAGATGTGTGTAGCCTCCTTGGCCTGTCTTGAATGGTCCGACTGTGTCTAATCCCCAAACTGCAAACGGCCACACAAGTGGGATTGTCTTTAGTGCAGATGTTGGCTTGTGGGACTTGTTGGAGTAGAACTGACAGCCTTCGCATTGATCGACCATAGCTTTGGCCATTTCGTTAGCCTGCAGCCAGAAGAATCCAGCCCTGAACGCCTTGGCGACGATTTCTCTTGAAGAAGCATAATGGCCGCAGGTTCCCGAGTGGATATCCTCTAGGATCAACTGCCCTTCGTCTGGGGAAATGCAACGTTGGAGAACGCCTGAAACACTCTCCTTATACAATTGACCGTCAATGACAGTGAACGACTTCGACCTGCGAACTATTTGTCGGGCTTGGACTTCGTCTTCTGGAAGTTCTTGCCTTAGGATATATGCCATAATCAGCACAGTCCACTCGTGGATGATTACCAGAATCTGTGTGACCAGATCAACCATAGCAGGCACATCGACTTCAGTCGGGTCTGTTGCGCTCTTGTGTTGCACTGGCTCTTCCGTGAAGGGATCTTCTTTGACTGAAGGAAGATGGAGGTGCTCGAGGCAGACATCACTCGGGACGGGTCTCCGAGTGGATCCGAGCTTCGCCAATTCGTCCGCCGCTTGGTTCTTCAGTCTTGGAACATGATGAAGTTCTAGACCTTCAAACTTCTTCTCTAGCTTCCTGACTGCATTGCAGTAGGTTGTCATAGTGGGGTTCCTTACGTCCCACTCTTTCATTACTTGGTTGACCACCAAGTCTGAATCGCCGTAGACCATCAGGCGACGGACGCCGAGTGAGATGGCCATGTGCAATTCGTAGAGAAGAGCTTCATACTCTGCCTCATTGTTAGAGGAATCAAAGTGTATCTGAAGCACATACTTGAGCTTGTCACCCTTTGGTGATACGATCACAACACCAGCGCTGGATCCATTCAACATCTTAGACCCATCGAAGAACATTGTCCAATGAGCCGAGTAGACGTGAGTCGGTTACTGTTGTTCTACCCATTCTGCTATGAAGTCAGCCAGGGCTTGAGACTTAATAGCTTTCTTGGCCTCGAATTTGATGTCACAGTACAGCATCTCCATCGCCCACTTCGCCACTCGGCCTGACGCGTCTCAATTGTGGAGAATTTCCGACAAAGGAGAATCAGAAACGACAGATACCGAGTGGTCTGGGAAATAATGGGCAACCTTCTTCGCAGTCAAATAGATCCCATAGATAAGCTTCTGATAATGGGGATACCTCTGCTTGGAAGGGGTCAGAACCTCGGAAACGTAGTACACTGGCCGCTGAACTTTGTAAGCTTTACCCTCCTCCTCTCGCTCGACTGTAAGAACAGTACTAACCACTTGATTTGTGGCCGCGATATTTAGAAGAAGGGGCTCTTTACTGAGCGGAGCAGTAAGAACTGGCTGGGTGGAAAGTAGGACTTTGAGGTCGTCGAACGCGACTTGGGCTTCGTCTGTCCACTCGAAGGTATCTGATTTCTTCATGAGTCGGTACAGAGGAAGTGCTTTCTCGCCGAGTCGACTGATGAATCTGCTCAAAGCTGCTAAGCATCCTGTGAGTCGTTGAACATCGTGTATTCTGACCGGCCTCTCCATTCGGACGATGGTCCCGATCTTTTCGGGGTTAACATCGATCCCTTGTTCAGAAACAAAGAAACCGAGTAACTTTCCGCTGGGAACACCGAATGAACACTTGGCAGGATTTAGCTTGATATCGTACCTACGAAGGTTGGCGAATGTTTCTGCCAAGTCAGTCAGCAGGTCGGAACCTTTGCGGGACTTGACTAGGATATCATCCATGTATGCCTCCACATTGTGACCGATCTGGTCGAGGAGACATTTTTGGATCATGCGCATAAAGGTAGCTCCTGCATTCTTCAGATCGAAAGGCATGGTGATGTAGCAGAAGCACCCAAATGGGGTGATGAAAGCTGTTTTCAACTCATCGGGACCTTACAGACGGATCTGATGATAACCCGAGTAGGCATCAAGAAATGATAAACGCTCGCACCCCGCAGTCGAATCGACAATTTGATCTATGCGGGGGAGCGGAAAATGGTCTTTCGGGCAGACCTTATTGAGGTGCTTGAAGTCAATGCACATTCGGAGTGACTTGTCCTTCTTGGGCACCATGACTACATTGGCGAGCCACTCGGAGTGGTGAACCTCGCGAATGAATCTGGCAGCTAGCAGCTTAGCCACCTCTTCACCGATTGCCTTCCTTTTGTGCGCAGCGGACCGGCTCAGGCGCTCTCGGACGGGCCGAGCAGCGGGATCCACATGCAGTCGGTGCTCAGCCAACTCCCTAGGTACACCCGGCATGTCAGATGGCTTCCATGCGAAGATGTCCCAGTTCTCACGGAGGAATTGGGTGAGCTCGGCTTCCTATTTGGGATCCAAGGTGGTGGAGATGTTCGTCGGGGCGGCACACTCGTCCGTCGGGTGGATGCTGACCTTCTTAGTCTCTCCCGCCGACTGGAACGCGGACTCAGAAGCTGGATTCTTTGAGCGCATTAAGTCGGCGGGGTCGACTGTCTTCTTGTACTCTTCGAGCTCGAGTACATCCATCTGCTGGTCGGCGATCCTCGACCCCTCTTGCACACACTCCTCGGCTCGCTGGCGGTTGCCGGTGATGGTGATAACGCCTTTTGGACCGGGCATTTTCAACTTCAAGTACACATAACACGGTCGTGCCATGAAACTCACATATGTCGGGCGGCCCAGAATTGCATGGTAAGCGCTCTGGAAGTCCACCACCTCAAACATGAGCTTCTCCTTGCGAAAGTTCTTGTCGGAGCCGAAGATGACCTCCAATGCGATCTGGCCGAGTGATTTGGCCTTCTGCCCTGGGACGACTCCGTGGAACTGCATATTGCTCTCGCTGAGTCTGGACATCGGAATGCCCATCCCCTTGAGAGTGTCGGCGTACATAATATTCAATCCGCTGCCGCCGTCCATCAGGACTTTGCGCAGTCGGACTCCTTCCACCACCGGGTCGACGACCAGAGCCTGCCTTCCTGGGGTGGGAACATGTGTTGGATGATCCGACTGATCGAAGGTAATCGCAGTCTGAGACCATTTGAGAAACTTGGGGGTAGTCGGAACGGCCATGTTGACTTCTCTGTTCACTAGCTTCAGTCGACTCTTGCTTTCGACGTCAGCAAAGATCATGAGGGTTGCATGGACTTGGGGGAACGGATCCTCCTTGTCCTCCTCATCCTGTTCAAGATTCTTCTCACTCGGCTGCCCTTCGCTGAAACCCTGGATCAGGAGACGGCACTGCCGAGTGGTGTGATTTGCGTATACGGGGTTACCTTCCTCATCCATCTTCGTATGGATTGGACAAGGCTGGTCCAGGATGGGATTGTTGAAAGGCTTTTTCTTGGGGGTGAACTGCGCTTTCCCTTTGCCCTTGAATTTGGCGCTGGTTACAGCTGCAGCTTCTGCTTGCGGTGTGGGCGGAACCTTCGGTTTCTGCTTCCGAGTGTTACCTCCGTCGGCATCGCCGACTGTCTTGTGTTTACCGCTCCGGATGCGGTCCTCTTCTTCGCCATTTGCATAGCGAGTTGCTATCTCCATCATCTTGCTCATGGAGATGTCGCCGGTTCGACCAAACTTCAAGTACAGCTCCCTGTACCGCACGCCTGCCTTGAAGGCGCAGACTGCTTGATGCTCGGTGACGTTCTCCACCGTGTGGTAAAGAGTCGTCCATCGCTGGATGAAGTCGCGCAAGGGCTCATTCGGCTTCTGGACACAGTGCTGAAGCTCCACAAGACCTGCAGGGCGCTTGCACGTTCCTTCGAAGGTTCTGATGAACACTCGGGCTAGATCTTCCCAACTGTAAATGCTTGAGGGGGCCAACTGGTTCAGCCAAGCTCGGGCCGAGCCATCGAGCATCAGAGGGAGGTGCTTCATAGCGACATGGTCGTCTCGGTAGTCGTCTAGCCATGTTTCGGGCTTGGACTCTCCTGAGAATTTACCAATTCCCGCAGCCAATCGGAAGCTGGGCGGGATATCAGCCGAGCGGATGGCTCGACTAAATCACTCGGGACCAGATACGATGGCCCTGCTTCCACTCGGACGGTCCATATCGCGGCCATCGCGGTGGGCTCGACCCCTGTCGACTCTTCGCTGACCGATTCGGCCCCTTGCGTCGGGTCGAGGGTCGTAAGTGTCGCCGACTGAATGCCGATCATCATGATGCCGGGACCCGTAGGGCCCACCCCGCGGAGGGGTGCGTGAGCGACGGCGATACTGATGAGATCCAGGGTTGTGAACCGATCTATGCGTGTTTGCAAGGACGGAACTATTGCGGATCCGATTGTGTGACTGGGAGACTGCCGAATTCTGCTACTGCGCCGTGCGCAACAGGGCTCGAATTTGTTCGATTCCCCTTCCTGCCTCTGAATCAGTCGGCTGGAGGGAATCGGCAATCTGTGAAGCCGCGGTCAGGTTGAGGAGAGGTGTGCGGAACACCTCCACGTTGCTCCACCGAGTGTGTCGGCTGGCAGAACGACGAGGCGGACGACGTGCACCGGATGCTTCGCCAACTTCACCTTGGTCGGTTTGACGAGGATCTTCATGGGAGTTGGCCATGTGTACTTTTGCTGCAGGCCCACGACCCACGTACTCGGTAGGAAGCTCAGTCGGAACCGAGTCCGAGCACTGGGAGCGTGGGGCGACTACAACAGACTCCAGGACTGCCACCTGAGGGGACGCGAGCTGGCGCGCTCGGGCATGCTGCACCCAACGTTGTAGACGCGGACTGCGGGACCGCCTGCTGCGGCGCGTGACGAAGGTGCAAGCCGGCAATGGAGCCGATTGTTGGAGAAGAAGAACGCCGCGAGTGCCAACACGAAAGTGCGTGGCCCCGCGACGGGGAAGCGCCTCGACGTCGAGAGGTGCATCCCGAAGCCACGTCGAATCGTCGACGACGAAGGAGAGAGCGCCGAAGAGGATGTGGTGGCCCATGCTCAAACCTCCACCGGACGACATGACGAAAGGAAGTAGTCGCAAACTCGCCGGAAGTTGCTTAGACGCCTGCCCCACGGTGGGCGCCAACTGTCGTGGGTATAAGCCTGCCAGTAGATGTGTAGGGTACGAATGAGATGGGCAGAGTCCTAGCAACGGCGAGGTTGTATGAGTTCATGCCCCTCTACGGTGGAGGTAATAGCCCTACATCTCAGTGCTCTTGGAGCTTGTTACCGAGTGTAATATGGAGTACAATGTTTTTCTAACCCTTTTACCAGTGGGGGAGGGTGGCTTATATAGAGTGCGCTGCCCTCCACAACGGTTCTGATTCAAGGGTGGAGTAGTGGCGATTGAATGCATGCCTTACAGGTAACGTATGCTATAAATGCCAGTTAATGCACCCGGAAACGTACGGCAGTTTCCCTCCGGGGAGGTTACGACGCACCGAGTGTATCCAGTCGGTAGGTCCGGTGTCCTCTGAGTCTTAGTCTCCGACTGGATGATTCTGGGTCCGTTACCGACTGGATGATGAGGACACCTTAATACAGTCGGGCATACTTAAGGTCCTGTCCCTTGCGTGGTGTAGTCCTTGGGTAGGACCTGTAGGACAGGCCTATGACCCTACCCTAGGACTATGACCCCATCAGGAGGACTCCCCCCCTTGGCTCGGCCGACTCCCTTGGGGGTCCTTGGACCCCGAGGCAAGGCTCCCCCTCTCCCCCCTATATATACGGAGGTTTTAGGGCTGATTTGAGACAACTTTGCCACGGCAGCCCGACCACATATCTCCACGGTTTTACCTCTAGATCGCGTTTCTGCGGAGCTCGGGCGGAGCCCTGCTGAGATTAGATCACCACCAACCTCTGGAGCGCCGTCACGCTGTCGGAGAACTCATCTACCTCTCCGTATCTCTTGCTAGATCGAGAAGGCCGAGATCATCGTCGAGCTGTACGTGTGTTGAACGCGGAGGTCTCGTCCATTCAGCACTAGATCGTGGGACTAATCGCGGGACGGTTCGCGGGGCGGATCGAGGGACGTGAGGACGTTCCACTACATCAACCGCGTTCACTAACGCTTCTGCTGTGCGATCTACAAGGGTACGTAGATCGAATATCCCCTCTCGTAGATGGACATCACCATGATTGGTCTTCGTGCGCATGATAGGTCTTCGTGCGCGTAGAATTTTTTTTGTTTCCCATGCGACGTTCCCCAACAGTGGCATCATGAGCTAGGTTGATGCGTAGATGTCTTCTCGAGTAGAACACAAAAGTTTTTGTGGGCGGTGATGTGTGTTTTGCTGCCCTTCTTAGTCTTTTCTTGATTCCATGGTATTGTTGGATTGAAGCGGCTTGGACCGACATTACTCGTACACTTACGAGAGATTGGTTTCATCGCTGCGAGTAACCCCGTTGCTCAAAGATGACTGGCAAGTGTCAGTTTCTCCAACTTTAGTTGAATCGGATTTGACCGAGGAGGTCCTTGTATAAGGTTAAATAGCAATTCATACATCTCCTTTGTGGTGTTTGCGTAAGTAAGATGCGATCCTACTAGATACCCATGGTCACCACGTAAAACATGCAACAACAAAATTAGAGGACGTCTAACTTGTTTTTGCAGGGTATGCTTGTGATGTGATATGGCCAACGATGTGATGTGATATATTGGATGTATGAGATGATCATGTTGTAATAGATAATATCGACTTGCACGTCGATGGTACGGCAACCGGCAGGAGCCATAGGGTTGTATTTAAACTAACGTTTGTGCTTGCAGATGCGTTTACTATTTTGCTAGGATGTAGCTTTAGTAGTAATAGCATGAGTAGCACGACAACCCCGATGGCGACACGTTGAAGGAGATCATGGTGTGGCGCCGGTGACAAGAAGATCATGCCGGTGCTTTGGTGATGGAGATCAAGGAGCACATGATGATGGCCATATCATGTCACTTATGAATTTCATGTGATGTTAATCCTTTTATGCACCTTATTTTGCATAGAACGACGGTAGCATTATGAGGTGATCTCTCACTAAAATTTCAAGACGAAATTGTGTTCTCCCCGACTGTGCACCGTTGCTACAGTTCGTCGTTTCGAGACACCACGTGATGATCGGGTGTGATAGACTCAACGTTCACATACAACGGGTGCAAAACAGTTGCACACGCGGAACACTCGGGTTAAGCTTGACGAGCCTAGCATGTGCAGACATGGCCTCGGAACACATGAGACCGAAAGGTCGATCATGAATCATATAGATGATATGATTAGCATAGGGATGCTTACCACTGAAACTATACTCAACTCACGTGATGACCGGACTTGAGCTAGTGTAAGTGGATCATGAACCACTCAAATGACTAGAGAGATGTACTTTTTGAGTGGGAGTTTAGCGAGTAATTTGATTAAGTTAAACTCTAATTATCTTGAACATAGTCTAAGTCCACTTTGAATATATTTGTGTTGTAGATCATGGCTCACGCGACAGTCACCCTGAATTTTAATACGTTCCTAGAGAAAGCTAAGTTGAAAGATGATGGAAGCAACTTTGTAGACTGGGCTCGTAATCTTAAGCTAATCTTACAAGCTGGGAAGAAGGATTATGTCCTTAATGCTGCGCTAGGAGATGAACCACCCGCTACGGCTGACCACGATGTTAAGAACGCTTGGTTAACACGTAAGGAGGACTACATAGTAGTTCAATGTGCAGTCTTGTATGGCATATAACCGGGACTTCAACGTCGCTTTGAGCGTCATGGAGCATTTGAGATGTTCCAGGAGTTGAAGTTTAACTTTCAGAAGAACGCCCAGATTGAGAGGTCTGAGACCTCCGATAAATTCTATGCTTACAAGATGGAGGAGAACTCGTCTGTCAGTGAACATGTGCTCAAAATGTCTGGGTACTCAAACCGTCTAGCTGAGCTGGGGATTGAACTCCCTCAAGAGGCTATCACTGACAGAATCCTTCAATCACTGCGGCCAAGCTATAAAGGCTTTGTGTTGAACAACAACATGCAAGGGATGAACAAGTCACCCGGCGAGTTGTTTGCGATGCTGAAAGTCGCAGAGTCTGAACTCCGTAAAGAGCATCAAGTGTTGATGGTGAATAAGACCACTAGTTTCGAGAGAAACGGCAAAGGCAAGAAGGGTAATTCAAAGAAAAGCGGCAAGCCTGTTGCCAATCCGACGAAGAAACCCAAAGCTGGACCTAAGCCTGAAACAGAGTGTTACTATTGCAATGGTATGGTTCACTGGAAGCGCAACTGCCCCAAGTATCTGGCTGATAAGAAGGCGGCCAAAGAAAAATCAGGTATATTTGATATACATGTTATTGATGTGTACTTAACCGGCTCTCGTAGTAGTGCCAGGGTATTCGATACCGGTTCTGTTGCTCATATTTGCAACTCAAAACAGGAACTGCGGAATAGACGAAGGCTGGCGAAAGATGAAGTGACGATGCGCGTAGGAAATGGTTCCAAGGTTGATGCAATCGCCGTCGGCACAGTTTCACTTCAGTTACCATCAGGATTAGTTATGAACTTGAATCATTGTTATTTAGTGCCTGCGTTGAGCTTGAACATTATATCTGGATCTTGTTTATTGCGAGACGGTTACTCTTTTAAGTCAAAGAATAATGGTTGTTCTATTTATATGAGTAACATCTTTTATGGTCATGCACCCAATGTGAGAGGATTGTTCATATTGAATCTTGATAGTGATACACACATACATAACATTGAGACCAAAAGAGTTAGAGTTAACAATGATAGCTCCATATTTTTGTGGCGCTGCCGCTTAGGTCATATTGGTGTAAAGCGCATGAAGAAACTCCATGCCGATGGACTTTTGGAGTCACTTGACTTTGATTCACTTGACACGTGTGAACCATGCCTCATGGGCAAGATGACTAAAACTCCGTTCTCCGGAACAATGGAGCGTGCAAGTGACTTGTTGGAAATCATACATACCGATGTGTGCGGTCCGATGAGCGTAGAGGCACGCGGCGGATATCGTTATTTTCTCACCTTCACTGACGATTTGAGTAGATATGGCTATATCTACTTAATGAAGCACAAGTCTGAAACATTTGAAAAGTTCAAGCAATTTCAGAGTGAAGTTGAAAATCATCGTAACAAGAAGATCAAGTTCCTACGGTCTGATCGTGGGGGTGAATATTTGAGTTCCGAGTTTGGTGCTCACTTAAGACAATGTGGAATTGTTTCGCAGTTGACACCGCCTGGAACACCACAGCGTAATGGTGTGTCCGAACGTTGTAATCGTACTTTATTAGAGATGGTGCGATCTATGATGTCTCTTACCGATTTGCCGTTATCGTTTTGGGGTTATGCATTAGACACAGCTGCATTCACTTTAAATAGGGCACCATCAAAATCCGTTGAGACGACACCATACGAACTGTGGTATGGCAAAAGGCCAAAGTTGTCGTTTCTTAATGTTTGGGGATGTGATGCTTATGTCAAAAAGCTTCAGCCTGAAAAGCTGGAACCCAAAGCGGAAAAGTGCATCTTCATAGGTTACCCAAAAGAGACAGTTGGGTACACCTTCTATCTCAAATCCAAGGGCAAAGTGTTTGTTGCTAAAAACAGAGCTTTTCTAGAGAAGGAGTTTCTCTCGAGAGAATTGAGTGGGAGGAAGATAGAACTTGATGAGGTTGTCGAACCTCTCATCCCTCTAGATGGTGGCGCAGGGGAAGGGGAAACCTCTGTCATTGCGACGCCGGTTGAGGATGAAGTTAATGATGATGATCATCAAACTCCAGTTCAAGTTCCTGTCGAACCACGCAGGTCGACGAGACCACGTGCTGCTCCACAGTGGTACGGTAATCCCGTCATGTCAATCATGTTGTTAGACAACAATGAACCTGCAAATTATGAAGAAGCAATGGTGGGCCCAGATTCCAACAAATGGCTAGAGGCCATGAAGTCCGAGATAGGATCCATGGACGAGAAGAAAGTATGGACTTTGTTAGTACTACCCGAGGGCCGCAAGGCTATTCAGAACAAATGGATCTTTAAGAAGAAGACGGACGCTGACGGCAATGTGACCGTTTATAAAGCTCGACTTGTGGCAAAGGGTTTTTCACAAGTTCAAGGAGTTGACTACGATGAGACATTCTCACCCGTGGCGATGCTTAAATCCGTCAGAATCATGTTAGCAATAGCTGCATTTTTCGATTATGAAATCTGGCAGATGGATGTCAAAACGGCGTTCCTTAATGGTTTCCTTAAGGAAGAGTTGTATATGATGCAACCCGAAGGTTTTGTCGATCCTAAGAATGCTAACAAGGTGTGCAAGCTCCAGCGATCCATTTATGGGCTGGTGCAAGCATCTCGGAGTTGGAACAAACGCTTTGATGAGGTGATCAAAGCATTTGGGTTTATACAAGTGGTTTGAGAATCTTGTATTATATGTGGATGACATATTGCTGATTGGAAACAACGTAGAGTTTTTGGAGAGCATAAAGGATTACCTGAATAAAAGTTTATCTATGAAGGACGTAGGAGAAGCTGCTTACATTCTAGGCATTAAGATCTACAGGGATAGATCGAAACGCCTAATAGGACTTTCACAAAGCACATACCTTGATAAAGTTTTGAAGAGGTTCAAAATGGAACAGTCCAAGAAAGGGTTCTTGCCAGTTTTACAAGGTACGAGATTGAGTAAGACTCAGTGCCTAGCAACTGATGAGGATAGAGAGCATATGAGCACCGTCCCCTATGCTTCAGCCATAGGTTCTATCATGTATGCAATGCTGTGCACTAGACCGGACGTTAGCTTGGCCATAAGTATGGCAGGCAGGTTCACTAGACGGCGGTCAAGAATATCCTGAAGTACTTGAAAAGGACTAAGGAGATGTTTCTCATGTATGGAGGTGACGAAGATCTCGTCGTAAAGGGTTACGTCGATGCAAGCTTTGACACAGATCCGGACGACTCTAAGTCGCAGACCGGATACGTATTTATTCTTAATGGGGGTGCGGTAAGCTGGTGCAGTTCCAAGCAAAGCGTCGTAGCAGATTCTACATGTGAAGCGGAGTACATGGCTGCCTCGGAGGCGGCTAAGGAAGGTGTCTGGATGAAGCAGTTCATGACGGATCTTGGAGTAGTGCCAAGCGCACTGAATCCAATAACCTTGTTCCGTGACAACACGAGTGCCATTGCCCTAGCAAAGGAACCATGGTTTCACAAGAAGTCCAGACACATCAAACGACGCTTCAACCTCATCCGCGACTACGTCGAAGGGGAGGACGTAAATATATGCAAAGTGCACAAGGATCTGAATGTAGCAGACCCGCTGACTAAACCTCTTCCACGGGCAAAGCATGATCAACACCAGAACTGTATGGGTGTTAGATTTATTACAATCTAATTCGCATGATGATGTGAGGGCTAGATTATTGACTCTAGTGCAAGTGGGAGACTGTTGGTTTTATGCCCTAGAGGCAATAATAAATATAGTTATTATTATATTTCCTGTATCAAGATAATCGTTTATTATCCATGCTACAATTGTATTGAATGAAGACTTATATACATGTGTGGATACGTAGACAAAACACTGTCCCTAGCAAGCCTCTAGTTGGCTAGCCAGTTGATCAAAGATAGTCAGGGTCTTCTGATTATGAACAAGGTGTTGTTGCTTGATAACTGGATCACGTCATTAGGAGAATCACGTGATGGACTAGACCCAAACTAATAGACGTAGCATATTGATCGTGTCATTTTGTTGCTACTGTTTTCTGCGTGTCAAGTATTTGTTCCTATGACCATGAGATCATATAACTCACTAACACCGGAGGAATGCTTTGTGTGTATCAAACGTCGCAACATAACTGGGTGACTATAAATATGCTCTACAGGTATCTCCGAAGGTGTTCGTTGAGTTAGTATGGATCGAGACTGGGATTTGTCACTCCGTGTGACGGAGAGGTATCTCGGGGCCCACTCGGTAATACAACATCACACACAAGCCTTGCAAGCAATGTGACTTAGTGTAAGTTGCGGGATCTTCTATTACAGAACGAGTAAAGAGACTTGCCGGTAAACGAGATTGAAATAGGTATGCGGATACTGACGATCGAAGCTCGGGCAAGTAACATACCGAAGGACAAAGGGAATGACATACGGGATTATATGAATCCTTGGCACTGAGGTTCAAACGATAAGATCTTCGTAGAATATGTGGGATCCAATATGGGCATCCAGGTCCCGCTATTGGATATTGACCGAGGAGTCACTCGGGTCATGTCTACATAGTTCTCGAACCCGCAGGGTCTGCACACTTAAGGTTCGACGATGTTTTATGAGTATTTGAGTTATATGGTTGGTTACCGAATGTTGTTCGGAGTCCCGGATGAGATCACGGACATCACGAGTGTTTCCGGAATGGTCTGGAAACGAAGATTGATATATAGGATGACCTCATTTGATTACCGGAAGGTTTACGGAGTTACCGGGAATGTACCGGGAATGACGAATGGGTTCCGGGTGTTCACCGGGGGGGGGGGGCAACCCACTCCGGGGAAGCCCATAGGCCTTGGGGGTGGCGCACCAGCCCTTAGTGGGCTGGTGGGACAGCCCAAGAAGGCCCTATGCGCCATGGGAAGAAAATCAAAGAGAAAAAAAAGAGGAGGTGGGAAAAAGGGGAAGGACTCCTCCTTCCAAACCTAGTTGGATTCGGTTTGGAAGGGGAGGACTCCCCCCCTTGGCTCGGCCGACCCCCTTGGGGGTCCTTGGACCCCAAGGCAAGGCTCCCCCTCTCCCCCTATATATACGAAGGTTTTAGGGCTGATTTGAGACAACTTTGCCACGGCAGCCCGACCACATATCTCCACGGTTTTACCTCTAGATCGCGTTTCTGCGGAGCTCGGGCGGAGCCCTGCTGAGATTAGATCACCACCAACCTCCGGAGCGCCGTCACGCTGTCAGAGAACTCATCTACCTCTCCGTATCTCTTGCTAGATCAAGAAGGCCGAGATCATCGTCGAGTTGTACGTGTGCTGAACGCGGAGGTGTCGTCCATTCGGCACTAGATCGTGGGACTGATCGCGGGACGGTTCGCGGGGCGGATCGAGTTACGTGAGGACGTTCCACTACATCAACCGCGTTCACTAACGCTTCTGCTGTGCGATCTACAAGGGTACGTAGATCGAATATTCCCTCTCGTAGATGGACATCACCATGATAGGTCTTCGTGCGCGTAGGAAATTTTTTGTTTCCCATGCGACGTTCCCCAACTGCAACTTCTTTTCATGAGGTTGTCTACCAAACTTAGAGAAATGAACTCATGTGACACACCTTCAAAGCCAACAGTGACACTTCGCTTCTCACAATCAATATGAGCATTGACAGTATTGAGAAAAGGTCTACGAAAAATGATGGGACAAAATCTATCTTGTGCGGTAGCAAGAACGAGGAAATTAGCAGGATCCTTCGTTTTACCACACAAGACTTCAACATCCCTAACAATTCCCACATGGCAGATAGTATATCTATTGGCAAGCTGAATAGTGACATCAATAGGTTCTATCTCAACAGGTGCAATCTCATCTTTGATTTCATCATATAAGGATTGATGTATTGCACTAACACTAGCACCCACGTCACATAAACCATGATAACAATGATCTCCTATCTTAACAGAAACAACAGGGATGCCAACAATAGGCCTATGTTTGTCTCTAGCGTGAGGTTTACCAATTCTAGCAGCATCTTCACAGAAGTGAATATTATGTCCATCAACTTCTTCAGACAGAAGATCTTTGATAATAGCAATGCTAGGTTCAACTCTAATTTGATCAGGGGGTGTAGGTGTTCTAATATAGCCTCTACGTATCACAGTTGAAGCTTTAGAATGATACTTTATCCTAACAGGGAAAGGTGGTTTCTTAATGTAAGCACTAGGAACAACAGGATCATTATAGGCAATGACTTTCTCTTCAACTGGAGTGGGTTTAACTACATTGACTTCTAAAGGAGGAATATTGATATTTAAACCACTTCTCTTTAGGGAGATCAATATGAGCAGCAAATGATTCACACAATGAAGCTACTATCTCAGAGTCAAGTCCATTCTTAGCGCTGAAGTCACTAAAGGTATTTGTCTCAACAAAGGATTTAACGCAATCAAACGTGAAATTCATACCTGACTCCTTACCTTCTTCAAGCTCCCAATCTTCAGAGTGACGTTTAATTCTCTCCAATAAATTCCATTTGAAGTCAATGTCTCTCTTCATAAAAGAACCGGTACAAGAAGTGTCAAGCATGGTCTGATCATCATGAGAAAGCCGAGCATAGAAGTTCTGAATGATAATTTCTCTCGAGAGCTCATGGTTGGGGCATGAATATAGCATTGATTTAAGCCTCCCCCAGGATTGAGCGATGCTTTCTCTATCACGAGGCGAAAAATTATAAATATAATTCCGATCACGATGTACTAAATGCATAGGGTAAAACTTTTGATTCCAATTTCAACCGATTGTAGTCCCATGATCTAGTATCATCACATAACCTATACCATGTCAACACCTTGTCCTTCAAATATAAAGGAAAGACCTTCTTCTTGACCTCATCCTCGGGCACACCTGCAAGCTTAAATAAACTACAAACCTCATCTACTTAGATTAGATGCAAGTCTGGATGTGATGTTCCATCTCCTATACAGCAGTTTCTCAAGCATACCCGAAAGGAAATTCAAAGAAAATATTTTCAGTAGGTGCTGCACGTTGAGGAGCAACTCTTTGTGCTTCCGTTCGAGGTGAAGATACCCATAGTGACAAGTGACAATAAATTTTAGAACACTATATGAATGTTTCCTTACCAAGTTCCACTTACCAAAAGCGCTTCACTCCCCGGCAACGGCGCCAGAAAAGAGTCTTGATGACCCACAAGTATAGGGGATCAATTGTAGTCCCTTCGATAAGTAAGAGTGTCGAACCCAATGAGGAGCAGAAGGATCTGACAAGTGGTTTTCAGCAAGGAAATATCTGCAAGCACTGAAATTATCGGTAACAAGTGATTGTGTGGTGAGATGATTCGTAGCAAGCAACAAGTAACAAAAGTAGCAACGGTGCAGCAAAGTGGCCCAATCCCTTTTGTAGCAAGGGACAAGCCTGAAAAATGTCTTATAGGAGGAAAAGCGCTCCCGAGGACACACGGGAATTTCTGCCATGCTAGTTTCATCATGTTCATATGATTCGCGTTCGTTACTTTGATAGTTTAATATGTGGGTGGACCAGTGCTTGGGTACTGCCCTTACTTGGACGAGCATCCCACTTATGATTAACCCCTCTCGCAAGCATCCGCAACTACGAAAGAAGAATTGAGACAAAGTCTAACAATAGCATTAAACTAGTGGATCCAAATCAGCCCCTTACGAAGTAACACATAAACTAGGGTTTAAGCTTCTGTCACTCTAGCAACCCATCATCTACTTACTACTTCCCAATGCCTTCCTCTAGGCCCAAATAATGGTGAAGTGTTATGTAGTCGACGTTCACATAACACCACTAGAGGAAAAATAACATACAACATATCAAATTACCGAACGAATACCAAATTCACATGACTTATCCCATGTCCTCAGGAACAAAAGTAACTACTCACAAAGCATAATCATATTCATGACCAGAGAGGTATTGAGTAGCATCAAGGATCTGAACATAAACTCTTCCACCAAATAATCCAACTAGCATCAACTACAAACAGTAATCAACACTACTAGCAACCTTACAAGTACCAATCGGAGTCGCTAGACGGAGATTGCTTACAAGTGATGAACTAGGGTTTGGAGATGAGATGGTGCTGATGAAGATGTTGATGGTGACGAGTCCCCTCCGATGAGAGGTGTGTTGGTGATGACGATGGCGACGATTTCCCCCTCCGAGAGGAAAGTTTCCCCGGCAGGATCGTTCTGCCGGAGCTCTAGATTGGTTATGCTCAAGTTCCGCCTCGTGGCGGCGGTGAAACCACGAAAAAGCTCCTCCCTGATTTTTTTCTGGATGAAACCCTTCATATAGCAAAAGAGGGGGGCAGTGGGCCAGTGGGCTGCCCACAAATCCGCAAGGCGCAACCTTGGGGGGGTGGCCGCGCCGTGCAGGCTTGTGGGCACCCCCTGGTTCCCCTCTGGCACTTCTTCGGTCCAGTATTTTTGATAAATCGGGAAAAAATTCCTCGTTGATTTTTATGGCGATTGGAATTGCGTACAATAGGTATTTCAACTTTGCTCCACTTTCAGGCCAAAATTCCAGTTGCCGGTATTCTCCCTCTTCATGTAAACCTTGCAAAATAAGAGAGAAAAGGCATAAGAATAGTACCGTCAAGTGAAATAACAACCAAAGAAGCGATAAATATCAACATGAAAACATGATGCAAAAGGTACGTATCATAGCCCTCTTCCGCCATTTCTTCAGCTTGCGCCAGCACGAGGACGCCCATTTGTCGGCGTGTGTCTCCTTCGTAGTGGCCCGGGGCGGCAATTTGCTCCTGAAGGCCGGGAAGAAGGTGGAAAACTTCAGGTACCGTTGGGTTTTCATGAGCCTCAAGGACGCGAACCCTCGGCTGGAGGCGCCGAAGGAGCTGGAGGAGAACACTTCTGCGTGGAGCTCAGGGAAGCTCTCTGACCCTCCGTTCGCGCCCATCCCGGAGCGCTTCTCCCGCAACATCAGTGCCAAGAGGCTGACCGGTGGGATGATATTGAAGGAATTCTTGGTGTAGCAGGTGGCGCCCCTTCGGGCCCACTCGAGGCCCCTGTGGGACTACCAGCCCGGTGACGACAAGCTCAGGCTCCGGTCCTAGGACCTTCCTACTGAGGAGTTGACTAGGGTCGTGGCGACCCTGCTGGGCGGTGATCCTGGTCATCTGCCCGAGGCTCTCGGTCCGCTGTACCATCTCGACGACCGGGCCGACGTGACAGCCTCGCTGCCTGTCTTTGATGAGCGAGGGCTCTTCCCGGCCAAGGGCTCCGGTCTGGTAGAGGAGTCATCGGACGACACCTCCGGTGGGGCGGACTCGGAGAAGACCGTCGACGACTTCCCGACGAGCGTGCCTCTCCCGTCACAGGCCGTCCTTCTACGCGAGCTTGAATATTATGATGTCATCGGTGAAGTCTCCGTGGTGATCTCCTCGCGCCCGACCAGGACCTCCAGGGGACCCGCGTCGGCTCTGCGCACCACGGGGTCCGCGTGCGTGCTCGCCCCACGGAAGCACGGGGCTGAGTCGCCCTTGGCGCATCCTGCCTCCGCCGGCGGGAAATCTGGGGCGCCGGGCTCACCCCCTCCGTGGGGGGCCCTGTAGCCCCTGCCATCACCGGGGCGGAGAGGAAGAGGAGATGGTGTGACCTCGAAGAGTAAGTGGCTCGTCTTGGCACGCTCCGCGCATTCAACATGCACGCATGGCTGATTCCCTTTTTGCCTCATGTCCAGGGCCGTTGCCTCGCCGGGGGTGAAGAAGAGGAAGGTGGGTGTCAAGCCAAAGGCGACTCCTGACGCACCGCCAGCCCTCCCCAATGCGTTGCAGCCTGCCAATGAAGAAGGGGAGGCTCACGTGGTGACCTCTCAGGCCTTGGTAGCCGAGCGCCCCGAGCCCCCGAAGCGTCTTGAGGTCGTTGGGGCGGCACCGTTACTCGAGATGGAGGCTCTTGAGGGCCCTCAGTCCTCCGATGCACCAATGCCGGCAATCTCCGAGCAACCTTCGGAGCCCCCAGTGCCACGTGACGCTGCCTCCCCAATGGTACCGCCTGGGACAACACTAGAGGCTCCTCAGGGGGAGGTCCAGAGGACCCCGGTATACGTCCAGGGCGTCCTGAACAAGGACATCTCTGCCCTGGGCACGGTCGTAGTCGTGATGGCACAGGGTGGTAAGGAGGCCAAGTCCGCTCGCGTTGTGCGTGAGGAGACGCTGGAGGAAGTCGAATCCGCTTGCTCCGTGCATGAGGAGGCGATGAAGGAAGCTGAATACGCTTGCACCACTCGCGAGGAGGCGATGGAAGGAGCCGCAACAGTTGCCAAACACTTCAAAGAGGCGGAGGCTCGCCCGAAGGCCTTCCAAGAAGAACAAGCCAAGCTAGCCGAGCAGCTTCGCCTGCGGGAGGAAGAACTCGTGACACACAGGACTAAGCTCGCCACCCGGGAAGAAGAGTTGTCCCAGGAGGAAACTCGCTTGGGCGCGAAGCAGACGCGCTTGGACGAGCAGGAGAAGCAGATCGCCTCGAAGAAGACCCTTCTCGATGCCAATGGGGAAGCCCTCACCGCGGTCGAGAAGAAGAAGGCCGCGGAGCTGGTCAGCTTCCATGACGTTGAGCTCAGGCTTGCATGACGCTCCATAACCTCTATCGGGATGGGTTCGACATGCCTCTGGCCACCCCAGAGAGCGGCAATGCCATGCTCGCGGTGGAGCTCATCGTGGCGTTGGAGGACGCCGTCATCCAAGTGGACAAGATCTTGGACAGTGAGTGTCGCGCCCTCTTTTCTAAGGCTGCGACACGCGTCTTCAGTCACCTTCATCTTCGTGAGCCGGGGATTGACTTCAACTCCGTGATCCTGCCGGTCCCTACCGAGGCCCGCGATAGCGCTGCGGAGGCGGTGAAGGGCCCCATGGAGGTGTTGGTGAAGAGGTTCGCCCGCATCGCAGTTCCCCCATCTCCGGATGCCACTGAAGCCGCACGCAGGGAAGACGACGCCATATACGCCAACGACAAGCCCCCTGAAGATGGAGCGACCGGCGACGGCGGCTCCTCCTAATTTCTTCCCAAGTTTTTCCCTACAATGCACATCATGCCTCTTGGAGGCGTCAAAGTCATTTGCGTTTTCAAGAACTTGTTAAGACTTGTAATAATTGGCTGACTGCTTGAATGTTTTCTTCGCCTCGTTTCATTCATGTTTGCTGCGATACTCTACGTCGACAGGTGTGGGGACCCCGACTTACTAGTCGAGATCGTCGTGCTCAATGATCCTAGAGATCAATGCGGACCGAACACAGATACCAAATAAAAGACTCTTACATCCAAGTACCGATTATTCCAACACCTGACCGAAGGGTCAAGTTCACAAGACAGGGCCTAAGGCCAAATCACTCAGATACACTAATAGCAGAAAACACACGGACTAAGCGGGTGCCCATGCCATCAAGCCTACACCGACAGGCATTCTGACTCGGAAGCGTCCTAGTTCGCAGGGGCATCTCCGAATACGTACTCATCAACAAACTCCGGTCCTTCCATGTCTGGTCAATAACATAACCAGTGGCAAGCCAATGAGTACTTTGAATGTACTCGCAAACAGCCCATGACATGAACAATGAAAGTGAAGGATAACAATATCATGCATCATTGGTGTAACCCATCTTGGTGGAAATGATCATGAATATGCATCAAGTTAAAGAATTACTTTTGAGGAACAGGTTATAGATATCAATATATCTATTGAGGGCTGAACCATCCGAGTTCACCCTATATGCCAAGTCACCGAACTTTGTCATATCAATACTTTCATAGTAACACCTTTTTCCAACACCACACACACACACACACACACACACACACACACTTGGTTTGTGCGGAAACAACCAGACGTAGTTTAAGAAGGATTACCCAACTGTCCTTGACCATGGACACGGCTATTCGAATAGTTTACACCCTGCACAGGTAGTACGCTGGACCCAGGAGATTCGGGAAACTACCCGATCAATGCCTTACCCTGACGATACTAGACAAAGAGGTCCACTTGATTGGTACCCAGCCCACATGTTGTACGTCTTACGAGCACCAACTCTGGACAGTACCAACCATGCGGGGACCAACGGTGTGACTGGAACACATAAAAATGGTATAGTCGTCCTACCTGGCATGACCCCATCACGAGAGTGACCACACATCACTCCCGCCACTAGTAATGTGGCTCTTTGCTAGCACCGACTAGAGTAATTAACATAGCCCCGTCCCACGAGGGGTAACGTGGTCGTACTGGTAAGGTTGGGACGGTCGACACATCATAAATCTAATCCCTTTTCCGAAACCATACTCACGCAAATACTAGGTGCATCACTTCACCGAAAGTGACCACCTAACTCATCATCACCCTCGGGCATTAGTGGCACCCGACGGGGTTTTATTAAACTCATGCTTTATGTCAACGACATGCTCATGATAATACTACTTCTATCTTTACTTGTCAACATGGTATTAGCATGACCCTCAAGGGGTAGGGTCAAGCTCAATGCATGTGCTCCGGGGGAGCCTTCGGTAAAATCATATCAAATGATTACCGGCACTTATGATCATATGCAATGACAATACTAGCTATTTTAACATGCAAAGTAACATATGCTCAGTCATGGTCAAAGGGCTGCTTGCCTTGGTCAGCTAAGTATCCGGGGTCTTCGAGGTCTTCCGCTCCGATTCCCTCGTCACACGGATTTTCTAACGTTGATAAAACAATAAATAAGAAAATAGCTCACACAGAAACAGATCCCAAAGTCATTTAAAAAATTCTCTTTATTACTGATAAATCTAAGGTGTCATTTAAAAAATATTTGCTTAAACTTTCCTTGAAGGAATATGTTTCAAATCAACCAAACAGAAGCAAAACTATTTCATTTTAGTCCTTTTTGTTAATGAAAAATAAAACAGTTGTTGAAGAATTTCATCCAAGCATATCATTAAATACTACATATTTTTAGAAGAATAACAGTAGAAAAATTATATATTTACACTGCTTAAATGTTTTTATAAAAATCTTAGAAACCAGGGTTTTAAAAATAAAAGAAAACCGGCTAAAACTCCCGGCCTGGCTCGGCCTATAGCTGGGCTGTCCCATGGCGAGCCGACAGCCTGCCCACGCGCGCGCGCCGTCGGGTTTGAACCTGATGTGCGGGGCCCTGCGGTCAGCGGCTGAGGACAGCGCGGGGGAGGAGGCTGGGCCACCGACAGGTGGGCACACCTGTCGGGGCCGTCTCCTACTTTTGGCCAGAGAGGAGGAGGAGGACGCCGGCGTGGTTGCCGACGCTCTCATGCCCCAACGAGGACTGGAATGGGTTTGCCTTAATGTCTCCTACCAGTTGGTGGTCGGAACAACGACGGGGAGGCAGGGGTTCACCGGTGACGAGGAAGCCGTGGCGGAGGAGTTTCGGGAGGTGGTTGAGGTGGTAGAGGCACGGAAATGCTCGGGCGAGTTGGGGGAAAGTTTCCTGGGGTTGAGAGGGTTAGTTTGATGGGTCGAGGGGCGCAGGAGCCGTCGTGTATCTGGAGATCGACCGGAGCTCCGAGGCGGAGGGGCCTCGGTCGATCTCGAGCACCGGGGCTCTGCTGGTTTGCTGGGGTGGCTAGGGAGGTACTAGTGATCGTGGTGAAGCTATCTGAGGGGTGCTGGAGCGAGGGGGAGGGATATTTATAGGCCCGCGACGGTGAGAAGATTCGGGAGAGCCGGTGACTCACCGTGGCGCGCATGGGGGTGCAGAGAGAGGCTGGGGTCGAAACCACAGTCTCAGGACGTGGTTTTGGACTGCCCGAACTATCTGCAGCAGAGGGAGAGAGAGGAGTCGAGCACTCGTGGCCGCGCAACCTTGGCCGGTTCTGGTGCGCGCGGGCACGCGTCCTGCGAGCTCTAGCGCAGGAGAGGAGAGGCCGTGAGGCTTGCTCGACGTAGGTGGGTTGTCGGGGAGGATGTTGGATATCTTGGGGGAGGTTGGAACTGGCCGAGAACGTCGCCCCCACCTCGGTGACTCCCTGTAGCGCGTAGAGTGCAGTTTTGGCATGTCACGGCATGCTGGCACGCTCTGAGGCACTTTGGACGTGTTTAGCATGTCCTGGCACTGGCTGGGAGTATAGCTAGCCGTTTGGTCCTTGTGGGAGCTCCGTCTGGTCAAGGGAGGCAACAAGTACTGGTGCTGTCAGTCATGAACTAAAATCTAAATTGGGGGTTTTGGCCTTTCCACTTTGAACCAGTGAGGGGCCAGTTGACTGGGGTTAGACACAGATGCTGGCCACTTAATCTTAGAGTTTGAAGCAAAGGGGTTTGGTTTAGCTATGGCTAAGGTGGTTTTTTCTTAACAGTCAGAAGGTGTTCGACAGTGGGTTAAGGGGGTTGCACCCCACCACTGGTGCTGCAACTTAACAGGTTTGGTTTTGGTGGTAAACCATGGGGTTTCACCAAATTTCAGCTCCAAAGGACAAGGTTAGCTTTGTAAACTTGAAAATACTCCAATGTGACCCGATCTGTCCCTTCCAAAGGGAGTGTGGGCAAACTAAGTCCCACAAATCCCATTTTTCGTGTGGAACCCTCATTTGAGGTATTAGGCACTCCTGCAAAGTTTTGGCATCATAGGACAAACCTTGCTATGTAGAGTTGCTCTGACTTGATTCTGTATACGAAGGGTTTTTGGGTTATTTGGGGTCCTTATTCATCTTGGATCAAGGTGAAACTTGATGTGGACACCAAATAGATCTCAGGGATATTGCTGAAATTTTCTAGGAATTTATTGAGAATAATTCCGTTGGAAATATTTCAAAGTGCCAAAACACACAGAAATAGCTTTTATAGTTTTAATCAATAATTATAATATAAAATGGGGTTTAAAATCCTTTGTATGGAAAATATATGTCCTTCTGATCATTTCCAAATTTAATCAGATTTTTCTAAGGCAGAAAAGTATTTTTCCATCTTGGAATACCATTTCTGGCCTCAGAAATGGACATGCTATTTAATCAGGAAAATAATTGCAAAAATAATTATCTTTGCGGTTTTGAAATATAAAGATAGCTTAAAATCAGATTACCAACTATGAGTAGAAACACGGCTTGCTATCAAGGGCATGTAGTGCAACTTAAGGTGGGGTTTTACCTTGGTCAGAACTAAGCAAAGGTTTTTGGAAATCAGTGTTATGCAAAAAGAATTTAGGGTTTTATCCTCACATGGTCAAGCATACAAGCATACAATGCCAATCATGGCATTCACAACATTAGTTTTTTGAAAAAGTTTTAACAAGCTCAGATTTTCACAATACAAACAGGTGATAGCAAAAACTGGGTGTGACAGATCTATACCCCTTACAAGAATCCCGTCCCCGAAATTCCTAAGCTAGGTGCTAAATAGGTCAGGAAACTCAGATCGGAGATAGTCTTCACGCTCCCATGTAGCTTCGGCTTCGGTTTGGTTTCTCCGTTGAACCTTGAAATACTTGATAGTGCGGCTCCTGGTGTATCGATGTGCTTCGTCCAGAATGCAGATTGGCCTCTGGCGGTAGGTGAATTCAGACTGAAAGTCAATGGCCTGGTGGTCAATGCCTTTGCAAGGATCGGGATGATTTGGCGCTTGAAGATACTTCCGAAGTTGTGACACGTGGAAGACATTGTGCACACCTGAAAGTTCTGGAGGTAACTCCAACTGATAAGCGACCTCTCCACGCCTTGTCGTGATCTTAAATGGTCCAATGAACCTTGGAGTGAGTTTCCCCTTAAAGTATAAACGCTTGGTTCCCTTGAGAGGTGTGACGCGGAGGTACACTAGGTCTCCAGGATTGAACTCCACATTCATGCGGCGAGTGTCCGCATAACTCTTTTGTCATTACTTGGGAGCTTTCAGATTTTCTTGGACCAGATGCACCTACTCTTCTGCCATGCGCAAGACTTCTGGACCGAAAATCAGCACGTCTCCGGTTTCCGACCAGTTGAGGAGGGTGCTGCACTTCCGTCTGTACAATACTTCGAATGGGGCCATCTGGATACTGGACTGGTAGCTGTTGTTGTATGAAAACTCAGCGAACGGCAGACTGTCTTTCCATTTAGCTCCGTGCGCTAGGACGCATGCGCGGAGCATATCTTCGAGTATCTGATTCACCCTTTCCGTTTATCCTCCCGTTTGTGGGTGGAAAGCGGTGCTAAAAGAGAGCTTGGTACTGAGGGCCTCTTGAAGTTTCCTCCAAAACCTTGAGGTCAATTGCGTGCCTCGGTCAGATACAATCTCCATGGGAACTCCATGAAGGCTTACTATACGCTCAATGTAGAGACTAGCCAACTTGTTCCCATCATAAGTGGTGTTGACAAGGATGAAATGGGCCACCTTGGTCAAATGGTCGACAACAACCCATATCGAGTTATGGCCCCTGCTAGACCTTGGTAAGCCGGTAACAAAATCCATGCCTACCTTGTCCCACTTCCATTCCGGCACCTTGAGAGGTTGTAGCAGCCCTGCGGGTCGCTGCTGCTCAGCCTTAACTTGCTAACACACGATGCACTTGGCCACATATGACGCGATTTCCCTCTTCATGCCGTGCCACCAGAATTTTCCTCTGAGATCTTGATACATCTTGGTACCACCGGGGTGAATGGACTAGGGTGTATTATGTGCTTCCTGTAGGATTAAATCCCTGAGTTCAGCCTTGTTGGGTATGCTTAAACGTTCCCCAAACCACACCTCTCCTTGATCATCCTCCAAGAATCCTGGGGCCTTGCCTTCTTGAATCTTCTTCTTGATACCTTCAATACTCTTGTGACCCTTCTCGGCTCCCTTGATGTCGTCTACCAGCATTGGTTTGACTTCGAGGTTGTTTAGGAATCCCGATTCGACTAGTTCCAACCGAAAGTTCTCCAATTCTTCATATAAGGCGGGCTGCCTTTCCTTAAGCTTGACGTTTAAGGTGCTGGTCTTCCGGCTCAAGGCATCAGCCACTACATTAGCCTTACCGGGGTGATATTGAATGCCGAGGTCGTAGTCCTTGATTAACTCTAACCATCTTCGTTGCCTCATATTCTGTTCCCTTTGGGTGAAGATATACTTTAGACTCTTGTGGTCAGTGTATATTTCACATCGCTTCCTCAGAAGGTAATGTTGCCATGTCTTCAGAGCATGCACTACTGCTGCTAATTCAAGACCATGGATGGCGTAGTTCTCTTCATGCGGGCACAGCTGCTGTGACAAGTATGGCATGACTCTGCCATCCTGCATTAGAACCCCACCTAGCCCGGTCCTTGAGGCATCGCAATATATCACAAACTCCTTGTTGATATCTGGAGTGGAGAAAACCGGGGCGGTGGTTAGCCTCTTCTTCAACTCTTAGAAGCTTGCTTCACATTCTGGCGTCCATTCGAACTTCTTGCCTTTCTTCAAGAGCTGAGTCATAGGTCGCGCAATGCGGGAGAATCCTTCTACAAACTTGCGGTAAAATCCCGCGAGTCCGACGAAGCTCCTGACTTCCTTTACGTCGATTGGGGATTCCCAGTTGGTTACCGTGGTAATCTTAGAGGGATCAACTGCCAATCGACTTGCCTTCATGGTATGGCCCAAGAATCCAACTTCGTTCATCCAAAACTAACATTTGCTGAACTTGGCATACAATTGGTGCTCTCGAAGTTTCTCCAATACTAACCTCAAGTGTTGCTCATGCTCTTCTTTAGACTTGGTAAAGATTAATATGTAATCAATGAATACGACGACAAACTTGTCCAGGTATTCCATGAAGACCTTATTCATGAGGTATATGAAGTAAGCTGGGGCATTAGTCAACCCAAAAGACATGACAGTGCATTCGTATAGACCATACCGGGTCACAAATGCTGTCTTCGGCATGTCTTCGGGTCGGATCTTTAGTTGGTAATATCCAGATCGGAGGTCGATCTTGGAGAATATCTTAGCTCCATTTAGCTGGTCGAACAAGTCTTCGATCTTGGGGAGTGGGTACTTATTCTTGATTGTGACCTCATTGAGAGAACGGTAATCGACGCAAAGTCTGATTGTCCCATCCTTCTTGGACATGAAGAGAACAGGTGATCCCCAAGGTGACGCACTCGGACGAATAAACCCTTTCCTGAGTTGCTCATCCAGTTGCTTCTTCAACTCCGCTAGCTCTTGGGATCCCATCATGTAAGGCTTCTTATAGAGAGGCCTTGATCCGGGCATGAGTTCGATGATGAACTCGATGTCTCGGTCAGGAGGCATCCGTGGCAGCTCATCAGGAAAGACGTCTCGTTATTCACAGATTATTGGCACCCGGTCGAGTCCTTCTTCTGACAGGCTGTTAACTCATGGTACTCGAACGGGTACTGGCTCAGAGACATACTTGACTTTGACCCCTTGGTCACTTGTCATGGTAATGGCCCTGTCGGCATAGTCCAAGATGCTTTGATGCTTGGCCAACCAGTCCATGCCGAGAATTATTTCTAGACCTTGCGACTTAAGCACAATGAGATCCGCTGAGAAGCTCGTCCCATTGATAACTATCCTGACCTTCCTACACCCTAGGTTGCCTCTCAAAACTGCTCCCGGGGTTTGAATTGCCATATGCCCACGAAGTAAGGTAGGTTCTAGACCACACTTTTCCACAAACTTTTGCATAACAAAACAATGCGAAGCACCACAATCAAACAATATTGTTGCTAGGGTAGAGTTGACGAGGAACGTACCCAGAATGCAGTCCGGGTCTTCCTGTGCCTCTTCTGCGGAAATGTGATTAATCTGCCCCTTGTTGTGATACCGCTGATTGCAGGGAGCCTGGTCCCTGCCTGGAGCTCCTTGGATTGGGTTTGGTGCATTGGGGCGCGGAGCATCGGGTTTCTTGTTGGGGCACTGCCTGGAATAGTGCCCTGTTTGTCCACACCCGAAATAGGTAACTTGCGTTGGAAGATTGGTCTTGCCCCAACCGTTGTTTGGCGGAGTGCTCGCTGGCTTGGCGTTGACTTGCTGCTGAGGTTGGTAATTCTGGCGAAATGTCGGATACTCGTATTGTTGCTGTTGATAGTTGGGTCTTGCCGGGGCTGACTGCCATGGTCGTGGTTTCGTGCTACTCGGTCCTCCACTACCCATTAGCTTGCGCTTACGGGTGTCGTCCATTGCACGACGCTTGTCTTCCAACATAAGAGACTTATTAACCAGGTCGCTGAAGGTCCGGCATTCACAAACAACCAGCTGATACTGGAGCGACTGCTGCAGTCCTTCCATAAAGCGTTCCACTTTGCCAGCCTAAGTGCTGACGTCTTTTGGTGTGTATATTGATAGGAGGTTGAACTTCTGCAAATACTCCTTGGCAGATCCACCGCCTTGCTTTAAGGCTCGGAATTCCCGCTTCTTAATGGTCATCATTCTCGGAGGAATGTGAGTAGCGCGGAATCCATCCTTGAACCCGGCCCAAGTGATGACTTGCCCTGCTCGCATGATCTGAAATCCATCCCACCAAGCTCTGGCTATGCCTCCAAGACAGTGAGTTGCATAGAGGACTTTCTCGCGGTCATCAATGCATTTGACCAACGCGAGAAGGTCTTCAATAGTGCAGATCCAGTCATCGGCATCCAAGGGTTCAGTTGTCTCAGAGAATATGGGTGGCGTAGTTCGCATAAACTCAGAGAGAGTTGAGCGACTGTTGCCAATCCCGTTCTGTGGTGGGCGGTTCACCAAGCTTTAAGCCAACTACTGGATAGCGGCATTGTTGGCTTGACGCTCCTCTCGAAGAGCTTGAAGGAACTGAGCCATGGTCAAGCTTTCAGGAGGAGGTGGTGACGGTGGAGCGTCATCTTGCTGCTCGTGGTGATCTCCAGCTTGAGCTTCCCCTCCGGTTCCCTGCTGCTGTCCGGAAGACGCAGAGCCAGGGTTGCCGAAGGTTCTATTGCGAGTTGCATTCACCATCCTGACAGAGGAGCAGACAGGTCAATTTGCCGAACTGGTTGCACTCGAAAGGGATGATGTTCTAGTAAAGAGGGGGTCTGGTGTTGTGCTAGTGTGCAAGATTTTTGTTACAATGGTTTTGAAAAGAACTACTGCATTAAATTTGAAACAAGCGATGTAGTCGCTCACATGCTGCCTAAGACAGAATGCGACTTGCATCCAACAGGCTTACACAACATCGGGGGTCATACGATCCTGATACAAGAACTCCTACGCTTAGTACATCCTTAGCTGCCTACGCTGTTAAGTGATCGACTATGCGATCTCATAAGCCGGCTCCATGGGATTTTCGTCTTCATCTTCCTCTCTATATTCATCTTCATTTGTGCTTCCCTTCCTTGAAGGAGTAGGGGAAGGAAGCGGACCATCTCGACGTCTCTTGGTTGGCGAGGTGGCGAAGAGTTTGGTGTACTCTTCGGCTGTTAAGCGACAACTCTGGAGAGGAACGACCTGAAGCGAGGGTATTCCTCCTCGGAAAGCAAAGCCAGGTGATATTATGGGTGCTCCTTCTTTCTTCACCTCGCGGTTCTTCATCTTCTCCATGCGAAGTAAGTCCTTGACTTGGTGGAGCTCTTGGCGGATTCTAGTCGACTCCTTGATCAAAAGATGAGTCAAGGTATCTTAGGAGAGACTGAAGTAGGTCTGGAACATCAATGGCATCCCGTCATCGGATGAGGGGTTGAGTGTCCAACTCCCGTCTACCTTATCTTTTACAAAAGGTAGCTGGCGAGTAGCTGGCTCGTCAGCCATCTGAGGGAGGATGTCGCGGAGTCGCACGAGTGCCTCTCGCGCCGCAGTCTCCACGGCCAACATTAGATCCTCCATCTATGGCCCTTCAAAGAACCAGGTAGTTGGGGAGTCGTTAGCCTTCACTAGCACATCAACGTGATACACCTTGGTGTCGGCGTTGACCCAGTGTTCATGGTAGAGGAAGATGGGTGTGCGACGTACTTGACACTTCTCAAGCCTATCGCTCAAAAGAAGAGGAAACCCCGTCTCCACAAGCATCTCAGGTACGGCGGCCATCTACAAGGTGTAGAGGAGAGGGTTATAAATTTTATTGGGTACATGTTCTCGGGTGAGGCTTGTGTGCACTAATTGTTCGACTATCGTCTATTCTACCTAAGGCTTCCTATAGTCAGGATGGCTCTGATAGCAGCTCTGTGGGGACCCTGACTTACTAGTCGAGATCGCCGTTCTCAGTCATCCCAGAGATCAATGCTTACCGAAACAGATACCGAATAAAAGAGTCTTACATCCAAGTACCGATTATTACAACACATGACCGAAAGGTCAAGTTCACAAGACAGGACCTAAGACCAAGTCACTCAGGTACACTAATAGCGGAAAACATAGGGGCTAAGCGGGTGCCCATGCCATCAAGCCTACACCGACAGGCATTCTGACTCGGAAGCGTCCTAGTTTGCAGGGGCGTCTCCGAAGACGTACTTATCTCCAAACTCCAGTCATTCCATGTGTGGTCAATAACATAACCAGTGGCAACCCAATGAGTACTTTGAATGTACTCGCAAACAGCCCATGACATGAACAATGAAAGTGAAGGATAACAATATCATGCATCTTTGGTGTAACTCATCTTGGTGGAAATGATCATGAATATGCATCAAGTTAAAGAATTACTTTTGAAGAACAGGTAACAAATATCAATATATCTGTTGAGGGATGAACCATCCGGGTTCACCCTATATGCCAAGTCACCAAACTTGGTCATATCATTACTTTCATAGTAACACCTTTTTCCAACACCACACACACACACTCACACACACTTGGTTTGTGTGGAAACAACCGGACGTAGTTTAAGCAAGATTACCCAACTGTTCTTGACCGTGGACACCGCTATTCGAATAGTTTACACTCTGCAGAGGTAGTACGCTGGACCCACGAGATCCGGGAAACTTCCGTGTCATCCACGACTCGTGGTATATCATGTACCCGAGGTAAATGCCTTTACCCAGACGATACTAGAGAAAGATGTCCACTCGATTGGTACCCAGCCCACATGTTGTACGTCTTACGAGCACCAACTCTGGACAGTACCAACCATGCGGGGACCAACGGTGTGACTAGAACTCATAAAAATGGCATAGTCGTCCTACCTGGCACAACCCCATCACGAGAGTGACCACACATCACTCCCGCCACTAGTAATGTGGCTCTTTGCTAGCACCGACCAGAGTAATTAACATAGCCCCGTCCCAGGAGGGGTAACGTGGTCGTACTGGTAAGGTTGGGATGGTCGACACATCATAAATCTAATCCCTTTTCCAAAACCATACTCACAAATACTGGGTGCATCACTTCACCGAAAGAGACCACCTAACTCATCATCACCCTCGGGCATTAGTGGCACCCGACAGGGTTTTATTAAACTCATGCTTTATGTCAACGACATGCTCATGATAATACTACTTCTATCTTTACTTGTCAACATGGTATTAGCATGACCCTCAAGGGGTAGGGTCAAGCTCAATGCATGTGCTTCGGAGGAGCCTTCGGTAAAATCATATCAAATGATTACCTGCACTTATGATCATATGCAACGACAATACTAGCTATTTTAACATGCAAAGTAACATATGCTCAGTCATGGTCAAAGGGCTGCTTGCCTTGGTCAGCTAAGTATCCGGGTTCTTCGAGGTCTTCCACTCCGATTCCCTTGTCGCACGGATTTTCTATCGTCGATAAAACAATAAATAAGAAAATAGCTCACACAGAAACAGCTAAGTATCCGGGGTCTTCGAGGTCTTCCACTCCGATTCCCTCGTCGCACGGATTTTCTATCGTCGATAAAACAATAAATAAGAAAATAGCTCACACAGAAACAGATCCCAAAGTCATTTAAAAAATGCTCTTTATTACTAGTAAATCTAAGGTGTCATCTTAAAAATATTTGTTTAAACTTTCCTTGAAGGAATATGTTTGAAATCAACCAAGCAGAAGCAAAACTATGTCACATCCCTGACCCCTTAAGCAAGTTAGCTTTGTGCTCATGTTTTCTTTGCATTGCATCTAGGAAATTCTCAACAAGAACAAAGTAAGTGGTGAAGGAAAATTCAACAAACCCTAGCCACTTCTCAAATTAAAGGAAATTCAAACTAGTTAAAATCAATGAACCCAAAATGGCCTCAAGAAAAGTTCAATCTTTCTGATAAATCATGAAAGTAAATAAGCAATGAAGACAACCTTTTTCTTGACACTTTAAGCATTTTAAATAAATGCAAAAAGCTACTGGTTTCAAGTTTTAAATTTGAAATCAGAAACTTTGAACTTTCAAAAATGTTGAAAACTTTGGGAATGGTTGGAAATATTCCAACAAATATTCTGGTGTGTTTAAAATAGTTTTTACAAACTATTTGGGAGCTGAAATAAATAGCAAGTAAATGAAATAGCAAAACAGAAACAAATCAGAAAGAAAATGAGAAAAACCTTACCTGACGCTCACCTGGCCCGGCCCATCTGCTCCTGCCGTCTTCCTCCTCGCCAGTAGGAGTAGGAGGTGGCCGCCGTGTCGCCGCGCGCCTCCACGCAGCTCCCTGGCTGCCTGGCCGCCGCTTCGCGCTGGCAAGCACGGGGATAACCTCCCCGAGCTCGTAGCTATCCGTACCCCAACTCATTCTCTCCCTCTGCCTCGTTTCTTTCTACCGCCATTGGAGCCCGAGTAGAGCTCGAGCTCGCCGTCGTTCTAGCCTACCCTTCTCCCTCCTGAGCCGAGCAATAGGTCCGCCCCAACTCCGTGAAGCTTTCTAGCCAAGAGCCCGACGCCGAGACGCAGCGAAACAACGAGACGCAGTCATCTTCTTCCTCGGGTCACCGAAGTTCGTCGCCGGCGTTCTTCCTCTCCAGGCCGTCCCCGAGCAAGCTAGCGCCACCACTGCACTCGTCGTGAGCTTGCGCATCTTTCCCCTAAGATCTCCCCGTCGATCCCCTCCTCTAGGCCTAGTTCCATCGGAGCCCGACGAGATCTGCCGCGGGAGCTCGTCGCCAGTAGCCCTCCGGTGATCAGCTCGTCCTTCTGAGGCCACCAGCAGCTTCAGGCCGTCGCGTAGATGCCGTAGGAGCTAAGTCCCGTGCGTAAATCCCTCTGTATCAAAGACCCCGATGACGCCCGAACCTTGGCCGCCGCCAAGCTCGTCGCCGGCGTCATCTCCGGCCAGATCAGCCCTAGCCAAGTGCAAAAATGAACCCGCGGGAGATGTCTCGTTCCTCTGGTGCTCTCCGCGCCGAGTTTGGCCCCTTGTGCGCCGTTTCCGAGCCCCTCCGACGTACTGGTGCTCGCCGGAGGCTCCCCGCCGGCGAGGACGACCTTGCCGCCGGTGGATCTCAGCTGGCCTGAGCCATTGACTTATGGGGCCAGCCTCTCGGAGTTTAGGATTAAAGAAAATAAATTTAATTAATTTGATAAGTCACCTACATGTGGGTCCAGTGAGATTAATTAGCTAATTAAGCTTAATTTTAATCTAAAACAGACCAGAGGTACTGGCCAGTGGGTCCCACTGGTCAGGTTTGACTTTCAACGGCCAGTTGGACCTGCTGATGTCATGCTGATGCAGTAAAGGGATTTTCCAGTATAAGAATAATTCCAGAAATGTTTAAAACTTCAAAAATTCATAGAAATTAATCTGTAACTCCAATGAAAATAATTTATATATGAAAAAGTATCAGAAAAATTCAAGGAATCTGAATATGTCATTTTCAAACATGTTTGAAAATGTTACACAGCCCAAACATGTAGAATAATGAATAAGTCAATTCTTATAAATACTTTATATGGATTATGGAAAATATTTAAATTTCACTATGTTTGACATGATCAAATACTGTCCTAATTACAAACCAGCAACCTAACATGTCATTCCATGCATGTTAACATGAAGTTGACCTGAGCATCAGGTCGAATCAATTAAAATGGTATCCGAGAATACCTCGTTTGAAGTGATATTTGAATTTGATTCAAATCAACTTCAAACCTAATACATGTTACTTATAATAGTATATCACCTTGCATTCTCATGCCATGCTCATGCATCATCTTGTTTGCATATGCTTGATATTGATTGATGTCATTCCTTTCGGCAGCCTCCGCTCCCCCGGATTCCACCGAATATCCGTCTGACGGATATTGTCACTCCTCTGAGCAACAAGGAAAGCAACCATTTTGATCATCCCGATAAATCCCATGTTCTTGCTCCTGCACTTACTTATTGCATTAGGATCAAATGCTTCAAATGCTTTTGCCACGTTAGTTGAACCCACTTCCTTTGCATGACCTATCCTTGTCACAGTAAATAGCTGAACCTTGCAACCGAGCATACCTGGTAGTTGCTTGAACCATGATGTGCCTTATCCTGCTATGCATGCTATGCTTAGAGTTGTGTATGGTCTGTCATCTGGGAGATGAACAGAATTGTGAGAATGTGTTCGGTAAGCAAAGGTTGTGTGTTGAACCTGATTTGGTAAAGGTACCGGTGAAAGGCTGTGTAGGAGTACATGGCGGGTTGTTTCATTGGAACCGTCCTTAGGAACTGAGTTCCGTGTATGTAATCCAAGACTAGATACTACCAAACGTTGGGATACTTAATTGACCCTCTCGACTTATTAATCGCTTAGTATTCGGTCCAGGAGTTGCAAGTAGTTTTCCGGTGTTTATAGTCATGCTGGAGGCCGTGCATAGCGCTGACCTGAGAGGTGGGCTGTGATGCGGTAGGTAGTGGCACGGTGTACCAAGTGGCATCCGGATGGTGGGCTTCGGAACCCTGCGCACATCGTTTGAGGCCGTGGCGGAAACCTTGGCCGGACATCCGTACGGGTTACTCTCAGATAGGCGATAAACCTGGACTAGGTACTAGTGTGGTTAACGGTCGTGGCCGACTCCCTCGCTGGGCTTCCGCTTGAAGGTTGCCGAGGTGCATGACGTGCACATGGCGATATGTGGCGAGAGCATGTGTGACGAAGTACACCCCTGCAGGGTTATGATCAATTCGAATAGCCGCGTCCGCGGATATGGACTACTTGGAGACATATGTTGTTCATAGATAACTTCAATGGCTACTCATAAAATTTTCAAGATAACTTCAATGACTACTTGGAGCATGTCGTGGACGGCATTTCCGCATGGGGACGGAATGATTCCACGATGGTGTATTGTTGTGGTGTTAGTGGACTCGTGTGCGAGAAAATCAAGTCGTCAAAATTATTTAAAAAGGCAAGTTGTCTAGCCACGAGTCAAATGCTGGCTTTCCGCATGAAACCCCCACAATACCTTATTGATACATTGCATGAGTAGATAGTTATCCTAAAGTCTTGCTGAGTACCTCCGTACTCATGTTTGCTTAATAAATGTTGCAGAGGTTGCTAATGACCCTAACAGAGGGTTCTTCATAGACATCGACGACGACGAGTAGCTGGTGTCCCAGCTACGATCTGGCCCTAGGTTGGGTCTGTAGTATAGCCAGGCCATGTGCCTTTTAGTTGCACCTGTCTGTACTCAGAAAGTTTTAAACTCTTCCGCTGGCTTGTAACTGAATGACTGCTATTATGGGTCGTGAGACCCTTACTGTGTAATATTATGTGTGTGGCTCTTCCGAGCCTCTTAAATAAAGCTTGTATGTTATGGTTATGTTGTGATGCCATCGATGTATCTATACATATCGTTATGCCATGCGTACGTGTGTCGTACTTCATATGTATGGGGTTCGATTACCTAGTTGTGAACTTTAGTAGCACTCCTTACAAGGAAATGCCCCTTTCTGATCCAATGAGCCATGGTAGCTCGCTACTGCTCCGGACACATTGGTTGACCGGCATGTGTCCTTCTTAGCTGCTGTGTCTGTCCCCTTTGGGGAAATGTCACGCGATGTAATGGAGTCCTGGTAGCTTGCTATGACTCGTCTACACTCGCTGGTGACCGACACCTGCTTTGTTGGGTCATGTATGCCTGTCCTTGTGCGGTGCTGCCACTTTGGTTTTTGACTAGACTTGTCGATCCGGGTTCTTTGACATTGGAATGCTAGCGACACTATTGCATACGTGAGTCAAAAGAAACAAACGGTCCCGGCTAAGGTAAGGCTGCAGCCGTGGAGTTAACCGTGCGTAAGACCGCAAAGGGATGCGATGTGTTACAGGCTGGATTCCTATGGCTTAGGATCGGGGTCCCGACAAACTATTTCATTTTAGTCCTTTTTGTTAATGAAAAATAGAATAGTTGTTGAAGAATTTGATCCAAACATATCATTAAATACTACATATTTTTAGAAGAATAACAGTGGAAAAATTATATTTTTACACTGGTTAAATGTTTTTATAAAAATCATAGAAACCAGGGTTTTAAAAATAAAAGAAAACCGGCTAAAACTTCTGGCCTGGCTCGGCCCAGAGCTGGGCTGGCCCATGGCCAGCCGACAGCCTGCCCAGGCGCGCGCACCGTCAGGTTTGGACCTGACGTGCGGGGCCCTGCGGTCAGCGGCTGAGGACAGCGCAGGGGAGGAGGCTGGGCCACCGACAGGTGGTGCACACCTGTCGGGGTCGTCTCCTACATCTGGCCAGAGAGGAGGAGGAGGACGCCGGCGTGGTTGCCGACGCTCTCATGCCCCAACGAGGACTGGAATGGGTTTTCCTTACTGTCGCCTACCTGCTGGTGGTCGGAACAACGACGGGGATACAGGGGTTCGCCGGCGATGAGGAGGCCATGGCGAAGAGTTTCGGGAGGTGGTCGAGGGGTTGGCTAGAGGCACATAAATTCTCTGGCGAGTTGGGGAAAGCTTCTTGGGGTTGAAAGGGTTAATTTGATGGGTCGAGGGACGCAAGAGCCATTGTGTAGCTGGAGTTCGACCGGAGCTCTGAGGCGGAGGGGCCTCGGTCGATCTCGAGCACCGAGGCTCTGCTGGCTAGCTGGGGTGGCTAGGGAGGTACTAGTGATCGTGGTGAAGCTATCTGAGGGGTGCTGGAGCGAGCGGGAGGGATATTTATAGGCCCGCGACGGTGAGCAGATTCGGGAGCGCCGGTGACTCACCGTGGCGTGCATGGGGGTGCAGAGAGAAGCATGGGTCGAAACCACGGTCCTAGGACGTGGTTTTGGACTGCCCGAACTATCCGCAGTAGAGGGAGAGAGAGATGATTCGAGGATTCGTGGCCGCGCAACCTTGGCAGGTTCTGGTGCGCGCGTGCACGCGTCGCACGAGCTCTAGCACGGGAGAGGATGGGCCCTGAGGCTTGCTCGACACAGGAGGGTTTTCTGGGAGGAGGTTGGACATCTCGGGGGAGGCTGGAAATGGCCGAGAACGTCGCCCCCACCTTGGTGACTCCCTCTAGCGCGCCTAGAGCGCAGTTTTGGCATGCCACGGCATGCTGGCACGCTCTGAGGTACTTTGGACGTGTCTAGCATGTCCTGGCACTGGCTGGGAGTGTAGCTAGCCGTTTGGTCCTCATGGGAGCTTCGGCTGGTCAAGGGAGGCATGAAATACTGGTGTTGTCACTCATGAACTGAAATCTAAATTTGGGTTTTTGGCCTTTCCACTTAGAACCAGTGAGGGCCCAGTTGACCGGGGTTAGACACAGATGCTGGCCACTTAATCTATGAGTTCGAAGCAAAGGGGTTTGGTTTAGCTGTAGCTAAGTGGCTTTTTCCTAACTGTCAGAAGGTGTTCGACAGTGGGTTAAGGGGGTTGCAGCCCACCACTGGTGTTGCAATTAACAGGTTTGAGTTTGGTGGTAAACCATGGGGTTTCACCAAGTTTGAGCTCCAAAGGACAAGTTTAGCTTTGTAAACTTGAAAATTCTCCAATGTGACCAGATATGTCCCTTCCAAAGGGAGAGTGGGCAAACTAAGTCCCACAAATCCCATTTTTGATCTGGAACCCTCATTTGAGGTATTAGGCACTCCTGCAAAGTTTTAACATCATAGGACAAACCTTGCTATGTAGAGTTTCTCTTACTTGATTGTGGACACGAAGGGTTTTTGGGTTATTTGGGGTCCTTATTCACCTTGGATCAAGGTGAAACTTTAGGTGGACACCAAATAGAGCTCAAGGATATTGCTGAAATTTTCTAGAAATTTATTGAGAATATTTCCTTTGGAAATATTTGAAAATGCCAAAACAGGCAGAAATAGCTTTTATAGTTTTAATCAATAATTATAATGTTAAATGGGGTTTAAAATCCTATGTATGAAAAATATATGTCCTTCTGATCATCTCCAAATTTAATCAGATTTTTCTAAGGCAGAAAAGTATTTTTCCATGTTGGAATACCATTTCTGGCCTCAGAAATGGACATGCTATTTAATAAGGAAAATAATTCCAAAAATAATTATCTTTGTGGTTTTGAAATAAAAAGATAGGTTAAAATCAGATTACTAACTATGAGTAGAAGCACTGCTTCCTATCAAGGGCATGTAGTGCAACTTAAGGTGGGGTTTTACCTTGGTCAGAAATAAGCAAAGGTTTTTGGAAATCAGTGTTATGCAAAAAGAATTTAGGGTTTTATCCTCACATGGTCAAGCATACAAGCATACAGTGCCAATCATGGCATTCACAACATTAGTTTTTTGAAAAAGTTTTAACAAGCTCAAAATTTCACAATACACACAGGTGATAGCAAAAACAGGGTGTGACAACACGGCCCGGTCCGCGCATACCTCAGCTGCCATTGAACCAACCGGAATTCTAGGACGGTAGAAGAGGTGAGGGGCAACGAGTCTAGTTAGGCTCCTAAGTCGCGAAGCTCTGGAGTCCCCCTTGACGTGCGAGTAGCCCTCATGAGGGGAACACGATGAGGATTTTGAAACTTCAGAACACCTTCAGCACTCTGCGTCGGCACGGCCTGCCCCGCGCGTACCTCCGCCGCGATTGAACCGACCAAATACCAAGATGACCCAAAGGAGGAAGGGGCTACGAGCACAGTTAGGGACCCTGAGTCGCGATGCTTAGGGGTCCCCCTTGATGTACGAGCGACTCCAATGTCCCTCCTAAGAAACTAACAATTTGATACTCCTGAACTCCTTCAGCACTCTACGTCGGCAGGTCCCAGCCCACACGTACCTCCGCCCCCGTTGGACCGCCTAGACGGCCCAAGAGGGAAGGGGCTATGGGTGCAGTTTAGGCTGCCGAGTCGCGATGCTTAGGAGTCCCCCTTGACATACGAGTGACTCAAGCGTTTGCCCTAATAGATTTTGAGCGGCTTGTCGAGCGGATTAGGCTCTGCATCGGCAGGGCCCGCCCCGAGCATACCTCTACTACTGTTGAACCGACCGGAATTGTAGGACGACCCAAGAGGGAAGGGGCTATGGGCGCAGTTAATCCCCTGAGTCGCGATGCTCAATGTGTCCCTTGACGTGCGAGCGGCGACGTACCTCCAGTTACCTGTACCCCCACACTGGGCATGGGCGTAGTCATCGGTGGACTGGGCTGTCTTCCTGGCCAGCTGCGAGCATAGTCATTGGTGGATTGTGTTGATTTTCTTGCCACCTGCGGGCACAGTCATTGGTGTACTGAGTTAATTGCCTTCGTCTTCTCCCCAGCGCGGAGCGTAGGGCTGCCACTAGGCTTGGGAGGGACCCCTCCACGTCCTCGCGGGGCCTTGTCCATATACAGCTGCAGCTCGTTATTACGTGAGAGTGTCATGGTGGGGATGTATCTGGGAGGTCACGAGGACGCTTTGGCATCGCGAGTGTCCCTACCCCCGGGGCATAGGCACCTGATTCCATTTGGGTCATTGGTAAACCCTGCTGACTTTTTCTGCTTCGAGAGTGAGACACGGTATCTACTGCCTCAGGAGGCCTGCAAGGATAAGCTTCGACCAGAGCCCCCAAGCAGGGGGGCGACCGCCCAAAGATGCAAGCAAGGTAGAACATTAGGGTTCGAAGTGGGTGCGACAGAAACAAAAGGTGCCAGCGTTGGAGTGCCCTCAACTCCTGGAGGCCACATGGCCCTGTGGGCGCCCTCGGACAGAGTGAGCCAAAAAGTTCCCTGGCTGCAGCCAACAAAAAGTCACCTGGCGGCCATGCCGTTGAAGGTCCGAGGGCACCTTCGTAGCCTGATCTCCTGCTTCCACGATCATGATCCTCATGGGGCTCCCGTCTCCCGAGGCTCGGGACCTTCGCTTGGCCCGAGCATCTCCTCCTCTTCATCACCACGCACCAACAGGCAAGGCATGAGCATGGCTTGATGGAGCCGCGAGTAGGTAGCAGTCGTGTTCCCCAGCTCGAAGGGCATGGGGGTGCCGGCACCCGGGTACACCCCCGATGGTCAGCTCGCGCAGGCCAGAAGGGAGCTTGACCCGCGGCTCTGACGATTGCGAGCGTGTTGATGCAGATGCGGTGGCGATTGATAACCCACAAGTATAGGGGATCGCAACTGTTTTCGAGGGTAGAGTATTCAACTCAAATTTATTGATTCGACTCAAGGGGAAGCGAAAGAATATTCTCAAGTATTAGCAGTTCAGTTGTCAATTCAACCACACCTGAAAGATTTAATGTCTGCAGCAAAGTATCAATAGCAAGGTAGTATGATAGCAGCAGTAGCAACAGAGTAACAGTAGCAGCAGTGATAGCAGTAGCGGCAAAGTAACGTAGCAAGGACCAGTAGGAAAGACTTGTTGGCATTGGATCGGTGATGGATGATTATGCCGGATGCTATTCATCATGTAACAGTTATAACACGGAGAGATAAGTAACTGGCTCCAGTTTGTCAATCTAATGTAGGCATGTATTCCGTATGTAGTCATACATGCTTAGGGAAAAGAACTTGCATGACATCTATTGTCCATCCCTCCCGTGGCAGGGGGGTTCTAATGGAAACTACGGAATATTAAGGTTCTCCTTTCAATAAAGAAGCAGACCAACGCATTAACAATTGGTGAATACATGCACTCCTCATACTATGGTTGTCTCCGGAAGTGGTTCCGGCTATTGTCACTCCGGGGTTGCCGGGTCATAACACATAGTAGGTGACTACAACTTGAAAGATAGGATCTAAAATACACATATATTGGCGACAACATAATAGGTTCAGATCTGAAATCATGGAACTCGGGCCCTAGTGACAAGCATTAAGCATGGCAAAGTAGTAGCAACATCAATCTCAGAACATAGTGGATACTAGGGATATATCCTCGTCAAAACTAACTCGATTACATGATAGATATCATCCAACCCATCACCGTCCAACTAGCCTACGATGAGCTTACTCACGAACGGTGAAGAGCATCATGGAATTGGCGATGAAGGAAGGTTGATGATGACGATGGCGACGATCTCCCCTCTCCAGAGCCGAGAACGTACTCCAGATCTGCCCTCGAGAGGAAGAACAGGAGGTGGAGGCGCCTCCGTATCGTAAAACGCGATGAACTCTTCTCCTTGATTTTTTTTGTACGAAAGAGGATATATAGAGCTGGAATTGGGGGCGGCGGAGCTCCGAGGGGCTCACAAGCCTGCCTAGCCCAGCCAGTGGGGGCGAGCCTGGTGGGATTGTGAGCTCCTTGCTCCGTCCCTCAAGTTGATTCTTGAGCCAATATTTCTTATATATTCCACAAAAAATCCTCGTAGATTTCCAGGTCATTCCGAGAACTTTTATTTCTGCGCAAAAACAACACCGTGGCAATTCTGCTGAAAACAGCGTCAGTACGGGTTAGTTCCATTCAAATCATGCAAATTAGAGACCAAAACAAGGGCAAAAGAGTTTGGAAAAGTAGATACGATGGAGACGTATCAACTCCCCCAAGCTTAAAACCTTGCTTGTCCTCAAGCAATTCAGTTGACCAACTGAAAGAGACAAAAGAAAAACTTTTACGAACTCTGTTTGATCTTGCTGTTTCAATTATGCCTAACTCATATCCAGAATTTCAGCAAGATCATAAGCAAACCAAAAATCAAATGACATCTAGGTCTCACGGTAAACTCATATCAATGGAATAATCAACTAGCAAGCAAATAATAATAAGTTTCAGACGTCAACACTTCAATCAAAACAATCATGAAGCAGTACGAATAGATGGTATCTCGCTAGCTCTTCGTGAGACCGCAAAACATAAATGAGAGCACCTTCAAAGACCAAGGGCTGACTAAACATTGAAATTCATGGCAATGAAGATCCAGTCACAGTCATAATCAACACAGTTAAAAGCAAAGCATAAAAATGATAGAGGTGCTCTCTAATTGGTGTTTTTATAAGAGGAGGATGACTCAACAGGAACATAAATAGACAGGCCCTTCGCAGAGGGAAGCATTGATTTGCAGAGGTGCCAGAGCTCAAGCTTTGTAAACCGAGATAATAATTTTGGGTTGGCATGCTTTCGTTGTCAACGCAATGACTAAGACTTCTCACCATCCTCTACGCTACACATGCTATAGGTGGTTCCCAAACAAAAAAGTAAAGTTTTGACTCCCCCACCACCAATCAATCACACTCCACGACTAGCCGAATACTCGGGTGCGTCCATACCAACATAAATCCAGGGGAGTTTTGTTTGCAATTATCTTTTCAATTTGAGCATGGAACTGGGAATTCCAATTACCGACCCCTTTCTCATGAATGATAGTGAACAAACACATATCGAGGATAACACGCCTAGCATGGAAGATACTGATAGCCCCCTGTCACCACATGAGCGGTTCGGGCATGCAAAACAGATTATTTCTTGCAGATTGAGACAGTGGCACATGCAAATTTACTTGGAACGGTAGGTAGATACCGCATATAGGTAGGTATGGTGGACTCCTATGGAACAACTTTGGGTTTAGGGAAGTGGATGCACAAGCAGTATTCCCGCTTAGTACAAGTGAAGGCTAGCAAAAGACTAGGAAGCGACCAACTAGAGAGCGACAACAGTCATCAAAATGCATTGAGATTAACTAACATTGAGTGCAAATATGAGTAGGACATAAATCACCATGAACATGAACATCATAGAGGCTATGTTGATTTTGTTTCAACTACATGCGTAAACATGCGCCAAGTCAAGCCACTTGACTCATTCAAAGGAGGATACCATCCTATCATACTAGATCATAGTCATCTCAACATTCATGTGGGCATCCAAGACAAACCATTATAAGCTCCTAGCTATTTAAGCATGGCATCAGAAACTATGATCTCTAAGTTGTCATTACGAACATGTTCCTCTCACAAGAAAGATGAATCAGGAACGATGAGCTAGTCACATTTACATAAACAAAATAGATCGAGTTCATACCAGCTTTTCTAGGCTCAGTCACTTCATCATATATCGTCATTATTGGCTTTCACTTGCATGACCGAACGATGTGAACAATAATAAGAGTTCTCGTGCATTGGACTACCCTGGAATCTGCATGCAAACACAAAGGAGAAGACAAAGTAATAGGGCTCTTTGACAGATAAGCAGATATGCATGCGAGAGCCAGTAAACATTCAAACCATGATCTTCTACCTTGACCCAAAGAAAAAGAAAACTATTTACACGGGAAAGCTCCCAACAAGCAAAATAAGAAAAGGAAATCTTTTTGGGTTTTCTCAAACTAGCTAGACACACGAAAAGAAAACGAGAAAAAGAAAATAAACTAGCATGGATGATACAGTGGCAAAGTGTGGACACTGACGAACAAAGTGAAAGCATAAGCAAGAATGTAAAGTCGGTGAGAAACACGTATTCCCCCAAGCTGAGGCTTTTGGCCTAAGTTGGTCTACTCCCAAGGATGGTCCGGGCGATATCCGAAATCATAATGGGGGTTGTACGGGAGCGCGGCAGCCACTGCGTGATTAGCTGCCTCTCAGAGACGAGCAGCCTTTGCCTACCTCTCGTACTCCTCTGCCTCTCCTCTGGTTATGTAATATCTTCGTTTTACCTGAAAGTCAAAGAAGGTAGGAGCAGGAAGGGTAATATGGAAAATATGCTGCCGGTTAAATATTAAACGGTATAGGAGGGATTCATCATCCCTCTCAAGGAACTGGTAGCGTGTCAAAGCGGCGCGAGTCGCAGCAAGAAGAGCAAGAACACGGGTTTGAGCTGCGAAACGATTTTTTCTGGAGGTAGGAGAAGGAGATAAGAGCAAGAATGAGTGGAGGGGGTGCCCTTGGGCCCCACAAGCCTGGGTGGCGCGGTCAGGGGGGTGCCCGCGCCCCAAGGGCTTGTGGCCCACTAGTGTGGCCCCCAGACAAGCTCTTTGTCTCAGAATTTTTCAAAAATTTCAGAAGAAATCATACTTGATTTTCAGGACGTTCGGAGAACTTTTATTTTCGGGATACTTTTCTACCAGACGCTAAAACAGAAAACAGGGAAAACTAAACTAAATTTATCAATTTTCTTCTAAGCAACCGAAGGTGAAAGCTTGGAATAGAGGTCTGTGACTCCTCGATTCATCCATCTCATGGTCATCGAAAAAAATCCGTCAATGAGGTTGATCAAGTCTCCTCGACAAACCTTTTCGACTCGCAAAAGAGAACGGATAATTTTTGAATAGTCACTAGGTCACCTCAGTGGGGATATGTATCTCCCCGACAAGCAAATCATACTTCATCTTGGCACGAGGTATAGGACATTCAAAGCTCCCAACGAGAATCGATGAAGTTTTTTCCATAACATTGATGCAATGTACTCGATATTGTTTCTTCGGAAAGTGCACCGTATGCTCATTACCGTTGACATGGAAAGTTACATTTCCTTTGTTGCAATCTATAAAAGCCCCTGCAGTATTAAAAAAGGGTCTTCCAAGGATGACTGCCATGGCATCCTCCTCAGGAATATCCAAGATAACAAAGTCTGTTAAGATAGTGACATTAGCAACCACAAGAGGCACATCCTCGCAAATGCCGATAGGGAAAGCAGTTGATTTGTCAGCCATTTGCAGAGAGATTTCAGTGGGTGTCAACTTATCCAGTTCAAGTCTACGATAAAGAGAGAGAGGCATAACACTAACACCGTATCCAAGGTCGCATAAAGCAGTTCGAACGTAGTTACCTTTAATGGAGCCAGGTAAAGTGGGCACACCGGGATCACCTAGTTTCTTAGGAGTTCCACCCTTGAAGGTATAATTAGCAAGCATGGTGGAAATATCAACCTCAGGTATGCTCCTCTTATTAGTCACAATATCTTTCATGTACTTAGCATACGGAGACATTTTGAGCATATCTGTCAAACGCATTGGCAAAAAGATGGGTATGATCATTTCAATGAATCGCTCAAAATCCTCATCAAACTTTTTCTTGGATGGTTTGGGAGGAAAGGGCATGGGTTTCTGAACCCATGGTTCCCTTTCTTCACCATGCTTCCTAGCAGGAAAGTCATTCTTATTGTATCTTCTATTCTAAGGCTGTGGGTTATCAAGATCAAAAGGTTCAATCTCCACATCCTTATCATTGCTAGGTTGAGCATCAACATGCACATCACTATTCATATCATCATTAGGCTCATGTTCATCACCAGATTGTGTTTCAGCATCGAAAACACAGACATTGTTTGGACTCTCAGGTGTAGAAGCAACAGGGTTGCTAGCGTGCAGGTTCCTATCATCTTTCTCCTTCTTTCTAGGGTGACTAGGTGCATCAGTGCTAACTCCTTAAGAATCTTGTTCAATTCACTTCGGATGACCCTTAGGATAGAAAGGTTCCTGGGTCATTCTACCGCTTCTAGTAACGACTCCGACAGAATTTCATTCCACTCATTGAGCAAGTCATTGTGAGCTTTAAGTACTTGTTCTACCTAAGTAGTAACCATAGAGGCATGTTTACTGAGAAGCTTGAGATCATTGACATTTCGGTCCACACAAGCACTTAATTGACTAAGCATACGAGCATTTTTTTCCAATTGTCTGCTAACATAATCATTGAAACTCTGTTGTTTCGCAACAAAGTTATCAAATTCATCCATGCATAAGCTAGCAGGTTTATCAAAAGGAATATCACTCTCATCAAACCTACGCAGAGAATTTACTTATACTACCTGTATCGGGTTATCGAGACCATGGATCTCTTCGATAGGTGGTAGATTTTTGACATCTTCAGATTTAATGCCTTTCTCTCGCATAGATTTCTTAGCTTCTTGCATATCTTCAGGACTGAGGAATAGAATAGCTCTTTTCTTCGGAGTTGGCTTAGGAGGTGGTTCGGGAATAACCCAAGTGTTCTCATTGCACAAGATGTTATTGAGTAGAATCTCAGCTTGTTCTATGGTTCGTTCCCTAAAAACACAACCATCACAACTATCTAGGTGGTCTTTGGAAGCATCGGTAAGTCCATTATAGAAGATATCAAGTATTTCATTCATCTCAAGAGGGTGATCAGGCAAAGCATTCAATAGCTGGATGAGCCTCCCCCGAGCTTGTGGGAGACACTCTTCCTCAGCTTGAGCAAAGTTGTATATTTCCTGCAAGGCAGCTTGCTTCTTATGGGCAGGGAAATATTTTTCAGAGAAGTAGTAGACCATATCCTGGGGGCTACGCACACATCTAGGAGCAAGAGAAGTGAACCAAGTCTTAGGATCATCCTTTAGCGACAAATGAAACAGCTTGAGGATATAGTAGTGGCGGATCTTTTCCTCACTAGTGAATAGGGTGGCTATATCGTGCAGTTTGGTAAGATGGGATACAACCGTTTCAGACTCATAACTGTGAAAAGGATCAGATTCGATCAGAGTGATTAACTCAGGGTCGACAGAGAATTCATAATCCTTATCGGTCACAAAGATAGGCGAAGTAGCAAACTGCGGGTCGTATTTCATCCTAGCATTCAGAGATTTTCTTTCCACTTGCGTAGTAGTTTCTCAACATCATAGCTATCCTTACACGCAAGAAAGTCCTCAGCTATCTCTCCCTCCATAACATAGCACGTATCAGGCATAGCAGGCATAGTAGCAGGTTCTACTTCAATAGTATCAGCAGTTTCAGAAGTATCATCACATCTAGCAGCAACTCAAGCAAGTTGTGCATCAAGGATTGCACCTAGTGGCAAAGCACTATCAGGCATAGTATCAAAGCATAGCATCATCAGGCATAGTATCAATCATAGCATCATCAGGCATAGTATCAAGGGTAGAATTGTCAGGCATAGTATCAAGCATAGCATCATGGGCAGCAGAAGTAGCATCATCAAGCACAGGCGACATATCAAGATTTCTAGCAGGAGGTGATGTCGCAAACTTACTCAAAACTGAAGGTGAATCAAGTGCAGAGCTAGATGGCAGTTCCTTACCTCACCTTGTAGTCGAAGGCAAGATTTTAGTTCTTGGATCTTTCGGATTCCTCATAGTGACCAGCAGACGTCAATCCCAAGTGACTCAGAGAATACAGCTGTGCTTCCCCGGCAACGGCGCGAGAAAAAGGTCTTGAGAACCCACAAGTGTAGGGGATCGCAACAGTTTTCGAGGGTAGAGTATTCAACCCAAATTTGTTGGTTTGCCAAAGGGGAAGCGAAAGAATATTCTCAAGTATTAGCAGCTGAGTTTGTCAGATTCAACCACAGCAGAAAGATTAGTGTTTGCAAACAAAGTATCAGTAACAAAGTAGTATGATAGCAACGGTGTCAGAAACAGAACTGTTTACGGCAGACTATTCCTAACTTTTGTATCAATGGCGCCAGTAGGTTGCACGTGAGCGGGTAACTATTCTTCCAGGACAACAGTGTCGGAAAAGATCTTGCGACAAGTAACAACGAAGTAGCAAGGAACAGCAGTAGCAGCAGCAGTAGAGTAACAACAGTAGCAACAGTAGTAGCAAAGTGGCCTAATCCCTTTTGTAGCAAGGGACAAGCCTAGACAAAGTAACGTAGCGAGGACCAGTAGTAAAAGACTCGTAGGCAGTGGATTGGTGATGGATGAGTATGACGGATGTGATTCATCATGTAACAGCTATAACACGGAGAGATATGTAACTAGCTCCCGTTGGTCAATCTAATGTAGGCATGTATTCCGTATGTAGTCATACGTGCTTAGGGAAAAGAACTTGCATGACATCTATTGTCCATCCCTCCCGTGGCAGCGGGGTCCTAATGGAAACTACAGAATATTAAGGTTCTCCTTTTAATAAAGAACCGCACCAACGCACAAACACATGGTGAATACATGAACTCCTCATACTATGGTCATCTCCGGGAGTGGTTCCGGCTATTGTCACTCTGGGGTTGCCGGGTCATAACACATAGTAGGTGACTACAACTTGCAAGATAGGATCTAAAACACACATATATTAGCGAGAACATAATAGGTTCAGATCTGAAATCATGGCACTCGGGCCCTAGTGACAAGAATTAAGCATAGCCAAGTAGTAGCAACATCTAGAACATAGTGGATACTAGGGATCAATCCCCGTCAAAACTAACTCGATTACATGATAGATCTCATCCAACTCAGCACCATCCAACAAGCCTACGATAAGATTACTCATGAACGGTGAAGAGCATCATGGAATTGTCGATGGAGGAAGGTTGATGATGACGATGGCGACGATTTCCCCTCTCCGGAGCCCGAAACGGACTCCAGATCTGCCCTTCAGATGAAGAACAGGAGGTGGCGGCGCCTCCGTATCTTAAAACGCGATGAAACCTTCTCCCTCATTTTTTTCCGGGCGAGACGGAAGTTTTAGAGATGAGTTTGGGGGCGGTGGTGCCACGTGGGCCTAGGGGGGTGGCCGCGGCCTGTGGGCTTGTGGCCCACTAGCACGCCCCCTCCGGTGGATCTTTGCGGAGGTATTTTTCTTTTATTCCAGAAAAATCTCCGTAAATTTTCAGGACATTCCGAGAACTTTTATTTCTGCACAAAAAAAAACCATGGCAATTCTGTTGAAAACAACGTTAGTCCGGGTTAGTTCCATTCAAATCATGCAAATTAGAGTCCAAAACAAGGGCAAAAGAGTTCGGAAAAGTAGATACGACGGAGAGGTATCAGGGCTCCATACAAGCTATAGGGGAAAACATAACCCGAGAGGACCATGGCAACCCTGCAATGTAAACAATTTGGACGATGACGATTAGCTCCCCCTTGTCGATCACGAAGATGGATTCGAGGCCAAAGACCTCGTAATCCCTGAGGACTCTTAAGGCAAGGAGCAGTTCAAGCATCGGCTTATAGCTACTGCTCAGAGCCTAAAAGCAAAGCTACGGAAGCTCCACGCAGAACAAGACAGCATTCACAACTGGCGAACAAAATTCTTGCCTCCCAAAGAAGGATATGACACCGAGTGGCCAGATCGAAGGAAAAGCTACCAGAGCTGGCGCCTGCTACCTCAGTTCGACGACGAGGCCCCAAAAGCACGTGTCCCCTAGGTGCATGGACTATGACCAGTCTGACCGCCCGCCACGAGGGCGCAACAAATCAGCCGAAGAGACCGAGTATAGACCCGAGCCTCCCCGCAGAAAAAGCAAAGAACATTTGCACCCAAGGGACAAACATGACCTACGAACAGGTCGCAACAGATCCATCTACGGATCCAGGAGGTACTCCCCCACTCGATGGGACGAAGAACCACCCCAGGTCGCCTACAAGAGTAGGGGTCGAGAACCTTACCGGGCTCAACTCGGAGCTGATCTCTGGCAAAATATAGCCCGGATCAGAGGCGCCGCTCACCTACTGTGCTTCCCAGATGAGGTCATGCAGCACCAGTTCCTGGAAGGGTTCAAACCCGTCAAGATAGAACAATACGATGGGACGACAGACCATGACGTGTGGATAGAAGATTTCCTTCTCGACATTCATATGGACAGGGGTGAAGATCTCCATGCCATAAAATACTTACCCCTAAATCTCAAAGTAACGACATGGCTGGCCAAACAACCTACCCCAAGAATCCATTGGGAGCTAGGAAGGGCTCGAGGAGGCTTTCCTGTCTAACTTTCAGGGAACCTATGTTCGGCCGCCGGATTCATCCAACATGGGCATCATCATCCAAAAGGTGGGCAAATCGACTAGAGAATTCTGGAATCGATTCCTAACCAAGAAGAATCAAATCATGGACTGTCCGAATGCCAAGGCAATAGCCTCTTTTGGGCGCAACATGGGGGACGAATGGTTGGCCCGACAACTCCGTTAGGATAGGCCGAGAACAATATCCGCTTTCACTTCCCTCATGAACCGCTTTTGCGAGGGCAAAAACAATTGGCTAGCTCGATGTAGCCACAACACTAACAACCCCGAAACCTCTGAAATTTGGGACGGAAACGGTAAGCCAAGAAAAAACAAGAACAAATGCCACCACCGTAAAGGTGACGCCGACGACACAGTAGTAAAGGATGGATTTCGCAACTCAAAACCTGGATAGCAGTAGAAACCCTTTAAAGGGAACATGGATGGACCGACTCCATGTTATAAAATCATGGAACGGCCCTGCCAGATCCATGAAACCCAAGACAATGCCGCCACCCATACCAACCGTAACTGTTGGGTGTTCAAACATGCCGGCAAACTGGGTGCCAACAAACCGAACAGGGACCCATGAAGTGAAGACGACGAGGAGCCCCGTGGCCCGAACAGTGGGGGCCAAAACCAGTTCCCTCTTGAGGTCAAAACCGTGAACATGATTTATGTTACTCATATACCAAAAAAGGAGAGGAAGCGAGTCGTTTGTGAGGTATACGCTGTACAACCCGTAGCACAGAATTTTAATCCATGGTCGGCTTGCCCGATCACCTTCGACCACAGGGATCATCCGACCAGTATCCGCATGGAGGGTTAGCCACCCTCGTCCTAGATCCCATTGTAGATGGGTACCACCTCACTAGAGTCCTCATGGATGGAGGAAGTAGCTTTAGTCTGATTTACTCACATACGATGAAAAAGATGGGCATAGACCCATCAAGAATGAAACCAAGTCGCACTACCTTTAAAGGAGTGATTCCAAGCATTAAAGCCCACTGCTCTGGTACGATCATGCTGGAAGTTGTGTTAGTCTCACCCGACAACTTACGCAGCAAAGAATTGATATTCGACATTGTCCCTTTCGTAGCGGACACCACACACTCCTTGGCCTCACACCTTTTGCTCGCTTCAATGTTGTGCCCCACTATGCTGATACAAAGCTCAAAATGTCCAGACCCAAGGGAGTTATCACCGTCAATGGCAATACAGAGTGCTCTCTCTGGACCGAGGAACACACAGCCACCCTGGCAGCCAAATGCCAACATGACAACGAAACAGCAAGCCATAAGCCGGTAACAAAGACAAGCCAAGTAGGCAAGCGAGACCGAGCTCAATCAGATCTGCCACAGACTTTTTTGGCTCAGTGTAAATAGGGATATGCCTCCCACGGCATGGCCTGAACACCTTCAAGGTATGTCCCTCGTAGACAAAATTTCATCCTTAAAGTTCAATGGGCAGCCGTGGGAGCCAACCATCAAGGATCATGTGTTCGGCTCGACCGAGCCATGGTCCAATCACCTTTATAGACAAAAGTGGGGTATCATGAAGAATTCGTCAAGCGCCCAGCTCCTCCGCATCATCAGCAGCTTCTCAAGACCCTCTATTCCAGGTCCGCCTACTGACAACAACTTCCTCTAAAGCATAGTAGCCCCGACATCTAAAAAGAGTAATAGAAATAGTGGAGCCGAAAATAGGGCCGACGTCAAGCCACCCATGCAAGCCCACATGGAAATAGTTACTTTAAAAATATGTCTCTCAAGAAACAATAGTTACCTGTAATAGCTGCCTCGGTGCCACCAGTTATAAAAATTCCTCGCACACATTATCTTTAATCTTTTTCCGAGTATCTTTGTATGCATGTGTTTCATACTAATCAGTGCTGATAGGTCAAACTTATTTTACACATGCTAAGTGTGATCACCCAATAGACCGGGGCTTGCATGATAATACCGTCCCGAGCACTACCCCGTCACTACTTTTTAAGTGTCCGCTTTCTCGGATTTTGCTCTATATACATCGGTTCCAAATTATGTCTTGGTCTATAGTTGGGTTGCCCCTCTATTGTGCTTACCTCCTTACATTCCGCTAGTTTGTCTAAGGGGTAAAGGGAGAAATACTGTGATTGTATTACCAGCTAGTCTAGCTAAAAAGACCTCAGTAGAGAAAGCCAAAAACTGACCATCATAATAGGCGAAAACTAGTCTACAACCCAAGCTCAAATACAAAAATCGTTGGAGGTTATTCCGTGTTGTACGAGAGGTTCACACCTTTATGGAGCTTGTGGTAGTTAATTCGATATTCGTTTTGTTTGATTACCACAAAAAAGCCGAGGGCTTCTGATCAGCCCCCGAATAAAAACTCCTAAGGCTAAGTGAAAGCAATAAATCCACATAGTTTGAGTGCAGCATTTCCTTCACACGCTACCACCTTCGAGCACCGACACATCGGCTAAGGGTAATAGTCCGGATGTTGAAACACCCCAAGTAGTCTCAACCTGGGGGCTGAAGCCGACAACTAGTAACTTTCAGATTAAACGACCATAATTTGGGAGTCAAAACAATACAAAGTGCATCTCATTCAATACTAGCATCATAAAAGTAAATTGTTCGGAGGCACACGACAATACATTCACTCAAAGAGTACGTCTTTTAAGTATTGAGCTTGTATAACCCGAGCACCCTCCATTGCGGAGGGAAAATACAGCTCGAGACGTATGTGCTCCTTCCCCGTAGGCGGAGGGGCAATGTCCATCACAAGGGGCTTCAACCTCGGAAATTGCATCATGATTCTCGCAAAGGCCATCTTAGCTCCTTCTATGCACACAAAGCGCTTTAGGACCTCGATCCGGGGCATTTCATCGACCAACTTCAATACCTAGACGAAGTAGTTGCTTGGTAGAGGCTCGGTAGGCCACAACTGGACATAGAGATCCTTCATGGCCGGCTCCGGCATCCTATGCAGCTCCTTGAGCTGTTTCATGTGATAGATTAGACTGGGGTTAAGCTCAGGAGTCTCAAACTGAGCCTAGAAAAGCCTCCGCTCAATATCCCGTCATGGGTCGTGTAGTGCTTGGTCGCTTCGGCCACACTCCGTGGGAGATCTGTGAAGGCACCTAAGGAATGCCATATCCGCGTAAGAAAGGCATACATGTTTCCACCAAAGGCACACTACAATAAGTATGTCTTACCATTTGCCATCAACTTGGCCTAGTGCACCTCTTCTTCAAAGAACCCCTGGTCCATCCACTCTGATTTGAGCTCGGTGGACAGCTTGGAGAGCTCGGTCATCTGCTCCAGGAATTTCTGCTCCAAGGCTTCACACTTAGAGTTGGACTCTTGGTAGCTCATGTTGAATATCTACCACCCTCGCCTCATGCTTTCTACTATCAACCTTGAGGGTGTTCAGCTTGGCAGCTACCTGTTGAGCCACCACCTTGTGAGCAGCAGCGTCCTGCTTGGCCTTCTCCAATTCGGTGTTGAGCTTTTCGAACTCTTGGTGATGGGATGCTCATCAAATCGATATCACAGAGTTAGATATTAAAGCCAAGATGGTCCTTCTCTCCTAAGGACAATAAGAACTTTTATGGCACTTACTAAAACTTACCCTGCCTTTCATCAAGTCGTTCATTTACATGGCTAAACTCTTTTTTAGAAACCTTGAGTTTCCGGTTCAACTTAGCATTCTCCAGAGCGTTGGCATGAGCAGCGGAGGATGAGGCCTACAAGGCAAAATTATGAATTAAAAGGACTCCAAGTTATCGGCAAGGGAGACACTCGGTCATAATTACTCCAGCGAGCCGTTATAATTGAAAAGTCTGCGGATTATTTTTTATGCGTAGGAGTTATTTTGAGCCACGCATAAGCTCGTTAAACTTACCCATGGCTTGGGGCTGTTATACCCATAAAGTCATATAAGACCTTATAAATGAACTTAAAACATTACACGACTTACCTTAAAGCCTGCCAGCAAGCCACTGAAGGCTTCGTTCCGCCCGCTGTTAACGTACATAATACTCTGGAGAACCGCACCCATAAGGGTGCAATGTTCCTTGGTGATGGATAAGACAGCCAAGGCAACCTCCATCATGGCTGGCCACCTAGCCACAACCTTCTCTTTTGCAAGCGGCGCTGGAGGAGGCATCGAAGAGTCCGGAAGATCAGAACTCCTTGAAGCTTTGTCCCGGCAAAGCTTGGAGGGAATTCGGTTCCCCTCTCTGCTTGCGTGGGGGCAACCTCCTAGGTCCTAGTAACCAAGGCGTGGACCTCAGTTAGGACCTCCTGTTCACCAGAAGCCAGTGTATCCACTTCGGCCAGGACCTACCAGTCCATGGCATTCAATGTACCCACCTCGGCCATCGCCGCCTCGTCTTTGGTCGGCAGGGCCTCGTAGAATATCACCTCAGCCGCCTCATCCGAGGCCTAGGGAAGGGTATTGTAGGATGCATTCCCCCTCTTCGCCAGCTCAGCGGGCAGCGAACCCCTCTTTGAGACCTGGTCCATTCGAAGGTCTCGGACAGGGCTGGAACACCAACAACTCGTTTCTCATTATTAACAAAGACCCGGTGTCATTCCGCTAAATAAAGGATTGGATTCCATACCTTTGGGCCGGTGGTTTGTGTGACAGCCCGAGACCGACTCTCCAGAAGATTCCCCTCTTTACCATTGTCGCCGTGTTATTATTCTGATTGCCGCTTTCATTATTCGCATCATCCGCATTGCATTGGCACTCCATTGCCGCCAGTTTTCAAACTTGCATCCGTCATTAGTTGCCGGTTCTCTCCGTGTTCTTCGTTGACCGTGCCAAGACAAACCACACACGCATGCACCCACGACATCGTTAACTCTGTCTCCGGGTTGCCGTTTTCCCTCTCATCTTCGCCTAGCCCCTCTGCACAATGCATCGTCCTGCACGGAAGCTAGTCCGAAAACCATCCCGGTACCCGTAACACACGGTCGTAACCGTTGGGTCCGAATCCACCCCGTTATACCCAAAACCATAATCGATTTTATAGTTAGACCCCCTAACCTCTTATATTCGGTCGTACGATCTAATCGGAGGGCCTAAATGTTGTCCAAAGCAACCCTAGGTCAAACCTGTGTATTTAAACAAGTCAACCCTAGATTTTAGGCAGCTTGTCCCATCTATCCCGTCGTCGTGCCGCCACCCACCACGGAGTTCCCATCCATCCAACCAGATGCGTTATCCCGATCCAGAAAAACCCTCCTCCTTCCTCCCGATCCAGCACTCAATCCACCGCGGGTCCCGAGCCGCTCCACACCCCCAACCAGGAGCTCTTCCCATGGAGCAGCCGCCCCAGCTCGCCGCCGGCTACAGGCTTGCCGTCGCGCCGCCCTTCGTCGAAGCCACATAAAGACAACATCGTTGTTTGCAACCCCGACTCAGTCGAGTCCCTCGCGCGGGCCTTTGACCCTGCATCGCCGGTGCCATGCACATGAGCCACACCTAGTAGGCCTCGTGCAGGTGGTTTTCCGAAGCCCCGCGCCCAAGCCGCGTCCCCAGGCCAGTGCCTACAACACCATGCTATCCTCCTCCCTCTCTCTTTCTCTCATCTCTTCCTCTCTCTGTTTCTCGCAGTCAGGAACTGACGGCTTGGAGACGAACAGGAACCGGAGCTCGCCGGTGAGACCTGCAAGAGCAAGGAGCTCCACTGTCCGGGGCCTCGTCTCTTGACGGAAACGGGTCCGGACCGAGTACCCAAGCCCAGATCCGTGCCTCCTCGAGTTCATCTCGGCCTTCCTCTGCATCTATTTCTATGGCCACTATTCTCTGAACCCAAATGTGAGCAATCAACGTAACTGAACCTATGATGTTTTCTTAGCTCCCTTCTGGTAAGCATATGTTGTTTGGAGTGGGCACCGTTTCTGTCAACAAGCAGGTTGCTAGCTTAGTTGGCTAGATCAGCCAACTACCATGCTGGTGGTCTCTAGTTTGAGTCCCATGCGCAACACATATTTTTTGCCCCCGGTTACTTTTATTTTGCTTCACATCTGCACCGTGTTGTTTAGCTAGTTCTTCTGATATGAATGCTATATATTGTCAGTAACACAGTCGTAGCCCGCTGGCTAGCACCAGCCAGTTTCATCCTAGGGATCTGGGGTTCAAATCCTAGCAAAACCATTTTGTTTCATTTTGGGAAGATTCAAATGCCTTTTCTTATAAAATTCATATAAATTTAACTGTACACCAGATTAAAATGATTTCAACATGTAACTTGCTAAGAATTTTCTGTAGTTTCACAATAACCAACTCCCACATGTATTTAAAGTGGTTAACCTGCCGTTTATTTTGTTTTGCACCAATGCCATGTCATAACGGTTTAAATCTTAGTTAAACAACTGTAGCTCCAAATTAAACAAATGAGATATGTATCTTGGCTAGGAAATCGTGTAGAACAAGAAGGTGACATTTATTTTTCTGTTTAACAATAGTTAATATTGTCATGTACCTAAACGAGAGTGAACTAAGTTAATGTGTAGTGTTTGATTGTTGTGAATTTCCTTGTCGAGCCTTGCATAATTAAACCGGACATGCATCATATGTGTTGTGCATCATGTCGTGCATTTATTGTGGTGTTACTGTGTGTTGATTGTTGTTCCAGATTGTTTCTTCCTGATAGAGTTCCGCAAGCGTGTTGGAATGTGAGGACCCGTTCGATTACGTCGGTTCTTGTGCTTCACAGAGTCGTTCTTCTTCCAAGAGGGATCTCTAGCAAATGACCATTTCCTCAGATATCATTACTATAAATGCCATGCTAGTTGTATTGTTTCTATCGCTATGTCTCGTTGCCTACCACATGTTAAATGTCAGCCTCTCAAATTGCCATGAACCCTTCTACCTATTCACAACCTAGCAAACCACTGTTTGGCTATGTTACCGCTTGATTAACCATGTGTTAGCGTTGCTAGTTGGAGGTGTAGTTCCTTCCATGTGATAACATGGGTTCATTGTTATACCACCATATTAAATGTTATTTAATTTAATGCACCTATATACTTGGTAAAAGGTGGAAGGCTCGGCCTTTCTAGCCTGGTGTTTTGTTCCACCTTTGCCGCCTTAGTTTCGGCTACCACTGTTATATTCCATATTTGAGCGCTCCTAACACGATCGGGGTTGTTATGGGGACCCCCCTTGATTTTCGTTTTGGGATAAAACTCGTCTGGCAAGGCCCAACATTGGTACTATACTTGCCCAATAACTAATGAACCGCATAAGGAGTAATTAACCCGTGGATATTTAATCAACCCCCGGGCCAGTGCTCCTCATGAGTGCTGGTCCACCTACCTAGCAGTCGACGGTGCCACCTCGGGGCAACTCGAGCATTTGGCTATCGTCCACTATGCATAGATGGTTGTGTCCTGAGAACGAGATAAGCGGCTCCAATCGGGTTCGTCAACACACCGGGTGGCCTTGCTGGATTAGTTTTACCTTTGACAAAATTCTTGTGCACGGTGATGCTTTGGGTTTTCTCAGAGTTGAGGTTTTCCACTAAGGAATCCAAGGAGATCGCGAGTTTCGTGATCGAGGTTTTCTATGCGTCTTGTGGTAATTTATGATGGACTAGTTGGAGCACCCCTGCAAGGTTAAATCTTTCGAAAAGCCGTGCCCACGGTTATGTGGCAACATGGAAACTTTGTTTAGCATCCGGTTCTAGACGACTTGAAGATAACTTAACTAAAACTTGCCAACTGAGTGCGTAACCGTGACTGTCTCTTTTGTGAGCTCCTTCTCCGATCGAGGACATGGTGGGGTTATGTCTGATGTAAGTAGGTGTTCAGGATCAGTAGTTCACGTCCGCTATGCGTAGATCATCCCCCTCTTTATTCTTGTACTCGTAAGTTAGCCACTTCAAATAATGCTTAGTCGCTTGGTGCAGCATCACCACTTAACCATATCTCACCCATTAAGCTTTGCTAGTCTTGATACCTTTGGAAATGAGATTGATGTGTCCCCTGTGGCTCACAGATTACTAAAACACCAGTTGTAGGTCCAGGTAAAGCAAAACTTTGACGTGAGCACGATGATTGTTCATTTGGAGTTTCTTTCTCTTCTTCTTCGTTGATCTAGGATGGGTTCCAAGCCGGCAGCCTGGGATCGCCAGGATGGATGTCGTTCTTTTATCATTTCTTTTCGTTCGTAGATGGACCCTGCTCTTCTTCATGATGATTGTATGCATTGTACTGATGTGACTCTGATGTAGCTTGTGGTGAGTGTAAGCCAATTACATATACTCATCATTTTAGTACATGTACTTGTAACGATATCCATTCTTGCGAAATGACGAGATGCGCTTCTAGCCCTGTCGAGGCCCTCGTGCCAAAATAAGGATAGGATCGCATCTTGGGTGTTACGATTTGACCCTAGGGGTTTGGCAAGGAACCGTCTCAAAGGCTCCGTGCTCGTCATTGGAATTCTGGCCAGCACCGAGCAGGGCGACCTTGCTCTTGCAAGGTGTCTTCGGGGCCTGAGGAGGTAGCCCCTCCTCGGCCCCCTCTAGCGCCTCCCTCTTCCTCGTCTAGAGAGATTCCTTCTCCTCCTTATCTTCTGCATCCTCTACCTCGTGAGTGGAGGAGGCATGGGTGTCCCCGGACTTGGTATCCGGAGGACCCGTTGAACAGAGACCCCCGCAAGTCCCCTTCTTCCTATTCTCTGGCACCGTGTACAATGCTGCTACTTCTCAAGCTTGCGTTAGTTTTTCCCTTGAAGAGGAAAGGGTGATGCAGCAAAGTAGAAATAAGTATTTCCCTCAGTTTGAGAACCAAGGTATCAATCCAGTAGGAGTATCAAGATGAGGCACCAATGAACCTGCACAAAAACAAACAAACTTGCACCCAACGCGATAAAGGGGTTGTCAATCTCTTGACGATTATTTGCAAGGTGAGATCTGAGAGAGATGAAAGGTAAAAGTAAAAGTGCAGCAAGGTATTTTTAGTGTTTTTGTCTGTAGATCTGAATATAAGATGTGTAAAATAGACCCAGGGGCCATAGTGTTCACTAGAGGCTTCTCTCATGATAGCAAGTATTACGGTGGGTGAACGAATTACTATCGAGCAATTGATAGAATCGCGCAAAGTCATGACGGTATCTAAGGCAATGATCATACATATAGGCATCATGTCCGACACAAGTAGACCGATACAATCTACATCTACTACTATTACTCCACACATCGACCGCTATCCAGCATGCATCTAGTGTATTAAGTTCATAACAAACGGAGTAACACCTTAAGCAAGATGACATGATGTAGAGGGATAAATTCACGCAATATGATATAAGCCCCATATTTTTACCCTTGATGGCAGCAACACGATGCGTGCCTCGCTACCCCTACTATGTCACTGGGTGAGGACACCGCACGGTATGAACCCAAAACCAAGCACTTCTCCCATTGCAAGAATTATAGATCAAGTTGGCCAAAGGAAACTCATAACTCGAAGAGAATTACAAGGATACGAAATCATGCATATAAGAAATCAGAGGAGACTCAAATAATATTCATAGATATTCTGAACATAAACCCACAATTCATCGGATCTCGAAAAACACACCGCAAAAGAAAGTTACATTGTATAGATCTCCATGAAGATCATGGGTAACTTTGTATTGAAGATCCAAGAGAAATAAGAAGCCATCTAGCTACTAGCTATGGACCCGTAGGTCTGTGGTGAACTAATCACGCATCATAGGAGACGCAATGGTGTCGATGAAGAAGCCCTCCGTGTCCGAATCCCCCTCCGGTAGGGCAACAGAATGGTCCCGAGATGGGATCTCGCGGAGACAGAAGCTTGCGGTGGCGGAAAAGTATTTTCGTGGCTCCCTTTCGAGGTTTCGGGATTTTTGGGAATTTATAGGCGAAAGAGGTAGGGCAAAGGAGCCACGGGGGGGGGGGGGGCACGAGCCTACTAGGCGCCCCCCAGGGCACGCCTAGGGGGCTAGTGACCTCCCCCGAGACCTCCTGCCTTGGTTCTCAAGTCCTCTGCGTATCTTCTGTTATGGAAAAAATCATCCCGCGGGTTTTATTCCAATTGGACTCCGTTTAATATTCTTTTCTAAAAAAGGTCAAAAACATGGAAAAAACAGAAAGTGGCACTAGGCACTGAGTTAATAGGTTAGTCCCAAAAATGATATAAAAAGGCATATAAATGCACATAAGACATCCCATGTTGATAATATAATAGCATGGAACAATCAAAAATTATAGATACATTGTAGACGTATCAGACGCCAGTACCAGCATCAAGCTCAGCAATGTTGACCGAGGTTCCTCCGGCAGGGGAGCTGCATGATGTAACTCTGATATTATTTATGGGATGACAGATGAATCCCTATTTGTCATTCTATTATTATGTATGTGCTATGTTATCTTGCTTGTGAAACGCTTAGATGTGCTTCTTTCCATTTTGGGGCCTCGTTCCCTAAATCGGGAAGGACCGCATCTTAGTCGTTACACAAGTACACTCACATCTTAGTAGCTGTAGATTATGTGACCAAGTGGGTTGAAGCAATCCCCACCGAAAGTGTTGATCACAAGACATCTTTGAAAATGCTCAAGGATGTAATCTTCTCTATGTTTGGTGTACCTAGGTACCTCAGGACCAACGGAGGATCACATTTTACACATGGTGCTGTTAGAAAAAGCTCTAGCCAAATATGATGTTAATCATAGAATTGCTTCACCTTACCACCCTCAAACAAGTGCGCGAGTTGAGCTCTCAAATAGAGATATGAAGTTGATCTTCGAAAAGAAAGTGAACAGTTCTAGAAAGGACTGGTCCAATAAGTTAGGAGATGCCTTGTGGGCATATAGAACGGCTTACAAAAATCCCATGGGGATGTCTCCGTATAAGATGGTTTATGGCAAGGCATGCCATCTACCTCTAGAGTTAGAGCACAAAGCTTTCTGGGTTGTTAGAGAGCTTAATGCTGATCCAAAGCTTGCTGGTGAAAAGCGTCTCATGAACTTGACTTCTATAGATGAGTGGAGAAGTGAAGCTTACGAGAGCGCTAAAATTTTCAAAGAAAGTAAAGAAGTGGCATGACAAGAGAATTTTGAAACGTGATTTTAATGTTGGTGACAATGTTTTGTTGTATAGATCTCGTTTCAGGTTTTCTCTAGGTAAATTACTTTCCAAGTGGGAAGGACCGTACCATATCGAAGAAGTCTACCGCTCTGGCACAATCAATATTAATAGTTTTGAAGGCATAAAACCATTGCTTGTGAATGGGCAAAGACTCAAGCATTACATGGCTGGAGACCCCATCAATGTAGAGGTGGATGTCATACAGGTAGCCACTCACGAAGAACATATTTCAACACTGTATTAGACACCGGCATAAGCAGAATAAGAAAAAGTATGAAATACGGTAAGGAAACTTCACGTACATGAATAAATGTTCTGTATTATGCTTTTTTTGCAAAATTAGGATAAGTCCGAGCCGTAGGGGAGCCGTAGAGGAGCTCCAGGTCACCTAGGCGACCTGCTGGCGAGGGCTAGCCCCTGACCATGCCAGGAGGCCGCCTGGACCACCCGAAGTTCGTCTCCAACTCTACTTTGGCTTGTTACCTTGCTTTTGGTGCAGAATTTTTTCCTATATATTTTCCTTGATCGTCCCGGCTTTGTATCTTGCGATTCCGTGAGTTTTCTCTTTCGATATTTTTCTGCCAGGCTCAAAAGCTATTGTTCGAGATGTCTTCTTGCGACTCAAGCGGGGAAGACTACACAGGTCGTCATCTCCGCCGTGTCTAGCAAGATATCAACCAAGGAAGGTCACCGGATTGGCTACCATTGAAGAGATAGATGCAAGACAAGCGGAGATGGAGTGCTTCATGACAGAGGAAGTCAAGATGGTCACCACCTAGCAAGAAGGAGATCCTTCGTCACGAGGATCCATCTCCAACAACCCCATCCTTATGGGGTCTATTAACCCTCAACATGATCTTTCTCTGAACCTTTCAGAAATTGTCCCTCCTCCGGGAGTTCCACCAGTGTCATCTACTCTATCCGAAGCTTACGGAATCACTAACAAATTATGTGAAGACTTCCATGTGCTTAAAGTACAGGTGGCCGTATTGGAAGCTGAAAAAAATCCTTCGGCGCATAATAGCGGACTTGAACAACAAAAAGTAGGATGAGAAGTGAAATCTTCATGGGTAATGGCATTCCCTTACCTTGTTCTAAGCTTGGGGGAGTGCCAGGTATCTTTATTTTTATCCTTTATCTTTCTTGGTCAAGTTTAGTGTCGTATCATGTCTAAGGAAATTATCTTATGAAAAAGGTGTTTGCATTGAGGTCTATCACTCCTTTCTAGTGTGTCTTGTATCCATGAGCGTGAAGTGTCTATGACGGAATATTAATGAGAAGTCTATTAGTTTCTTTGCTGCACTTGGTATCCTATTCATGCAATCGATCTTATATGTTGATTCTTATGGGAGTATTGATCTTGCACATCAGGTATGGCTTTGAAAACTTCATATAATCTTGGCAAACATAGCATTGGGCATAACAACAAGCATGAGTTTTTCTAGTAGCGACTTAGCCAAAACCTTTATGTTCTTATGCTTGAAGTTTTATGCTGACAAGGAAGACAACTTGATGTTTTATGCCAATTCTTTATGTTAAACTTTATATTGTTTTGAATCCAAGTCATCATTATTTGTCTTCTCTTAAGAGCCTTTGCTAGCCAACCCTTGCACTAAGCGGGAATACTTCTTGTGCATCCATACCCTGAAACATCAACCTTCCCAAGAGTCCACCATATCTTCCCTATGCGTGGTATTTCACCGCCATTCCTAAAGTATATTAGTCATGTGATATCTTTAAACCTTCAAATATTACTCCCTGTTTTGTGCCTCCGTTTTAGCTCATGAGGAAGTAGTAGGTAATTCATGATCTGCTCATACTGGACAAGTTTTATCTTGGGTTTGCATGTCTAATCTGCGAACCCCAACACCAGAAGGGACTGGCTTGAGCACGCCTAGCTCGCAAAAGATAATAACAACAAACAAAACGTCACCTTCACCCTTTGTTGATGAGAAATCAGAAAACTTTGGTAGTGATAAACAAAGGAGACTAAGGGGATGTGATCGCCCCAACTTTGGGAGCCGTTCCTCAAAACTTGTCCAGCATGAGAAGTATTGGGCTATCTACTAGCATTCATTGACAAATTATGCACCTCTCAAAAGTTTGTTTTACAAAGTCCCTAAAAGCTCTAGGACATCAGTCTTACCTACTTCCCTCTGCCAAAGGACAATATTTTACTTTTATGCTGAGTTAGTAAACCTACTTCTTTCTATCCTGAAAAGAGAACATACTTTATGTTGACAAAGATGCATGCATTTATATTGTTTCATCGAGGATGGCCATATCACACCTTTGTTGACATTATCATTAAGATAAGTGAGTTGTATTTTAAGCCTAGCTAAAGCAAACATATTCCTTTGTGTTAGCATTTTCACTTCTTGACTAATAACATGTTCTTTCAAAAAGCATCAATTGATCTCATCAAAATATAAGAGGAAGAGCAAAAGATAAAAGTTATTAGTTGTTCTTTGACCAAGGACATATTTGCCATGGTTTGATGGGTTTTCTTAGCTCTACTTTTGAATGTAATTGATATTACTCTTTCATGAGGGCCTTATGAGTGGAGATTGCTGTTGAGGATGGTTGAGTTTAGTAGAGAAATTATGATGCTTCTCGTCTGTATTATCATTTATCGACACTTCACTCTCTAAACTTGTGGACAGGTTTACCGAGCTTAGTATGCGCTTGGGGACAAGCGAGATCTAAGCTTGGGGAGTTGATACATCCAAAATGCATCACTATTTTGTAACATAATTTGGATCTATTCATTGATATATTGCACTTTATGATGGTGTACTAATAGTGTTTTGGCTTATTTTACACAGTTTACAACTTTCCGGTGCCGAAACTGCAGACGCGGGATTCAGCAGAGAAAATAGCACAAATAGTTGCAATATCAGAACATCTCCAATTACGCTGAAATATTGAGGGAAGAAGTTTACGAATAGACCCGAAGACAGGCCAAAGAAGGGCCGGAGGGTGCCACACGTCACCCAGGCGACCTGCTGGCGCGGACCCCCTAGGCCACGCCAGGAGGCCGCCTGGGTGATGGGCCCCGCCTCCGGTGCTCTCCTTTGGCCTATATGTTCCTCTTGACCTAAAAGTTCCGCGGACACAAGAGTTTTCGCGATTCCGCCGCCGCTCCGTAGCGGAAACCTACAGAGAATAAAATACATTTCCGACAGAGAGATTCCGTCGGGGAGAACTCCTCCCGGAAGGGGAGATCGTCCTCATCATCATCACCATCGTCATAGGCATCATCGAGATCATTATCACCATCATCACCAACACTAGCACCATCTCCACCTTCATCCCATCAACTTCACCATTGAAATCGGAGTTGTACCTTGCACTAGTCATCCCCTCTACTCTACCGGTGTTGATTACTCTTTTGTGGTGAATGCTATTGAGTTTTGTTGGAGAATTATTGTTATGACCAGATTGTTAATCATATTTTCATCACCTCTGATCATGATCTCTTTTATGTTATTTGAATAGTTCCGTAAGTTCTTGAGGACATGAGAAAAGTCTAGATGCTAGTAGTCATATGATGTTGAAGTAATACGTGTTAATTGATATTTAAGTTATGGTGTTATTCTTCTAGTTGTGTTATGTGAACGTCGACTACATAACACTTCGCCTTTTTAAGGACCTAGGGGAATGCATCGTGTATAAAGAATGCTTATGGTGGGTTGTCGGAGTGACAGAAACCTGAACCCCAGTTCGCATACTTTTGCATAAGGGAGTATTAGATCCTAAAGCTTATTGCTATGGTTAGGCTTTGCCTTAATTTCTCTCTTGTTTTTGCGGATGCTTGCAAGAGGGATTAATCATAAGAGTGTACTTGTCTTAGCCTAGATGGTGCACTAGTTAAGATCCACCCACATAAGACTTATCAATACAAAACATAGTGCTAGACAGAGTATGGCGAAAGCACTTGACTATCTCTCCCGTGTGTCCTCAGGAATGCCTTAGTCTTTATAAGTTTAGTACCTCGGCTTATCCTTTGTGTTTAAAAGGATTGGGCCCCTTGCTGCACCTCGGCACGATTTACTTTACTTGCATTTATTTCCATGTTGCTTATACTAGAAAACCCATAAAAAGTTACTTTTCAATACCTGCAGTTATTCCTTTCTCAAGATCACTTGTCAATACCTTCTGCTCCTCGTTGGGTTCGACACTCTTACTTATCGAAAAGGCTACGATAGATCCCCTAAACTTGTGGGTCATCAGGTACTCACTGACGAGTCGACAGACTCATGCCAACTAGTACTCGCTCAATAGTCCTATTCGCGGCTCGGCGCACCATCCTGGAGAGGGAACGACATTTGGCCTTTTCTCACAATAGCTGCTTATCATGGGACAGTTTGAGGTCCTAAGGGGGCTCCTGAGCATAATGCCTCAGGAGCCTTACCGGTCACAAAGCCACCTGGCACCCCGGTGCTAGGGCCTGGCCCCGTGAGGAACCACCTTGGTAACGGGTCGTGCCTCTCGACGGCGGGGAAAAGTGCGGCACTGGGACCTGCCGACGCAGAGCTTGCTAAATGCAGATTAGGGAACTCCAAAAACAAAACTCGAGAGGGCCTCTTGAATGTGTAAGGGGGCTCCTGAGCATCGCGCCTCGGGAACCTTACCGGTCGCAAACCTTGTTCCGCGAGGGGCAACCTTAACAAGTCGCCCCTCATAGTAGGGAAATGTGCGGGACTGGGACCTGTCGACGTAGAGCCGCTTGAATGTATAAGGGGGCTCGTGAGCACAATGCCTCAGGAGCCTTACCGGTCACAAAGCCACCTGGCACCCTGGTGCCAGGGCTTTTCCTCGTGAGGAACGACCTTGGTAACGGGTCGCGCCCCACGGCGGCAAGGAGATGTGCGGGATCGGGGCGAGTTGACATAGAGCATCGACCCAGTTCACCTGCAGCAAGGAAAAGACCAACCGACCAACAAGCCCCCCCGAACACCACAGTCATACCTCACAACAACGGAGTTCCCCACAAGCATACCAAGCTAAGTATCTAAACCAGCAGAGAAGCAACATCACTATCAAAAGGGGGCGGCCGGCCAAACTCATTACACGCCTGAAGGGCCTATACCTGTTTTTTTGGATGTAGGGTCGAAAGCAAGGAGGAGACAGCTAGCGATGGAGATCCCGGAGGAGGGTTGCCACCGCTGACACCCGGCACCCGCACACCGACACTCAGTCCATGTCCTCCTCCTCCTCCACACGCACCGTATGAGAAGACAGGCGGCGCGGCGCTTGGGGGCTCCTCCCCGAGCCTCGGGCACAGCAGCGAGGCGACTCATCGTAGCTGCTATCGCTGCTATCACTCGGGCTCCTTCCGGAGGTTGACTCATCTACGGGACCATCACGGTGGGCGTCCTCCGGGCAACAACAAAGGCGATCGCCCTCGATGCCGAATATCTTGACGAAGAGCATCGTCTCGCCATCGTACTTGAAGAGGAGGAAACGCCTCCCCTTTAGTCCTCAAGCGCGGGCGAATGACTGCCACCCGCGGTTCAGATACACGTAACTGTCAGGGGTGACCTCAACCTCCACCCAGGATGCCCCGCCGCAGGAGTCGTCGGCCTGCAACAAGAGGCCCCGAGGCCAGCTGGTCGGCAGTGCCTTCGCGAAGAAGTTCAGAAGCTGGAGCCAAGCAATTTCCGATCTCTCCACAGACGTCATGAACTCCATCGCCGTATCGGCCGAGTGGAGCCGTGCGCGAGGCGGCTAGGTGGCCATCACCGACCTCCCACTCCGGCCGCTACGGGCACCCACTCCAGTCGACGTCCTTCCATTGCCGTCGATGGAGATCCCTGGGCGAGTGGAACCACGACCAAGCCCGCCATACGCCGCTGTTGGCGCTGCAGCATAATTCCGGGAGCAGACTCGTCCCCTCTTGGTAGGTGGAGCAACAAGATCTTCGCTAGGGGCTTTCGCTTTATCGGCAGCACATAATCTCCTCAACGGCGCCATGCTGAGAGAGCGGAGGGCTTAAGGTAGGAGGTGAGGATGACTAGGCGACGCAAGCCTTATCACCCTCGCCAACTTAAACAGGCAGCCGAGAGGAGGCTCGCATCCATTCGCCTCCCCGGGCCCACGCAAGTGGGTGAGGGGATGCGCCCAAAGAGCAATGATGGCTGGCGCTGCATCCAGGAGTCACATCAATTTGACCAGGCGTGCCTCCGGGCGCCTCGGGAAATGGAGTGTTGCCACTTGGCTGTGCGGTGCATGTGAAGCCTGACCCGCAGACATTTAGGGCCCGCGATGCTTCAGGCTGCCTCCAAGGCTTCGCCGGGAAGCCAGCCCGGGCATGCCTCGGACCCTGGGGCTACTTTCGGTGTTCCAGGAACGGTGGTACCTAGACTCGCATGTGTGTGGCCCACGGCTAGCCCACTCCATCGACCAAGCATCAGCAGGCTTGACAAGGCCCTCGTGAGGGGTCGGGCCTCATGTCACACCATGTTTTCACTACCACTTTTTGTGTAATTCAAAAATCTGAGTTTATTAAAACTTTTTCAGAACTGATGTTGTGAGTGCCATGATTGTCATTGTATGATTGTATGCTTGATCATGTGATATTAAAAACCACATTTCTCATGACTTAATTAATCTCAAAACATTTTTCTTATTTGTGGTTAAAGCAAAACCCTGCTTTGGGTTGCACTACAAGTCCTTGCTGGCAAGGAGTGCTCTTACCCAAAGTTGGTGATTTGGTTCTAGCACCATTTTAGAGCACCAAAACCATATAATAATTATTTTATGAATTATTTTCTAATTTAATTCCATGTCCATTTTTGAGGTGGGAAATGGTATTCCTATATGGAAAAAAATACTTTTCTGCCTTAGAAAAATCTGAGAAAATTTGGAGATGATCACAAGGACATATATTTTCCATACATTAGATTTTCAACCCCTCTTTATATTATTATTATTTGAGTAAAACCCTGAAAACCCTTTCTGTCTGTTTTGACCTTTTGAAATATTTCTAAAGGAAATATTCTCAATAAATTCCTATAAAATTCCAATGGTATCCATAAGCCATATTTGGTATCCATGTAAAATTTCACCTTGATCCAAGGTGATTAAGCACACCAAATAGTTGCAAAAACCCTTCTGTCCAGAATGAAGTTACAACAACTCTACATAGCAAAGTTTGTCCAATGGAGATGAAACATTGCAGGAGTGCCTAATACCTAAAATGAGGGCTCCATGCCAAAAATGGGATTTGTGGGACTTAATTTGCCTATACTCTCTTTGGAAGGAACATATATGGTCATTTGGTGATGTTTTCAAGTTTACAAAGCTAAACTTGTCCAGTGGAGCTCAAACTTGGTGAAGCCCCTTGTTTTAGCACCAAACCCAATCCTGTTAAGTTGCAGAGCCAGTGGTGGCGTGCATCCACCCCAAACCACTGTGGAGCACCTTCTGACAGATGGGTAAAACCCCCCCTAACCTTAGCTAAACCCCAACCCTTTCTCCAAAACTCTGAGATTAGGTGCCTACATCAATGCCAAGCCCCAGTCAACTGGCCCCTCTCTGGTTCGAAGTAGAAATGCCAAAAACCACAATCTAAGCTTCAGCTCAAGGCTGACAGCACCTGTTTTCCTTGTCCCCGTTGACCAGCCGAAGCTCCCACGGTCTCCAACGGCTAGGCATCTCTCAGCCAGTGCCCAGGACATGCTAGACACGTCCAAGGCACCTCGGGGCGCGCCAACATGCCGTGGCATGCCAAAGCTGTGCTCTGGCCATGCTACAGGGAGCCACCAAAGTGGGGGCGACGCTTTCGGCTAGTTCCAGGCTCCCCCGAAGTGTCTAACCTCTTTCCCGACAAGCCCTCTGCATCAGGTGACAGTCAGGGCCCCTTCTCTCCCGCACAAAGAGTGGGTGCAACGCGGGTGCACGCACCAAAACCGGCCAGAGATGCGTGGCCACGATAGCTCGCCTCTTCCCTCTCCCTCTCTCCCGCATTGAGTTCTGGAGGTCCAAAACCACGTCCTGAGACCGTGGTTTTGACCCCAGCTTCTCTCTGCACCCCCATGCGCGCCACGATGAATCACCCGCGCTCCCGAGTCGGCTCACCATCGCGGACCTATATATAGCCTCTTCCCTGGCTCCAGCAGCTCTCATTCCTCATCGCAGCAGCCTCAATCACCTCCCTAGCGTCCTCTTTGAGCAAGCAAAGCCCCTATACTCGAGATCGACAAAGGCCCCTCTGCCTCAGAGCTCCGGTCGATCTCCGACTACACGTCGGCTCCTGCGTTCCTCTGCCCACCAAACCACTCCCCGTGACCTAAGGAAGCTTTCCCCTCTCTTCCCCGAGCAAATCCGTGCCCCTAGCTACCACCTCCACCTTCACTCGAAACCCCTCCGTCGCGGCTACTGATACGTCCATTTTGCATCATGCTTTCATGTTGATATTTATCACTTCTTGGGCTGTTATTTCACTTCACGGTACAATAGTTATGCCTTTTCTCTCTTATTTTGCAAGGTTTACATGAAGAGGGAGAATGCCGACAGCTGGAATTCTGGCCTGAAAAAGGAGCAAGTTTCAGATGCCTATTATGCGCAACTCCAAAAACCGTGAAAATCAACGTGGATTTTTTTGGGGATTTACAAAAAATACTGGGCCGAAGAAGTGTCAGAGGGACGCCAGCAGGTGGCCACAAGCCTGCTAGGCGTGGCCACCCCCTGGACGCGCCTAGGGGTTTGTGGGCTCCCTGCTGGCCCACTGGCCCCCCTCTTTTGCTACAAGAAGGGTTTCGGTTAGGAAAAAATCAGGAGGAGGCTTTTCTGAGTATTCGCTGCCGCCACGAGGTGGAACTTAAGTAGAACCAATCTAGAGCTCCGGCAGGACGACCCTGCAGGGGAAACTTCCCCCCTGGAGGGGGAAATCGTCGCCATCGTCATCACCGACACTCCTATCATCGGAGGGGACTCATCACCATCAACATCTTCATCAGCACCATCTCATCTCCAACCCCTAGTTCATCACTTGTAACCAATCTCCATCTCGCGACTCCGATTGGTACTTGTAAGGTTGCTAGTAGTGTTAATTACTCTTTTTAGTTGATGCTAGTTCGATTACTTGGTGGAAGAGTTTATGTTCAGATCTTTGATGCTACTCATTACCCCTCTGGTCATGAATATGATTATGCTTTGTGAGTAGTTTCTTTTGTTCCTGAGGACATGGGATAAGTCATGCTATAAATAGTCATGTGAATTTGGTATTCGTTCGGTAATTTGATGTGTTGTATGTTGTTTTTCCTCTAGTGGTGTTATGTGAACGTCGACTACATAACACTTCACCATTATTTGGGCCTAGAGGAAGGCATTGGGAAGTAGTAAGTAGGTGATGGGTTGCTAGAGTGACAGAAGCTTAAACCCTAGTTTATGTGTTGCTTCGTAAGGGGCTGATTTGGATCCACTAGTTTAATGCTATGGTCAGACTTTGTCTTAATTCTTCTTTCATAGTTGCGGATGCTTGAGAGAGGGGTTAATCATAAGTGGGATGCTTGTCCAAGTAAGGGAAGTACCCAACCACCGGTCCACCCACATATCAAACTATCAAAGTAACGAACGCGAATCATATGAACATGATGAAAACTAGCATGACAGAAATTCCCGTGTGTCCTCGGGAGCGTTTTTTCCTCCTATAGGACTTTGTCCAGGCTTGTCCCTTGCTACAAAAGGGATTGGGCCACTTTCCTGCACCGTTGCTACTTTTGTTACTTGCTAGTTGCTACGAATCATCTCACCACACAACTACTTGTTATCGAGAATTTCAGTGCTTGCAGATTTTACCTTGCTGAAAACCACTTGTTAGATCCTTCTGCTCCTCGTTGGGTTCAACACTCTTACTTATCGAAAGGACTATGATAGATACCCTATACTTGTGGGTCATCAAGACTCTTTTCTGGCGCCGTTGCCAGGGAGTGAAGCGCCTTTGGTAAGTGGAACTTGGTAAGGAAACATTCATATAGTGTGCTCAAATTTATTGTCACTTGTCACTATGGGAACTAATCCTATGAGGGGCTTGTTTGGGGTATCTTCACCTTGAACGGAAGCACAAAGAGTTTCTCCTCAACCTGCTACACCTATTGAAAAAATTGGCGTTGAATTTCCTTCGGGTATGCTTGAGAAACTACTGGCTCATCCTTTTACAGGAAATGGAACATTACATCCAGACTTGCATCTAATCTATGTAGATGATGTTTGTGGTTTATTTAAGCTTGCAGGTTTGCCCGAGGATGAGGTCAAGAAGAAGGTCTTTCCCTTATCTTTGAGGGATAAGGCATTGACATGGTATAGGCTGTGTGATGATACTGGATCATGGAACTACAATCGGTTGAAATTGGAATTTCATCAAATGTTTTACCCTATGCATCTAGTACATCGTGATCGGAATTATATTTATAATTTTTGGCCTCGTGGCTGAGAAAGCATCGCTCAAGCTTTGGAGAGGCTTAAATCAATGTTATATTCATGCCCCAATCATGAGCTCTCGAGAGAAATTATCATTCTGAACTTCTATGCTCGGCTTTCTCATGATGATCGCAACATGCTTGACACTTCTTGTACCAGTGCTTTTATGAAGAGATATATTTACTTCAAATGGAATTTATTGGAAATAATTAAACACAACTCTGAAGATTGGGAGCTTGAAGAAGGTAAAGAGTCAGGTATGAATTTCAAGTTTGATTGCGTTAAATCCTTTGTTGAAACAAACACCTTTCGTGATTTTAGCGCTAAGTATGGACTTGACTCTGAGATAGTAGCTTCATTGTGTGAATCATTTTCTGCTCATATTGATCTCCCCAAAGGGAAGTGGTTTGAATATCATCCTTCCTTAGAAGTCGATGTAGTTAAACCCAATCCAGTTGAAGAAAGAGTCATTGCCTATAATGATCCTGTTGTTCCCAGTGCTTACATTGAGAAACCACCTTTCCCTGTTAGGATAAAGGATCACTCTAAATCTTCAACTGTGATACGTAGAGGCTACATTAGAACACCTACACCCCCTGAGAAAATTAGAGCTGAACCTAGCATTGATATTATCAAAGATCTCCTGTCCGACAATGTTGATGGCCATGATATTCACTTCTGTGAAGATGCTGCTAGAATTGCTAAACCACACGCTAGAGACAAACATAGGCCTGTTGTTGGCACGCCTGTTGTTTCTGTTAAGATAGGAGATCATTGTTATCATGGTTTATGTGACGTGGGTGCTAGTGTTAGTGCAATACCTCAATCCTTATATGATGAATTCAAAGACGAGATTGCACCTATTGAGATAGAGCCTATTGATGTCACTATTCGGCTTGCCAATAGAGATACTATCTGCCCTGTGGGAATTGTTAGGGATGTTGAAGTATCCTGCTGATTTACTCGTTCTTGCTACCTTTGTTCCGTCATATTTGGCAGACCTTTTCTCAATACTATCAATGCTCCTATTGACTGTGAGAAGCAAACTGTCACTGTTGGCTTTGAAGGTGGGTCACATGAGTTCAATTTCTCCAAGTTTTGTAGACAACCTCATGAAAAAGAGTTGCCCAGTAAGGATGAAACTATTGCCTTAGATTCTATTGCCGTGCCTCCTACTGATCCCTTAGAGCAATACTTGATTGAGCATGAAAATGATATGCATATGGATGGAAGGGGTGAGATAGATAGAGTTGTCTTAGAACAATATCCTATCCTTAAGAATAATTTGTCTGTTGAACTGCTTGGGGATCCACCCCCACCAAAGGGTGATCCTATGTTCGAGCTTAAACAGCTGCCTGATACTCTTAAGTATGCTTATCTTGATGAAAAAGAGATATATCCTGTTATTATTAGTGCTAGCCTGTTGGAGCATGAAGAAAAGAAGTTACTAAAATCTCTGAGGAAGCACCGTTCTTCTATTGGATATACTCTTGATGATCTTAAGGGCATTAGTCCCACTCTATGCCAGTACAAGATTAAAACTTATCCTGATTCCAAGCCAGTTGCTGATCATCAACGAAGATTAAATCCTAAGATGAAAGAGGTAGTAAGAAAAGAAGTACTAAAGCTCCTTGAAGCGGGTATTATTTATCCTATTGCTCATAGTGATTGGGTGAGTCCGGTGCATTGCGTCCCTAAGAAGGGAGGTATTACCGTTGTCCCTAATGATAAGGATGAATTGATCCCACAGAGGATTATTACTGGCTATAGGATGGTGATCGATTTTAGGAAATTGAATAAAGCCACTAGGAAAGATCATTACCCTTTGCCTTTTATCGACCAAATGCTAGAAATACTGTCTAAACACACACACTTCTACTTTCTAGAAGGTTATTCTGGTTTCTCCCAAATACCAGTTGCACAATCTGATCAGGAGAAAACCACTTTCACCTACCCTTTCGGTACCTTTGCTTACAAATGTATGCCTTTTGGCTTATGTAATGCACCTGCCACCTTTCAAAGATGTATGATGGCTATATTCTCTGACTTTTGTGAAAAAAATGTTGAGGTTTTCATGGATGACTTCTCCGTTTACGGGTCTTCTTTTGATGATTACCTCAGCAATCTTGATCGAGTCTTGCAGAGATGTAAAGATACCAACCTTGTCTTGAATTGGGAGAAGTGCCACTTTATGGTTAATGAAGGCATCGTCTTAGGACATAAAATTTCTGGAAGAGGTATTCAAGTCGATAAGGCTAAGGTTGATGCAATCGAGGAAATGCCATACCCCATACATATGAAAGGTATAAGAAGTTTCCTTGGTCATGCTGGTTTCTATAGAAGGTTCATTAAAGACTTCTCTAAGATTTCTAGGCCTCTTACCAATCTCTTGCAAAAGGATATTCCTTTTGTTTTTGACGATGATTGTGAGGAAGTCTTCGAAATACTTAACAAGACGTTGATAACTGCACCTATTGTTCAACCACCTGATTGGAACTTACCTTTTGAAATCATGTGTGATGCTAGTGATTATGCTGTTGGTGCTGTCCTAGGGCAAAGAGTTGATAAGAAGTTGAATGTTATTCACTATGCTAGTAAAACTCTAGACAATGCCCAAAGAAACTATGCTACTACGGAAAAGGAATTTTTAGCAGTCGTGTTTGCAGGTGAAAAGTTCAGGTCTTGCATAGTTGATTCCAAAGTCACTATTCACACTGATCACGCTGCTATTAAGTACCTCATGGAGAAGAAAGATGCTAAACCTAGACTTATCAGATGGGTTCTCTTGCTACAAGAATTTGTTTCGCACGTTGCCGACAGGAAGGGTGTTGATAACCCTGTAGCAGATAACTTCTCTAGGTTGGAGAACGTTCTTGATGACCCACAACCTATTGATGATAGCTTTCCCGGTGAGCAACTGAATTTCATCAATGCTTCACGTAGTACACCGTGGTAAGCTGATTATGCAAACTATATCGTTGCCAAATATATACCACCTAGCTTCACATATCAGCAAAAGAAGAAATTCTTCTTTGACTTGAGGCATTACTTTTGGGATGATCCTCACCTTTACAAGGAAGGAGTAGATGGTGTTATTAGACCTTGTGTACCTGAACATGAACAAGGACAGATCCTACAGAAGTGACACTCCAGGCCTACGGAGGACACCATGCGGGAGATAGAACTGCACACAAGGTATTGCAATCAGGTTTCTATTGGCCCACTCTCTTCAAGGATGCCCGTAAGTTTGTCTTGTCTTGTGATGAATGTCAAAGAATATGTAATATTAGTAAAAGTCAGGAAATGCTTATGAACTATTCACTTGTCATTGAACCATTTGATGTTGGGGCTTTGATTATATGGGACCTTTTCCAAAATCCAATGGGTATACTCATATCCTAGTTGTTGTTGATTACGTTACTAAGTGGGTAGAAGCTATCCCGACTAGTAGTGCTGATCACAACACCTTTATCAGGATGCTTAAAGAAGTTATTTTCCCTAGATTTGGAGTCCCTAGATATCTAATGACCGACGGTGGTTCACATTTCATTCATGGTGCTTTCCGTAGAACGCTTGCTAAGTACGATGTCAACCTTAGAATTGCGTCCCCCTATAACCCTCAGTCCAGTGGTCAAGTAGAGCTAATCAATAGAGAGATTAAACTAATTATGTAAAATACTGTCAATAGGTCTAGAAAGAATTGGTCTTATAAGCTCGATGATGCACTGTGGGCTTATAGAACTGCCTATAAGAATCACATGGGCATGTCCCCGTACAAAATTGTGTACGGTAAAGCATGTCATTTACCTCTTGAGCTAGAGCATAAAACTTATTGGGCAATCAAAGGGCTCAACTTTGATTTCAAACTTGTTGGTGAGAAGAGGTTATTTGATATTATCTCCCATGATGAATGGAGAACTCAGGCATATGATAATGCCAAGTTGTTCAAAGAAAAGTTTAAGAGGTGGCATGATAAGAGGATACAAAGTCGCGAGTTCAATGTAGGTGATTATGTCTTGCTATATAATTCTCGTTTATATTTTTTGCACGCAAGCTCCTCTCTAAATGGGAAGTTCCCTATATTGTTGAGGAAGTATATCGTTCCGGTGTTATCAAGATCAACAACACGGAAGGTAATTGTTCTAGAGTGGTAAATGGGCAGAGAATCAAGCATTATATCTCAAGTACTCCCAGAAATGTTGAAAGCAATATTATCAATACCATAACTCTGGAAGAATGCCTAAGGGATATTTATCAGCCTGTTTCAGACTCCGAAAACGAAGAGGTATGTGATTCGGTAAGAAAACAGACTCCAAAACTTTTCCACTAGGAATTTTTCTCTGTTTTGGAATATTATAAAAAATAGAAAAATTGGAAGTAGTGCGGAAAGCACACGAGGAGGCGACAAGCCTGCTAGGCGCGAGCCCACCCCCTGGCCGCGCCTGGGGGGCTTGTGGCCAACTCGTGTGCCTCCCAGACTTCGTTTTCGTGCGGAGTACTCCTTCTCGTCTGGAAAAAATCATTATATATTCTCCCTAAAGGTCTGACCTTTGTATCATGCAGATTTCCTCTGTTTTCGTTTCGAGCCTGTTTCTGTTGCAGATCTAGATCGCTATGACGTCCCAAAAAGCCTTGAAGGACAAGAACTTCGAGAAGGTCATCAATCCCTACCTCTCGGGAGTGCTGCAACACCCTCAATCTATCGAGATGCATGAGGGGATGTTGCACATCCGTGATGTTGAGGGGCCTAAGAAGACCGGAACCATGGAGGCGAGGCTCGAAGCAATGTGGCAACAGGTGTTCAAGTGCCGAGGGATGGTGGAGCGTGGACTCAACGCCAAACACATGATTATCACGGAGTTCACCAGCAAGCACAGGATCGATGCCAATGACATTGGGAAGCACCTCTCGAGGCTCTATGACAGGATTGATCACCTCCAAGCCCAGATCTATGACCTGCAGAACCAAAATTGTGAGTATGAGTATAGATTTAAATCAATATGGTTGGCTGCAGATTTGAGGATTTCGGAGACTCGTTCATCTTTACATGATGGAGCACATATGCCTTGGAAGACGGAGGATGAAACCCATGTTGCAAGAACTCCACCACCATCACCTCCAAAGGAAGACAACTAAGCATGGGTATGGGCAATCCCCTTGGCTTGTGCCAAGCTTGGGGGAGTTGCCCCGGTATCGTATCACCAGCACATCTTTTGCCTTTACCTTTGTTTTAGTTTGTTCCTTTTCAGTTTTCTCTTTCTCTAGTAGAATAAAGGTCTTAGTGTTTTAGGCTTGAGTTTTGCTTTGTGTTACCCCTAATGTATTCGAGCTCATGAGCCATATAATAAAGAGTGTCTTAGTTGAAGGGCTTTGCCTCGTGCCATGATCAAAAGATTGAGAAAGCATGAAAGATGATGTAATGATCTTATGGGAAGTGATGGTTTCACATATAAAAAGATTGATGATTGAAACTTGTTGAGGGTAGACAAACGTAGACCTTGGTCATTGTTGCAATTAATAGGAAGTGATAAAGAAGGAGAGGTTCACATATAAATATATCTTCTTTAACACCATCTATGATTGTGAACACTCACTAAACTATTGCATGCTTAGAAGTAGATGTTGGACAAGGAAGACAACATAATGAATTGTGTTTGCTTGGTTCCGAACAATGTTATATGATTAGATATCCCTTAGCATGTGACCATTGCTTCCACCTCATACTAGCCAAACCTCCCGCACTAAGTAGGGATACTACTTGTGCATCCACAAACCTTCAACCCAGTTTTGCCATGAGAGTCCACCATACCTACCTACGGATTAAATAAGATCCCTCAAGTAAGTCGTCATCGGTGCAAGCAATAAAAATTGCTCCTTAATATGTATGATCTATTAGTGTGTGGAAAATAAGCTTTGTACGAACCTCTGATGAGGAAGACATAAAAGCGACAGACTGCATAATAAAGTTCTTTATCACAGGAGGCAATATAAAGTGACGTTCCTCCGCATTAAGAGGACACGCATCCAAACCTCAAAAGCGCATGACAACCTGTGCTTCCCTCTGCGAAGGGCGTATCTTGTACCTTTACTTTTTGCCTTTGAAAGAGTCATGGTGATCTTCACCAATTCCTTGTATCGCCTTTATCTTGGCTAACATCATATGCTAGGGAAAGATCTATATTCATATGTCAACTTGGAAGTAAGTATTCATGAATTATTATTGTTGACATTACCCTTGAGGTAAGCAGTTGGGAGGCAAAACTATAAGCCCCTATGTTACTCTGTGTCCAGCTAAAACTTTGATCTCATGAGTACCATGTGAGTTGTAGAAATTGTAATGAACGAAAGGATGATTGAGTATGTGGATTTGCTTTACAAGCTCTTATTTGACTCTTTCTAATGTTGTGATAAATTGAAATTGCTTCAATGACTAAAGGCTATCGGTTGTTAATTCTCGGTAAGGTTCTTGATCCACGCTTTACTTTGTGAAGGAATTTTCACTTTAGAATGAGAGATTATATGTTGGTATTGCTGTTCTGGTCATGATCATGATGCCTGCATGTTCGTATCTTGTTTTGTCGACACCTCTCTCCCTAAACATGTGGGCATGTTTATTGATCTAGGCTTTCGCTTGAGGACAAGCGAGGTCTAAGCTTGGGGGAGTTCATATGTCCATTTTCCATCATGCTTTCATGTTGATATTTATCGCTTCTTGGGCTGTTATTTCACTTCACGGTACAATACTTATGCCTTTTCTCTCTTATTTTGCACTTCGTCATCACCAACACTCCTCTCATCGGAGGGGACTCATCACCATCAACATCTTCACCAGCACCATATCATCTCCAACCCCTAGTTCATCACTTGTAACCAATCTCCGTCTCGCGACACCGGTTGGTACTTGTATGGTTGCTAGTAGTGTTAATTACTCTTTGTAGTTGATGCTAGTCGGATTACTTGGTGGAAGAGTTTATGTTCAGATCTTTGATGCTACTCATTACCTCTCTGGTCGTGAATATAATTATGCTTTGTGGGTAGTTGCTTTTGTTCCTGAGGACATGGGATAAGTCATGCTATAAATAGTCATGTGAATTTGGTATTCCTTCGGTAATTTGATGTGTTGTATGTTGTTTTTCCTCTAGTGGTGTTATGTGAATGTCCACTACTTCACCATTATTTGGGCCTAGAGGAAGGCATTGGGAAGTAGTAAGTAGATGATGGGCTGCTAGAGTGACAAAAGCTTAAACCCTAGTTTATGCGTTGCTTCGTAAGGGGCTGATTTGGATCCACTAGTTTAATGCTATGGTTAGACTTTATCTTAATTCTTCTTTCGTAGTTGCGGATGCTTGCGAGAGGAGTTAATCATAAGTGGGATGCTTGTCCAAGTAAGGGCAGTACCCATGCACCGGTCCACCCACATATCAAACTATCAAAGTAACGAAGGCGAATCATATGTACATGATGAAAACTAGCATGACAGAAATTCCCGTGTGTCCTCGGGAGCGTTTTTCCTCTTATAAGACTTTGTCCAGGCTTGCCCCTTGCTACAAAAGGGATTGGGCCACTTTGCTGCACCGTTGCTACTTTTGTTACTTGCTACTTGCTATGAATCATCTCACCACACAACTACTTGTTACCGATAATTTCAGTGCTTGCAGATTTTACATTGCTGAAAACCACTTGTCAAATCCTTGTGCTCCTCGTTGGGTTCGACACTCTTACTTATCGAAAGGACTACGATAGCTCCCCTATACTTGTGGGTCATCAGCTACCTCGTCGTCCGTGAACCTGAGCCCCTCCGCCGTGATGTCGACCATCATCAGGTAGGCGAAGATGGGCCGGACCCATTCCCATCATCGTTAGGGCCCGAGGATGTCGGTAGCCACGCCGTCGTGCTCCTCCTCCTCTGTGGCAAAATGTAGGAGACGACCCCGACATGTGTGGCCCACCTGTCGGTGGCCCATCTCTCTCTCCCTCGCTGCCCGCAGCGACTGACCACAGGGGCCCGCGCGTCATGTTCAAACCTGACGGCGCGCGCACCTGGGTAGGCTGTTTGGTTGGCCATTGGGCCGGCCCAGTCCCAGGACAAGCCAGGCAAGGGTTTGTAGCCTTTTTCTTTTTGTTTAAAACCTCAGTTTAAATGATTTTTATAAAAAGATTTAACAAGTGTAAAAATATAATTTTTCCACTGTTATTCTTCTAAAAATGTGTAGTATTTAACAGAACCATTGGTTGAATTTTTGTAGCAACTGTTCTGTTTTACAATAATAAAAAGGATTAAATTGGAATAGTTTTGCTTCTGCTAAGTTGATTTTTAAAAATATTCTTTCATTAAAACTAGAAGCAAATATTTTTAAAATAACAACCTGGATGTATCAGAAATAACAAACATTTTTAAAATGACGTTGTGATCTATTTTGGAGTGAGCTACTTATTATTTTTATCTTTATACGCTGATAGAAAACCCGTGTGATGAAGGAGTCGGAGTGGAAGAACTCGAAGACCCCGGATACCAAGCTGACCAAGGCAAGCAGCCCTTTGACCATGACTGAGCATATGTTATATTGCATGCTAGTGTAACAAGTATGTCTGTTGCATGTGATCTTAAGTATTCGGTAAATCATTGAAGTGATGTTACCGAAGGCTCCTCCGGAGCACTTGCATTTTAAGCATGATCCTACCACCCATGAGGGTCATGCTAATATCATGTTGACAAGTAGAGCTAAGAATAATAGCATGAGCATGTTGTTTGTATAAATCAAAGGTTTATGAAAACGCCATCGGGTGCCACTAATGCCCGAGGGTGATGATGAGTTAGGTGGACACTAATAGAGTGAGCATTTTGTGTGTGTATGGTTTCGAAAACGGGATTAAATTTATGATGTGTCGACCGTCCCAACATTACATGTACGACCACATTACCCCTTTATGGGACGGGGCTTTGTTGATTACTCTGGTCGGTGCTAGCAAAGAGCCACATTATTAGTGGCGGGAGTGATGTGTGGTCACTCTCGTGATGGGGTCGTGCCAGGTAGCGCGACTATGCCATTTTTACGTGTTCTTGGCGGAACATTGGTCCCCACATGGTTGATACTGTCCAGAGTCAATGCTCGTAAGACGTACAACATGTGGACTGGGTACCAATCGAGTGAACTTCTTTTCCTAGTATCGTCAAGGGAAAGGCATTGATCGGGTACTTGCCTCGGGTATGTTATATACCACGAGTCGTGGATGACACGGAAGTTTCACGGATCTCGTGGGTCCAGTGTACTACCTCTTCAGAGTTTGAAACTATTCGATTAGCCGTGTCCACAGTCAAGTATAGTTGTGTAATCCTGCTAAAACTACGTCCAGTCGTTTTCGCATAAACCAAGTGTGTGTGAGTGTGTAGTAAATGGAGTTAACATGAAAGAGTTGATATGACCAAGTTTGGTGACTTGGCTTATAGGGTGAACCGAGAGTGTTCATCCCTCGACATATATATTGGTATTTGTGACCTGGTATTTACATGTTATCCTCCAAAGATGCATGTTATTGTTATCCTTCACTTGCATTTTTCGTATCGTGGGCTGTTTGAGAGTACATTCAGAAGTACTCATTGGCTTTCCACTGGTTATATTATTGACCAGACATGGAAGGACCGGAGTTTGGAGAAGCGTACGTCTTCGGAGACGCCCCTGCGAACTAGGAAGCTTCCCAGTCAGAATGCCTGTTGGTATATGATGATGGCATGGGCACCCACTTAGCCCTAAGATTTCCGCTACTAGTTGTATCCGTGTGATTTGGCCTTATAGGCCCTACCTTGTGAACTTGACCATTCGATCACGTTATGTAATAATTCGGTATTTGGATGTAAGACTCTTAATACTCCATATATGTGTGTTCGGTGAGCATTGATCTCTGTGATCACTGAGCATGTTCATTCGGCGATCTCGACTCGTAAGTCGGGGTCCCCACCGAGCCGGTATCAGAGCTATCCTGACTATAGGAAGCCTTAGGTAGCATGGACGATAGCCAAGACGATTAGTGCACTTAGACCTTAACCTGAGATTCTGCACCCACAAAAAACATTCTAACCCTCTCTCCTACATCTTGTACATGGCCGCCGTACCTGAGATGCTTCTCGAGACGAGCTTTCCCCTACTTCTGGGTGATAGCCTCGAGAAGTGCCAAGTACACCGCACACCCATCTTCCTCTACCACGAGCACTGGGTCAATGCCGACACCAAGGAATATCTCGTGGATGTGATAGTGAAGGCTAATGACTCCCCGACTAGTTGGTTCTTCGAAGGACCACAAATGGAGGATGTGATGCTGGCAGTGGAGACAGCCGCACGAGAGCCCTCGTGCGTCTCCGCGATATCCTTCCCGAGATGGCTAACGAGCCGGCTACTCGTCACCTACCTTTTATTAAGGATGGGACAGACGGGAGTTGGACACTCAACCCATCTTCAAAGGACGGGACGCCACTAAGATTTCAGACCTACTTCAGCCTCTCCTCCGACACTTTAACACACCTTTTGATCAAGGAGTCAACAAAGATTCGCCAAGAACTGCACCAAGTCAAGGATCTGCTCCGCATGGAGAAGATGAAGACTTGCAAGGTGAAGAAGGAAGGATCAAACGTTTCTTTCCAAGGAGGAGTACCACCGCTGCAGACCACTCCTATTCAAAGTCGCCGCTTGACCACGGAAGAGTACACTAAACTCTTCGCCACCTCGCCAACTAAGAGCCACCAAGATGGACCACTTCCTTCTCCCACCCCTCTGAAGGAGGAAAGTACCAATGAAGACGAAGACGAAGACCGTGCAGAACCCGCCTACGAAACCGAGCAGTCAGCCGCATAGGATTACGACTTGGGCAGTTAGGAGATTTCCCAAGCGTAGTACATTTATGTATCGATTCATGCGAACCATGATGTTGTGAGCATGTTGGATGCAAGTCGAGTACTGCCTTAGGCAGCTTGTAAGCGACTACATCGCTTGATTTAATCTAATGCATTACTATTTTCCAAAAATCATTGGCTAAAAAAAATTTCACACCAGCCCAGCACCAGACCCGTTTACTAGAGCAGCCTCCCTTATGATTTCGGCGAGTTCGGAAAATTGACCTGTCTACTCCCCTGACAGGATCATGATTGCAACTCATACCAACACCTTTCGCAACCTCGGCTCTGCCTGGTCAGGTCGACAACAAGGAACCGAAGGGGACGCTCAAGCTGGAGATCACCACGAGCAGCAACAAGACGATGTTCCACGCCCACCGCCTCCTCATGAAAACTTGACTATGGTTCAGTTCCTTCAAGCTCTCCATGAGGAACGTCAAGGCAATAACGCAGCTATTCAGCAGCTGGCTCAAGTCTTGGTGAACAACCCGTCGCAGAACGGGAATGGCAATGGTCGCTCTACTCTCTCTGAGTTCATGTGGACTACGCCACCCATATGCACGGAGGCGACTGAACCATTAGAGGCCGATGACTGGATCCGTACTAGCGAAGACCTCCTTGCACTGGTCAAATGCACTGATGATCGTGAGAAAGTTCTCTATGCATCTCACTGTCTCGGAGGCACGTCCAGAGCTTGGTGGGATGGATTTCAAATCTTGCGAGCAGGACAAGTCATCACCCGGGCAATGTTCAAGGAAGGATTCGGCGCTGCTCACATTCCTCCCGGAATGATGACCATTAAGAAGCGTGAATTCCGAGCTTTAAGGCAAGGCAGTGAGTCCATCAAGGAATATTTGCAGAAGTTCAACCTCATGTCGAGATATGCACCAGAGGATGTCAGCACTGAGGCTGCTAATGTGGAACACTTTATGGAAGTCCTGCAGCAATCACTCCAGTATGAAATGGTTGTTTGTGAATGCTGGACCTTCAGCGATCTGGTTAACAAGGCCCTTATGTTGGAGGATAAGCGTCGTACAATGGACGACACCCGTAAGCGCAAGATGATGGGTAGTGGAGGACCTAGTAATCCGAAGCCACGCCCATGGCAGTCATCTCCAGCAAGACCCAATTACCTGCAGCAACAGTACAAGTCTCCAACCTTTCTCCAGAACTACAAGCCTTAGCAGCAAGTCAACACCCAGCCAACATTCAACCCACCGAACAACAGTGGAGTTAAGACCAACCTTCCAGCACAAGTTACCTGCTTTGGATGGGGACAGACTGTAGTATTCCAGGCAGTGTCCCAACAAGAAGCCTAACGCACCGCGCCAAACCAAGGCCAAGGGGCACCAGGCAGGAACCAAGCGCCCCGCAACCAGTAGTATCACAGCAGGGGGCAGATCAATCATATCTCCACGGAAGAGGCACAGGAAGACAGGACTGCATTCTGGGTACGTTCCTCATCAACACCACCCCAGCAACAATATTGTTTGATTGTGGTGCTTCACATTATTTTTTCATGCAAAGATTTGCGAAAAATTGTGGTTTAAAGCCTACCCTGCTTAACGGGCAAATGGCAATACAAACCCCGGGAGCAGTATTAAGGACCACCTAGGGTGTAGGAAAGTCGGCATTTTTATCAATGGGATAAGATTCTCAGCAGATCTCATCGTCATTAAGTCGCAAGGCCTAGAAGTAATTCTCGGCGTGGATTGGGTGGCCAAACACCAGATCATCTTGGACTGTGCCAACAGGGCTATTACAATGACAAGTGACCAAGGGCTCAAAGTCAAGTATGTCTGTGAGCCAGTAACCACTCGTGTACCACAGGTTAATAGCCTTTCAAGAGAAGAGCTGGACCGAGTGCCGATAGTCTGTAAGTACCCGGACGTCTTTCCTGATGAGCTACCAGGGATGCCTACCGACCGAGACATCGAGTTCATCATTGAGCTCATGCCCGGAAGAAGCCTTATAGGATGGGATCTGAAGAGCTAGAAGAGCTGAAGAAGCAGCAGGATGAGCAACTCAGGAAAGCGTTCATTCATCCGAGTGCATCACCTTGGGGATCACCTGTCCTGTTCGTGGCTAAGTAGGATGGAACTATCAGACTCTGTGTCGATTACCGTTCTCTCAATGAAGTCACGATCAAGAACAAGTACCCACTCCACAAGATTTGAAGATTTGTTTGACCAGTTAAATGGAGCCAAGGTATTCTCCAAGATCGATCTCTGATCTGGATATTACCAACTGAAGATCCGAATTGAAGACATACACAAGACTGCGTTCGTGACACGGTATGGTCTATACGAATGCATTGTCATGTCTTTCGGGTTGACTAATGCCCCAGCTTACTTCATGTACCTCATGAACATGGTCTTCATGGAATACCTGGATAAGTCTGGTGTTGTATTTATTGCTGACATATTAATATTCTCCAAGTCCGAGGAAGAGCATGAGCAACACTTGAGGTTAGTGTTGGAGAAGCTTCGAGAGCACCAACTTTATGCCAATTCAGCAAATGTCAAATCTGGCTGAACAAAGTTGGATTCTTGGATCATACCATGAGAACAAGTGGCTTGGCAGTCGATCCCTCCAAGATTACTACGGTAACCAACTGGGAGTCGCCAATCGACTTGTAGGAAGTCCGGAGCTTCCTTGGGCTGCAGGATACTACCGCAAGTTCGTAGAAGGATTCTCCCGCATCGCTCGACCCGTGACTTAGCTCTTGAAGAAAGCCAAGAAGTTCGAATAGATGCTGGAGTGTGAAGCGAGCTTCCAGGAGTGGAAGAAGAGATTGACTAATGCCCCGGTATTGGCTACACCAGATATCAACAACGAGTTTGTGATATATTGTGATGCCTCCAGAACCGGGCTCGGTGGAGTCCTAATGCAAGCAGGTAGGGTCGTGGCATATCTGTCACGACAACTGCGCCCGCATGAGGAGAATTATGCCACCCATTATGCCACCCACACATGGCGACATTACCTTCTGGGGAAGCAATGTGAAATATACATCGACCATAAAAGTCTGAAGTATATCTTCACTCAAAGGGAACTTAATATGATGCAACGAAGATGGTTGGAGTTAATCAATGACTATGATCTCAGCATTCAATAAGACCCCGGTAAGGCCAATGTAGTGGTTGATGCCATAAGCAGAAAGACCAACACCTTGAATGTTATGCTCAAGGAAAGGCTACCTGCCTTATATGAAGAAATGGAGAACTTCAGGTTGGAGCTAGTGGAATCGGGATTCCTAGCTAACCTCGAAGTCAAACCAACGCTGGCTGGCGATATCAAGGAGGCCCAGAAGGGGTACAAGAGCATTGAAGGCATCAAGAAGAAGATCCAAGAAGGTAAGGCCCCAGAATTCTTAGTGGATGAGCAAGGAGTTGTGTGGTTTGGGAAACGCTTATGCGTACCCAACAAGGCAGAACTCAAGGACTTGATCCTACAGGAAGCACATGACACACCCTACTCTATTCACCCCGGTGGTACCAAGATGTATCAAGATCTCCGAGAAAAAGTTCTGGTGGCATGGGATGAAGAGGGAAATAGCCTCATATGTTGCCAAGTGCGATGTGGGCCAGCAAGTCGAGGCTGAGCATCAGCGACCTGCTGGACTGCTACAACCTCTCCAAGTGCCAGAATGGAAGTGCAACGAAGAAGGAATGGACTTCGTTACCGGCTTACCGAAGTCTAGCAGAGGCCATGACTCTATATGGGTCATCGTCAACCATCTGACCAAGGTGTCTCACTTCATTCCGGTCAGCACCACCTATGGGGGCGACAAGTTGGCTAGCCTCTACATTGAGCGTATTGTGAACCTTCACAGAGTTCCCAAGGAAATTTTGTCTGACCGAGGCACGCAGTTCACCTCAACATTCCGGAAGAAGTTTCAAGAATCCCTCGAAACTAAACTTTCTTTCAGCACTGATTTCCACCAGCAAACGGACGGACAGACGAAACGAGTAAATCAGATACTCGAAGATATGCTCCGCGTTTGTGTCTTGGCGCATGGTGCCAAATGTGAAGACTGTGTGCCGTTTGCTGAGTTCTCATATAACAACAACTACCAGTCTAGTCTCTAGACGACCCCATTTGAAGTGCTATATGGACGGAAGTGCCTCATCCCGCTCAACTGGTCCTAAACCGGTGAAGGGTTGATTTTTGGGGCGGAAGTTCTGCAAGAAGCAGAAGATAAGGTGCAGCTTGTTCGAGAAAACTTGAAGGCAGCCATGTCACGACAGAAGAGCTATGCGGACTCTCACCACAAATAAGTGGAGTTCGTTCCCGGAGACTAGGTGTACCTCCGTGTCACACCTCTTAAGGGAACCATGCATTTCCACGTTAAAGGGAAACTTCCTCCAAGGTTCATTGGACCTTTTAAGATCACGGCAAGGCCTGGAGAAGTTGCTTACCAGTTGGAGCTACCTCCGGAACTTTATGGTGTGCACAACGTCTTCCACACGTCACAACTTCGGAAGTGTCTTCAAGTGCCAAACCATCCTGATCTTTACAAGGGCATTGACCATGAGGCCATCGACCTTGTGCCAGATCTCACGTACTGCAAGAAGCCGATCCGCATCCTGGATGAAGCAGAGTGTTGCACCAGAAGCCGCACCATCAAGTATTTCAAGGTTCAGTGGAGCAACCACATTGAAGGAGAAGCAACATCGGAGCATGAAGACTATCTCCGATCTGAGTTTCTGTACCTTTTTAGTGCCTAGCTTAGGAATCTCGGGGACGATATTCTTGTAAGGGTAGGTCCGTCACACCCTGCTTTCACTACCACTTTTTTGTAATTCAAAAATTTAAGTTTGTTAAAAAAATTCAAAACTGATGTTGTGAGTGCCATGATTGTCATTGTATGCTTGTATGCTTGATCATGTGATATTGAAAACCACATTTCTCATGATTTAATTAATCTCAAAACCTTTTTCTTATTTTTGGTTAAAGCAAAACCCTGCTTTGGATTGCACTACAAGTCCTTGATGGCAAGGAGTGCTCTTACCCAAAGTTGGTGATCCGGTTCTATCACCATCTTAGAGCACGAAAACCATATAATAATTATTTTATGAATTATTTTTCTAATTTAATTGCATGTCCATTTCAGAGGCAAGAAATGGTATTCCTATATGGAAAAATACTTTTCTGCCTTAGAAAAATCAGAGAAGATTTAGAGATGATCACAAGGACATATATTTTCCATACATAAGATTTCAACACCTATTTATATTACTATTATTTGATTAAAACCCTGAAAACCCATTATGTCTGTTTTGACCTTTTGAAATATTTCCAAAGGAAATATTCTGAATAAATTCCTAGAAAATTCCAGTGGTATCCCTAAGCCATATTTGGTGTCCATAGAAAATTTCACCTTGATCCAAGGTGATTAAGGACACCAAATAGTTGCAAAAACCCTTCTGTTCAGAATGAAGTTAGAGCAACTCTACATAGCAAAGTTTGTCCAATGGAGATGAAACTCTGCAGGAGTGCCTGATACCTCAAATGAGGGCTCCATGCCAAAAATGGGATTTGGGGAACTTAATTTGCCCATACTCTCTTTGGAAGGAACATATATGGTCATTTGGTCATGTTTTCAAGTTTACAAAGCTAAACTTGTCCAATGGAGCACCTTCTGACAGATGGGTAAAACCCCTCCTAACCTTAGCTAAACCCAACCCTTTCTCCCAAACTCTCAGATTAGGTGGCTAGCATCAATGACAAGCCCAAGTCAACTGCCCACTCTCTAGTTCAAAGTAGAAATGCCAAAAACCCCAATCTAAGCTTCAGCCTCCCCTGAAGTGTCCATCCTCTTCCCCGACAACCCCTCTACATCAGGCGACCATCAGGGCCCCTTCTCTCCCGCGCGAAGAGCTGGTGCGACACGTGCCCGCGAGAACCAGAACCGGCCACAGATGCGTGGCCACGGTAGCTCGCCTCTTCCCTCTCCCTCTCTCTCGCATTGAGTTTTGTAGGTCCAGAACCACGTCCTGAGACCGTGGTTTATACCCTGGCTTCTCTCTGCACCGCCATGCGCGCCACGGTGAATCACCGGCGCTCCCGAGTCAGCTCATCGTTGTGGGCCTATATATAGCCTCTCCCCTCGCTCCAGCACCCCTCATTCCTCATCGCAGCAGCCTCAATCACCTCCCTAGCCTCATATTTGAGAAAGCCCCGGTACTCGAGATCGACCGAGGCCCCTCTGCCTTGGAGCTCTAGTAGATCTACGGCAACACATCGGCTCCTGCATCCCTCTACCCAACAGACCACTCCCCGTGACGTCAGGAATCTTTCCCCTTTCTTCCCCGACCAAATCCGTGTACCTAGCTACCACCTCCAACTTCACCTGAAACCCATCCGCCGAGGCTACATCATCGCTGGTGAACCCGAGCCCCTCCGCTGTCATCTCGACCATCATCAGGTAGGAGACGACCAGCCGGACCCATTCCTGTCGTTGTTAGGGCCCAAGGAAGTCGGTAGCCACGCCGGCGTCCTCCTCCTCCTCTCTGGCCAGAGGTAGGAGACGACCTCGATAGGTGTGCCCCACCTGTCGGTGGCCCATCTCTCACTCCCTCGCTGCCCGCAGCCACTGACCACAGGGGCCCGCGCGTCAGGTTCAAACCTGACGGCGCGTGCGCCTGGGCAGGCTGTTTGTCTGGCCATTGGGCCGGCCTAGTCCCAGGGCAAGCCAGGCCAGGGTGTGTAGCCTTTTTCTTTTTGATTTCAAACCTGAGTTTAAATTATTTATATAAAAAGATTTAACCATTCTAAAAATATAATTTTTCCACTTTTATTCTTCTAAAAATGTATAGTATTTAAAAGAACCATTGGTTGAATTTTTGTAGCAACTCTTGTGTTTTACAATAATAAAAAGGATTAAATTGGAATAGTTTTGCTTCTACTAAGTTGATTTTAAAAATATTATTTCATTAAAACCAGAAGAAAATATTTTGAAAATAACAACCTGGAATTATCAGAAATAACCAACATTTTTAAAATGACTTTGTGATCTGTTTTGGAGTGAGCTACTTATTATTTTTATCTCCATACGACTATAGAAAACCCGTGTGACGAAGGAGTCGAAGCGGAAGACCTCGAAGACCCCGGATACCTAGCTGACCAAGGCAAGCAGCCCTTTGACCGTGTCTGAGCATATGTTATATTGCATGCTAGTGTAGCAAGTATTTCCGTTGCATGTGATCTTAAGTATTCGGTAAATCATTGAAGTGATGTTACCGAAGGCTCCTCCAGAGCACTTGAATTTTGAGCATGATCCTACCACCTATGAGGGTCACGATAATATCATCTTGATAAGTAGAGCTAAGCATAATAGCATGAGCATGTTGTTGGTATAAATCAAAGGTTTATGAAAACCCCGTCGGGTGCCACTATTGCCCGAGGGTGATGATGAGTTAGGTGGGCACTTTCGGAGAAGTGGTGCACCTGGTATTTTGTGTGTGTATGGTTTCAGAAAGGGGAATAGATTTATGATGTGTCGACCGTCCCAACCTTACATGTACGACCACGTTACCCCTTTATGGGACGAGGCTTTGTTGATTACTCTCGTCGGTGTTAGCAAAGAGCCACATTACTAGTGGCGGGACTGATGTGTGGTCACTCTCGTGATGGGGTCGTGCCAGGTAGGGAGACTATGCCGTTTTTACGTGTTCCAGGCACACCGTTGGTGCCCACATGGTTGATACTATCCAGAGTCGGTGTTCGTAAGACATACAACGTGTTGGCTGGGTACCAATCGAGTGGACTTCTTTGCCTAGTATCGTTAGGGGAAAGGCATTGATGGGGTACTTACCTCAGGTATGTTATATACCACGAGTCGTGGATGAAACTGAAGTTTCCCGGATGTCGTGGGTCCAGTGTACTACCTCTGCAGAGTGTAAAACTACTGGAATAGTCGTGTCCACGGTCAAGGACAATTGGGTAATCCTGCTTAAACTACGTCCAATCATTTCCGCATAAACCAAGTGTGTGTGAGTGTGTGGTAAATGGAGTTAACATGAGAGAGTTGATATGACCAAGTTTGGTGACTTGGCTTATAGGGTGGACCCAGAGTGTTTAGCCCTCGACAAATATATGGGTATCTGTAACCTGTTCTTCAAATAGCATATAACTTATGTTGCATACCCATGATCATGTTTGTTTACAACAAAGATATTATCCACCAAAGATGCATGTTATTGGTATCCTTCACTTGCATTGTTCATATCATGGGCTGTTTGCAAGTACATTCAAAAGTACTCATTGGCTTGCCACTGGTTATATTATTGACCAGACATGGAAGGACCCGAGTTTGGAGAAGAGTATGTCTTCGGAGACGCCCCTACGAACTACGACGCTTCCAAGTCAGAATGCCTGTTGGAATTATGCCCTAGAGGCAATAATAAATATAGTTATTATTATAATTCCTGTATCAAGTTAATCGTTTATTATCCATGCTATAATTGTATTGAATAAAGACTTGTATACATGTGTGGATACATAGACAAAACACTGTCCCTAGCAAGCCTCTAGTTGGCTAGCCAGTTGATCAAAGATAGTCAGGGTCTTCTGATTATGAACAAGGTGTTGTTGCTTGATAACTGGATCACGTCATTAGGAGAATCACGTGATGGGCTAGACCCAAACTAATAGACGTAGCATGTTGATCGTGTCATTTTGTTGCTACTGTTTTCTGCGTGTCAAGTATTTGTTCCTATGACCATGAGATCATATAACTCACTAACACCGGAGGAATGCTTTGTGTGTATCAAACATCGCAACGTAACTGGGTGACTATAAAGATGCTCTACAGGTATCTTCGAAGGTGTTCGTTGAGTTAGTATGGATCGAGACTGGGATTTGTCACTCCGTGTGACGGAGAGGTATCTCGGGGCCCACTCGGTAATACAACATCACACACAAGCCTTGCAAGCAATGTGACTTAGTGTAAGTTGCGGGATCTTGTATTACGGAACGAGTAAAGCGACTTGCCGGTAAACGAGATTGAAATAGGTATGCGGATACTGACGATCAAATCTCGGGCAAGTAACATACCGAAGGACAAAGGGAATGACATACGGGATTATATGAATCCTTGGCACTGAGGTTCAAACGATAAGATCTTCGTAGAATATGTAGGATCCAATATGGGCATCCAGGTCCCGCTATTGGATATTGACCGAGGAGTCTCTCGGGTCATGTCTACATAGTTCTCGAACCCGCAGGGTCTGCACACTTAAGGTTCGACGTTGTTTTATGCATATTTGAGTTATATGGTTGGTTACCGAATGTTGTTCGGAGTCCCGGATGAGATCACAGATGTCACGAGGGTTTCCGGAATGGTCCGGAAACGAAGATTGATATATAGGATGACCTCATTTGATTACCGGAAGGTTTTTCGGAGTTACCGGGAATGTACCGGGAATGACGAATGGGTTCCGGGTGTTCACCGGGGGGCAACCAACCCCGGGGAAGCCCATAGGCCTTGGGGGTGGTGCACCAGCCCTTAGTGGGCTGCTGGAACAGCCCAAGAAGGCCCTATGCACCATAAGAAGAAAATCAAAGAGAAAAGAAAAAAAAGAGGAGGTGGGAAAAGGGGGTAGGACTCCTCCTTCCAAACCTAGTTGGATTCGGTTTGGAAGGGGAGGGTTGCCCCCCTTGGCTCGGCCGAACCCCTTGGGGGTCCTTGGACCCCAAGGCAAGGCTCCCCCTCTTCCTCCTATATATACGGAGGTTTTAGGGCTGATTTGAGACAACTTTTCCACGGCAGCCCGACCACATATCTCCACGGTTTTACCTCTAGATCGCGTTTCTGCGGAGCTCGGGCGGAGCCCTGCTGAGATTAGATCACCACCAACCTCCGGAGCACCGTCACGCTGCCGGAGAACTCATCTACCTCTCCATCTCTCTTGCTGGATCAAGAAGGCTGAGATCATCGTCGAGCTGTACGTGTGCTGAACGCGGAGGTGCTGTCCGTTCGGCACTAGATCGTGGGACTGATCGCGGGACGGTTCGCGGGGCGGATCGAGGGACGTGAGGACGTTCCACTACATCAACCGCGTTCAATAACGCTTCTACTGTGCGGTCTACAAGGGTACGTAGATCGAATACCCCCTCTCTTAGATGGACATCACCATGATAGGTCTTCGTGCATGTAGGAAAATTTTTGTTTCCCAAGCGACGTTCCCCAACAGTTTTTACGTGTTCCAGGCACACCGTTGGTGCCCGCATGGTTGATACTATCCAGAGTCGGTGCTCATAAGACGCACAACGTGTTGGCTGGGTACCAATCGAGTGGACTTCTTTGCCTAGTATCGTTAGGGGAAAGGCATTGATGGGGTACTTACCTCAGGTATGTTATATACCGCGAGTCGTGGATGAAATAGAAGTTTCCCGGATGTCGTGGGTCCAGTGTACTACCTCTGCAGAGTGTAAAACTATTGGAATAGTCGTGTCCACGGTCAAGGACAATTGGGTAATCCTCCTTAAACTACGTCCAATCATTTCCGCATAAACCAAGTGTGTGTGAGTGTGTGGTAAATGGAGTTAACATGAGAGAGTTGATATGACCAAGTTTGGTGACTTGGCTTCTAGGGTGGACCCAGAGTGTTTAGCCCTCGACAGATATATGGGTATCTGTAACCTGTTCTTCAAATAGCATATAACTTATGTTGCATACCCATGATCATGTTTATTTACAACGAAGATATTATCCACCAAAGATGCATGTTATTGGTATCCTTCACTTGCATTGTTCATATCATGGGCTGTTTGCAAGTACATTCAAAAGTACTCATTGGCTTGCCACTGGTTATATTATTGACCAGACATGGAAGAACCCGAGTTTGGAGAAGAGTATGTCGTCGGAGACGCCCCTACGAACTACGACGCTTCCAAGTCAGAATGCCTGTTGGAAGAGGCTGATGGCATGGGCACCCGCTTAGCCCTAAGATTTCTGCTACTAGTTGTATCCGTGTGATTCGGCCTTATAGGGCCTACCTTGGGAACTTGACCATTCGGTCATTTGATGTAATAATTCGGTATTTGGATGTAAGACTCTTAATATTCAGTATCTGTGTGTTCGGTGAGCATTGATCTGTGGGATCACTGAGCACGTTCATTTGGCGATCTCGACTCGTAAGTCCGGGTCCCCATACCTCACGAGGAGGAACGGCATCAAGACCCGCAGGGGACCTCCTCAGGACCCCTCCAGAGCGGCGGACAATCCGAGGCGAGGCCCAGCCTCAGGAGTTAAAGGTGACGCAGAAGGAGGACAAGCAAACCACAGATGGCAGAGCAGTGAAGCCCCCCTTTTTTGTGCAAAGTGGGCCAAGTTGTACCCGGGATCCGAAGGCATCTTCCAAAGGTTTCCACTTTGGTGTAACCAAGCCACCGCCGCCCGCCAGAAGGACGAACGTCATCCCTGCAGCGCGGGCAGCCACTTTGTAGGCGAAGACCTCCTTTGGATAGGGGAGCACGTTCCCCTGTCCCCCTTTAAAATGGGCCATTGTGGGATCCTTTCCCGCCGAAACAATAAGGGAAGAGGACCATGGCCACCGCTATATGTAGAGGATAGGTCGCTTCGTAGAGGGGGATCGGAATTCTAGACCTTCATTCATCCACCATCACACCTCTAAAGCCACCTAACCTCAAGAGGCCGAAGGACGCTGTACTAGTTCATTCACCAACCTCCACGAGAGGCAATCCACCAGAGCAGGAGTAGGGTTTTACGCTTCCCATCTGCCCGAACCTGGGTAAACTGCCATGTTCCTTGCCTCCCTCATCATCCTGTGAGTTCTTAGTCTTGCCCACCGAGTAACGAGCCTGGTAAATCGAATTTGTTGGGTGGTCTCCGCGCGCGCCCCTGAGTTTGAATCTTAGAGGTTTTGCGGAGCCCAAAATCCGACAGTCCCCCACTTCATTCGGGGATGGGGCTTCCCGATCCACCCCTTTGTCAGGAGCTTGATGTTCTACTACGGGTTAGATTTCCATTATCTCCCCCCAAATTCAATCATGCATATCTCCACCTTCATCATTGTTTGTGAGGCCTTCCTTCGGGTTCATCCACACTTCGGGCTGTGGCTTAAACTTTTAATATCAAGCCAAAGTCGGTTAGCATTCAGCACACCGACTGTGGTGGGCCATGATAAGCAAGCTTTGCCGTGTGGCATGACGAGAGGGCACCTTGATTCACACAATCAAGGGCTGGCGGAAGGAGTGGTTCTACATTACGGAGCCACAAGAAGAAAATTGGGCAGTGCCAACGCATTCAGGTCTGGACCACCCATAAGGCTAACCTCGTGGGTTAAGAAAGGCCTAGATTGGGGCTCGGCTCTGAATGTGAAGCTGCTACAGAAGCGCATCACACAGATGGTGGCGACAAACATCGAGCTGACCGACATGGTCCAAGTTATGCTCCATCGCCACAACCTTCGCTGCCAATTTTGGGATAACCTAATGTGGGTCTACAAGCCCAACGACCCCTGGGTGGTGCAGGAATTCTACCGCACCACTCGTGGGAACCTGTGGCGGATACTGCTCAAGCCTCAGCAGGAGTGGTCGGCCGAGGATTACGACAGTGGCTTGGATGCTAAGACCCCCCCTTTGGAGGTATGTCTGAGCTCTTATTGCTACTTAAAGTTCCAATTTTATTAAGGGTGTTATTATTTCTACTACCGTGCATGCAGGATTGGCTGGCCAAAGCAGAAAACTTAGATGACCTATTTATTCAAGCAAGGTAGTTCCGCTACGGACTAGATAACATGATAAAAAGGCTTTGCTACCTGATACGTATCCGTCGTATCTATAATTTTTTATTGTTTCATGCCAATATTCTACAAGTTTCATATACTTTTGGCAACTTTTTATACTATTTTTGGGACTAACATATTGATCCAGTGCCCAGTGCCAGTTCCTGTTTGTTGCATGTTTTTGTTTCACAGAATATCCATACCAAACGAAGTCCAAACATAATAAAAACTTACGGTGATTTTTTTGGAATATTTATGATTTTTGGGAAGAAGAATCAACGCGAGGCGATGCACGGAGGGCCCACAAGCCCTATAGCCGCCACCAGGAGGTACACCGGCGGCTGGCAGGCTTGTGACCACTCCTTAAAGCAGTTCGAGCCCTTCTATCGCCGCAAGAGATATAATATCTGGAAGAAAATCGTGTTGAAGTTTCAGCCCAATCGGAGTTACGGATCTCCGGGAATTTAAGAAACAGTGAAACGCAAAATCTAGGAGCGCAGAAACAGAAGGACACACAGAGAGAGATCCAATCTCGGAGGGGCTCTCGCCCCTCCGCCGCCATGGAGAACATGGACCAGAGGGGAAACCCTTCTCCCATCTAGGGATGAGGTCAAGGAAGAAGAAGAAGGAGGGGGGCTCTCTCTCCCTCTCTCCCGGCGGCGCCGGAACGCCGCCCGGGACATCATCGTGTGACGGCGATCTACACCAACACCTCCGTCATCCTCACCATAATCTCCATCATCTTCCCCCATCTATATTCAGCGGTTCACTCTCCCGCAACCCGCTGTATCCTCTACTTGAACATGGTGCTTTATGCTACATATTATTATCCATTGATGTGTTGGTATCCTATGATGTCTGAGTAGATTATCATTGTCCTATCGGTGATTGATGAATTGCTATGATTGGTTTAATTTGCTTGTGGTTATGTTGTTGTCCTTTGGTGCCCATCGTATGATCGCGCGCGTGGATCACACCATAGGGTTAGTTGTATGTTGATAGGACTATGTATTGGCAGGCTAGAGGGACAGAAGATTCAAACCTAGCATAGGAATTGATGCATATGGTATTGAAGGGGGACCAATATATCTTATTGCTATGGTTGTGTTTTACCGTAATGAACGTTAGTAGTTGCGGACGCTTGCTAATAGTTCCAATGATAAGTGCATAGAATTCCGAGTAAGGGATGACATGCTCGCAGAGTCCTCTCCCACATAATACTTGCTATCGATCTAGTAACGTAGTCAATTGCTTAGGGACAATTCCGCAACTCCTACCACCACTTTTCCACACTCGTTAGACACTCGTAGTTGTTTCTTTATCTAACCAGCCCCTAGCTTTATTTACGTGTTCTTTACTTTCTTGCAAGCCTATCCTTTCACTCCTACAAAGTACTTCTAGTTTCATACTTGTTCTAGGTAAAGCGAACGTAAAGTGTGCGTAGAGTTGTATCGGTGGTCGATAGAACTTGAGGGAATATTTGTCCTACCTTTAGCTCCTCGTTGGGTTCGACACTCTTACTTATCGAGAAAGGCTACAATTTATCCCCTATACTTGTGGGTTATCACTACCCTGCATGCTTGCCCACGATCACGACGACGCCACAGTCTTCTGGATAGTTCACGTACAGGCGGTCGTTCTCCTCATCGTACTGCCACTCCAGCTGTGTGCCATTGGGATCACCAGTGTCGGGCGTACCTTTACCTATTGGGGTGTTGAAGTAATCTGTGAGCCATGGGGACTCAGCAATCTATGACCTCGGTGCCAGAACTAGTCAAGTTATTAGGTAAGGAAGGTTCAGTGTTTAGGTTGCATCATCCTAAGCATTTATGGTGGCTAACTTACGTTGAACAAGTTATTGATGGTGGTCCATTCTAACGATCGAGGACTAGCTGATCAATAAGTGATCCTGAACACCTACTTACGCCAATCATAACCCCACCGTGTTCCCGATCGAAGAGAGGTCTTCGAAGGGGACAGTCACGGTTACGCACACGGTTGGCAATTTTATTAGGATTAGTTCAAGTTATCTATAACCGGATGTTAACAAATATTCCAAGTTGCCACATAATCGCGGGCATGGCTTTCCGAAAGATTATACCCTGCAGGGGTGCTTCAACTAGTCCATCACAAACGGTCGCGGGCCGCAAAGTAATCCTCTATCTGGAATCTCGTGATCTCGTCGGATTCCTTAGAGGAAAACCTCAACTCTGGGGAGAACCAAAGCTTCACCGTGATTCCTATACGCAAGATATATCACTAAGGTAAGACAAGACTAGCAGGACCTCCCGGTGTGTCGACGACCCTGATAAGAGACACGTATCTCAGTCTCAGGACAACACCATCTATGCATAGTGGACAATGACCAATGCCTCAAGTTTCCCCGAGATGGTATTGCCGACTGCTAGGTGGGTGTACCAACACTCATGAAGAGCACTGGCCCGGGTTGTTGACTAATTCCTCAGGGTAGCTATTTCCTATGCAGATTATTATTAAGTGATTAGCAAATTAAAACCAAAGCTGGGTCCTGCCGGACAAGTCTTAACACTACATGATTTATCAAGGGGGTCCCCATAACAACCCCGAACGTGTTGGGAGCGATGAGTTATGGAATCAAACATCGGTAGCCGGAAACTATGGCGGCAATAATGGAACAAAACACCCGGCAAAAGGCTAGGCCTTCCGTTATTTACCAAGTACATAGGTGCATTAATAAAATAACAGATTTAACATAATGATATCAAACTCATGTTATCACATGACACAATTGCACCTGCAACTAGCAACTCTAACATTAGTAGCTGAGCAAGCCTACTTAGCCATTCAAGATTTGCTAGGAGGGGAAAGTGTTTGGGTTTCATGGCAATTTCAGGAGTCACTTATTTTAGTGGTACGCAGAGAGCATACGACGAAGGAAACGTGAATCTAGCATAACAAGTCTAGAGATGGAATCAAGGTCATATCATCTTGCATGTGATGTCTTGAGCTTGGAACTGCTCTTGTTCGTCCTGCACGTACTCTCCCGGATCCACGTACACGTTCTCCGATCCCGATGCTACCCAACATGAAAATAGCAACCAATGAACAATCGCACAACAAGATGCAACAAGCACATGATGCATGAGATGAAAATGAACATGCATCTCTATTCTAGTCACTTGCACAAGCATGACAAGAAAATACAAAATTCTGTACAGAACTATACTCTAAGCTATCTTGACATGCATGAGGATGACATGAACAGATGCGTCACGTGAAAACGATGCAAAAACATATAAAGAACGTAACGATCGGAGCTACGGATCAACCAAAATCAACGAAACAAGAAATGGAGTCTTGCGGATCAAATCTATCACAACACACTCCAATGGCATACTTCTGGTATTCCCAGTTTGCCAAACCACAAAACAAACAAGTAGGTATGGAGTGGTGCAAGGAATCTTACCACACCATCAACTATGCACTCACAAGCATCAAAAGATCAAAACTATACAATCTGTCCTAAACAGCATCATAGCAGTTTGGGAGCTACATGCAAAGCACCTACAACCACCCAAATGTGCCAAATAAGATATGTGGCAGAAGCTATTCAAAGCTCTACAAGCATGAGCAAAAATATAATACAATGGAGTTTCACACAGAAAGTTCTACAGCAGCTAACTTGGACAAAAACATCAGTTTTCAGGGACTTGGTGAAATTCTCAGATTCTCACTAGTTGTTTATGCTCTGAAGCATTTTGACAGCACCCAAAACAATATCTGGAGGAAGCCAAATGGAATGAAACTTGACAGAGAGCTAGACAAACACAAAAGCTACAACTTTCCAGTTGATTGCAGGGGCTGAATCCCAACACATGAACTTCTACAAACACAACTACAGGGGAAGAAAATATAAGCAGATTGTCAGACCTAGTGAAAATCACAGATTTTCACTAAACTAGAATTTTCAGCCACATGCCTACTTATACTAAGAGGAACTTGCACATATGAACTCCTAAGCATGAAAAAAAATCCAACATGCTATAGACGGGGTGACCCTCTAATGCCACAACAAGGAATCAACCTCCACTACACCACGACACTGCATTTCCAACAACCAGGTTGGTTAGAAATACAGCTTTCGATGACAAACAGTTGGTCGGGAAATATTATTGCCAACTGATCATGTCTGTTGGGAAAAGTCCAGACGGGAAAGCCCTTTCCCGACCGACATATTTTTCCCGACCGACTTTTTGATGGCTATGGAGTATCTTTCCCGACCAACAGCCTGTTGGGCCTGTCATGGGCTTTTCCCGACCAACAATCCGTCGGGGGTGCCATGGGCCTTTCCCGACCAACAATCTGTTGGGGTAGCCATGGATCATTCCCGACCAACATTCAGTTGGGCTTTGCGTCAGCCTTTCCCGACCGACATTCAGACGACATTTGTATTGCCGACCAACAATGTGATGTTTTCTTTCGCCGACCAACAAATCATTAACAATTTTTAGCTAACCACAGTTGTTATTAACCAATGGTACTGATTGTTACATATATATAGTTCATGTGTTCTAATAATAATCATGAAGACATCCTCCATGAGGTGCACCAAAATTTTTTATTCCATTAATTAATTGTCACATACACACGCTTCAGTCTGTTCCAAGAATAACCACCAGGACATCATACATCAGGTTCACAAAAAAGGACAGCTAAAAGATGCTAGTATGAGACATGAGTTGTACAAAATGAAGGCTAAATATCCAGGTGACACGGATCGCTGGCTTCATAGTTCCTTGTGAGTGTTGTCCTTTTATTTGAGTGTTGTACTTTTCTTTGCTTCCTACAAAAGTTAAACAAGTCTCAATTATAAGAATACAATATCATAAACTGCATTTTCTTTGCTTGTTTTTATTTTACAAACATTTCATATGTGAGTAGTCCATATATATATATGCTAGTAGGATATAATACGTAGAAGCAAAAATCTGTATTTCTTATAGTACTACATACATATATAAAAGTCTCATGTTACCCACATGGCTGAAGATTCATAAGCATCGTCAAGGAGTACAAAGAAAAGGTATCAAGTAATTAGAAGCAAAATAGTTTAAGAGATGACACATGCATATTTAAAAGTAATTAATTAGGAGCAACAAGTTTAAGAGGTTAACTGGCTCAAGTGGGTTTTAACAAGGCACAATAGAACAATCTAGCTATATTCTGTGAATAAACAAAAATAGAAAAACATTAAGAATTTACCATCACTCTGAATACCATGCACCAAATAGTTCTTATTGAGATGCAATTAAATCAATCATTTATGCCATCACTTCAGCCTGCACTACAGTAGTTGTCAAGATAGAGAACAATGCAGAAGAATAATTAGAATGCTTCATGTTGCGTATAGTTTATGACTAGCTAGTAGCAGCAAAAGTACATAGCTGGAGGGGTCTAACAAAGGATAACTTATTTGCTTACATAATTGATGTAGTAATCTAGAAGATTTAAACTCGTGCTCTACTATCAAGTCAATGGTTATAAGAAAAAGTAAATGCAATGGAGCCTTTAGGCATATTTACACCACATAATAAGAAGTAGTAAGTAGAAATACTTGGTAACAAGTCTAAGGAGTTAATAACTAATCCTAGAACTCTAATTGCCTTATACAAAGGATGAGTGGTATTTCCAATAATAATTGAGCATAGAAGATACATTGGGTTTCATATTATTCCTCCCTTACATGTCAAGCTGGTTGAATGGATGGTTCTTCACCTATAGTTCTATACCAAAAAAGATATAGTTAGATATGACTGCTAATATTGAAATATCACGTGTGAACATAAATAGATGCTGCATCGGACATATCTGAATATGCATTTCGTCTTTTCGACATGAAGTGCAGAAAATAGACAACATACCATAAAATCTCACATGACGAGCTCCTCTAGTACGCCATCTTCCTTGAACATGACGTTCTCTTATAGGCATGTTTTGTTTGAATATTCCTATGTAATGAACATTGTAAAACCCCGGTTATGATAAAATATGCATAAACACTGATTTTAGTTAACAAAAAGCACTGGAAAAAGAGAAAATAGAAAGGGTCGAAACCTGCCGAATGCCGCAAACTGAAAATTTTAAACATGTACTAAAAACTGAACATAAATCAAACCTCATCTGGTTTTTGTTGGGAGATAAGCAATGTGAAAGAATTGATGAAATACTGAGTACTGATAACTAAAGGTCTCAATAACAACTGGTGACAAATAAACTGATGAAATAATATATACACAAATGAATAATAAACTGATGCACTGGAGTAATAAGGAGCTAAGGAACTGAAGGAAAAAAAGAAAATGAGAAGACTAATAACTAAAGTAGAAAGAGAGACTAAAAAATTAAGGGACCAAATAACTAAGAAAGTAAGAAAATTATGAATTTCTAATGTCCGAAGAAAGGGAATTGAAGAGAGGATGAAGACTAAGAAAAGAAAAAAAGAGACTAAGGACTCAGATACTTAAGAGAAAAATAATCAATAATGAAGAAAGAAGTGAAGATTGAAAAAAGAGAAACTGATACTGATGAAAGAGAGTGTGGACACTGAAAACATGAATAAGAAATTGAGGTACTAGGAACACAGAGACTTACGAAAATGGAACTGGGGTACTAGGAACTGGCAGACTTAAGAAAAAAAGGGTACTAGGAAACCGAGGAACTCGAGGAGAAAAATGAGGAACTCTAATAGAAAGATAAACTGAATAAATAACCAAAATGAACCATGAATTCACGAATCTCAACTAATGGCATGTGTAAGCAACAGTATCACTAATAAAGCATTAAGATTTACAAATCTCAAACTGCTTTCCAAAACTGTCCAAATCATAAATAAGAGCTGCACCGCTCAATCTGATTATGATCCCGCCCTTCAGATGAATATAGGATTGGACTTTGACTTGCAACTAACAAACATGAAGTGGTTGAGGTATTAGACGGTAATGACGACTATTCTCTTTGCAGGGGAGTGAGGGCAACCAACTTGTTATTGGTAGTTTGATGATGTACAACTACACGTAGGTTATCAGTTTTTTTAGCCTACTCAACTGTATGGTTGGCTTGAGACAACAATGTTCATGGAAGAAAACACACTACCATACTATGCTATAGTGTTACAACTTACAATGCTTGATTCAGATCTGGTTCAGAGGAAATATCCTCCACAAACACGTTTCTTTGCCACTACATCCACATTGAAACTTGGGTAGCATGCTCTCCTTTTGGTCTTGTGATTGGCACAAATAGATTGAGTTATGTGTCAACGAACCTCATCTTCTGCATACAAGGAAAAAAATGTTGTTCATATCTCTGAACCCAACTAAGGAAAAAGAGTGAAATAAGCACCATAATGCAGTGCTGAAACCATTCCTTACCCTTCTCTCCTAAAAGTTTAGGCTGTGCACCCGCATATACTACTATATAGCAGCCAATGAGAAGAGTGTTGATGGAGCACGGGTAAGGGGGAAACCTGTGGTTGATACCCTCTGTCACGTCCCGTCGCTCGATTTGTCGATCGAGGAGGGTGGATGTGGATGGCTATGTGGTGGAAACGGATCTGGGTGGAGAAGCACATCCTCCTCCTCTAGCCGACATGGAAGACCAAATCTCCCTCCTCTTCCATCCATGGTGGCGATGACCACAGTTTGATCCCCGCAGAGTCGATGGGAATGGGGACCGGATCAGTAGCCGAGGCAGCCTCCCATTGGCGCTCGTCAGCAACAACGAGCATGGTCTTCTAGGGCAGCGCTCATCTGCAGGAGGCTGAGCCTCGTCTTCCCTGAGATCTGCTCGCCGCACCCCATGAAGATGAGGGTTCGAGCAGAGATTGTACGTACCTAGTCAAGGAAGTTTCGAGCGCATGGGGGTAGATGGTGTGCGACGGCAGGCCAGTAGGTACGGGAGCGGAAGGATGGTGCGGGGGATGGGGGCACGACGGAGAGGCCGGGGGGCGGAGCCCATGGCGACTAGCATGGGGAATGAGGAGGGGAAACTAGGGATTTGGTGTGGTGACTTATCTGCAGGGGGGATTTCGCGGGCTTGGACCAAATGTTGGCGCTCATTTTTTTCTATGCGCGCGCACGCCCTTGCAATAGACTGTTGGTCGGCATTATTTACCGACCGACGAACCGATGGGCACAAGAGCTTTCCCGACCGACCGTGTGACAGGAAATATTCTGGTATTGCCGACCGACTGTTTGTTACTGTTCGCACAATTTCCCAACAGACTGTTTGTTACAAGTTTTCTCGACCAACTATCGGTCGGTGATACTGACTTTTCCTAACACCCATCTGTAGGGAATGAAGTGTCGTGGTGTAGTGCTCTTGGGCTCATCACATCACATGGAACCAAGCTCTAAACATTGAACAAAACAGAAATATGACACTCCTAGAAAGTGTTCCAAAGTGGAATTTGAACCCACCATTGGATTCCTAGGATGATTCTACCCCAAAAACATATATAAAACATAGGCACTTGCATATAACAAATGGGCTCAAAGCTAAGAAGAAAATAAGCATGGAATCACATAGAGGTGAATAGTGCATCATCACATGTGCTTCTCCCTAGAACACCGCCTACACATGCACTTGCACACTATCAACACTCCAATGGTGACATGAGGGTTTAGACCTCATGTATGTGTGCCATAGCACATCACCTTTCACACACACCATCATCAAGCATACACCACTCACATACATACACTACATCATGCATCCTACACCTACACATACAAGCTAGCCACAAGTGCTTATCAAGGCACATCATGCCTTGGGCATGTGTGTGACACACACACACACAAGCACACACAACATCACATGATCATCTACACACACACATAAGAACCACTACTCCTACACCACAAAGTATGTGGGGGGGGGGGTGAACCCACAAACACACACACACACACTTGCACATCATAATGCGTAAGCTCATCATATCACATGAGTAACACACCGCATCACCATGGTGACATGCATCTACACATACAACATAGTGCATACACACACATAAACATGATATAGCTCACACATACACTTGCACTGAAATTCCTACACATACACAAACACCACCTACTCATGCCACAACAAACACGAACTACACATAGGAAGTAAATCTACTGGTGGGAGGCAAACAAATCTACCACAATGCTGTCCTAACACACCACCACAACTACCATAGCAAATAAATGAAAACAGCAAAAGGAATGCAAAAAAAATAAAAGGGCTAGCCTGGGATTCGAACCCACACCCTACAAACCAACACCACAAGGCAAACCACTGGGCTACTGAACATGTACACGATAGAACAGAGGGATTGCACAGCATAAGCTGCCTCCCTGCGCTACTGTGCGTGAGAGAAAATATAACAAAAAAGGGTGTGGCACCACGAGGCCTCGAACCAACGACCGCCTGATCCACACAACACACTGCAAACCACTATGCTGTGCTACGAACCTTGACAGAGAAGAGGGGGTTTACTAGGTAACACAAACAACAACATGGATCGCCCTGCTCTGCTCTGCACAGAGAGACGACGGCAGCAACGTCACCAGATCGTCCTCCTACTCCTACTGCTGCGCCAGGGGGATCATCTACGGCTACCTGCTCCTACTATGATGGAGCAGCTGCAACTAGCATCGGGACGAGCAGAGCACCACACACAACACAACACAAGATCGGCCGTCCTCTTCTCTGATCAGAGAAGCATGACAACGAACACCTACGTCGAGCTAACGAGGGGGAAGGAACGAAGAGCTAGCCTCACCTAGGGGAAGGAGCAGAGAGGGACCCGGGCGATGGAAGAAGCTTGAAGAAGAACCGGAGCCGATCTGATGCAGAACCGAAGCAGAACTGACGCAGGGGAACAAGTCCGCTGGGAACACGCCGGAGACGAGGTCCTGCCCGTCGTTGTGGTCGCTCCCCGTCCTCAATGACGATGGAAATGGAACGCGGAGGCCTTTCCCGAGCTACCTGACATGCTGGCCGGCGCCGGAGGCGATGGATGCGTGGTGGACGACGGCGGCGCACTACTCCTCTCTCTCTGCTACCTGATCTACAGAGAGGTTACCTGGGGAGGAAGAAGGAGATGGAGGAGAGGTGGCGGCGCTAGGAGGGGGGACGCAGAACCCTAGGCACTCGGGCATGCACACCGAGGATAAATAGGGGCCTCGACGTCTGTGAGCCTCACGGCGTCGCTCGCTCTCTCACTGAAGTTCTTACGGAAAGCATGCGTGGGGAGGAAACGCCGTCAGGAGGAAGGAGGTGGTGTGCGCTGGGCTCTCGCTGGGGAAACAGAGAGGAGTGATGGGCCTTGGGAGGGAGAAGCAAGCCCATCTTGGCGACAGGCAAGAGAAAAGAAACCCACTGGGGTTTCTTATTTAAACCAACACCAGACAAAGAAATAATACACATGCTAAACTATTGATGCTAAAAAAGCAAAAAATACCCCTGGTCATAAGGAATCATGACCTATTTAAAAAAATAGAAAAGGAATTTTTGGAGCAAGTAAATATTTACAAAACAGAATTTAATCCACTATTTTGTGAATATTTAGCACCTCTCAATCAAAGTATCAAATCACTAAAACCAAGCATCACATCCATCACAAATAAAACTAAAGCATGGGCATTTTTGAAACAAGGATGGAGGAAGAGAATCTTGGGCATGAGATAAATGAGAGAAAGAAGGTTTTGAATCCTATTCCAAAGTAACATAGAGCTTCCTACTTTCAAACAACACTACTCCACATCATCTCACTTATCAACATCACATCATCACATGTCATCATACCACATACACATGATCACAAGGCAACAAACACAAATAGGCATGGAATGAATTGGATGCATGCATGCAAAGGCAAACAAAACAAGGTGACACATGAAATAACACATGCATTGATCTCTCATAGCAATGACAAGATGGACCCACATACAGAAGGTTCCAAATATGGAAAGATACACTCTGGGGGCATTACAAACTCTCCCACATGCTACAAAAAGATCTCGACCCGAGATCTAAGACTGAAAGAACTCTGGGAATTCAGAACGGAGGTGATCCTCACGTTCCCTAGTGGCCTATTTATCGGAATGGTGTGACCATTGCACCTTGAGAAATTTGACAGTCTTGTTGCGGGTCTTGCGCTCAGTCACCTCGAGAACCGCAACTGGATGCTCACATAGGATAGGTCGGGTTGAAGGTCGATGTCTTGAAGATGAATAGTGCGCTCGGGAGTCTTGAAGCATCTCCGGAGCTGAGATACATGGAACATGTCATGCACATTTGCAAAGTTTGACGGGAGCTCAAGCTGATACGCAAGGTCGCCTCTCTTGCCAACAATTCTGAAAGGACCCAAGAAAAGAGGCGCAAGCTTGCCTTTGATGCCAAAGCGTTGTGTACCCTTCATAGGCGCACCTTGAGATAGACGAAGTCATCGAGCTCATAAGACATGTCACGATGCTTGCTATCATAATAGCTCTTCTGACGGGACTACGCTGCTCTGAGGTTATCCCGAATGACCCGACACATCTCCTCAGCTTCTTCTATCAAGTCATTCCCAAGAATCTGACACTCGCCGGTCTCCAACGAGTTGAGTGGGGTACGACACTTCCTGCCATAGACAATTTCAAACGGAGCTTTGCCTGAACTAGCTTGAGAACTGTTGTTATACGAGAATTCAGCGAAAGGCAGGCAGTCTTCCCACTTCATGCCAAAAGAGATAACACAGGCTCTTAGCATATCCTCAAGAACCTGATTGACTCGCTCCACTTGACCACTAGTCTGAGGATGAAAAGCTGTGTTGAATCGTATCTTCATGCCCATCATAGACTGAAAAGAGTCCCAGAACTTGGAAGTGAAGATATTTACGCGATCCGAAGAGATCATTATAGGCACGCCGTGCAAAAACACTATCCTGGCAGTGTACAGCTCTGCAAGCTGATCTGCGGAGATGAATTCCTTGACTGGAAGAAAATGAGCCACTTTACTCAACTTGCCCATTACGACGAAGATGGCATCATTACCCTTGTTGGACTTCGGAAACCCGGTGATCAAATCCATCTCAATATGATCGAACTTCCACTCAGGAATGGGCAAAGGATGCAAAAGACGTGCTGGACATTGATGCTCTACTTTCACCCTTCGACATACATCACATTCATTTACGAACTGAGCAATCTCACGCTTCATGCGTGTCCACCAGAAGGTCTGTTTCAAGTCCTGATACATCTTGGAGCTTCCTGTATGTATAGAGAGCAGAGAATTATGAGCTTCTTCCATGATTACCTTTCTGAGATCACCTTTCCAAATGACAAGACGATCCTCAAGAACAACGTGTCTCTGGCATCAACACTGAAATACTTATGTTTGGGAAATCCCTTTGCCAATCCAATCTTGACTTTCTTCACCATTGCATCAAGAAGCTGTGCTGCTCGGACCTGATCTTCCAAGGTAGGAGAGATCTGAGGATTTGCTAGAAATCCCTGAAGTACTAACTGAAGGTTGAGCTTTTTGAAAGATTCACAAAGGTCAGGCTGGAGAGGTTTCAGAATGAGACTGTTGCAGTAAGCCTTCCTTCTCAAAGCATCTGCCACGAAATTTGCTTTGCCTCGCATATACTCAACACTCGGATTAAAATCTTGGAGCATTTCCACCCAATGAGTTTGCCGGAGATTCAAGTTAGGCTGGGTGAAGATGTACTTGGGACTCTTGTGATCGGTGAACACTTCAACCTTTCGTTCCAACAAGAGGTGTCTCCAACTCATCAGAGCATGTACCACTGCTGCTAGCTCAAGATCATGCACAGGATAATTCTTCTCCGCTGGCTTCAACTGCCTGGAGGTATAAGCAACTACTTTCTTCTCTTGCATCAGAACTGCACAAAGACCCTGAAGAGAGGCGTCGCAGAACACTTCGTAAGGTTTGGAATCATCAGGAGGAACCAATACTGGGGTAGAGGTGAGCTTCTCTTTGAGTGTGTCGAAGGCCAACCGACACTCTGGAGACCAAGCATACTTCACACCCTTCTGAAGAAGATTTGAGAGAGGCTTAGCAATCTTGGAGAAGTGCTCAACAAACCTTCTACAATAGCTTGCAAGCACGAGAAAGCTTCGAAGCTGCTTCACATTTTGCGGAGGCTCCCACTAAACAATGGCTTGCACCTTCGACGGATCAACTTTGATGCCCTCGGTAGAGAAGATGTGCCCAAGATAGACGACTTCTTTCAACCAGAACTCACACTTGGAAAACTTGGCATAGAATTTGTGCTCTCTCAGCTTATCAAGCACCAATCTGAGATGTTCTTCATGTTCTTTCTCAGTTTCTGAAAAGAGCAGAATATCGCCGAGATACAGCAAGACGAACTCATTCTTGAACGGAGAGAATATGTAGTTCATCATTCGACAAAATGTCGGAGGAGCATTTGCCAGACCAAAAGACATGACCGTATACTCATACAAGCCAAAACTAGTTCTGAAAGCAATCTTCGGAATATCCTCTTCGCGAATGCGAATTTGATGATAGCCCATTCTGAGATCAAGCTTGGAGAAGATCTTAGCCCATTTCAACTGTTCGAACAACTCATTTACGTTCGGAAGTGTATACTTGTTCCTGATTGTCTTCTTGTTCAATGGACGGTAATGGACACACAACCGGTCCGTGCCATCCTTCTTCTTGACAAATAGAACTCCACAACCCCAAGGAGTCGAGCTCGATCTGATCAAACCCAAATGCTCCTGCTCATCGAGTTGCCTCTTAAGTTCCTTCAGCTCTTCTGGACCCAATTTGTACGGCCGTTTGCACACAGGCTCAGTACCTGGTTCAAGCTCAATAACCAATTGAACTTCTCGATGCGGAGGCATTCCTGGCAGCTCTTCTGGAAACACATCTTCATATTCACAGACCACTCAGACTTGCGAAATAGGATTAATCTCACCCTTTTCATTCAAACAGAACAGACGGATTGTGTCATCGCGCGCCGCAAATATAATCACGTCCTCCGAAGAGTGAGTAAGCTTCACTTCTTTAGCTTCACAATCAATCGAAGCCTTGTTCATGGCCAACCAGTCCATACCAAGGATCAAACCAATGTCAGAATGTCCCAAGACAATAGGAGACGCCACAAAAGAATAACTACCCATCTTGACAGAAACATTCAGAACCACCATGTGGGAATTCATGATCTTGCCGGGAGACACAATTGATAGAGGCTTAGGCAAATCACGAGTTGAGAACCCATGCTTAAATCAGAATGGCCTTGAGATAAACGAATGCGATGCACCAGAATCAAACAACACTTCCGCAGGAATATCATTAACGAGGAGGTTACCCATGATCACATCTGACGAGTTTTCTGCCTCAGCCGCATTCACCATGTTGACTCGAGCAGACCTGGGGTTGAACTTCACGAGAGCATTTTTTGGAGGTTTGCCTGGAGGAGGAGGCAGAAGACGGAGCTGAGAAGTGCACTTGTTGGCATAGTGACCCTTCTGCCCTCACTTGTGACAAGTAACATCTGCTGGCTGACGGTACTGTGTCTGAGGAGCCCTTGCTTCTGCTGCTGGAATTTCTGCTGAAAATCTGGGTTGGGTGGGTGGGAAGAACCATGGCCTCCAGAATGCTTGAACTGTTGTGTGTGCCGAGGAGGAGGAGAAGACACCCAATACTTCTGTTTCTTCTGAACCACCTGAGTTGAAGACGAGCTGGAATCTCTCAAGCGCTTCTTAGAACTCTCCACACTGAGCAAAGCTGCCTCAGCCATGAGAGCTAAATTTTAGAACTTATCGAACTCCTCAGTATCGTGCAAAGCAAGAGCTAACTGCAAATCTTATTTCAAGCCACCTCTGAACTGATAAATCTTGCTCTTCTGATCTGGGATATCCTGCAAGGCGTATCGGGCTAGCTCGTGGAACTCGACGTTGTACTTGTACACGGAGTTACCACCTTGCTTCAAGCGCACAAACCTCTCACGCATTTCCTCCACAAAGCTGGACGGATTGTAGTGGGATCTGAAGTCACGGCAGAACTCATCCCAAGTGATCACTCTAGCACCCCTGGAATCCTTCAACTGTTGCCGCCAGATAGAAGCTTGCCCCTTCAGCTCGAATGTAGCAAACTTGACAAAATCCTCAGGACGAACATTGCTGCAATCAATGTGCTGGTTCATGTCGCGGATCCAATCCTCAGCATCACACGGCTGGTCACAGGAAGTGAAAGTCTTCGGCTGATTTGACAGGAACTTACTTAAATTAGCAAACTGATTGCCACCATGATTGAAGTTGCCTTGCTGCTGATTACCCCTCTCTTGCAACAACTGTAGCAGCATCTGAGTGTTTGCATTTGTGGCAGCCATCACCGCTTGCCAAGCCTCTGCAGGAGGAGGCGGCGGCGGAGGAGGATTCTTCGGAGGAGGAGGTGGTGGCGGCACATCCTCACGCCCTAGATTCTGACGAGTTGGTGGAGCCATCCTGAAAACGGACAACACATTAGCCCACAGAATAAACTGACTGTATAGCTGAATCAAAATGGTAGGAATGTCTGAACAGGAATATAGCAATTGCGCTCGAACAACATAGTAAGAGTGTTTCCTCAAAATGACTGTCGACAAAATTCTGATTAAGATCATTTGCAAACAAGTATGAGGTAGAACTGCTCGGAACGAACATATGATCGAGATTTCATCCGATATCTTCGTGGATAAGATCGTACGGGCTCGAATTTACAGTAGCCATCCTGTGCAAGGTAGTGCACACGACTTACGAAGTATCCCCGAGTCGTAGCGAGCTAAAAGGACTCTTTAAGACACAACGAGAACCGTTGTAAGACGACCGTGAACAAACATACCCACTGAATGTCGAATCCCAACCTCACATCATGAATCTGTAGGAAGATTCTCCTATAAGTCACTACTTGATATCCCACCGATGAATTCCCGAAATATCTGGTCATGCAATCTGGTACACGGATACAAGGAGTAATATTCACACAACTCCTATACTAACCCGTCCACTGTATCACATCCATCAACACATAACCAGAATATCGGACCTTCATCTACACGAGACCCTCGTGATCACAATGATACAAAGTATGGCAGTACTCCCGAACAATCTGCACCAGTACTGGGGACATCGAGGTTATCTCGCAACTACTAGTATTGAACCAATTACGAACATCCTTCGTTCTGAGATACTCAGAAATCTGAATGATGGCGATGTGCACAAGAATCCCGTGGAGCTCAACTCCCCGGAAGAAATCAAGGCAGACAGGAGGCACCAAGACAGAACTCCGTCACATCGATATCATATAGATTTCAAAAATACCCGTGTGATCCTAAAACAATTAGAGAGAGAAGAGGAGTAGAATTAAGATTTCCTAAGTCGGGAACCTCACCATAGCATGGAAGATGAGAAAAAAGAATCCTACTCTCCGATATAACTAAGACTCAAAACATTTTACTAGACTTGACTCGGCCAAGTACGATCACACAAAGGCTCCTATGGTCATAAGTCTCTGATACCAACTTGTAACGACTAACAAGCGGTCCTTTCCAATTTAGGGAACGAGGCCCCAAAATGGAAAGAAGCGCATCTAAGCGTTTCGCAACCACGATAACATATCACATACATAATAATAGAATGACAAATAGGGATTCATCTGTCATCTCATAAATAATATTAGAGTTACATCACGCATTTATTCAAACAAGGTAGTTCCCCTATGGACTACATAACATGAGAAAAGCGCTATGCTACCCGGCATGCTTGCCCACGATCACGACCACGCCTCAGTCTTCTGGATAATTCACGTACATGCGGTCGTTCTCCTCATCGTACTACCACGCTAGCTGTGTGCCATCGGGATCACCTGTGTTAGGCGTACCTGTACCTATTGGGGTGTTGAAGTAATCTGTGAGCCACGGGGACTCAGCAATCTATGACCTCGGTGCCAGAACTAGTCAAGTTATTAGGTAAGAAAGGTTCAGTGTTTAGGTTGCAACATCCTAAGCATTTATGGTGGCTAACTTACGTAGAACAAGTTATTGATGGCGGTCTATTATAGCGATCGAGGACTAGCTGATCAATAATTGATCCTGAACACTTACTTACGCCAATCATAACCCCACCGTGTTCCCGGTCGAAGAGAGGTCTTCGAAGGGGACAGTCACGGTTACGCACATGGTTGGCAATTATATTAGGATTAGTTCAAGTTATCTATAATAGGATATTAACAAATATTCCAAGTTGCCACATAACCGCGGGCACGACTTTCCGAAAGATTAAACCCTGCAGTGGTGCTCCAACTAGTCAATGACAAACGGTCACGGGCCACAAAGTAATCCTCTATCACGAATCTCGTGATCTCGTCAGATTCCTTAGAGGAAAACCTCAACTCTGGGGAGAACCAAAGCTTCATCGGGATTCCTATACGCAAGATATATCGCTACGGTAAGACAAGACTAGCAGGACCTCCTGGTGTGTTGACGACCCTGATAAGAGTCGCGTATCTCTGTCTCAGGACAACAACGTATATGCACAGTGGACAATGACAAATGGCTCAAGTTTCCCCGAGGTGGTATTGCCGACTGCTAGGTGGGTGGACCAACACTCATGAGGAGCACTGGCCCGGGTTGTGGATTAATTCCTCGGGGTAGCAATTCCCTATGCATATTATTATTAAGTGATTAGCAAATTAAAACCAAAGTTGGGTCTTGTCGGACAAGTCTTAACACTACACGATTTAACAAGGGGGTCCCCATAACAACCTCGAACATGTTGGGAGCGATCAGTTATGGAATCAAACACCGGTAGCCGGAAACTATGGCGGCAATAACGGAACAAAGCACCCGACAAAAGGCTAGGCCTTCCATTATTTACCAAGTATATAGGTGCATTAATTAAATAACATATTTAACATAATTATATCAAACTCATGTTATCACATGAGACAATTGCACCTGCAACTAGCAACGCTAACATTAGTAGTTGAGCAAGCCTACTTAGCCATTCAAGATTTGCTAGGAGGGGAAAGTGTTTGGGTTTCATGGCATTTTCAGGAGGCATTTATTTCAGTGGTAGGCAGCGAGCATAGGACGAAGGAAACATGAGTCTAGCATAACAAGTCAAGAGATGGAATCAAGGTCATATCATCTTGCGTGTGATGTCTTCAGCTTGGAACTGCTCTTGTTCGTCCTGCAAGTACTCTCCCAGATCCACGTACTCGTTCTCCGATCCTGGTGCTACCCAATATAAAAATAGCAACCAAGGAGCAACAGCACAACAAGATGCAACAAGCACATGATGCATGAGATGAAAATGAACATGCATCTCTATTCTAGTCACTTGCACAAGCATGAGAAGAAAATACAAACTTCTGGACAGAACTGCACTCTAAGCTATCTTGACATGAATTAGTATGACATGAACATATGCCTCACGCGAAAACGATCTAAAAACATATAAAGAACGTAACGATTGGAGCTACGGATCAACTGGAATCAACAAAACAAGAAATGGAGTCCTACGGATCAAATCCATCACAACACACTCCAATGGAATACTTCTGGTATTCCCAGGTTGCCAAACCACAAAACAAACAAGTAGGGATGGGGTGGTGCAAGGAATCTCACCACACCATCAACTATGCACTCACAAGCATCAACACATCAAAACTATACAATCTGTCCTAAACAGCATCATAGCAGTTTGGGAGCTACATGCAAAGCACCTAGAGCCACCCAAATGTGCCAAATAAGATATGTGGCAGAAGCTATTCAAAAGATCTACCAGCATGAGCAAAAAGATAAGACAAAGGAGTTTCAGACAGAAAGTTCTATAGCTGCTAACTTGGATAAAAACATCAGTTATCAGGGACTTTGTGAAATTCTCAGATTCTCACCAGTTGTTTATGCTGTGAAGCATTTTGACAGGACCCAAAAAAATATCTACAGGAAGACAAATGGAATGAAAATTGATAGATAGCTAGACAAACAAAAAAGCTACAACTTTCTAGTTGATTGCATGAGCTGAATCCCAACACATGAACTTCTGCAAACACAACTACATGGGAAGAAAATATAAGCAGATTCTCAGACTTCGTGAAAATCATAGATTTTCACTAAATTGGAATTTTCAGCCACATGCCTACTTAGAATAAGCACAACTTGCACATATGAACTCCTAAGCATGAAACAAAACCAACATGCTATAGAGGGGGTCACCGTCTAATGCCACAACAAGGAATCAACCTCTTGGGCTCATCACATCTCATGGAACCAAGCTCTAAACATTGAACAAATAAGAAATATGACATTCCCAGAAAGTGTTCCAAAGTGGAATCCGAACCCACCATTGGGTTCCTGGGATGATTCTACGCCAAAAACATATATAAAACATATGCACTTGCATAGAACAAATGGGCTCAAAGCTAAGAAGAAAATAAGCATGGCATCACATAGAGGTGAATAGTGCATCATCACATGTGCTTCTCACTAGAACACCACCTACACATGCACTTGCACAGTATCAACACTCCAATGGTGCCATGATGGTTTAGACCTCATGTATGTGTGCCATAGCACATCACCTTTCACACACACCATCATCAAGCATATACCACTCACATACATACACTACATCCTGCATCCTACACCTACACATACAAGCTAGCCACAAGTGCTTATCAAGGCACATCATGCCTTGGGCATGTGTGTGAAACATACACACAAGCACACACAACATCACATGATCATATACACACACACATAAGAACCACTACTCCTAGACCACAAAGTATGTGGGGGGTGGTGAACCCACACACACACACACACAATTGCACATCATAGTGCATAAGCTCATCATATCGCATGAGTAACACACCACATCACCATGGTGACATGCATCTACACATACAACCTTGTGCATACACACACATAAACATGATCTAGCTCACACATACACTTGCACTCAAATTTCTACACATACACAAACGCCACCTACTCATGCCACAACAAACACCAACTAATACATTGGAAGTAAATCTACTGGCGGGAGCCAAACAAATCTACCACAATGTTGTCCTAACACACCACCACAACTACAATAGAAAATAAATGAAAACAACAAAAGGAATGCAAAAAAATAAAAGGGCTAGCCTGGGATTCGAACCAACACCCTGCAAACCAACACCACAAGGCAAACCATTGGGCTACTGAACATCTACACGACAGAACAGAGGGATTGCACAGCATAAGCTGCCTCCCTTTGCTACTGTGCCCGAGAGAAAATATAATGAAAAAGGGGGTGGCACCGCGAGGCCTCGAACCCACGTCCGCCTGATCCACACAACACACTGCAAACCACTACGCTGCGCTACGAACCTTGACAGAGAAGAGGTGGTTTACTAGGTAACACAAACAACAACATGGATCGCCCTGCTCTGCTCTGCACACAGAGACGACGGCAGCAACGCCACCGGAGTGTCCTCTTACTCCTACTGCTGCGCCAGGGGGATCATCTACGACTACCTACTCCTACCACGATGGAGAAGCTGCAACTAGCATCGGGACGAGCAGAGCACCACACACAACACAACACAAGATCGGTCGTCCTCTTCTCTGATGAGAGAAGCACGACAACGAACACCTGGGCCGATCTAACGAGGGGGAAGGGAGGAAGAGCTAGGCTCACCTAGGGGAAGGAGCAGAGAGGGACCCGGGCGGAGGAAGAAGCCTGAAGAAGAACCAGAGCCGATGTGATGCAGAACCGAAGCAGAACCGATGCAGGGGAACGGGTCTGCCGGGAACACGCCCGAGACGAGATCCTGCCCATCGTTGTGGTTGCTCCCCGACCAGAACGACGATGGGAATGGAACGCGGAGGCCTTCCCCGAGCTCCCAGACATGCTGCCGATGCCGGAGGCGATGGATGCGTGATGGAAGACGGCGGCACACTATTCCTCTCTCTCTGCTACCGGATCTACACAGAGCTCACGTGGGGGGGAGGAAGGATATGGAGGAGAGGTGGCGGCGCTAGGAGGGGGACGCGGAACCCTAGGCACTCGGGCACGCATGCCGAGGATAAATAGGTGCCTCGACGTCCGTGAGCCTCACGGTGTCGCTCGCTCTCTCACTAAAGTTCAGAAGGAAAGCGTGCGCGGGGAAGAAACACCGTCAGGAGGAAGGAGGTGGTGCGCTGGGCTCTCGCTGGGGAAACAGAGAGGAGTGATGGGCCTCGGGACGGAGAAGCATGCGCATGTTGGGGACAGGCAAGAGAAAAGAAACCCATTGGGGTTTCTTATTTAAACCAACACCAGACAAAGAAATAATACACAGCTAAACTGTTGATGCTAAAAATAAAGCAAAAATACCCCTGGTCATAAGGAATTATGACCTATTTCAAAAATAGAAAAGGAATTTTTGGAGCAAGTAAATATTTACAAAACAGAATTTAATCCACTCTTTTGTGAATATTTAGCACCTCTCAGTCAAAGTATCAAATCACTAAAACCAAGCATCACATCCACCACAAATAAAACTAAAGCATGGGCTTTTTTGAAACAAGGATGGATCAAGAGAATCTTGGGCTTGAGATAAATGAGAGAAAGAAGGATTTGAATCCTATTGCAAACTAACATAGAGCTTCCTACTTTCAAACAACACTACTCCACATCATCTCACTTATCAACATCACATCATCACATGTCATCACACCACATACACATGATCACAAGGCAACAAACACAAATAGGCATGGAATGAATTCGATGCATGCATGCAAAGGAAAACAAAACAAGGTGACACATGAAATAACACATGCATTGATCTCTCATAGCAATGACAAGATGGACCCACATACAGAAGGTTCCAAATATGGCACTCTTGGGGCATTACAGCTTGTGTGAAGGAGGGAAAGGACCCATAAAATCAAAACCCCAGCAATCAAAAGGCTCAATGACTAGCGAATAATTCATAGGCATCTCATTCCTCCTACTAAGATTACCAACTCTCTGTCACTCACACAGCATAAAACGTAATTTCTAGCATCTTTAAAGAGAATAGGCCAATAAAAACCTGATTCGAGAACCTTGTGTGCGGTCCTCTCACCGGCATGACGTCCTCCATAAGAACTGTTGTGACATTGTCTCAAAATCTCCTTCTGCTCATTCTCCGGTATGCATCTCCTCACAATTCCATCCGCACCTTCTCTAAAAAGATGTGGGTCATCGCAAAAGTAATACCTCAAGTCGTGGAAGAACGTCTTCCGCTGCTGGAATGTCAAAGCTGGAGGCAAAAACTTTGCAACAAGAAAGTTAGCATAATTTGCATACCATGGATCTGAATTAGATTTCACCTGTAAAACAGCTAACTGTTCGTCAGGAAAACTATCGTTGATAGGAATGGGATCGTGTGGTATGTCCTCCATCCTCGAAAGTTTGTCTGCTATAGGGTTAGCTGCTCCTTTCCTATCAACAATCTTCAAATCAAATTCTTGAAGAAGAAAGACCCATCGGATAAGCCTTGGTTTGGCATCCTTCTTTTCCATAAGATACTTAATAACAGCATGATAAGTATGAATGATGCCATTAGAATCAACAATGTAAGGCCTAAACTTATCACAAGCAAACACTACCACTTAAAATTCTTTCTCAGTAGTAGCGTAATTGTTTTGAGCAGTGTCAAGGGTTTTGCTAGCATAGTGGATAACATTCAATTTCTTATCAACCCTTTGTCCTAACACGGCTCTAGCAGCAAAATCACTAGCATCACACATGATTTCAAAAGGCAAATTCCAATCCGGTGGTTGGACTATAGGGGCGGTTATCAAGGCTTCCTTAAGAACTTCGAAGGCTTCCTTTAAATCTTCATCGAACACAAAAGGAATATCCTTCGGGGGAATATTAGTATGGGGAGGAAGTGAGCCTAGCTCACTTGGCTAGTGGAGTGGATGTACAACCCAGCCACCCAAGTTCAAGTCCCCACGGGCGCGAATTTGGGTTCTTATTATTTCAAAAAATATTAGTACGGGGTTTCGAAGTTTTAGAAAAGTCTTCAATAAATCTCCTACAGAAACCTGCATGGCCGAGGAAACTACAAATACCTCTGATGTCTTTGGGATAAGGCATTCTCTCGATTGCTGCAACCTTTTCCCTGTCCACCTCGATTCCTTTTTCAGAAATCTTGTGGCAAAGAACAATTCACTCATTGACCATGAAGTGGCACTTCTCCCAGTTGAGTGCCAAGTTCGTCTCCTCACATCTCTGCAAAACTTTATTAAGGATGTGGAGACAATGGTCAAAAGAGGTTCCATAGATGGAGAAATCGTCCATGAAGACCTGCACAATTTCCTCACAAAAACCATGAAAGATAGCGGACATACACCTTTGAAAAGCAGCAGGAGCATTGCATAAACAAAAAGGCATACGTCTATAAGGATAAGTACCAAAGGGACAAGTAAAAGTGGTCTTCTCTTGATCGGAAGTATTAACATGAATTTGAGAGAAGCCAGAGTACCCATCAAGATAGCAAAAGTGAGTGTTTTTGGATAAACTTTCAAGCATTTGGTCGATGAACGGCAGCGGGTAGTGGTGCTTCCTCGTTGCCTTGTTCAGCTTCCTATAATAAATACATATTCTATATCCAATAATAGTTCTTTGAGATATTAGTTCATTCTTATCGTTAGGAACCACAATCATACCTCCTTTCTTGGGAACACAATGTACTGGACTTACCCACTTACTATCAGCTATAGGGTAGATAATACATGCGGCTAGAAGCTTGAGGATTTCGTTCCTCACAACATCCTTCGTCTTCGGGTTTAATCGTTGTTGATGATCAACAACCGGTTTAGCATCAGGCTCAAGATTGATAGTATGGTGACAAATAGATGGACTAATCCCCTTAAGATCATGAAGGGTATAACCAATAGCCCATCAATGTTTACGAAGGACATACAATAATTGCTCTTCTTCATATCCTGAAAGGTTAGAATTGATAATAACAGGATATACTTTCTTTTCATCTAAATAAGCATACTTAATCATACTAGGAAGAGGTTTGAGATTAAACACCGGGTCTTCTTTTGGTTTTGATAAAATTCCCAAGGGTTCAACAGGAAGGTTGTGCTTCAGGATAGCAGGTTGTCTCAAGAATATGTCATCTAGCTCATTCCTTTCCTGCATATGCATATCATTCTCGTGATTTTCCATAAATTGCTGCAAAGGATCGTTAGGATGAATAGCAATAGAACCAATCTCTTCAATAATTTTATCATTACTAGGCAGATTAGTACCAGGAATTTGCTTCGAGAATTTAGAATAGTCAAATTCATATGGCTCACCATTAAATTCAACATATACTTTTCCTTTCCTACAATCTATAATAGCTCCAGAAGTTTTGAGAAAAGGCCTAACAAAGATAATAGGGCAAAAACTATCTTGTACTAAACGAAGTACTACAAAGTTGGTAGGATATTTTACCTTTCCACATAGAACTTCAACATCTCGTACAATTCCAATAGGAGAGATAGTTTCTTTGGTTGCAAGATGAATAGTGACATCAACTTCTTCAATTTCACATGGTAGAATCTCATTCATAATCTCTTGACCAAGTGAAAAAGTAATAGCACTGATCTCCTATTTTGACAGATACAACTAGAGTACCTGAAATTGGGCCTTTATTCCTGGATGTAACAGGGTTAGTGGAAACAGCACAAAAATTTATATCGGAATCCTCAATATTCCTAGTAACAAGATCCTTGACTAATGCAACATGAGGATCGATGTTAATCAGGTCCTCATGCTCATCAGTTGTTCCTTCACTTTTATTCAGGATGCGTGTGACAAAAGAATGCTCCCTCATCATTGCAGGAAAACGGGGCTTTTCATATTCAACTACACGCAGGATAGGGTCAACAACATTAATATCAACAGGTAGTTCCTTAAAAGGTTTATGGTGTTGATCCTCCTTCTCACAAGAGTCAATATGAGAGGCAAAGTCTTTGCAAAAATCAATTACAAGCTGGGAATCAAGACCAATCTTAGCGCATAAGGTATTGAAGTAATCAGTTTTCACATAGCTCTCAATGTAATCACGCTCATAATTTATAACGGGTTCAATACGTTTATCAATCTCCAAGTCTTCGGTGTTCTTCTGGATCCCTTCAATAAGATCCCACTTAACTTCGATGCGTTTGTTGGAGAATGCCCCACTAGTGGAAGCAACAAGAATCTCTTTATCTTGAAGAGAAAGCCTTGCATAAAAATTTGTGAGAATAATTTCTTTGGAGAGCTCATGATTGGGACATTTGAGCATGAAGGACTTCAATCTCCCCCAAGATTGAGCGATGCTTTCTCCGTCACAAGACCAAAATTTATAATATAATTCATGTCTCTATGTATTTCATGAAGAGGATAAAACTTTGCATAAAAGAGAGGCATAAGATCTTGCCAATTTAGTAAATGAGAGTCATCAAGAGGCCTATACCTATTCAAAGCCTTATCTTTTAATGATAGAGAGAATATCTTTCTCATAACATAATCCATCGATACACCTGCAAGCTTAAATAAGCAGCATAGCTATGAAAGATATAGAAAGTGTTCATTTGGATGTCTATCTCCTGCATATCGATTAGCCAAACCACAATCAATAATACCAGTTGGTATTTTAAAAGGCACAATTTCAGTAGGTGGGAGAGGCTTCTCCACCACAATAGCGTCGGGGTGGTTCCCCACAAGCAACAAACCAAGAGCAGAATGGTCCATAGGGACAAAAAAGGGAACAATAAAACAAAAATAGCACGTACAGCGTAAAGGTTTCCTTACCAATAGCGCTTCACTCCCCGGAAACGGTGCCAGAAAATGGTCTCGATGACCCACAAGTGTAGGGGATCTATCTTAGCCTTTTCGATAAGTAAGAGTGTCGAAGCCAACAAGGAGCAGTAGGTATTGACAAGTGATATTGAACAAGGAATAACTGCAAGTACAGAGAAGTAACTTTTTATGGGTTTTCTAGTATAATCAACTAGGAAATAAATGCAAGTAAAGTAAATCATGCTGAGGTGCAGCAAGCATCCCAATCCTTTTGAACACAAAGGAAAATCCGAGGGACTAAACTTATAAAGACCAAGGCGTTCCTGAGGACACACGGGAGAGATAGTCCTTTCGCCATACTCTGTCTAGTACTATGTTTTGTATTGATACGTGTTATGTGGGTGGATCTTAACTAGTGCACCGTCTAGGCTAAGACAAGTACACTCTTATGATTAATCCCTCTTGCAAGCATCCACAAATACAAGAGAGAAATTAAGGCAAAGCCTAACCATAGAAATAAGCTTGTCGGTGAATACTCACAACATAAGCCATGGGTAGGCTAAAGATGGTGGGAACCGAAGTGGCACCGGAGGACGCTGGGAACGAGGTTGGTACAAGCATGGAACGCACGATGTACCCAGGTTCAGGGCTCTCCGTAGAGATAACACCCCTAATCCTGCCGGAGTGTATGATCTAGGAATGGGACTACAAAGTGCTCCTGGAGCTGTATGCGGAGGAGGAAGAAGTTGCTGCTGGCTCACGTCTACCTCTCCTATGTGGTTGGTGTGTATGCTAAGTTGACCGACCCTCTACATGGATGGGGGACGGGGGGTTTTATAGATGAACCCACCGACCTACAATATGGATAAAAGTACAAGAGTGGGACTCGGCTGGCAGCCTCGCCGGCTGGCCAGGGCGCCCATGGGGGTCTTGTCTTGTCGCTGGAGGGGCCCGCCGGCTGCGAGGTCCCGTCTGGCTGTGGGACCCGCCGGCTAGCCAGTAAGGCTCTCGTGTAAGGTTGACGTACGATAAATGTTGTTCGCTTGGCGTTGTCCAGCGAGATTCGTAATGGGCAGGCGGTACAGCCGCCTCCACTCTTCCCACGCCGAGTGCAGTAATGGAGTGGGAGTTTGATGGCTCACACTGTGCAGGGTGATGGATCAGAGTCGGAGGAGGTCAGCTGCGTGGCCGCCGACGCTGGTACCTGCCATGCATTCCGATCCAGTACCTTTGCTAACGCGTAGCCACCTTTAACTGTAGCGTCTTGTCATGACCTACGGTCTGATGTGACTTGAGATCCCCAGCAGACTAGCCTGCTTCGCTAGCCGGCCTGGGCACGGCCGCGTCGACCTTAGCCGGCTATCTTGGCCTAGGCCGCCAGGGGGAGGCAGCCATCTATTCTCTAGCCGGCAGGTGCTTCTTTGCCGGCCAGAGAGTTGGCCGCCTCGGCCCCCATCCGGTAGGTGCTTCCTAGCCGGCCATGGGATTTGGGCCTTGTAGAATTGTTTTGTTTACTCCTTCTATGCTGAAGGTAAAGTATCATGCTCGCTGAGCCTACCCCGGGGTTATCCCCCCGACAGTAGCCCTCGAAGCTCGAGAGGCCCGCCGCTTTGGAGCGGGTGGCCTCACCGGCTTGGTTGTTTATTGTTGTATTCCTCCCGCCGCCTGCGGCAGGGGACGCCGGCTCAGAAGCCGGTTGGCTTCCAAGCGATGCCTCGGCTTTGTCGTAGGCCGCGTAGAACGCGCCACATGTTGGGCCCGGCATGACGTGATGATGGTTTACGCAGGTCAAGGGACCGGGCCTGGGCCCTCTGTCCCGCCACGACGCCCCCTTGGCCCCCGTGCGGAGGAGCCTCTGCGGATTTACTCCGCGACGGTTGGGTCTCGGGAAGCATTACCGCCCGTAATAAACGGGATTAGTGGGGTCTTTGTGCGCAATGGATCCCCTCCCCACGATCCTTCATGGGGTTTAAATGTGGCGCGGGGGTACCGAGGAGGCCATTCGCCCCTCTCTCGCCCCGTATCGATGCCCTCTTCCTCCTTGGGCCCACAGAGAAAGAGATCGTCTGCCTTCGTCGTCATCCTCTCCGTCGCCGTCGCGCCACCCGTCGCCGCCAGTCTTCCCAAGCGCCCGTTGCCCGCAGTCATGGCGAGTGGATCCTCCTCAAAGAAGAGCTCATCCAACGGGGCCTGGCTCGGCAGCGAGATTTGCGACGGCCACATCGAGGCACTCCGCCACCGGTGGATGCTGCCTCCGGCCTTTCTTGTGATAGTGTGGATCCCCGACGCCGAAAACGCCCCGACACCGCAAGAGGGGGAGGTCGTCGTGTTCGACGAGCACTTCTACAGGGGGTTCGGGCTTCCGGCGAGCACCTTTTTCTCCAAATGGCTCACTTTGTTCGGCCTACAAGCACACCACCTGGCGCCGAATTCCATTCTGCAACTAGCTTCGTTTGTCGTCCTGTGCGAGGGCTTCCTGGGGATTGAGCCTCGCCTCGACCTCTGGCAGAGCTTGTTCTTCCTCAAGGAGCAGTCCAGGAAGATGGAATAGGCCGAGCTAGAGAAGCCCGACGGCCCTCGCCCGATGAAGCCATGCAGAGCCGCACTGGTGCACCATCGATCAAAGTCCGGCTTCGCCTAGCTGCCGCTGCAAGAATCCATCAAGCAGTGGAAGAGAGGCTTCTTCTATGTGAAGAACGCCAGCCCCGCACACGACTCCCTCAACCTGCTACCCTTCAACATCGAGCCTCCGATGGCGAGGCTGAATTGGCAGGCCAAATATCCGAAGCCAATTCGTGAGGTGGCGCAGATCGGAGACTACCTCGATAGCTTGAAGAATCGTGGCCTCCTGTGTCGCGACCCTGCAAAGGCGGCCCCATCTGGTTTGCCAGATGGCCGGCTGGTATGATCCCTGCCGGCTCTCCACCAAGAACTTCACAACCGACGCGGTGGCTCGGGGTGTGAACCAGATCTCCACTGCCCGCCTAGATGATGGTGGGAACTGGGAGTGGGGGCTAGTCCCTTACGACAGGGCCCATCTACCCCTAATGGTAAGCACTCTTGTTGATGTTGCTCTTGTCATTTGTTGAAGTAGTCATTCTTCTTGCTGAGCCAGCCACCGACTCCGTTGCACAGCTGTTCAAGAACTTGCAAGCGCTCAACCCGCCTCCCACCGACGTGGTGACGTCCGACGCCTCGGAGATCAAGGATGAGGGCATGATCGAGCCGCGTTCTGCCGCCTCCGAGGATTCGGAGGATACGCTGGAGTCGGAAGGATCGGAGCCGTCTGGTGAGCATATGAAGCCCTTCATTGTTGATTGGACGGATGATGACGAGACACCGCCCCCCTTATCTAATGCAGCCTTCGAGGAAGACTCCGATGGGGTGGAGGAGGTCACCAGCCCACCCCTGACCCGTGGTCGCCGCCATGCGGCTGAGACGACCAGTCTTGGCGAGGCAGCTAGGAAGAAAGGCAAGGGTGCCACAACTTCTAGGCCGGCCCCTAAGCGTGTCGCGACAGGGCCTCCAGCCTGAGGATGAGAAGGCGGCACTAAGAAGTGTTGTGCTGGTGCCGGCAGGAGGTAGGTGCCCATCGTTGCGGGGTAAGGGTTCCCCTTCCTTCCCTTTTTTGATTTGTCTCGCGTGAAGACTTGTTCCTCAAAGCAACACTTGTCAAGGAGGCGGAGGACGTAGAGGAAGATACCGCCTCCGTCATTGAGCGAGCCGGCTGGGTAGCGGCTGACGCAGCCCAGAACGAAATTGAAGAACAATCCGCCCGCTGCTAGGAGGTGGCGGCGAAGAAGATGGCCGAGGGCCGATCTCAGCCCAGCCGGGCCGAGTAGCCTACAGAGAGGCGTATGAAGGCTAGACATGACCCCTCCACGCATGCTCGCGTGGAGGAGCTAGCTAGCGAGGCGGACCCGAGGAATACCCAGAGGGCCGAGGCGGCCAAGCCGTTCGAGTCGGACGCCTCTGCGCCAATGGACCTCGAGGAGATCCCCGAGACGTCGGAGGCCGAGGGGGCGGCCGATGCGCCGGAGATGAACCTGGACGCGCCAAAGGTGTCCATGGATGCGCCGAATGCGGCCTATCCACCTCCTGCTACGGAGACAGCACCGGCTGGGACGTCGACGGAGCCGGCCGCCAGACCAACGCCCGGAGACGGCACCATCGTCATCCCCAACCGTGGTCCGGTTGCTCCAGGAGTCGGCCCGAGAGCCGGGAATTGGCCTATGAAGGCTTGGCAGGCGGCCAACCTTGAACCATACTCCAAGGCTTCCCGGAGCTCGTGTCGCTGTTTGCCAGCAGCCGATAAAAGGTGGAGCAGGCAGCCCGCGTGGCAGACAGCGATCTGGAGCGCTTGGAGGAACGCAGCAGGGTGAGTGCTTCATCCTTTGCATCCTCCTCGTCTTGGTTTTGATTTTTTCTGCTACTCTTGAATCAGTGGGGGTGCGCCAGTGCACCCATTGGGTGTAGCCCCCGAGAATTTGGCCGGCCAAGCATTGGCCGGACCGAATCTCTTCCAACTTATCCCTTGTCTTTGCTTTTTTAGTGGTGCGCGCTAGCGCACCCACTAGGTGTAGCCCCTGAGAATCGGGCCGGTTATGAATTAACCGGGCCGAATCTTATTTTGCTTCTTCTTTGCTTTGCTTGTAGGACCTTTAAGACGCCCAGGTGCAGGAGTATAACATGTTGCGGGCTGAGAACCAGGCGGCTGACGGCCAGGTTGCCGAACTTCAGGTCCGGCTGGGCGAGGCCGTCACGGAGCGGGTCACCTTGCGTGAGGCGAAATGGTGGCTCCAGCAGCAGCTGGCTCTTCTCCATACGGAGAAGAAGGAGCTCGAGGCGGCCCGCCAGGCTGAGCAGGAGCAGTTGCGCGCCACCCTGCAGGAGAAAGACGACTCATATGCTGCCGACACGGAGCGTCTCAAGATGGCTCATCTCGAGGAGATGAAGCTTCAGGACATTTCCCTAAAGGAGAAGGAGGAGGCCCTGATCCAGAGGCAGGCGCAGCTGGCCAAGGCGCTGGAGATGGACGCGGCCCTCCAGGATGAAGTCTCCCATGCCACTCAACCAAGCAAGGTGCGGGAGCTCGAGGCCCTGGAGAATGCCCACGAGACTGACGACCATTTCAACCGTAAGTCCTTTTTATTTTGTCTTGAATTTTCTTCTTTGCTACTTCCTCCTCTTATTCTTCTTCGCACCCCTTCCCCTATCCCAGGTTTCTTCCCTGAGACACAGGAAGCGACTGCCACAGCTGTCGAGGTCAGTCGCGAGGAGCGCCGCATTGCTGGGCAGGAGGTAGACGTCACTGTCGGCTGTTGCCTGCAGAAGATTGGCGTGGGCCTCAAAGCCCGCCTGCGTGCCCTGGCTGAGTTTGTGGAGCGGCTTCAAAGCGCGGGCTCGTCCATGATAAAGGCTCTGTGGCCCGATGCCGTGGAGCCGGCGTCGATGAGCCGGTTCTCCTGCTGGCTTGCGGCCGGCGACAATCACCTTGATGCCTGGCGCGCCTCAGCCGCGTGTGCTGGAGCCTACATTGCCCTACGCTTGGCCAAGTGCTGGTACCGGAACCTAGACTTGGGCAAGCTCGACGCGCAGCATGACGACTCAGAGGGCGAGCTGCAGCCCGTGGAGGAGGAGCTGCGTGTGAGGGCCAGCGACTTCGCCTCTTACGCCGCCTGGCATAAGCTAAACTCGGAGCGTGGTGAAGATGGCAATGTGGTCCCTGAGGACCTACATGGTCTTCAACCCTATGACGCCGATGGCAGCTCCAACGAGGCGACCCGTGAGGTGGAAGACGCCGCCTCCAGCGGCGAGGCATATGCCGACTCCGCCAAGAACGGAGCCGAAAGCTCTCATGGAGGAGACGGTGCCGCCGCCTCGAGAGTAGCAGGTGATGGTGAAGCCACCACTTCAAGAGCAGCAGCCGGGGCAACGGACAAGGCCGCCGCCCCTTAGCCGGTCTTGTTTTTTTGGTTGTCTGCAATTAATTGTCAGTCCAACAGTTCCACCCACTGGGGGGTGTGTAATGAACTTCGGTCGTGGGCCATTGCTTATGAATGTATGAATTCTGCATTATATTCGTAATGCCATGTGTGTTGCTTTATTTTTTCATCTTTTTATTCCTGCTTAACTTCTTTTTTCTCCAACCCCTTTACTCCCTCTAGCGTCTACCCCACCAGCCCGACAGTCGGGAGCCGGTCTGTGACTGGGTCGAGGCTTCTGCCTTTGGGAATATAAGACATAGATTTTTCGAAGCCATCAAGACTTAAAGAACCAAACACAAACTAGCAGAGCCGGCTAGAATAAGATCGTAAAAAGATCAAACCAACCCGAGCCGGCAACCTTTTTGTAGTCGAACATTATATGCATCCGGCCTTACCTCGCGTCGCCTTGCTAGTCGGACAGCCGGGAGCCGGTCTGTAGCTGTTTCAAGATGACCATGGATCGATCCGGCGTACACTATGTGTTCTTCTACAATTTAAGGAAGTCATTCGGGCGGCTAGCAAGCCCCCGAGACCGTTGGAGCCGGACCAAGGGACTCACAGAATGGGTGAAGACACTAGTCATGAATCTAAAAAGAAGCATATGTGTATGCTCTTTTCATTGCATTCATTAGAAATCCCGTAGAGGGAGAAAGATACATATGTGCATGCTCTTTCCATGTTTGTTACTTGCCTTCTAGCAATAGAACGGGGGAAGCAACGCCGCGTTCCATGGACGTTCCGTCTCCTAGCCGGAGTCGTCCCTCTTGCGCTTCCTTGGCTTCTGGGCATCAATCGGGTAGTATGCATTGTTATGAAATGCCCTGTTGATGATCAAGGGCCCCTCCCATGGGGATGAGAGCTTGTGTTGGCCGGCTGTTCGCTGGATTCTTCTGAGCACCAAGTCCCCCTCTCTGAAAGAGAGGGGCTTGATCTTCTTGCTGTGGTAGTATCTCAGTTTCTGTTGATAGATTGTCGTCCGTTTCAAGGCTAGGTCCCGTGCCTCCTCAAGCAGATCGACGCCATCTTCTCTTGCCTCCTTCGCTTCTGTTTCTGGCCATAGGGTGACCTGAGGCGAGTCGAACTCGACATCCATAGGGATGATAGCCTCGGACCCATATACCAGAAAGAATGGGGTGAAGCTGGTTGATCAGTTGGGCACGGTGCGGAGGCTCCACAGTACTGCCGGCAGCTCTTCGATCAAGCACCCGGCCGACCTGACGAGTGGTGCCACCAGTCTTGGCTTGATGCCGGCCAGGATTAGGCCGTTGGCCCTCTCCACCTGGCCATTGGACTGGGGGTGTGCCACTAACGCCAAGTCGAGCCGGATGCCTACCTTGGAGCAGTAGAGCGCCAAAGCACCCTTGGCAAACTTGGTGCCGTTGTCAGTGATGATGCTGTGGGGGACGCCGTATCGGACAGAGATGTCCGTAATGAACTTGACGGCCGTGGGGCCGTCAAGCTTCTTGATGTGTCTAGCCTTGATCCACTTGGTAAATTTATCGATGGACACCAAGAGATGGGTCATGCCACCGCGAGCCGTCTTGAATGGCCACACCATGTCCAATCCACAGACGGCAAAAGGCCATGACAAGGGGATGGTTTCGAGGGCTGAAGGCGGCACGTGGCTCTGCACGCCAAAGCGTTGGCAGCCGTCGCATTGGTTGACCATGTCCACGGCCTCCTCAAGGGCCGTGGACCAGTAGAATCTATGTCGGAATGCCTTGGACACCAGGGTTCTAGAGGCGGGATGATGCCCGCACTCCCCCAAGTGAATGTCTTTGAGGATCTCCTGTCCCTTTTCTGATTCAACGCAGCGCTGGAACACGCTAGTCACGCTACGTCGAACCAGCTCGCGATTGATGATGGTGTAGGCTGCAGATCGGCGTTGGATCTGCCTTGCCTCCGCTTCCTCTTGAGGAAGCTCGCCGCAAAGAAGGAAGGCCAGGATGGGTTGAGCCCACGACGGAGCCGACACAACGGCTGGCTCCGTCTCGACCTGAGTGTCAGGGGCTTCTGCAGCCCCTGCGCTTGATGAAGCCGTCGTGGGCTCGAGACTCTCTGTCTCTGATGCCGTCGTGGCAGCTGGCTTGCTGTCTACCTCTATGACGTCCACCCACTTGTGGGGACCCCGACTAGCAAGTCGAGTTCGCCGTGCTCAATGACCCCAAGGATCAATGTTCACTGAACAGATACTGAATAATAGAGTCTTACATCCAAGTACCGAATTTATTACATCGAACGACCAGAAGGTCGGGTTCAAGAACAAGGCCTAAAGTCAATTAAACGGATACATCGAGTAGCGGAAACTAGTAAGGGCTAAGCGGTGCCCATGTCATCAAGCCTACACCGACAGGCATTCTGACTTGGAAGCGTCCTAGATCGCAGGTTCGTCTCCGACGGCGTACTCATCGCCAAACTCCGGTCCTTCCATGTCTGGTCAATAACATAACCAGTGGCAAGCCAATGATTACTTTGAATGTACTTGCAAACAGCCCATGATATGAATATATATGGTAAGGAATAACAGTAACATGTATCTTTAGTGGAATGCAATGTGGTGGCATGATCAGGTATATGCAACAAGTTAAAGATTTACTTTTGAAGAATAGGTCACAGATATTGACATATCTGACAAGGGTTGAACACACCGGGTTCACCCTGTATGCCAAGTCATCGAACTTGTCATAACCTCAAGGTATTAATGAGGGCTAAACCATCTAGGTTTACCCTATATGTCAAGTCACTGAACTTGATCATATTATTATCATGATTATAACAACACCTTTTTAACACCACACACGCACACTTGGTTTATGCAGAAACACTGGACGTAGTTTAAGCAGCACCACCCAACTGTCCTTGACCGTGGACACGGCTATTCGAATAGTTTACACTCTGCAGAGGTAGTACGCTGGACCCACGAGAAACGGGAAACTTCCGTGTCATCCACGACTCGCGGTATATCACATATACCCGAGGTAAGTACCCGATCATCATCTTTCCCCTGACAATACTAGACAAAGTGGTCCACTCGATTGGTACCCAGCCCACATGTTGTACGTCTTACGAGCACGGACCCTGGACTGTAACAACCATGCAGGGACCAACGGTGTGCCTGGAACTCATAATAATGGCATAGTCGTCCTACCTGGCACGACCCCATCACGAGAGTGACACCGATCACTCCTGCCACTAGTAATGTGGCTCTTTGCTAGTACCGACCAGAGTAATCAACAAAACCCCATCCCATAAAAAGGGGTATCGTGGTCGTACTGGTAAGGTTGGGACGGTCCACACATCATAAATGTAGTCCCATTTCCGAAACCATACTTGTGATCATCACCCTCGGGCATTAGTGGCACCCGACGGGGTTTTCATAAACTCTTTATTTAACTCATCATCATGCTTGTGATAATATGCTCTATCTTTACTTGTCAACATGGTAATAACATGACCCTCACGGGGTAGGGTCAGGCTCAATGCAATGATCTTATATCTTTACTAATCAACATGACAGTAGCATGATCCTCATAGATAGTAGGGTCAGCTCATCATGTTTGTGCTCCGAGGAGACATGTGAATAACATTACTATCATGCAAGGGCTTCGATGAAGCCTTCGGTACCATCACCACAATGATGTACCGGCATCGTGATTACATGCAACGGGAAAATACTTGCTATACTAGCATGCATCATTTTATATACTTAAGTCATGGCAAAAGGGCTGCTTGCCTTGGTCAGCTAGGTATCCGGGGTCTTCGAGGTCTTCCGCCCCGGATCCTCCGTCACTCGGTAACTCTACCGTCGAGAAAGGAATAAATAAATACTAGCTCTCACTAAAACAGATCACAAAGTGCTTTTGAAAATGTTGCAAGGCTTGAATAAATTCAGTTTATTATTTTGGAAAATGTTTTTCTGTAGTTTTATTAGCCAAGCATATTTATTTAAAAGCAAACAGAAGCAAACAAGTGCTTTTTAACATCATTTTATTATGTCAAAATAGTTTCTGTTTTTGTTAAATGTCAACTATTGCAAAATCCAATACTACTCATTTTTAGAAAACTACTGGTGGAAGAATTATATTTTTCTACTGGATAAATCTTTTTATAAAAATCAATTAAGTTACTGGATTAAAATAAAAGAAAAAGGCCAGGGAACAGATCCAGCCGGCCCAGCCAGCAGGCCTGGCCACCAAGCGCGCGCGGGCCAGGTTCAAACCTGACCTGCGGGCCCCTGGGTCAGCGTGAGCGGCTGCGCGCGCTGGCTGCCCAGGACACCGACAGGTGGGCTCCACCTGTCGGGTCCTTCTCCTACCTCCAGCCAGAGAGGTGGAGATGGACGCCGGCGAGGCTGTCGTTGTCCTCAGGCCAAACTAGGAACGGGAACGGGTTCCGCGTGCCTCCGCCTACCTGCTCGTGGTCAGGACGTCACCGGAGGTGGTCTGGGTTTCCGGCGACGAGGTGCCCGTGGCGGATGGGTTTCCGGTTGGTGTCGAACTAGGGGCTAAGGGTACGGATTCGCTTGGAAAATTTAGGGAAAATGCTCCTCGTGTCAAGGCGAGTGTAATGGGGGGTCGGGCAGCGCAGGAGCCGACGTGTAGCCGGAGATCGACCGGAGCTCCGAGGAGGAGGGGCCTCGGTCGATCTCGAGCACCGGGGCTCTGCGAGCTCGACTGGGTGTCTACGGAGTGTCTACTGGTTGTGCGGAAGCTGCTTGGAGGGTGCTGGGACGCCGGGGGGACCTATTTATAGGCCATCGACGGTGACCCGACTCGGGCGCGCCGGGGACTCACCTGGCGCGCGTGCGAGCACACTGAGGTGCTGGCAGCGAAACCACGGGTTCGGGACGTGTTTTAGGACCTCCTGGTGCAACGACCGCAGAGGGAAAGCGAGTGGGGTCGAGCCGCAGCGACTGTGCATGCTCGGTCGCATCGGGCGCGCATGGGCACGCGTCGCCTGAGCTCTTGCACGAGGGGGAGAGGGTCCCTGGGGTAGCTTTGCACTGAATGGGTGCCGAGGGAGCGTTTGGACATAACTGGGGAGGTTGGGACCGGCCAGAGCGTCGTCCCCTTGCTGGTGGCTCTCTGTAGCGCGCCCAGAGCGCAGTTTTGGCATGCCACGGCATGCTGGCTCGCTCTGGGCACTTGGGACGTGTCCTCCATGTCCTGAGTGTTGCTGGGAGTGAGCCTAGCCGTTGGGGTTTAGTGGGAGCTCGAACTGGTCAAGGGAGCACGGAACACTAGTGTTGCGAGTACTGCCCTGCAACTCAAATTGGAGTTCTTGTCACTTATGCTTGGAGTTGGGGAGGGGCTGATTGACTGGGTGCTAAGGGTGTTCTGGTGCTCTAACCCACCAAGTTTGGGGCCTTGACGTTGGGTAAAACAGTGGCTAGGAGGGTTTTTACCTTCCTGTCAGTAGGTGTTCGACAGTGACTTTGGGTGCTTCCACACCACCACTGTAAATGAAACTTAACAGGTTTGGTCTTGGGGTAAAAACATGGGGTTCCACCAAATCTGAGCTCCATTGAACAAGTTTGGCATTGTAAACCTGTAAATGTCTCAAAACAACCAGTACTGTCCTTTACAAAGGAAGTGTGGCCAAACAGAGCCTCACAAATCCCATCTTTGGTGTGGAGTCCTAATTTGTGGTGTTAAACACCTCTGCAAAGTTTCAGCTCCATTGGAGAAACTTTGCAATGTAGAGTTGTTCCAACTCTACTCTGGACAGGGAGGGTTTTAAGCTCATTAGGTGCACTTCCCCATCTTGGATCAAGGTGAGATTTTAGGTGAGCACCTAATATGGCTTGGAAAGGCTCCTGAAATTTTATGGGATTTTATTCAGATAATTTCCTTTGGAAACATCTCAAAGAGCTAAAACAGACAGAAATGGTTTTCTGGGTTTTACTCAAATAATATAAATATAAAATAGGGTTGAAAATCTTATATATGGAAATATATGTCCTTATGAGCTTCCATGAATTTACTCAGAATTTTCTAAGGCAGGAAAGCAATTTTCCTTGTGGAAATATCATTACTGGCCTTAGAAACAGACATAGATATAAAATAGGAAAATAATATTTTAAATCACCAATTAATGTTTTTAATGAATGAAAACATTATTTGGATCAGATCACCAACTTTGGTTGGAAGTGCCACATGGCTTCATGAACTAGTAGTGTATCCCATCATGATGAAGGTGATCTTGATTTAAAGTAGAAAGGGTTTTTGAAGAAAGCAAAATAATAAGTTTTCATAGATTTGAGTCATCAAACAAACAAGCACACACTCAAACAAGGGTTCACATTGCACTCACAACATTATTTGAAAAAGTTTTAACACGCTCTATTTTTTGCAACATAGAATACTTGGGGTGAAAAACAGGGTGTGACACCACTGGGTGTCGAGACGACGGGATTCGAGGCTTGGCAGAGCCGGATTTGTTGTTGTAGCCGGCGAACTAGTTGTAGCCGCCGAAGTGGTTGTAGCCGGTGCCGCAATTGGAGTCGGCAGAGCGAGGCGCTAGTACCGAGGGATCAGCCGGCACGAAAATTGATGCCGACTCTGGAGACGGCTTGATGGATGGCTTGTGCAGCTGCTCGAGGGAGACGTCGTCTGGAATGGCTTGACTTGTGGAGACAATCTTGGCTAATGTATCGGCCGCCTCGTTGTCCGCCCTAGGAACATGGTGAAACTTGCAACCCTCGGAAGGGCTCCTGAGTTGCTGGATGAGGAAGCGGTAGCTCGACATGTTGGCATCCCTAGCGTCCCATTCGCGAGAGACTTGCTGCACCACAAGGTCCGAGTCGCCAAAGCAGAGGAACCGCCGGATGCCAATCTCCTTGGCAAGCCGGAGGCCGTGAGCGAGCGCTTCGTACTCAGCGACATTGTTCGAGGCGGCGAATTGAATCTGGAGAGCATACTTGGGCTAGTCTCCTTTCGGAGACGTCAAGGCAATGACGGCTCCCAGACCAGTTCGCATCTTCGATCTGTCATAGTGCATCCGCCAATGAGTGGAATCCGGAGGAGGCGCCTCAAACTAGGTTTCAGCCCAGTCGACAAGGAAGTCGACCACCACTTGAGACTTGATGGAAGTGCGAGGCTCGTAGAGGATGTCGTGGTCATCCATGGAGATGGACCACTTGGCAATCATGCTAGTCGTGTCACGGTTGCCCATGATTTCTGAAAGTGGAGCAGTGCACACCACAGTGATGCTCTTGGAAGTATTGTTCAACTTATTTGCGGCAAGGTAAACACCATAACACATTTTTTGGTAGTGGGGTTAGTTTTGGTTGGAGGCGGACAAAACCTTGCTGAGGTAGTAGATAGGGCGTTGCACTAACAGTACCTTGCCCTACTCCTTGCGTTCAACTATGAGCGCTACACTAACCATGCGAGTGGTCGCTGCAATGTATATGAGAATGGGTTCCCTTTCAGCTGGCGCTGCCAAGATTGGCAGGCTCGAGATGACCCGCTTGAGGCCGCGGAAGGCTTCGTCCGCCTGGTCGTTCCACTTGAACTTCTTTGTCTTCTTCATAAGCTGGTAGAGTGGAAGGGCCTGCTCGCCGAGCCGGCTGACGAACCGGCTAAGGGACGCCAGGCAGCCGACGAACTTCTCGACGTCTAGGATTCGAGCCGGCTTCACCATCACTCGATGGTTCCGATTTTCTCGGGGTTCGCCTCGATGCCGCGAGCGGACACGAAGAACCCCAAGAGCTTGCCACCTGGAACTGCGCAGGTTGGCGAACATCTCCCGCAGGTCGTCGAGGAGGCTGAAGTGCTGCTTGATCTTGACAACGATGTCATCCACATAGACGTGGATGTTTCTACCAATCTGTGGCAGTAAGCACTGCTGCATGCAGCGTTGGAATGTCGCACTAGCATTCTTCAGACCGAACGTCATGGTGGTGCCGTAGTAGGCCCCAAAGGGCGTGATGAAGGAGGTCTTGAGGCGATCAACTGGATACAGCTTGACTTGATGACAGTTGAAATAAGCATCCGGAAATGATAGCAGTTCGCAGCCGGCTGTGGGGTCGATCACTTGATCTATCCGGGGCAACGCGAAAGGGTCTTTTGGGCATGCCTTATTCAGGCTTGTGTAGTCGATACACATTCGCCAGGTGTTGTTTTTCTTCAGCACCAAGACTGGATTGGCTAACCAGTCCGGGTGGAAAACTTCCATGATGAAGCTGGCTGCAAGGAGCCGGACAATCTCTTCTCCGATTGTGCGCCGCTTCCCCTCGGCGAAGCGGCACAAAGGTTGTTTCACCGGCTTTGCATCCAGTCGCACGTGAAGTTTGCGCTCGGCATACTACCTCGGAACACCTGACATGTCTTTGGGGGACCATGCAAAGATATCCCGATTCTCACGGAGGAAGTTGAGGAGCTCGCCTTCCTATTTGGGGTTGAGGCCAGCCCCGATGGTGACGCACTACTTGGGGTTTGCTGGGTCGAGTGACACCTTCTTGGTTTCTTTAGCCGGCTTGAAGGAGCCTTCGCCGGTCGATTGGGATGGAGGAGTAAGGATCGCCGGCTACTCAGTAGCCTGAGCCGCGAGCCGATCAATCTTCCTTCTCTCCTCAGCAATCACCATGGAGTCGGCCAGGTGGCTGCTGTCCTGTGCACACTCGAGCGACTTCTTGTAGTCGCCAGCAATGGTGATGATGCCCTTTGGACCCGGCATCTTCATCTTCAGGTAGGCGTAGTGGGAGATGGACATGAACTTGGCCAGAGCCGGTCTGCCCAACAGCGCGTGATACGGGCTGCTGAGATCCACCACCTCGAACCATATGGACTCATGGCAGAAGTCAGTCTTGTCACCGAAAAGGACGTCCAGCTGGATTTTGCCGATTGGCGAGCAGGACTGCCCCGGCACGATGCCTGGAAGACAGTGATGGTCGGCAAGACGTCCTTCTCCTTGAGCCCGAGCTTGAGGAGGGTGTCGAGGTAGAGGATATTGATGCTGCTGCCGCCCTCGACCAACACCCGACAGAACCGGAAGGTGAGCCTCTGGGAGGTGAAGGTAGGGTCAAGGACGAGCGTGTATGAGCCCGGGTTGGGCATCACCGTAGGATGGTCAACCCGGCTCCATGTGATGGGATTTTCAGACCAATGCATGTATTGGGGAATCGGGGGGACCGTGACATTAACCTCACGCCGGCGTTGGCTCTGGCTATGCTTGTCGTCGCCTTGACTGGTGAAGACGACGAATGCTCCGTCTTGTTGGGGGTAGTCGTCGTGGAAGCGACCATCGTCGCGAGGCGCCGGTGGTGGAACCAGAGCTGGACCGGCCGCCGGAGCTTGAGGTGCAGCCTGTGCACCTGGGGCAGCCGGCAGGCCCTCCCCTTGCGACAATCATCGTTCAAAGCTGCACTGTCGAAGGGTGTGGGTAGAGGGATGTGCCCCAGAATGCATTTTGCAGGGCGCGTCAAGAATCTGCTTGAACGTCTGCTTGGGCTGCCAGTTGCCTTTGTTGGTCCGCCTTTGTTGGGAGCCGGCGTAAGTAGCCGGTGCTTCTCCCTCCATGTTGGCCACCAACTTGTTGTTGGACCGTGAATCTAGCTGATCCGCCTTGCGCTTGTTGTTGTTCTGGCTGCCTCGATTGTCTCCAGCTGGCTGGGGAGTAGCCGGCGTGGGAATAGCCTTGTCCGAGGCGGTCACCTTGACTCGCATTGCGGAGTCGGCCGTGGCGTACATGTCCGCCTTGGCTATGAGCACCGCGAGAGAGGTGGGATCATAGCACATGAGCGTGTGCTTGAGGAGAGTGCCGTCTCGGCAGCCGTGGATGAAGTACTGGATGGCATGTACCTCATGCACTCCCTCGGAGGAGTTCCGAAGCTCCATGCAGCGTGTGACATAGTCACGAAGGGATTCGTAAGACCTCTGGACGCACATGGCCAGCTCGCGAGGCCGGCCAGGGCGCTTGTCGGTGTCGGTGAAGTTGTGGACGAATGCCTCCTCGAAGTCAACCGATGAGTTGACCTTGCCGGATGGAAGGCTGTTAAGCCATGTCTGAGCCGAGCCGGACAGCATGAGTGGCACGTAGCAGACTGCTACGCGCTTGTTTCCCCTGGCAATGCCAACGGAGATGGTGTAGTCGATCATCTAGTCCTCTGGCTTGGCGGTACCATTCTACTTGGGAGTGTCCCGAGGCAGAGTGAAGCTTCGGGGAAACGGCTCCCCTCGGATCCGGGGGCCGAAGCATGCCGGACCGATGGGACCATCCTCCCCCAGAAGAGCTGACTGTGCGAGCGCGTTGAGACACCTGCGGGCGTCGTGGTCACCCTAAGGGACGCGAGCGCCGATCCGAGCCGCGACTGGAAGGGCGTCTTGTGAGCTAGTAACATGGGTCATCCCCGGATGAGGAACCGCATACACCGAATCACTCTCATCATCTCCGCGACGCCGGCTTGAAGTATGCTCGCTCTGGCGCTGGGAGCGCCTGTCGTGGCTGCCCTCACCCTTCTGGCCAGAAGTGCGATGCGAGGAAGATCCTTCAGCTTGTTGATGACCATTGGGGTTACGGTGCGCTCCGGGGTTGGGTCATGGAGACTCCGATTGAGCTTGACCAGGGTCAAGCCGTGTCTGCTGCTCGTTGGCGACATCAAGGAGATCCTTGACCCGCTTCTCCTGGAAGGCGCGCTCCTCGCCCTCCAAGCTTGGCATTTCTGCCATGGTCGCCTGGGCCGCTCGCAAGTTGATCGCAGGAGTTTCATAGATGGGCTGCTTGCCTCCTAGAATCTCGGTGATGACCTGGCCGCGGCCGCAGACCGAGCCAAGCCGGCTAGAGGCCTCGGAAACCGGAGTGAGACCATATGCGGAGTTATACTCGCGCTGCGTGGCCTCCATCCGGCGTTTAGCCAAGGCGATGGCGATGCCCTCCTCCATGATCTGCCTGCGAGCCTCCTCCAGCGAGGCCCATGCGTCGTTGGGGTTTGTGGATGCGGCGATGGGCGTCTTCAGGCCGGTAAGAGCAGCCTGAAGAGTGACAGTGGTGATAGCAGCAGGCTCACCAGCGTCTGTTGATGCCTTGCCATGAGTCGTGCTGGTCCCAGCACCGATGACCATCACCTCCACGGTGTTGGAGATGGTGGCAACGTGATACGGGGTGAAGAACCCCACAGATGGCGGAGGACCGTCGAAGACGAGTACTTTGTTGGGGTTCACGTCGAATGTAGGCGTCTCAACGATAGAGAGCCTACTGAAGCTGGCGCATAACGCCTCGATATCAAAGTCCTCGCCAAAGTAGGCGTCTTGTGAGCCGATGTCGCGGATGGCCTCACGGTGGGCGCCAAATGTCGATGAATACTCACAACATAAGCCATGGGTAGGCTAAATATGGTGGGAACCAAAGTGGCACCGGAGGACGCTGGGAATGAGGTTGGTACAAGCATGGAACGCACGATGTACCGAGGTTCACGGCTATCCATAGCGATAACACCCCTAATCCAGCCACAGTGTATGATGTAAGAATGGGACTACAAAGTGCTCCTGCAGCTATATGCGGAGGAGGAAGAAGGAGCTGCCGGCTCACGTATGCGTCTCCTATGTGGTTGGTGTGTGTGCTAAGTTGACCAGCCCTCTACATGGAGGGTGGCGGGGGGTTTTATAGATGAACCCACCGACCTAATATGGATAAAAGTACAAGAGTGGGACCCGGCTGGCAGCATCGCCGGCTGGCCATGGGGCCCACGGGGGTCTTGTCTTGTCGCTGGAGGGGCCCGCCGGCTGTGAGGTCCCGTCAGGCTATGGGACCCGCCGGCTAGCCAATAAGGGTCTCGCGTAAGGTTGACGCAGGATACGTGTTGTACGTCCAACATCGTCCAACGAGATTCGTCATGGGCAGGCGGTACGGCCGCCTCCACTCTTCCCATGCCGAGTGCAGTAATGGAGTGGGAGTTTGACGGCCAAGACTGTGCAGGGTGATGGATCAGAGCCGGAGGAGGTCAGCGGCGTGGCCGCCGATGCTGGTACCTGCCGTGCACTCCGATCTAGTACCTTTGCTGATGCGTAGCCACCTTTAACCGTAGGGTCTCGTCATGACCTACGGTTTGATGTGACTTGAGATCCCTAGCCGGCTAGCCTGCTTGGATAGCCGACCTGGGCAATGCCGTCTCGACCCTAGCTGGCTGGCTTGGGCTAGCCGGCCAGGGGGAGGTAGCCGTCTGGTCTCTAGCCTGCAGGTGCTTCCTGGCCGGCCAGAGAGTTGGCCGCCTCGGCCCCCAGCTGGTAGGTGCTTCCCTGCCGGCAAGGGGATTTGGGCCTTGCAGAATTGTTCTGTTTACTCCTTCTAGGCTGAAGGTAAAGGAGCAGGCTCACTGAGCCTACCCCGGGGTTATCCCCCCGACAACTCTTTAGGATCCAATACTCCCTCGTGCAAAAGTATGTGAACTGGAGTTTAGGTTTCTTTCAATCCGGCAACCCGCCATAAGCATTCTTTATACACGATGCATTCCCCTAGGTCCTTAAAAAGGCGAATTGTTTTGTAGTCGACGTTCACATAACACCACTAGAAGAATAACTCGATAACTTAAATATCAATCAACACATATTACTTCAACGTCATATGAATACTAGCATCTAGTCTTTTCCCATGTCCACAAGAACTAATGGAACTACTCTCAAGACATAAAATAGATCATGATTAGAGATGATGAAAATATGATTAATAGTCTGGTCATAACAATAATTCTCCAATAAAACTCAATAGCATTCACCACAAAAGAGTAATCAACACTGGTAGATTAGAGGGGATGACTAGTGCAAGGTACAACTCCGATTGCAATGGTGAAGTAGATGGGATGAAGGTGGAGATGGTGCTGGTGTTGGTGATGATGGTGATGATGATCTCAATGATGCCCGTGCCGATGGTGATGATGATGAGGACGATTTCCCCTTCCGGGGGGAGTTCTCCCCGGAGAAATATGCAAGTGGAAAGGTCTTTTCTTCTTTGTAGGTTTCTGCCGCGGAGTGGCGGCGGAATCGCGAAAACTCTTCTCTCCCCGGAACTTTTAGGTCAAGAGGAAGGTATAGTCGAGAGGAGAGCAGGCGGGGCCCATCACCCAGGCGGCCTCCTGGCGTGGCCTTGGGGGGCGCCAGCAGGTCGCCTGAGTTTGTTGTGGCCCCCTCCGGCCCTTCGTTGGCCTGTCTTCGAGATCTGTTTAGAAACTTCTTCCCTCAAAATTTCAGCGCAATTGGAGATGTTCTGCTATGCAACTCTTTGTTATATTTTCTCCGCTGAATCCTTCGTGTGCTGTTTTGGCACCGGAAAGTTGTAGACTATGTAAAATAAGCCAAAACACTATAAGTACACCATCATAAAGTGAAATATATCAATGAATAGAGACAAATTATGAACCAAAATAGTGATGCATTTTGGATGTATCAGCACTATGCGTGCATTCGGGTGCCAAGGCCATGGCGAGGTGCCGGCAATTTCCCCCAGCCCCCACTCGCAGGGTACGAGCAGGTGAGGGAAGACAGATGCTCCACTCAGAGGAAAAGAGCGTTCTACAAAGAGTTGCAGGGAAAATAAGTTCGTTTAAAAGTTTCATTTGGAAAGGCCCCGAGTTTTGATTTCAGAAATACCAGTAAACCCAAGTTAGAAAAAGAAAATACAAGCCGCACTCGGCACCTAATATATTCTCCGCCTCCATCCCCCCCAGCGCTCAGGATAGGGCTTCCACTAGGCGTGGGGTGGACCCCTTCCGCGTACTCGGGGGGCCCTGGGCGTATAACGCCTCGGCTCGTTATTACGTGAGAGTGTCACGTTGGGGCCGTATCTGGGAGGTGACGAGGACACTTTGGCCTCACGAGTGTCCCTACCCCCGAGGCATTAGGCGCCTGATTCCGGAAGTCATTGGTGGACTGTGTTGATTTCCTCCGTCTTCCCTACTAGGAGTGGGATGGACCCCTTCCGTGTCCTCGGGGGGCCCTGGGCATATACACCCTCGGCTCATTATTACGTGAGAGTGTCACGGGATGAAGTAGGTTCCAGATGGATTCAAGGACGATGCAGGGTCATTGCAGAGGCGCCGTGGAGGCAGTGCACGGGCGGTGCAGAGTCGTCACTGGTAGAACTTGCGAAGGTGCTGGATGTTCCAAGCGTTCTGGATGAGAACTCCATCTTGAGTCTCCAGACCCACGAAGCCAGGTCCAGAGGCGTGAACAGCCTTGAATGGGCCTTCCCACATGGGTGAAAGCTTATGCAAGCCTTCCCTGGATTGGACCCGGCTCAGGACAAGATCGCGGACTTCGAGGGTCCTGGAGCGGATGTTGCGGCAGTGGCAGCGCCGCAAGGCCTGCTGGTACCTCGCGGCTCAGAGAGAGGCCCGGCGGTGCGCCTCCTCTCCAAATAAGAGGTCCGTTCTCCGCGCAGCCTCCTGACGCTTCTCATCGTATGCCAAGACCTGCGGGGACCGGTGCTTGATTTCGTGTGGAAGGACCGCCTCTGCTCCGTAGACGAGGAACAACAGGGTTTCACCGGTGTGTTTGGTTGCAATGGTGCGGATGGACCACAGTACCGACGGGAGCTCATTGACCCAACCCCGTCCGCAAGCTTCGAGCTTCTTCTCCAAGCTCCTCACTTTGAGACCCCGCAGGTCCTGTGCGTAGGCACGCTCCGCCTAGCCTTTGCTCCGCGGATGGGCCACCGACGCATAGCATACCTGCATATCGAGGTTAGCATAATAAATCTTTAAGATCTGACTGGTGAACTGCGAACGAGGCCCTTGATGAACTTGACGGCAGACCCGGCCGGGATGGTGCGCACAGGCTCCACCTCCACCCACTTGGTGAATTTGTCGATGGCGGCGTAGAGGTAGCGGAAACCCCCCGCGGCCCCCGGTAAGGGCCCCGATATGTCCAACCCCAGACCGCAAAAGGCTAGGAGAGCGGGATGGTCTGGAGGCCCTGTGCGTGTTGGTGGCTGTGCTTCGTGTGGAACTCGCAGGCCTCGCAAGACCTAACCAACTCGGTGGCGTCTTTGAGAGATGTAGGCCAGTAGAAACCCGACTTGAATGCCTTAACTGCGAGAGTGCGCGAGGAGGAGTGATGTCCATAGTCCCCTCCGTGGATGTCAACCAGTACCTCGCGCCCCTGCTCCCTGGAAATGCACTACAGCGCGACGTCGTTCGGGCGCCTGCGGTACAAGGCGCCGTCTCGCACGCAGTAGGTTCAGGCTTATGCATTCCGTATCCACTTCCTTCTTCGGCAATGCATCATGGTGCATAGATGCCCCGAGTTCCTGCATCCAATTATCGTCTTGAGCCTCCAGGGCCAGGAGCAGTCGAGCCCCCGATGCCTGGCCGCAGTCCGGAGCCGCCGACGGCGGGGCTGGGGGGAGCTCCTCTCCGCGCGGTGTCGGGTCCTCAGGTGACGGTGTCGCGGAAGGCTTGAAAAGTAGCTCCTCAAAAACGCCTGGCTCCCGAGACTCGTGATGCGAAGTTCTTTTGGCAATGTCGTCTGCCTCCTTGTTTTCACCTCATGGGACGTGCTGCAGCTCCAGGCCCTGCAAACGTTTCTCAATCTTGCGTACCTCCTGCAGATATGCCTCAATATGTTCGTCCTTGGGTGTGTACTCCTTGTTGGAGAAGTTGACGAGGAGCTGAGATTTGCCCATCATTTTCTCCCCCCATTGGAAGCAGAGTTGTACGGCGTAGCATAGCCTGTCTCCCATCAGGGAAGTGAGCCGGACACCAGCCACCGCTCCCATTCGTGCGAAGGCTCCGACGAAGTGCATCGTCCATCCCTGAGGCGCCTCTACAACGGGGGCAAGGGATTGTCTCCCTTCCAGCCCCCGGTCCGGTGCGTCCATCCATTCCGCCATGAAGTCGGCCAGGGCCGCTCCCTTGATGACCCTGGTAGTGCTGAATTCGATGTTGAAGGCGTGAAGCTTGATGTTCCACTCGGCAACTCTTCTTCCCGTGTTTGAGTTGTGCAGGATCTTCTCCAAGGGGTTGGCGTAGACGACCTTGATTGGGTGTCCTTGGAAGCAGTGACGTAGCTTGCGTGAGGAGACGAGGAGCGCTAGAAGGAGTTTATGCTGCATGGGGTAGCGCGAGCGCGCGTCCTGAAGTACCGTGCTGACGAAGTACACTTGGTGCTCGAAGAGGACGCGTCTGCCCAGGGCATCTTGCTCCTTGGTGGCTTCAAGAGGCCAGGGTGTTTCCTCCTCCAAAGGAAAAGCCGGGGCCTTGGGCGGGCAAGGCTCTTCATGACATGATTCGCCAGTCTGGGCCTCAGGTCCCTCCACTCACGGGGGGGTTGGAGCTTGCGAGTCATGCAAGCCTCCAGGCGCAGCGGGTGGGAGCCTGCTGGGGCTTCCCAAAGTAGTGCCCTTGCCGGTTTTCTTCTCCCTCACTGCCACCAATGCGGCGCTGGTGGAGTGTGGGGTGGCTGCGAGGTACAGTAGTAGGGGCTCCCTAGGGCGAGGCGCCACCATGACTGGCGGGCTCGTGAGGTAATGCTTGAGCTCGTCGAAGGCAGCATCGGCCTCCGTGGTCCACTCGAAGGACCCCATCCTTTTCATGATCTTGGAGAAGGGAGGGCCCGCTCGCCAAGCTTGGATATGAAACGACCCAGGGAGGTGACACACCAAGCGAGCTTTTGCTTTTCCTAGAGGATTTTGGGCATGCTCATCTTGTTTATGCCATTTACTTTTACTGGGTTAGCCTTGATCCCCTGGTGCGACACTAGGAAACCGAGCAGCCTGCCTGATGGGACCCCGAAGACGCACTTCCCGGGGTTGAGCTTCAGGTTCACCTTCGCAGGCTGGCGAAGGTCTCCTCCAGATCCTCCACCAGGGTTTTTGCTTGCCTTGACTTGACCACGATGTCGTCGATGTAGGCCTCCGCGTTCCTCCTGAGCTGTGGCCCCAAGGCAATATGCATCAACCGCTGGAAGGTCGCCTCGGCGTTCCGCAGCCCAAAGGGCATACACTCGTAGCAGTATACCCCGCACGGAGAGAGGAAAGCTGTCTTCTCGACGTCCTCCACCGCCATCTTGATTTTGTGGTAGCTCGCGAATGCATCCAACAAACACACGAGGTCACACTCCGTGGTGCAGTCTACGATCTGGTCGATGCGTGGAAGCGGGAATGGGTCCGGAGGGCAAGCCTTATTGAGGTTCGTGAAGTCGACGCACATGCGCTCCTTCCCGCACTTCTTCGGAACAACCACCGGATTGGCCACCCATTCTAGGTAGCGCACCTCCCGTATGACCCATGCTTCCTTCAGCTTGCGCGCCTCTTGAGCGATGAACGCCTGCTTCTCCGGGGCTTGCCTCCTGGCCTTCTGCTTCACCGGACGCACATTCAGGCACAACATGAGGTGGTGCTCGATGACGTCTCTCGGAACCCCCACAAGATAGGAGGTGCTCAAGGCGAATGCGCCCTTGTTCACTCTGAGGAAATCCACCAATGCCTTCTCTTGGTCTTGGGGGAGTTTCGTGCCAATGGTGAAGGTTGGGGCCAGGCTTCCGCCTTCCACCAGCACTTGCTTCATCTCCGCTCGGTCCTAGGAAAACAGCTGCTTCTTCTTCACATGCGTGATGTCGTGGACGTCTACCGGGTCCTCCGCGGCGCGCACCTCGCCCCTGGAGTCTGCACGTGCCACGGTCGCGGCCTTATGGGATAGCCCCAGCAGCCGTGAGGCGTCCTTGATGTCCCCCACGATGGTAAGCATGCCGCCGCTCCCTCGCATCTTGACAATGTTGTAGCCCGGGTGCATCACCACCATGAACTGCGCAAGGGTGGGGTAACCGAGTATTGCATTGTACGGAAGGTGGATGTGAGAAACATCGGAGTCGATCTGCTCGATGCAGAAGTTGGAGCGGGTGCCGAACATGACAGGGAGACAGATCCGTCCACTACCCCAGAAAAGGGCCTCAAGGGCGTGCGCTGCTCTTGGGGTAACCGCAGCGCGTCAAAGGCCTCCATTGAGATGACATTGAGGCCACACTGGAGATGGTCGGCGTGCACAACATGGGAAGCGCCTCGGCAACCGTCGTAGCTTTAGGGTGGTCGTCGGGGCCGAAGGTGACGTTGACCTCTGGCCAACACACGGCGTTCTGGGGGCTCGGGCCTTAAGCGAGTCGTCCCCCCGCGCTGCAGGAAACGCTTGACGTTGCGGCTGGAGGGTGGCGCCTTCGATCCGCCGAGAATACAAGCGACTGCAGGGATGGCCCTGCTTGCTCGGACGCCGCTTACCGCCGCGGACCGGCGGTCGTCGGTGGTTGCACTTGCCAAGGTGCGCCGAGTCAAGATCTGGTTCCTGTTCTTTGCGTGGAGGCTCCGACACGCGCCCTTACCTGGCGTGCCGAATGTCGAATTTCGGGCTCCGCAAAACCTCTAAGATTCAAACTCAGGGGCGTGCACACAGAGCACTCAACAGATGCGATTTACCAGGCTCGTTACTCGGTGGGCAAGACTAATAACTCACACGATGGCGAGGGAGACAAGGAACACGACAGTTTACCCAGGTTCGGGCCGCAGGGAAGCGTAAAACCCTACTCCTGCTTTGGTGGATTGCCTCTCGTGGAGGTTGGTGAATGAAGTAGTACAGTGTCCTTCGGCCTCCTAAGGTTAGGTGGCTTTAGCGGTGTGATGGTGGATGAGTTAATGTCTAGGGTTCCTATCCCCTATATATAGCGGCGGCCATGGTCCACTTCCTTTATCGTTTTGGCGGGAAGGGATCCCACAATCACCAATTTTAAAGGGGGACACGGGAACATGCTCCCTGTCCAACAGTGGTCTTCGCATGCACAATGGCTGCATGCGCTGCAGGGATGATATCCGTTGTGCTGGCGGGTGGCGGCGGCTTGGTTACACCAAAGTGGAAACCTTTGGATGATGCCTTTGGGTCCCGGTACGTCTTGGCCCATTTTGCACCAAAAAGGGGGGGCTGCATTGCGTTGCCATCTGTGGTTTACCTGTCCTCCTTCTACGTCACCTTTGACTCCTAAGGTTGGACCTTTCCTCAGAATGTCCGCTGCTCCGGAGGTGTCCTGAGGAAGCACCATGCATGTCGTTCCTCTTCGTGAGGCCTGGCCCCTCACGAGGGCCTTGTCGAGCCTGCTGATGCTTGGTCGATGGAGTGGGGCAGCCCTGGGCCGCAAACAGGCAAGTCTGGGTACCCCCAATCCCAGAACTCCGACAGGGGCGAACACTATTCGCTCACTGGGCCTTTGTGTAGGTACCACGTGGCCCTTCTCCGGTGCTCAGCGGGCGAGGTCAGTCGCGAGGTAGCCGCAGCACTTCAGCTCCTGCGTGTCCCCGTCGGAGATGCTAGAGATCTCCCACTTGCCCTGAGAGCCCGAGCCGACTATTGTTGATCTTGGAAAAGGGGGCGGCTAGAACGGGTGGGAAATGAAATGGTTCGAACAATCAAGCTTGGAAGAAAGGGGAGTCGAGTTTGGGATGCCTCTAGTGGGATTTGGATCTTTTTCCATTTCTATAGGAGGTCGTAAAACCAAGGGTTTCCGCTTACTGCGCCGCTGGCTCCATCACTTCCCAAAACGACCGCACCGTTGAGCGTGCGTGGGTTGGCCCGAGTCATTATTCATACCCCCTTAAATGCGGAACACAATATACTTGTTGATAGGACATGCCCAAGGGAAAGTGACCTCAAGCCGTGATTCGTGTTTTTTTGTTATTAGTTATCGCGACTTTTCATCACAAGGGTTGCTAGATAAGGGACTATTTACCACTCAACTTTTAAGCCTTTAGATATAACGACGCCTACTTTAAGAACGTGATGTCACCAGAGCGACTAAATCGATGCCAGCCGAACATAAGGGGAACGCACCATGCATGTCGATTATTCAAAGTGTCCGGCTACTGAAGACCGTACACATCGGCATTGGAGGCCAGTTCAGCGGCTACTGAGGGAGTTCTGTATTAAGGGGTCCTTGGGCGGTCATGTTATCCCTTATGGGCCGACCATATCGGCTGCATCATTGAAGACCGGATTGTGTGAGAACTTTATGATCAAGATGGAATGCTCCGAACACTAGGCGTGCACTCCAAGTCAAGAGGTCGATAACATGTAACCCTAGGAATCCTGGTGTCCGTATAAACCAGAGGTTCTTGTGCATATAGGGTTTAGCTTGTACGATCTCGAGGTACATCAACTTTGTAATCATCATCCACATCCATCTAATCAAGCGGGATGTAGGAATTTACCTCCTAAATAGGGCCCAAACCTGGGTAAATATTGTCTCCCCTTCCTTCTTGCAAGCCATCATTCCATGGTCTACTATATGGGAGCCCCTACCCAAGGTCTGTAGTTTTCGACAACGACACCCGGTGGCGCGGGTGACGTGGCGCTCACGCCGGATGGCGTTCTCACTACGGGACCCGAGTTCCCGAGTGTCCTACATATTGTGAGTTTGCGCGTTGTGGTGAATGTAGAACATTGGTCGACTCCTTCGGCGCGAGGCCACTGGGGCCCAGCGGTGGCTCAAAGACGGTTATTAGGACCCGGAGGAGCACGAGTATGGCGCGAGGTGGACCTTGCTTGGGCCCCTTGGGCTCGTGACCAAGGAAGTCATCGCTTGGTGGCAGGGGCAGCTCGGTGGTCAAGCCCCTCGCTTCTGGCGTCGGGGGGGGGGGGCGAAGCGGGACATATGGCACCAGGGCCCTCCTAGTGACGGCGACAAGGTGGCGGTGTGGTCCGCCCAGGCATTGTAGCCTACATCTGTCAGGCGGTGGCGGAGTAGTTCGCTCACCATGAGCAGCGCGTTGTGTGCGTTCAGGTCTCCCACATGGACACAAGCTAAGGGGGATGCTGTGAGGGACATGGTAAAGCGGCCGCCTTGCCTCACTGGGGGCTGCGGGGAGCCTTGTTTCTCGTGAGCGGCCCGAGCGACGATTGTGGTGGCTGTGATGTTCGTGGGTTGGTAATGTCCTTCTCACACCAAGCGTGTGGCGAGCATTGGCCATGGGGTCGGTGAAGCTGGAGCCAAAACTAGAGCTGGAGGACAGCTGCGCACCCCTTCCTCGCGCGCCAAATGTTAGAATTGGCGCTCCGCACACCCTCAAAGTTTCAAACACTAGGGTGCGCTCTCCCTCCTAACTTGTTCGGGCTCTCAACCTCAGGGCGACTCTTCGGTGGATCGTGCTAGGGAAGATGAAGAAGAACACTCGCAATGTTTGCCGAGGTTTAGGCCAACTTGCGGTGTAAAATCTTGCTCGTGCTTGTCTGGGTTGCTTGTGGGAGAGAGAGTGAGTAGAAGTCGAGGTCTTCCCCTGGTGGAGTCGATGCCCTTCTACGAAGGCCGGGTCTCCCTCTTATATAGGCCCTCATCCTCTTCCCCCTAAACACTTGTTGGGGAGGGGTGCCACCAACAACCATTTTGAAAGGGGACATGACTGAAGTCCATCCTAACAAAGGTGGTCTTCGCTTGCCAAAGCTCTTCATCATGACGCACTGGTGGGCTCGGAGTTGACCTTCGTCTTGCCGAGAACCCATCCTTGGTCTTCTTGCACCAAGTAGGAAACCTTTAGGGGTTGTTTTGGGACTTTGCAACATGGGTCTGCTCCCTTGGCACAAAAGTGGAAAGCCCTTGTGTCTGTTCCCGCTGGCACTGCTCGTGTGCCTCCTGCGCAGCTTGCATCGCCCATGAGAGGGGGCAGGGTGGAGTGACCCCACTTGGTTGCCTGTGACTAGTCTGCCCCCCGAGGGCCTCACGGGTGGCCTCGGGACGCACCTTCGTGGTGTGCTGCACTATGCGGTCCTTGGCGTCAATTCCCTAGCGCCTGCCTCACGAGGGTATTGCTTCCTGGGCCCACCGCTGAGCCGAGTCAGGCATCCATAGTGCATTGCGCCTCAGGTAGTAGGCCGACGGGCCTGGGTACCGCCTGTCCTAGGGGCCCGACGCTCCTCACACAGAGTGACCCAAAAGTTCTTGCACAAATTTTGTGATGTAGCATGAATAGAATTTGAGACAAGATATCATAGATAGCTAGAGAGAGGTACTTAGGCACTCTTGTATATCCAATTAGCCAAAGAAAAAGTGAAAAGCCAAATAAAAACAATTGGATACCTCGAATTAGCAGAAATATGCATACCAACATGATCATACAATAAGATGTCAAATAAAACATGGTGAATCACGCATAACCACTCTAGTATCGACCAAGCACTTCGGCGATGACGAAGTCATCTATATATGAGTATATTGACATAGGAGCCAAGAGAGAATACTTGATCATATGTCATAGTCATCATTTAAGAACAAGTATGGTTACCACTTTTACATAAAGCTTTCAATGTGTTCAGATCTTAAGATATGCTTATACCCAAGCCTTAGAGTAAATCTCCCCCTTGATGTGACATCCCTCCTAAGAGGGTAAACTAACCTTGGTTTTGTCGTAGAATACTTCATGTAGGTGTAGTAGTGGTGGATGCTCATTGTTTATGAAAATCATCTAGAGTTGGGAACAATCCTTTATGTTTATTTCTCTTCTCACCTACATGGGTTAGTCCTAAGGACAAGGAATAGATACAAAGATATCTATGGACATGGAGTGAAATACAAGTTAGATGATGTCCATTGATATATTAATTACCTTGTCCCTTGCTTATCTTTGAGGGAATGTGTGACTCCTTGAACTAATGCATATGGTTGGAGCTTATTGCATATAGTTCTTACCAAAATAAATAAGAGCGAATTTCATTGGCAAAGTCACCCCTTAAGAACTTCTCTAGTTCTTCTTCTAGGGGACCCACATCGACTTGATAGGGACCGTTGCAGTTGTGGCAATACTAGATAAAGTAGAGCTGGTAGTGTCCTTGGGAATCCACTTGACCTTGGCTAGGGGTTCTTTGTGAGATGAGTAAATATACTCTTGAATCTTTTCCTTGCCCGTGTGGTCTTGTGGTGGTGGTCATCTTGAGAGCTTGTTCCCTTGGTGAGAGTAGGATTATACTTCTCTCGGGGCCGATTTTTTGGGGATATTAAATTCCCATCATATGACCCTTGTGCATACCAGCCCCAGGAATATTGTTAGATCGTGCACACTTCCTTCATACAAATATCCAAGAAAATACATAATGTTGGGGTACAAGAGCATGATGGTCTATGGAGTAGAAAAAAGGCCTCTAGTGGTTGATGGCGAAAGCGGTTTGCAGATCTCCAGTGTCTATGGGACTCCATTTCCCACATGAATAGCTGACTTGGTTAATTCCTACCCAGCATGGCTGATATCTTTGGTACCTAGGTTCCGGGGCCGTCGTCGTGTTGCTACTCTCCAAATATTACAATCTGGTCAAGACAATATCCACGGACAAGCAAGTGAGTACTTTGAATGTACTCGCAAACTTCTTGAAACAGATATAAAATACCATGCGATTATTATGAATTGAAAGATTATTCAACAGTATTAAGTCAATCATAAGGTCAACTCATAAATGCAAGCAAGTAGGTAATTTATCCATACTGAGAATTAAATAATCAATCAATGAATAAAAAATAAAAATGGAACATCGGGCGGTAATCCTCCCGAAACTTCCAAGAACATAAAATAGTCTGTTCAGGTGAGTGAAGCGACGCCTCGAAAGGATAAAACTATAAAACATGCCTCCGTCCGGCGTTTAAGCGAAGCCAAATAAAGGGCTTATATTAAATAATAATATGCGTGTCACAGTCGGCGGACGGAACGACACCGCATAAAGGGCTTATATGAAACAATAAATGCATGCCACAGTCGGGCGTCTAAGCGACACCTCATAAAGGGCTTATATGAAATAAATGCGTGCCACAGTCAAGCGTATGAGCGACATCGCATAAAGGCTTATATGATATAATAATAGTTTCCAAAGTCGGGCGTTTGAACGACACCGCATAAAGGGTTTATACGAAATAAGTGTGTGCCAGAGTCGGGCGTTTGAATGACACCGCATAAAGGGGTTATAACATAGTCGTAACGCCGAATATGCATGAGGTAGAACCATTCGAGGGATATTCAAGATTCATATACAAATAGAGGTTAGTCCACAACAATAAAAATATGCTCATCCACATTGAGTTAGAGTTATCCTCATAGTTAAATTAATTTCCTACAAAGACAGACTCTCTGACAAACACTTGACCTATCCCCGACTGTAGTCCTTAACCGTGGACACGGGTATCCGAATAGATATAAAACTTGGCAGAGGGTGTACTCTTTACCCATGTGTATAGGATTTCTTTAGTCAACTAGAAACTTCAACTAATTCTGATTCGGTCTTTGAGTAGAAACCACGCCTGCTTTGCACACACCAGTTTAACTTCCCGATGCCTAGGACCACCAATGACACTCGTTAAGCAAAACTCCATGTGGGAAGATTACAATCTCCAATAGCATGGGATCAAATTGATACCGCACGCTACTCAGGGGTGCCCCCATGTAACAACCCTACTTTAGTTATGATTTCTAATTCATTCATTCATGCATGCATTTTTATTTTCTTTTGAAATTGAAATGAGGAAGTGATCAAGCCTTATAAACCAAATTTTGTCAAATAAGCAATATAACATTTTCTTCAAATAGATCAAATTAAATGTCCATGGTATTGTAATAAAATATTGGCATGAGATAAAATTCAAATCAATATTTTTGGAATCACAAAAACATTTTATTTTGGGATTTTGAATTAATTCAAACCCTATTTGCGTTAGATATATAGTTTCTATATATAAACTATTGTCCAACAACTCAGAGATTTATCTTGTGGCTTTGGAAAAATTCCATTAAACGCACATATAAAATTTCAGGAGTTCAACAAATGGTTTCATACTATTTTTGGTCCAAACAAATATTTGAGAACAGAAAACAGAAAAGAATATAGAAAAAAAATAAAAACCTACCTGGCAGCGTAGTTGGTCAGCCTAGCCCATTGGGGGAAGGAGGTGTTGGAAATATGCCCTAGAGGCAATAATAAAGTGGTTCTTATTATATTTCCTAGTTCACGATAATTGTCTATTATTCATGCTATAATTGTATGAACCGGAAACCATAATACATGTGTGAAGATATAGATCACAATGTGTCCCTAGTGAGCCTCTAGTTAGCTAGCTCGTTGATCAATAGATGATCCTGGTTTCCTAATCATGGATATTGTATGTCATTGATAGTGGGATCACATCATTAGGAGAATGATGTGATGGACAAGACCCAATCGTAAGCATAGCACTAGATCGTATTGTTCGTCTGCTAAAGCTTTTCTAATGTCAAGTATCATTTCCATAGACGATGAGATTGTGCAACTCCCGGATACCGTAGAAGTGCTTTGGGTGTATCAAACGTCACAACGTAACTGGGTGATTATAAAGGTACACTACAAGTATCTCCAAAATTGTCTGTTGGGTTGTACCAATCGAGACTGGGATTTGTCACTCCATTTGACGGAGAGGTATCTCTCGGCCCACTCGGTAATGCATCATCATACTGAGCTCAATGTGACTAAGGAGTTAGCCACGGGATGATGAGTTATGGAACAAGTAAAGAGACTTGTCGGTAACAAGATTAAACAAGGTACACGTATACCGACGATCGAATCTCGGGCAAGTATCACGTCGGTAGACAAAGGGAATTGCATACGAGATTGATTGAATCCTCCACATCGTGGTTCATCCAATGTGATCATCGTGGAACATGTGGGAGCCAACATGGATATCCAGACCCTGTTGTTGGTTATTGACCGAAGAGGTGTCTTGGTCATGTGTGCATGGTTCCCGAACCCATAGGGTCTACACACTTAAGGTTCGATGACGCTAGGGTTATTATGGGAATAGTATATGTGGTTAACGAATGTTGTTTGGAGTCCTGGATGAGATCCCGGACGTCACGAGGACTTCCGGAATGGTTCGGAGGTAAATATTCATATATAGGAAGTGGAGTTTTGATTGCCGGAAGAGTTTCACAGTACATCGGTACTTTACGGGGACCACTGGAAGGATTTCGGGGGTCCACCGGGAAGGGCCACCAGCCCCGAAAGGCTACATGGGCCAAGAGTGGAAGGGAACCAGCCCGTAGATGGGCTTGTGATCCTCCCACTTCAGCCCAAGGCGCACAAGGGTAAGAGGGGCCAACCCTAGGGTGCGGAGGGGATTACCTTGGGTGGCAAGCCACCCTAGGGCACCACCACCTCTTCCTCCTTAGCCACCGCACCTCCTAGGGGTTCCCTAGGGGTGGCCTGTTGGGGAACGTTGCATGGGAAACAAAAAAATTCCTACGCACACGAAGACCTATCATGGTGATGTTCATCTACGAGAGGGAGATCGGATCCACGTACCCTTGTAGATTGCTAAGCGGCAAGCGTTAAGAAACGCGGTTGATGTAGTGGAACGGCTTCGTGATTCAAATCACCGTCATCCCACGATCCGTCCCGATCTAGCACCGAGCGCACGGCACCTCCACATTTAGCACACGTACAGCTCGATGACGATCCCCTCCTTCTTGATCCAGCAAGAGATACGGGGAAGTAGATGAGTTCTCTGGCAGTGTGACGGTACGCCGGTGAAGGTGATGATCTATTCCTGCAGCGATCCGCCCGAGCTCCGCAGAAAACCGACCTAGAGGAAGAACTACGAAATTGTGTCTCAAAAACCGTAAAACCTCTAGTATATATAGGAGGAGGGGAGGGGCTAGCCTTGGGGCTCAAGGGAACCCCTAGGGGTTGGCCGAAGGGAGCAGGAGGGACTCCCACTCCAATTCGGTTTGGAAGGTGGAGTCCCTTCCTTCCTTCCCACCTCCTTCCTTTCTCTTTGTCCTTAGATTTTTTCCCTTAGTCGAAATAGCCCTATTTTGCTGGCCTCACCAGCCCATCAAGGGCTGGTGCGCCACTCATGGGCTATTAGGTTCTTTCCCGGGTGGGTGGCCCCTCCCGGTAAAAACCCAAAACCCATTCGTCACTCCCAGTACACTACCGGCAATGCCTGAAATCTTTCCTTAACCCTTTACGACGAGCTCTTCATCACCTCCATAAATGAGAAACATTTCCTTAGTCCTTTTCAGGTACTTCATAACATTCTTGACCGCCGCCCACTATTCCACGCCTAGATCACTTTGAAACGTTCCTGCCATACTTATGGCCAAGCTGACGTCCGGTCTTGTGCACAACATTGCATACAGGATAGACCCTACGGCTGAAGCATAGGGGACGGTACTCATGTTTTCTCTATCTTCTGCAGTTACTGGACGTTAAGTCTTACTCAACTTTATACCTTGTAACACAGGCAAGAACCCTTTCTTGGATTGTTCCATTTTGAACTTCTTCAAAACTTTCTCAAGGTATGTGCTTTGTGAAAGTCCTATCAGGCGTCTCGATCTATCTCTATAGATCTTAATACCTAATATGTAAGCAACTTCTCCTAGGTCCTTCATTGAAAAACTTTTGTTCAAGTAAACCTTTACACTCTCCAAGAACTCCACATTGTTTCCAATCAGCAATATGTCATCCACATATAATATTAGAAACGCTACAGAGCTCCCACTCACTTTTTTGTATATACAAGACTCTCCAACAACTTGTATAAACCCAAACGCCTTGATTACCTCATCAAAACGCTTATTCTATCTCTGAGATGCTTGCACCAGTCCAAAAATGGATCGATGGAGCTTGCATACTTTGTTAGCATTCTTTGGGTCGACGAAACATTCGGGTTGCATCATATACAACTCTTCCTTAAGAAACCCATTAAGGAACGCCGCTTTGACATCCATGGGCTAGATTTCATAATTGAAAATGCAGTTATTGCTATAATGATTCAGACGGATTTAAGCATTGCTACCGGTGAGAATGTCTCATCGTAGTCAACTCCTTGAACTTGTGAAAAACCCTCTTCCACAAGTCAAGCTTTATAAATGGTCACATTACCGTCCACGTCCATCTTCTTCTTAAAGATCCATTTCTTCTTAATAGCCTTTTGACCTTCAGGTAATACTTCCAAAGTCCATACTTTGTTTCCATACATAGATCCTATCTCGGATTTCATGGCCTCTAACCATTTGTTGGAATCTGGGCCCACCATTGCTTCTTCATAATTCACACGCTCATTGTTGTATAAAAACATGATAGATAAGATAGGATTCCCGTACCACTCAGGAGCAGTACATGATCTTGTCGACCTGCGAGGTATGACAGTAACTTGATCCAAAGCTTCATGATCATCATCATTAGCTTCCTCCTTAACTGGTGTTGCCTCGACAGAGATTTCCCTCTGCCCTGCGCCACCATCCTGTTGGAGCAGAGGTTCCACAACCTCATCAAGTTTTATCTACCTCCCACTCAATTCTTTCGAGATAAACTCTTTCTCAAGAAAAGATTCATTCTTAGCAACAAACACTTTGCCCTCGGATCTGAGATCGAAGGTTTACCCAACTATCTCTTTTGGTTAACCTATGAAGAGGCACTTTTCCGCTTTGGGTTTGAGATTTTTAGGATGAAGCTTTTTGACATAAGCATCGCATCCCCAAACTTTAAGAAACAACAACTTTGGCCTCTTGCCATGCTATAGCTCATATTGTGCTGTCTCAACGGAATTTGATGGTGCCCTATTTAAAGTGAATGCAGTTGTCTCTAATGCATAACCCCAAAACAATAATAGCAAATCGGTAAGAGATATCATAGATCGCACCATATCTAACAAAGTATGATTATGACGTTCGGACACACTATTAATCTGTGGTGTTCCAGGAGGTGTCAACTGTGAAACGATTCCAAATTGTCTTAAGTGAGCACCAAACTCAAAACTCAGATATTCGCCCCTCGATCAGATCGTAGGAACTTGATGTTCTTGCTATGATGGTTTTTAACTTCACTCTGAAATTGTTTGAACTTCTCAAATGTTTCAGACTTGTTCTTCATCAAGTAGATATATCCATACCTACTCAAATCATCAATAAAGGTGAGAAAATAACGATATCTGCCGCGTGCCTCCACACTGATTGGTCTGCACACATCAGTATGTATGATTTCCAACAAGTCAATTGCACGCTCCATTATTCCAGAGAATGTAGGATTAGTCATCTTGCCCATGAGGCATGGTTCGCACGTGTCAAGTGATTCAAAATCAAGTGACTCCAAAATCCCATCAGCATGCATGGAGTTTCTTCAGGAACTTTACGCCAATATAACCTAAGCGATAGTGCCAGAAAAAGGTGGCGCTATCAGTGTTAACTCTACATCTTTTGGTCTCAATGTTATGGATATGTGTGTCATCACAATCAAGATTTAGTATGAACAAATCCCTCACATTGGGTACATGACCGTAAAAGATATTACTCATATAAATAGAACAGCCATTATTCTCTGACTTAAAAGAGTAACCGTCTCGCAATAAACAAGATCCAGATATAATATTCATGATTAACGCAGGCACTAAATAATAATTATTTAAGTTCATAACTAATCCTGATGGTAACTAAAGTGAGGCCGTGCTGACGGCGGTTGTATCAACCTTGGAACCATGTCCCACGCGCATCGTCACTTCATCCTTCGCTAGGCTTTGTTTATTCCGTAGTTCCTGCTTCTAGTTGCAAATGTGAGCAACAGAACCGGTATCAAATACCCAGGCAATACTACGAGAGTTGGTTAGGTACACATCAATAACATGTATATCACATATACCTGGTTTGGCGTTGGCCGCCTTCTTATCAGCCAAATACTTCGGGTAGTTGCGCTTCCAGTGACCCGTCCCCTTGCAATAATAGCACTCACTTTCAGGCTTAGGTCCACCCTTGGGTTACTTCATCGGAGGGGCAATAGTTTTGCCGCTCTTCTTGGAGTTACCCTTCTTGCCTTTGCCGTTTCTCCTGAAACCAGTGGTCTTATTGACCATCAACACTTGATGTTCTTTCCGGATTTCTGACTCCGCGACTTTCAGAGTCGCAGATAACTCGTCGGGTGACTTATTCATCCCTGGCATGTTATAGTTCAACACAAAGTTCTTGTAGCTAGGTGGCAGTATTGAAGAATTCTGTCAGTGATAGCCTCTTGCGGGAGTTCAGTCCCCGGCTCACCTAGACGGTTTGAGTACCCACCCATTTTGTGCACATGTTCACTGACAGACGAATTCTCCTCCATTTTGCAAGAATGGAATTTATCGGAGGTCTCATACCTCTTGATCCGGGCATTCTTCTCAAAGAGAAACTTCAACTCCTGGAACATCTCATATGCTCCATGACGTTCAAAGCATCGTTGAAGTCCTGGTTCTAATCTATACAAGACTGCACATTGAACTACCGAGTAGTCCTCCTTACAGCCTTGCCAAACGTTCAAAACATCTTGATCAGCCATAGCGGGTGGTTCATCTCCTCGCGCTGCATCAAGGACATAAGTCTTTTGCTCAGCTTGTAGGATAAGCCTCAGATTACGAGCCCACTCTACTTCTACCATCATCATTCAGCTTAGCTTTCTCTAGGAACGTAATGAAATTCAGGGTTGCTACTACGCAAGCCATTGATCTACAACATAAAATATTGCAAAGTTTACTTAGACTCAAATTTGTCAGAATCCCGATTTTGAATCACATCGGAGCTCCGTTTCTAGGATCGTGAATCGTAGAATCTTAACTATCAGGCTCGTAGAAACTTAGATTCTATGAGAAAAATTGTAGAATCGTAGGGGCTAGTTTGGATCGTAAGATCGTAAGATTCTAAGACTTGAGTCACGATTCTGACAACTTTGCTTAGACTATGTTCAAGACAATTAGAGTTCAACTAATCATATTACTATTAAACTCCCACTCAAATAGACATCCCTCTAGTTATTTCATTGTGGCATGATCCAAATTCACTAACTCAAGTCCGATCATCATGTGAGTTGAGTGTAGTTTCAGTGGTAAACATCTCTATGCTAATCATATCAACCATACGATTCATGCTCGACCTTTCGGTATCTTGTGTTCCGAGGCCATGTCTATACATGCTAGGCTAGTCAAGTTGAACCCGATTGTTCTGTGTGTGGAACTGTTTTGCACCCGTTGTATGTGACTATCGTAGGGGAAGAATTTTTAAGATGCAAAGGAAAGAATGGTTCTGAAACGAACATAAGACCCAAAAAGTAAAATTAATATTCCTCGCAAAATAATTTTATTAATAAAATCATCGTAAAAGTTTTGGGGTGTTACAAACTCCACGCCATAAGAAAAATCTTCTCCTCAAGATTTACTAAGGTGGTTGCAGAAATTCTATTCCTACTAAGCTATGGTGATAATATGAAAACTAAATATTTAAATACGTGGTTAGATATGGTTACGGTAAAAATTCTGATAATTGGTGCAACTGTGGTGTGATACTGGTGTAGTGAATAAAATCTATGGTTGGGAAATCGAGGCGTTGCTACTAAGGGCTACGACAATTTTCAGAAAAGGAATTTTTTCAAATTTCAAATTGTGCTTGAAGTACCCGAGTGTAAATTGCTCTCTTTAGCTAATAGGTGGACCCATTTCCCACGGTTAGTCTCTTTTCCTTCCTCCCAATCTCCTCTTCATTCACTCTCTTGCACGCTCTCCACGCTTTCTACACGAGCAGCGTCTAGTGCGTACAACATCTAGGGCCACACTATGGTAGTGAGCGGTGTGCTAGCTAACAGAGTAACATGGACTGACATTGCGGACTAGTGCCCTATGGGAACTTCTCGTGGATTCGCCTCCGACCACCGGCAATTTAGAGATGAGCGGCGCTGGTGGACCTCACCCACCGCACACCAAACTCGGGATATAAAAACGACCACAACATTCCTCTCTTATTCCTCATAATTGGCCTCAGTCCTTCTTCTTCTTTCTCCTTCCTTGGTGCTTTCAGGAGCTCAAGTCAATGCTCTATTAGAGGAAACGCTTCCATAGTGGCTTACGATTCTCCTAGCCGGAGCAGTGGCGGCGCCGATCGGGATCTCGATGGTGCTGCGCTTGGTCATCCACGATAATCACTGCGATATTGTTCCTCGAGTGGTGCTCTCCATAACGGGAGTGACCACGATGACTAGGAGAAGACACCAGGAACTCCGCAAAAATAAAATACGCACAATTATTTCCTCATGGAAAAAATGTGGGGTACCAGCGAGTCTTGGGTTCTACCAAAGGCGCATCGCATGAAAATTAAAATTTCCTACGCGAAGAACAACCAAGAACATGCTACGGAGATGGATCACAGATTCTTACCACTAGAGGCGCAGTGCCGTTGATAGCACAATTGCTCCCTAAGGTGGTTTTGGTAACTAATCACAACATATGCATCATTGGACTAATGAGTTCATTCAAGTATATTTCAGAAAAGTTCAAAGATGCTTTGGCTATAGGATCGTGTGGAGATGTCCCCTTGATTAAGGAAGGAATAGGATTGTCTCAACCTTCAAGCAAGAATACTCTACATTTTATATTTATGAGAAAATCAATAATATTAAAAGGGGATGCGGTATTATGATGAATTGGTTGCTCAAGTGTTTAGAGATAGCCACCAAAAATACTCAGCCATTCTCCCACAATTTATATATGTCCCAAGCTACATAAGCAAAATGGGTGCCACCAATGTTTCCTACTTGCCCCTACCGATTTAACACTTAGCCAGATCCTATGCCAAACCCACCATCTCGGTAAAACCAACATTCCTATCGGTACCACCGAGGTTGGGTGACCAACTTTATGTTGAGGTGATTCCAAGTTTTGGAATTTCCGAGTTTGAATTCAGTTTCACCGAGATTTTGGAACCTGTCTAGGTCATCGTATCGGTACCATCGAGATTCCTATATCGGTCTTACCGAGAATTCAAAAGTTGCAACATTTAGTGAAACTCGGTACCATGGAGATTCATTTCGGTGTAACCAAGTTGGGCAATAATGTTGTAACGGTTGGATTTTTGTGGATGCCTATATATATCCCTCCACCTACCTCTCACTCGTAGAGGAAGCACTCAGAACACACTTACACTTGCCAGATCCATTTTTCTAAGAGAGAACCATCGACTCATGTGTTGAGATCAAGAGATTCCATTCCAACAATTTGAACATTGATTTCTAGCCCCCAAGTTTCTTTCCACAAGATCAATCTCTCCTACCCATGCCAAATCTAATATGGAGGATTGAGTGTCGAGGAGACTATATCTTGAAGCACAAGAGCAAGGAGTTCATCTTTCTACCATATCTATTACCTTTTCGAGGTTGTTGCCTCCTAGATTGGTTAGGTGTCGCTTGGGAGCCTCCTACTTCGTGTTGTGGAGTTGAACCAAGATGTTTATAAGGCAAAGGGGATCGCCTACTTCATTAAGATATACCATGAGTAAGGCTAGTCCTATGTGGACAGAAGTCATGGTGGAATAGACAGGGCCGCTTCTTTGTGGACCCCTTATGGGTGGAGCCCTCTGTGGACTCTCGCAACCGTTACCCACAGTGGTTAAAGTTTCTGTTGGAAATATGCCCTTGAGGCAATGATAAAGTGGTTATTATTATATTTCCTCGTTCATGATAATTGTCGATTATTCATGCTATAATTGTATTAACCGGAAACCATAAAAGTTGTCTGAATATATCGATCACAATGTGTCCCTAGTGAGCCTCTAGTTGGCTAGCTCGTTGATCAATAGATGATCATGTTTCCTGATCATGGACAGTGGATGTCATTGATAACGGGATCACATCATTGGGGAATGATGTGATGGACACAACCCAATCCTAAGCATAGCACTAGATCGTGTTATTCGTCTGCTAAAGCTTTTCTAATGTTAACTATCATTTCCTTAGACCATGAGATTGTGCAACTCCCGGATATCGTAGGAGTGTTTTGGGTGTATCAAACGTCACAATGTAATTGGGTGGTTATAAAGGTGCACTACAAGTATATCTGAAAGTGTCTGTTGGGTTGTATGAATCGAGACTGGGATTTGTCACTCAGTGTGACGGACAGGTATCTCTGGGCCCACTCCATAATCCATCACATTGTTCGGAGTCCCGATGAGATCCCGGACGTCACGAGTAGTTCTGGAATGGTCCGTAGGTAAAGATTCATATATAGAAAGTGAGGATTTGGTCACCGGAAGTGTTTCGGGTGACACCAGTAATGTACCGAGACCACCGGAAGGGTTCCGGGGGTCCACGGGCAAAGGGCCACCAGCCCCGAGTTGCTACATGGGCTAAGAGTGGGTGGGAACCAGCCCATATGTGGGCTGGTGCGCCACCACAAGCAGCTCAAGGCATAACAAGGGGTGGAGGGGGCAGACCCTAGGCATGGGGATGCCACCTTGGGCCTCAAGACCCACCCTAGGGCGCCTCCACTACCTTGGACGCCGCTCCAAAGCCATCTAGGGCTGCCGCATCCTTAGGGTGGGAAACCCTAAGGGTGGGCACCCTCCTCCCTCTCCTCCTATATATGGTGAGGGTTTTTGGGCAGATTTGAGACAAGAATTCTCTCTCTCGGCGCATCCCTACTCCTCTTCCTCCTCGTCCTCCGTAGTGCTTAGCGAAGCTCTGCCAAAGTACTACGTAGCTCCACCATCAAAACGCCGTCGTGCGGCCAGAGCTCTCCCTCAACCTCTCCTCCCTCCTTGCTGGATCTAGGTGTTGGGGACATCACCAGGCTGCACGTGTGTTTCTGGTTTCTCCACGGCTTCTCCATAGATAGATGCTTGCATGACGTAGGAATTTTGTTGAAATTACTACGTTCCTCAACAGTGGCATCCAAGCCAAGGTTCTATGCACGAGTAGAACACAAAAGTTGTGGGCGCTGATTTTTTCAATTGCTTGTCATTCCTCGTCTTATCTTGATTCAGCGGCATCGTGGGATGAAGCGGCCCAGACCCACTTTACACGTACTCTTACGTGAGACTGGTTCCATCGATCGACCTGCACTTGTTGCATAAGGTGGCAAGCGGGTGTATGTCTCTCCCACTTTAGTCGGATCGGATTTGATGAGGAGGGTCCTTATGAAGGGTAAATAGCAACGGCATATCAAAGTTGTGGCTATCACGTAGGTAAGAAGCGTTCTTGCTAGAAACCCTAATCAGACACGTAAAACTTGCAACGACAATTGGAGGACGTCTACCTTGTTTTTGCACGGTATGCTATGTGATGTGATATGGCCAAAAGGATGTGATGTTACATATGTGATGTATGAGACTGATCATGTTTTTGTAATAAGATTCATGACGTGCATGACGATGAGTATGACAACCGGCAGGAGCCAAAGGAGTTGTCTTAATTTATTGTATGAGATGCAACGCCATGTTGATTACTTTACTTTATTACCAATGGTTAGCTATAGTAGTAGAAGTAATAGTTGGCGTGATGACTTCACGGAGACACAATGATGGAGATCATGGTGTCATGTCGGTGACAATGATGATTATGGTGCCCCGAAGATGGAGATCAAACGAGCAAGATGATATTGGCCATATCAAGTCACTATATGATTGCATGTGATGTTTATCATGTTTTTCATCTTATTGCTTAAAATGACGGTAGCAAAGATAAGATGATCCCTCATTAAAATTTCGAGATATGTATTCCCTAAGTGTGCACCGTTGCGAAGGATCGTTGTCTCGAAGCACTACGTGATGATCGGGTGTGATAGATTGTAACGTTCGCATACAACGGGTGTAAGCCAGTTTACACACGCAAAACACTTAGGTTGACTCGATGAGCCTAGCATGTACATAAATGGCCTCTAATACAGGAGACTGAAAGGTCGAACATGAGTCGTATGATTGATCTGCTCACCATTGATGACTAGTCCGTCTCACGTGATGATCGGACACGGGCTAGTCGACGTGGATCATGTAACACTTGGATGACTAGAGGGATGTCGATCTAAGTGTGAGTTCATTAGTAATTTTATAAGATATACTTACTTATCATGAACTTAGTCTAAAATTGTCTTTACAAATATTGTAGATCCAATGGCTAATGCAAATGTCTCATTTAACTTCAATGCGTTCCTAGAGAAAACCAAGCTGAAAGATGATGGGAGCAACTATGCGGATTGGGCTCGTAACTTAAAGCTTATCCTCACTGCTTCCAAGAAGGTATATGTCCATAATGCACCGCAAGGTGATCCTCCCCTTCCCGTGGCGACCCAGGACATTAGGAACGCCTGGCAGTCGTGGAGCAATAACTACTCTCTCGTTCAGTGCAACATGCTTTACAGTTTACAACTGGGGATCCAAAGGCGTTTTGAGCAACACAGAGCATATGAGATGTTCGAGGAGCTTAAATTTGATTTTTAAGCTCATGCCCGGGTCGAGATATATGAAGTATCCGACAAGTTCTTTAGCTTTAATATGGAGGAGAATAGTTCTGTCAGTGAGCACATACTCAGAATGTCTAGGTTGCACAACCGCTTGACTCAGCTCGGAGTTGAAATTTCGGATGATGCGGTCATTGACAGAATCCTCCAGTCACTTCCACCTAGCTATAAAGGCTTTGTGATGAATTACAACATGCAAGGTATGGAAAAGACTATTCCCGAGTTGTATTCAATGCTAAAATCTGCGGAGGTATAAATCAAGAAAGAACATCAAGTGTTGATGGTGAATAAGACCACCAGTTTCAAGAAAGGCAAAGGTAAAAAGAACTTCAAGAAACACGGAAAAGCAGTTGCTGCGCCCGGTAAATAAGTTGCGAGGAAGAAGCTAAAGAAAGGACCCAAGCCTGAGACTGAGTGTTATTACTGCCAGGGGACTGGTCACTGGAAGCTGAATTGCCCTAAGTACCTAGGCGAGAAGAAGGCCTGCAATATCAAAGGTATATGTGATATAGTTGTTATTGATGTGTACCTTACCAGCGGTCGTAGTAGCTCCAGGGTATTTGATACCGGTGTTGTTGTTCACATTTGCAACGGTAAGCAGGAGCTGCGGAACAGGCATAGGCTGGCTAAGGACAAGGTGACGTTGCACGTCGGGAATGGTTCCAAGGTCGATGTGATCATCGTCGGCACACTACCTCTTCATCTAGCTTCGGGATTAGTTTTGAACCTTAATAATTGTTATTTAATACCAGATTTGAGCATGAACATTGTATCGGGATCTCGCTTGGTGCAAGATGTCTACTCATTTAAATCTTAGAATAATGGTTGTTCTATTTATATGAGTGGTGTCTTTTATGGTCATGCCCCATTGGTCAATGGTTTATTCCTGATGAATCTTGATCGTGATGATACACATATTCATAGTGTGAGTACCAAAAGATGCAAGGTTGATAATGATGCTCCCACATACTTGTGGCACTGCCGCCTTGGTCATATCGGTGTTAAGAGCATGAAGAAACTCCATATAGATGGACTTTTGGAGTCTGTTGATTTTGAATCATTTGACACATGCGAACCGTGCCTCATGGGCAAGATGACCAAGACACCATTCTCCAGAATAATGGAGCAAGCGACCAACTTATTGGAAATAATACATACCGATATATGTCGTCCAATGAGTGTTGAGGCTCGCGGTGTCTATTGTTATATTCTCGCCCTCAGAGATGATTTAAGTAGATATGGGTATGTCTACCTAATGAAGCACAAGTCTGAAACCTTTGAAAGGTTCAAAGAATTTCAGAGCGAGGTGGAGAATCAATGTGACAAGAAAATAAAGTTTCTACGATCTGATCATGGAGGAGAATATTTGAGTCACGAGTTTGGCACGCACCAAAGGAAATGTGGAATTGTTTCACAACTCACGCCGCCTGGCACACTGATAACCCACAAGTATAGGGGATCAAGTGTAGCCTTTCTCGATAAGTAAGAGTGTCGAACCCAACGAGGATCTAAAGGTAGGACAAATATTCCCTCAAGTTCTATCGACCGCCGATACAACTCTACGCACACTTGACGTTCACTTTACCTAGAAAAAGTAAGAAACTAGAAGTAGTTTGTAGGAGTGAAAGGATAGGCTTGCAAGAAAGTAAAGAACACACAAATAAAACTAGGGGCTGGTCAGATAAAGAAACAACTACGAGTGTCTAACGAGTGTGGAAAAGTGGTGGTAGGAGTTGCGGAATTGTCCCTAAGCAATTGACTACGTTACTAGATCGATAGCAACTATCATGTGGGAGAGGCCTCTGCTAGAATGTCATCCCTTACTTGGAATTCTATGCACTTATGATTGGAACTATTAGCAAGCGTCCGCAACTACTAACGTTCATTAAGGTAAAACCCAACCATAGCAATAAGATATATTGGTCCCCCTTCAATCCCATATGCATCAATTTCTATGCTAGGTTTGAAGCTTCTGTCACTCTAGCCTGCCAATACATAGTCCTATCAACATACAACTAACCCAATGGTGTGATCCACGCACGCGATCATATGATGGGCACCATAGGACAACAACATAACCACAAGCAAACTAAACCAACCATATCAATTCATCAATCACCGATAGGACAACGATAATCTACTCAGACATCATAGGATAGCAACACATCATTGGATAATAATATGTTGCATAAAGCACCATGTTCAAGTAGAGGGTACAGCGGGTTGCGGGAGAGTGAACCGCTGAATATAGATCGGGGAAGATGATGGAGATGTTGGTGAAGATGACAGAGGTGTTGGTGTAGATCGCCGTCACACGATGATGTCCCGGGCGGCGTTCCGGGGCCGCCGGGAGAGAGTGGGAGAGAGCCCCCTTCCTTCTTCTTCTTCCATGACCTCCTCCCTAGATGGGATAAGGGTTACCCCTCTGGTCCATGGTCTCCATGGCGGCGGAGGGGCGAGAGCGCCTCCGAGATTGGATCTCTCTCTGTGTCCTTCTGTTTCTGCGCTCCCAGATTCTATGTTTCACCGTTTCTTAAATTCCAGGAGATCCGTAACTCCGATTGGGCTGAAATTTTAACACGGTTTTCTTCTGGATATTATACTTCTTGAAGCAAAGAAAGGGCACCAAACGCCTTAAGGACTGGCCACAAGCCTGCCAGCCGCTGCCGTACCTCCTGGTGGCGGCTATAGGGCTTGTGGGCCCTCCGTGCATCGATTCGCGTTGATTCTTCTTGCCAAAAATCATAAATATTCCAAAATAAATCCCTGTAAGTTTTTATTACGTTTGTACTTCGTTTGCTATGGATATTATGCAAAACAAAAAACATGCAACAAACAGGAAGTGGCACTGGGCACTGGATCAATATGTTAGTCCCAAAAATAGTATAAAAAGTTGTCAAAAGTATATGAAAGTTGTAGAATATTGGCATGAAACAATCAAAAATTATAGATATGATGGAGATGTATCACACACCCAGCGTAACGGTGTGTCTATACGTCGTAGTCTCACTTTATTGGATATGGTGTGATCTATGATGTCTCCTACCGATTTACCGCTATCATTTTGGGGATTTGCATTGGAAACTGCGCCATTCACTTTAAATAGGGCACCGTCTAACTCTGTGGAGATGACACCGTATGAATTATGTTTTGGCAAGAAACCTAAGTTGTCATTTCTAAAATTTTGTGGCTGCGATGCTTATGTGAAGAAACTTCAACCAGAGAAGCTCGAACCCAAAGCGGAAAAATGCTTCTTCATAGGATACCCTAAGGAAACTATTGGGTATACCTTCTATCATAGGTCCGAAGGCAAAGTCTTTGTTGCAAAGAACGGATCCTTTCTAGAGAAAAAGTTTCTCTCAAAAGAAGTAAGTGGGAGGAAATAGAACTTGACGAGGTAAATGTACCTCCTCTCGAACCGGAGAGTAGCGCAGCACAAGAAAATATTTCTGAGGTGCCTGCACCGGCTAGAGAAGAAGTTAATGACGATGATCATGACACTTCGGATCAAGTTGCTATTGAACCTCGAAGTTCCACAAGGGTACGTTCCGCACCAGAGTGGTACGGCAACCCTTTCATGGAAATCATGTTGTTGGACAACAGTGAACCTTCGAACTATGAAGAAGCGATGGCAGGCCCAGATTCCAACAAATGGCTTGAGGCCATGAACTACGAGATAGGATCCATGTATGAGAACAAAGTATGGACTTTGGTGGACTTTCCCGATGATCGGCGAGCCATAGAAAATAAATGGATCTTTAAGAAGAAGACTGACGCGGATGGTAATGTGACCATCTATAAGGCTCGACTTGTCGCTAAGGGATTATCGACAAGTTCAAGGGATTGACTACGATGAGACCTTCTCACCCGTAGCGATGTTGGTTTGAATCATGTTAGCAATTTCAGCATTTTATGATTATGAAATATCGCAAATGGACGTCAAAACGGCATTCCTAAATGGCTTTCTTAAGGAAGAATTGTATATGATACAGCCGGAAGGTTTTGTCGATTCTAGCAATGCTAACAAGGTATGCAAGCTCGAGCGCTCCATCTATGGGCTGGTGCAAGCATCTCGGAGTTGGAACATTCGTTTTGATGAGGTGATCAAAGCGTTTGGGTTTATACAGACTTATGGAGAAGCCTGTATTTACAAGAAAGTGTGTGGGGGCTCTGTAGCATTTCTCATATTATATGTGGATGACATATTGTTGATGGGAAATGATATGAAACTATTGGAAAGCATAAAATCCTATTTGAATAAGAGTTGTTCAATGAAGGACCTTGGAGAAGCTTCTTACATATTAGTCATCAAGATCTATAGAGATAGATCGAGACGCCTCACAGGTATTTCACAAAGCACATACCTTGACAAGGTATTGAAGACGTTCAACATGGATAAGGCTAAGAAGGGATTCTTGCATGTATTACAAGATGTGAGGTTGAGATGACTCAAGGCCTGACCAGGCCGGAAGATAGAGAATAATGAGTACCATCCCCTATGCTTCAGTCATAGGCTCTATCATGTATGCCATGCTATGTACCAGACCTGATGTGAACCTTGCCATAAGTTTGGTAGGGAGGTACCAGACTGATCCTGCAGTGGATCACTGGATAGCGGTCAAGAATATCCTAAAGTACCATAAAAAGACTAAAGATATGTTTCTCATTTATGGAGGTGCTGAAGAGCTCGTCGTTAAGGGTTATGTTGATGCTAGCTTCGACACAGATCCGGATCACTCAAAGTCACAAACCGGATAAGTGTACATTTTGAATAATGGGACAGTTAGCTGGTGCAGTTGCAAGCAAAGCGTCGTGGCGGCCTCTACATGTGAAGCGGAGTACATAGATGTTTTAGAAGCACCACATGAAGGAGTGTGGATGAAGGAGTTCATCATCGACCTAGGAGTGATTCCAAGTGCGTCGGCCCCGACGACTCTGTTATGTAATAACACTGGAGCTATTGCCATTGCAAAGGAGCCTAGGTTTCACAAGAAGGCCAAGCACATCAAGCGCCGCTTCAACTCCATTCATGGATACTTCCAGGATGGAGGTATAGATATTTGTAAAGTACATACGGATCTGAATGTCGCAGAACCTTTGACTAAATCTCTTCCACGGGAAAAGCAAGATCAGCACCAGGGCTCTATGGGTGTTCAATTCATCACAATGTAACTAGATTACTGACTCTAGTGCAAGTGGTTATTATTATATTTCCTGGTTCATGATAATTGTCTATTATTCATGCTATAATTGTATTAATCGGAAATAGTAATACATGTGTGAATATATAGATCACAATGTGTCCCTAGTGAGCCTATAGCTGGCTAGCTCGTTGATCAATAGATGATCATGGTTTCCTGATCATGGACATTGGATGTCATTGATAACGGGATCACATCATTGGGGAATGATGTGATTGACAAGACCCAATCCTAAGCATAGCACTAGATCGTGTTGTTCGTTTGCTAATGCTTTTCTAATATCAAGTATCATTTCCTTAGACCATGAGATTTTGGAATTCCCTGATACCGTAGGAGTGCTTTGGGTGTATCAAATGTCACAACGAAACAGGGTGATTATAAAGGTGCACTACAGGTATCTCCAAAAGTGTTTGTTCGGTTGTACGAATCGAGACTGGGATTTGTCACTCCGTGTGACAAAGAGGTATCTCTGGGCCCACTCGGTAATCCATCATCATACTGAGCTCAATGTAACTAAGAAGTTAGCCATGGGATGATGTGTTACGGAATGAGTAAAGATACTTGCGGGTAACGAGATTGAACAAGGTATAGGGATACCGACGACCAAATCTCGGGCAGACATCATACAGGTGGACAAAGGGAATTGCATATGGGATTGATTGAATCCCCAACATCGTGGTTCATCAGATGAGATCATCATGGAACATGTGTGAAACAACATGGATATCCAGACCCCGTTGTTGGTTATTGACCGGAGAGGTGTTTCGGTCATGTTTGCATGCTTCCCGAACCCGTAGGGTCTACACACTTAAGGTTCGATGTCGCTAGGGTTTTAGGGAAATAGTATACCTGGTTACCAAAGGTTGTTAGGAGTCTCAAATGACATGAAGGACGTTAGGAGGAGTTCCGGAAAGGTCCGCAGGTAAACATTCATATATAGGAAGTGAGGATTTGGTCACTGGATGTGTTACGGGCGACAACAATAATGTACGTGGACCACCAGATGGGTTCCGGGGTCCACCGGCAAGGGACACCATCCCCAAGTTGCTAGATGGGGTAAGAGTGGGTGGGGACCAGCCCATATGTGGGCTGGTGCGCCACCACAAGCAGCCCAAGGCGCAGCAAGGGGTGGAGAGGCAAACCCCAGGCGTGGGGCGGCCACCTTGGGCCTCAAGGCCCACCCTAGTGCACTTCCACCACCTTAGCCGCCGCCCCAAAGCCATCTAGGGTTGCCGGACCTTTAGGGTGGGAAACCCTAAGGGTGGGCACCCTCCTCCCTCTCCTCCAATATATAGTGAGGGTTTTGGGCAGATCTGAGACAAGAAGTCTCTCTCTCTCTCTGGGCACCGCCCTATTCCTCCTCCTCCTCGTCCTCCGTAGTACTTAGCAAAGCTCTGCCGAGGTACAACGTAGCTCCACCGTCACCACCTCGTCATGCTGCCAGAGCTCTCCCTCAACCTCTCCTCCCTCCTTGTTGGATCAAGGCATTGGAGATGTCATCGGGTTGCACGTGTGTAGAACGCGGAGGCACCGACGTTCGGTGCATAGATCGGATTCCACGGCGATCTGAATCGCTACGAGTACGACTTCATCAACCGCGTTCTAGCAACGCTACCGCTTAGCAATCTTCAAAGGTATGAAGATGCTCTACCCCTTTACTCGTTGCTGGTTTCTCCATAGATAGATCGTTGCATGACGTAGGATTTTTTTAAATTACTACATTCCCCAACAGTTTCCACTAACATGGACGTATGATAGCGCCACCTATCAAAACTATGCCAAAAATCGTCGTGTAAACCTTTGTGTTTGATCTCCCTACCTTACCTGTTACTTTACACTTGCATGTTTTACTTTCCGCTGCTATACTCTTAAATGTGCATATGTAGGGTGCACTTGACTAGTCATAGTTGCCAAAAATGGCCCACACTAAAAATTGGGAAAAGGTTAAGTTTTTATCTTGTCAAATAGTATAATCACCCCCCTCTAGACATAGTTTCAGTCCTACAAGTGGTATCACATGTTTGGTTTCCATTGCATTGGTTTCACAACCTAGGAGAGTATGGCGTCTAGTGAGGGAAATTATCACCACAGAGGTCCATATTTTGATGGCACTAATTTTGCTAGTTGGAAGCATAATATGAAAATGCATATTCTTGGTCATAATCCTGTCGTTTGGGTTGTTGTTCGTGTTGGTGTGCAAGGTGATTTCTTGAAAGATGGAAAGAACCGGATCATGATGCCATAGCGAAAGAACTAAAGATGTTGCAATTCAATGCTCAAGTGTGTGATATTCTGTTCAACACCTTGTGTCCCAAAGAATTAAACAAAATCAGTCACCTTGAGAATTCAAAATAAGTTTGGGATACTTTGATTCATATGCACGAAGGAACTGATTCTGTCAGAGAATCTAAGTTGGATGTGCTTCAATGTCAGCTTGACAAGTTCAAGATGAAGGATGGTAAAGGAGTTGCTAGGATGTGCTCTATGCTAGCTCTCATGACAAATGAGATTGCCGACTTAGGAAGTGAAGACATGACCGACAAATTCATCATCAAGAAGATACTTAGAGCCATGGATGGAAGATACAACACCGTGTGCACATAAATCAAAATGATGCCAAACTGCAAGGATCTCAAGCCTAATGAAGTCATTGGAAGGATAGTCGCTCATGAAATGTCTCTCAAAGACAAAGATGAGTGGCACAACAAGTCAAGGGGTGCTTACAAAGCTTCAGTCGATGCTCCCCGTACTTGAAGTGACAACCTTGTTACCTATGAAGAGATCAACCTCATGGTCCAAAAATTCAGTAACTTCTACAAGAGTAGAGGCAAAAAGATAAGCCCAAGCTCAAGATATGATGAGAAGCATTCGTCTAGTCGTGACCGAAACTACTACAATTGTGGATAGACCAGACACTTTTCCAATGAGTGATCAGTTCCCCACAAACGAAGAGAAGAGTCACCTAGAAGATGAAGCTCAAGGGATGAGTCACCTCACAAAGAGAGAATGAGTACAAAAGATCATTATGAATGAAGACACTCCGAGAGAGGCAAAGAATTAGAGAAGAAGGACAAGTATACTGAGAGCATTTCAAGAAGAAGACATCAAGCTCATGTTGGTGAATGGGTTTCTGGCTCCGAGTGTGTGAACCAATCCGAGAGAAGTTATCACTCCATCTCTGACTACAGTCAAGATGAAGGTGTTAGTGGCATTGCACTTGTTTCCTCCAACTCCTATGACTTATTTGATCGCCAAATGAAGGGAGTGTAAACTACTTCATGGCTAACGGCCCCAAGGTATCACACTTCCAATACTTTGACTTTGATAGTGATGATGATGACTTGTTAGGAGATGATGACTTTCTCTTTGATAAGACTAGGGATAATCTTGATAATGAACTTGAAAATATTCATCCTAGTTAAGAAAAATGGAATGATGATGATAAGAAAGAGATTGAATGACTAACTGAAGAATTAAACACTCTTAAGTTAGCTCATGAAACTACTCTAGAATTTCATAGAGGGCTTGCAAGAACTCATGATGAGAAGCTATGCTTTGAGAAGCTAAATTTAGAGCAAGAGCATGAATTCATAAAGGCAATCAATGATGATCTTCGAAAGAAGAGTTCTTCTTATCTAGCCAAACGATTACTCTTGTCTACTTTTGTTCCACAAATGAAACCTAAGAACACTAGTAACAAAGGAAAGAAAGTTTCTTCATCTAGTAACAATAATGCTAAAGCTAATTCAAATGATGTTGTTGCTAGCAGCTCTACTAATTCCACTAATGATTCTCTTAGCCAAGTTACACTTGAGAAAGAAAATGATTTATTGAAAGGGATTATAGAGAGATGTGTCTTCATGAGTCCTGCTGGGAGTAAGAAATCCGAAGAACATGTGCACAAGCAAGGAGGACATCGGAATAAGCAAGGTGTTGGCTATTTCAATGTCAACTGAGATGTTTGGGAAGAAGGTCCATATCTCATTCCCAAGTTTGTTCCTCAAGAGAAGAAGTATGATCCTACTCCTCCCAAGGGAACAAGCTCACAAGATGGCCTTCTACCAGAAGACCACAAGGTCAAGGTAAAGCTTCAAGCGGACATTGACTCATTTGAGGAAGAACCCCAAACCAAGATCGAGTGGGTTCCAGAGGAAACTTTGAGCACTACCTCATCTAGTGCTACCACAACTCCAAAGATCCCCATCAAGGTGATGTGGGTCCCCAAGAGGAAGAACTGCAAAGTTCTTGAAGGGTGACTCTGCCAATTGAATTCACTTATATTCATTTTGGTAAGAACTATATGCAATCAATTCCAACCAAATGCATTAGTTCAAAAGAGTCACACATTCCCTCAAAGGTGAGCAAGGGACAAGGTAATTAATGCATCCTTGGACATCACCTCCCATGTATTTAACTCCATGTAAATTCATATCTTTGCATTTTGTTCCTCTTGCTTTGGAACTAACCCATTTATGTGAGAAGAGTAATAAACAACCAGGATTGCTCCTAATTCAAGATGACCTTCATAAACAATGAGCATCCACCACTACTTCACCTACTTGAAGTCTTCTACAACAAAACCCAAGGTTAGTTGATCCCCCTTATGAGGGATCTCACATCTAGGGGGAGCTTTACTCCCTAAGGTGGTTTTGGAAATCAATCACATCATATGCATCATTTGACTAATGAGTTTATTCAAGTATATTTCAGAAAAGTTCTAAGATGCTTTGGATATAGCCATATAGGATTGTGTGGAGATGTGTGGGGACCCCGACTTGTAGGTCGAGTTTGCCGAATGCACGTGTACAGTGATCCCAGAGATCAATGCTCACTAAACACACATAAATTGAATAACAAGAGTCTTACATCCATACACACCAATTAGCTCGGATATGGCAATTCTGGCCAAGCCTTCATATACATTGCAACAGAAATCTTCAAGGATAGCATGAACCCATGCCATCTACCTTAACCCCACATGCATTTTGATTGGGAAGCATCCTTGCTCGCAGGAATGTCACCAAAGTACTCTTCACCATCTCCTTTTATCTATTACCTGGTCAATGAAATAAATAGTGGCAAGCCAATGAGTACTTTAAATGTACTCGCAAGAAACCCATGTTGTGGAAGAAGGCAATAATGAAACATGATATAACACTGGTATGCTATTTTTGCAGAAAACTGATTTTTCCATAGTGCAATAACATGATCAGATTCTCGTGCCACATGCATCACAAGGTATAGCAGTAATCTAGTGAACATGTTACACATATCAATATCAACTGAGGGTTGAAGGACCCTGGTTCATGTTGGAATTATGCCCTAGAGGCAATAATAAATATAGTTATTATTATAATTCATGTATCAAGATAATAGTTTATTATCCATGCTATAATTGTATTGAATGAAGACTCATTTACATGTGTGGATACATAGACAAAACACCATCCCTAGCATGCCTCTAGTTGGCTAGCCAGTTGATCGATGATAGTCAGTGTCTTCTGATTATGAACAAGGTGTTGTTGCTTGATAACTGGATCACGTCATTGGGAGAATCACGTGATGGACTAGACCCAAACTAATAGACGTAGCATGTTGATCGTGTCATTTTGTTGCTACTGTTTTCTGCGTGTCAAGTATTTATTCCTATGACCATGAGATTATATAACTCACTGACACCGGAGGAATGCTTTGTGTGTATCAAACGTCGCAACGTAACTGGGTGACTATAAAGATGCTCTACACGTATCTCCGAAGGTGTTGGTTGAGTTAGTATGGATTAAGACTGGGATTTGTCACTCCGTGTGACGGAGAGGTATCTCGGGGCCCACTTGGTAATACAACATCACACACAAGCCTTGCAAGCAATGTAACTTAGTGTAAGTTGCGGGATCTTGTATTACGGAACGAGTAAAGAGACTTGCCGGTAAACGAGATTGAAATAGGTATGCGGATACTGACGATCGAATCTTGGGCAAGTAACATACCGAAGGACAAAGGGAATGACATACGGGATTATACGAATCCTTGGCACTGAGGTTCAAACGATAAAGATCTTCATAGAATATGTAGGATCCAATATGGGCATCCAGGTCCCGCTATTGGATATTGACCGAGAAGTCTCTCGGGTCATGTCTACATAGTTCTCGAACCCGCAGGGTCTGCACACTTAAGGTTCGACGTTGTTTTATGCGTATTTGAGTTATATGGTTGGTTACCGAATGTTGTTCGGAGTCCCGGATGAGATCATGGACGTCACGAGGGTTTCCGGAATGGTCCGGAAACGAAGATTGATATATAGGATGACCTCATTTGATTACCGGAAGGTTTTCGGAGTTACCGGGAATGTACCGGGAATGACGAATGGGTTCCGGGAGTTCACCGAGGGAGCAACCCACCCCGGGGAAGCCCATAGGCCTCGGGGGAGACACACCAGCCCTTAGTGTTCTGGTGGGACAGCCCACAAGTTCCCTATGCGCCAAGGAGAAGAAAATCAAGAGAGAAAGAAAAAAAAAGGAGGAGGTGGGAAGGAAGGGGGACTCCCTCCCACCAAACCTAGTCCAACTCGGTTTGGGGGGGGAGAGTCCTCCCCCTTGGACTCGGCCGACCCCCTTGGGGCTCCTTGAGCCCCAAGGCAAGGCCCCCTCCCTCCCGCCTATATATACGGAGGTTTTAGGGCTGATATGAGACGACTTTTCCACGGCTGCCCGACCACATACCTCCACGGTTTTTCCTCTAGATCGCGTTTCTGCGGAGCTCGGGCGGAGCCCTGCTGAGACAAGGTCATCACCAACCTCCGGAGCGCCGTCATGCTGCTGGAGAACTCTTCTACCTCTCCGTCTTTCTTTCTGGATCAAGAAGGCCGAGATCATCGTCGAGCTGTACGTGTGCTGAACGCGGAGGTGCCGTCCGTTCGGTACTAGATCGTGGGACTGATCGCGGGATTGTTCGCGGGGCGGATCGAGGGACGTGAGGACGTTCCACTACATCAAACGCGTTCTCTAACGCTTCTGCTGTACGGTCTACAAGGGTACGTAGATCACTCATCCCCTCTCGTAGATGGACATCACCATGATAGGTCTTCGTGCGCGTAGGAAAATTTTTGTTTCCCATGCGTCGTTCCCTAACAGTGGCATCATGAGGTAGGTTCATGCGTAGATGTCTTCTCGAGTAGAACACAAAAGTTTTTGTGGGCGGTGATGTGCGTTTTGCTGCCCTCCTTAGTCTTTTCTTGTTTCCGCGGTATTGTTGGATTGAAGCGGCTTGGACCGACATTACTCGTACGCTTACGAGAGACTGGTTTCATCGTTACGAGTAACCCCCTTTGCTCAAAGATGACTGGCAAGTGTCGGTTTCTCCAACTTTAGTTGAATCGGATTTGACCGAGGAGGTCCTTGGATGAGGTTAAATAGCAACTCATATATCTCCGTTGTGGTGTTTGCGTAAGTAAGATGCGATCCTACTAGATACCCTTGGTCACCACGTAAAACATGCAACAACAAAATTAGAGGACGTCTAAGTTGTTTTTGCAGGGTATTATTGTGATATGATATGGCCAACGATGTGATGTGATATATTGGATGTATGAGATGATCATGTTGTAATAGAAATATCGACTTGCACGTCGATGGTACGACAACCGGCAGGAGCCATAGGGTTGCCTTTATACTAACGTTTGTGCTTGCAGATGCGTTTACTATTTTGCTAGGATGTAGCTTTAGTAGTAATAGCATGAGTAGCATGACAACCCCGATGGCAACACGTTGATGGTTGATCATGGTGTGGCGCCGGTGATAAGAAGATCGTGCCGGTGCTTTGGTGATGGAGATCAAGAAGCACGTGATGATGGCCATATCATGTCATTAATGAATTGCATGTGATGTTAATCCTTTTATGCACCTTATTTTGCTTAGAACGACGGTATCATTATGAGGTGATCTCTCACTAAAATTTCAAGACGAAATTGTGTTCTCCCCAACTGTGCATCGTTGCTACAGTTCGTCGTTTCGAGACACCACGTGATGATCGGGTGTGATAGACTCAACGTTCACATACAACGGGTGCAAAACAGTTGCACACGCGGAACACTCGGGTTAAGCTTGACGAGCCTAGCATGTGCAGACATGGCCTCGGAACACATGAGACCGAAAGGTCGATCATGAATCATATAGATGATATGATTAGCATAGGGATGCTTACCACTGAAACTATACTCAACTCACGTGATGATCGGACTTGGGATAGTGTAAATGGATCATGGACCACTCAAATGACTAGAGAGATGTACTTTTTGAGTGGGAGTTTAGCATATAATTTGATTAAGTTAAACTCTAATTATCTTGAACATAGTCTAAGTCCACTTTGAATATATTTGTGTTGTAGATCATGGCTCACGCGACAGTCATCCTGAATTTTAATACGTTCCTAGAGAAAGCTAAGTTGAAAGATGATGGAAGCAACTTTGTAGACTGGGCTCGTAATCTTAAGCTAATCTTACAAACTAGGAAGAAGGATTATGTCCTTAATGCTGCGCTAGGAGATGAACCACCCGCTACGGCTGATCAGGATGTTAAGAACGCTTGGTTAGCACGTAAGGAGAACTACTCAATAGTTCAATGTGTAGTCTTGTATGGCTTAGAACCGGGACTTCAACGTCGCTTTGAGCGTCATGGACCATTTGAGATGTTCCAGGAGTTGGAGTTTATCTTTTAGAAGAACGCCCGGATCGAGAGGTATGAGACCTCCGATAAATTCTATGCTTGCAAGATGGAGGAAAACTCGTCTGTCAGTGAACATGTGCTCAAAATGTCTGGGTACTCAAACCGTCTAGCTGAACTGGGGATTGAACTCCCGCAAGAAGCTATCACTGACAAAATCCTTCAATCACCGCCGCCAAGCTACAAAGGCTTTGTGTTGAACTACAACAAGCAAGGGATGAACAAGTCTCCCGGCGAGTTGTTTGCGATGTTGAAGGTCGCAGAGTCTGAACTCCGTAAAGAGCATCAAGTGTTGATGGTAAATAAGACCACTAGTTTCAAGAGAAACGGCAAAGGCAAGAAGGGCAATTCGAAGAAGAGCGGCAAGCCTGTTGCCAATCCGCCGAAGAAACCCAAAGCTGGAGCTAAGCCTGAAACGGAGTGTTTCTATTGCAAGGGTATGGGTCACTGGAAGCGCAATTGCCCCAAGTATCTGGCAGATAAGAAGGCGGGCAAAGAAAAATCAGGTATATTTGATATACATGTTATTGATGTGTACTTAACCGGCTCTCGTAGTAGTGCCTGGGTATTCGATACCGGTTCTGTTGCTCATATTTGCAACTCGAAGCAGGAACTGCGGAATAGACGAAGGCTGGCGAAAGACGAAGTGACGATGCGCGTAGGAAATGGTTCCAAGGTTGATGCAATCGCCGTCGGCACAGTGTCACTTCAGCTACCATCGGGATTAGTGATGAACTTAAATCATTGTTATTTAGTGCCTGCGTTGAGCATGAACATTATATCTGGTTCTTGTTTATTGCGAGACGGTTACTCTTTGAAGTCTGAAAATAATGGTTGTTCTATTTCTATGAGTAACATCTTTTATGGTCATGCACCGAATGTGAGAGGATTGTTCATATTGAATCTTGATAGCGATACGCATATACATAACATTGAGACCAAAAGAGTTAGTGTAAACAATGATAGCGCCATATTTTTGTGGCACTGTCGCTTCGGTCATATTGGTGTAAAGCGCATGAAGAAACTCCATGCTGATGGACTTTTGGAGTCACTTGACTTTGATTCACTTGACACGTGCGAACCATGCCTCATGGGCAAGATGACTAAGACTCCGTTCTCCGGAACAATGGATCGTGCAAGTGACTTATTGGAAATCATACATACCGATGTGTGTGGTCCAATGAGCGTGGATGCACGCGGCGGATATTGTTATTTTCTCACCTTCACTGACTATTTAAGTAGATATGGTTATGTCTACTTGATGAAGCACAAGTCTGAAACATTTCAAAAGTTCATGCAATTTCAGAGTGAAGTGGAAAATCATCGTAACAAGAAGATCAAGTTCCTACGGTCTGATCGTGGGGGTGAATATCTGAGTTTCGAGTTTGGTGCTCACTTAAGACAATGTGGAATTGTTTCACAGTTAACACCGCCTGGAACACCACAGCGTAATGGTGTGTCCGAACGTCGTAATCGTACTTTGTTGGAGATGGTGCGATCTATGATGTCTCTTACTGATTTGCCGTTATCATTTTGGGGTTATGCATTAGAAACAGCTGCATTCACTTTAAATAGGGCACCATCAAAATCCGTTGAGACGACACCATACGAACTATGGTATGGCAAGAGGCCAAAGTTGTCGTTTCTTAAAGTTTGGGGATGTGATGCTTATGTCAAATAGCTTCAGCCTGAAAAGCTGGAACCCAAAGCGGAAAAGTGCATCTTCATAGGTTACCCAAAAGAGACAGTTGGGTACACCTTCTATCTCAAATCCGAGGGCAAAGTGTTTGTTGCTAAGAACGGATCTTTTCTCGAGAAGGAGTTTCTCTCGAGAGAATTGAGTGGGAGGAAGATAGAACTTGACGAGGTTGTCGAACCTCTCATCCCTCTGGATGGTGGCGCAGGGCAAGGGGAAACCTCTGTCGTTGCGACGCCGGTTGAGGAGGAAGTTAATGATGATGATCATGAAACTCCAGTTCAAGTTTCTGTTGAACCACGCAGGTCGACGAGATCACGTGCTGCTCCAGAGTGGTACGGTAATCCCGTCTTATCAATCATGTTGTTAGACAACAATGAACCTGCAAGTTATGAAGAAGCAATGGTGGGCCCAGATTCCAACAAATGGCTAGAAGCCATGAAATCCGAGATAGGATCCATGTATGAGAACAAAGTGTGGACTTTGGAGATACTACCTGAGGGCCGCAAGGCTGTTCAGAACAAATGGATTTTTAAGAAGAAGACGGACGCTGACGGTAATGTGACCGTTTATAAAGCTCGACTTGTGGCAAAGGGTTTTTCACAAGTTCCAGGAATTGACTACGATGAGACTTTCTCACCCGTGGCGATGCTTAAGTCCGTCAGAATCATGTTAGCAATAGCTGCATTTTTCGATTATGAAATCTGGCAGATGGATGTCAAAACGGCGTTCCTTAACGGTTTCCTTAAGGAAGAATTGTATATGATGCAACCCGAAGGTTTTGTCGATCCTAAGAATGCTAACAAGGTGTGCAAGCTCCAGCGATCCATTTATGGACTGGTGCAAGCATCTCGGCGTTGGAACAAACGCTTTGATGAGGTGATCAAGCCATTTGGGTTTATACAAGTGGTTGGAGAATCTTGTATTTACAAGAAAGTGAGTGGGAGCTCTGTGGCGTTTCTAATATTATATGTGGATGACATATTACTGATTGGAAACAACATAGAGCTTTTGGAGAGCATAAAAGGTTACTTGAATAATAGTTTCTCTATGAAGGACCTAGGAGAAGCTGCTTACATTCTAGGCATTAAGATCTATAGGGATAGATCAAAATGCCTGATAGGACTTTCAAAAAGCACATACCTTGATAAAGTTTTGAAGAGGTTCAAAATAGAACAGTCCAAGAAAGGGTTCTTGCCAGTTTTACAAAGTACGAGATTGAGTAAGACTCAGTGCCCAACAACTGATGAAGATAGAGAGCATATGCGCTCCGTCCCCTACGCTTCAGCCATAGGTTCTATCATGTATGCGATGCTGTGCACTATGCCGGATGTTAGCCTGGCCATAAGTATGGCAGGTAGGTTCCAGAGTAATCCAGGAGTGGATCACTGGACAGTGGTCAAGAATATCCTGAAGTGCCTGAAAAGGACTAAGGAGATGTTTCTCATATATGGAGGTGACGAAGAGCTCGCCGTAAAAGGTTACGTCGATGCAAGCTTTGACACAGATCCGGACGACTCTAAGTCGCAAACCAGATACGTATTTATTCTTAATGGGGGTGCAGTAAGCTGGTGCAGTTCCAAGCAAAGCGTCGTAGTAGATTCTACATGTGAAGCGGAGTACATGGCTGCCTCGGAGGCGGCTAAGGAGGGTGTCTGGATGAAGCAGTTCATGACGGATCTTGGAGTGGTGCCAAGTGCACTGGATCCAATAACCTTGTTTTGTGACAACACGGGTGCCATTGCCTTAGCAAAGGAACCACGGTTTCACAAGAAGACCAGACACATCAAACGACGCTTCAACCTCATCCGCGACTACGTCGAGGAAGAGGACGTAAATATATGCAAAGTGCACACGGATCTGAATGTAGCAGACCCGCTGACTAAACCTCTTCCACGGCCAAAACATGATCGACACCAGAACTGTATGGGTGTTAGATTTATTACAATGTAATTCACATGGTGATGTGAGGGCTAGATTATTGACTCTAGTGCAAGTGGGAGACTTTTGGAATTATGCCCTAGAGGAAATAATAAATATAGTTATTATTATAATTCCTGTATCAAGATAATAGTTTATTATCCATGCTATAATTGTATTGAATGAAGACTCATTTACATGTGTGGATACATAGACAAAACACCATCCCTAGCATGCCTCTAGTTGGCTTGCCAGTTTATCGATGATAGTCAGTGTCTTCTGATTATGAACAAGGTGTTGTTGCTTGATAACTGGATCACGTCATTGGGAGAACCACGTGATGGACTAGACCCAAACTAATAGACGTAGCATGTTGATCGTGTCATTTTGTTGCTACTGTTTTCTGCGTGTCAAGTATTTATTCCTATGACCATGAGATCATATAACTCACTGACACCGGAGGAATTCTTTGTGTGTATCAAACGTCGCAACGTAACTGGGTGACTATAAAGATGCTCTACAGGTATCTCCGAAGGTGTTGGTTGAGTTAGTATGGATTAAGACTGAGATTTGTCACTCCGTGTGACGGAGAGGTATCTCGGGGCCCACTCGGTAATACAACATCACACACAAGCCTTGCAAGCAATGTAACTTAGTGTAAGTTGCGGGATCTTGTATTACGGAACGAGTAAAGAGACTTGCCGGTAAACGAGATTGAAATAGGTATGCGGATACTGACGATCGAATCGCGGGCAAGTAACATACCGAAGGACAAAGGGAATGACATACGGGATTATACGAATCCTTGGCACTGAGGTTCAAACGATAAAGATCTTCGTAGAATATGTAGGATCCAATATGGGCATACAGGTCCCGCTATTGGATATTGACCGAGAAGTCTCTCGGGTCATGTCTACATAGTTCTCGAACCCGCAGGGTCTGCACACTTAAGGTTCGACGTTGTTTTATGCGTATTAGAGTTATATGGTTGGTTACCGAATGTTGTTCGGAGTCCCGGATGAGATCACGGACGTCACGAGGGTTTCCGGAATGGTCCGGAAACGAAGATTGATATATAGGATGACCTCATTTGATTACCGGAAGGTTTTCGGAGTTACCGGGAATGTACCGGGAATGACGAATGGGTTCCGGGAGTTCACCGGGGGGGTGGGGGGCAACCCACCCCGGGGAAGCCCATAGGCCTTGGGGGAGACACACCAGCCCTTAGTGGGCTGGTGGGACAGCCCACAAGTGCCCTATGCGCCAAGGAGAAGAAAATCAAGAGAGAAAGAAAAAAAAAGGAGGAGGTGGGAAGGAAGGGGGACTCCCTCCCACCAAACCTAGTCCAACTCGGTTTGGGGGGGAGAGTCCTCCCCCTTGGACTCGGCCGACCCCCTTGGGGCTCCTTGAGCCCCAAGGCAAGGCCCCCTCCCTCCCACCTATATATACGGAGGTTTTAGGGCTGATTTGAGACGACTTTTCCACGGCAGCCCGACCACATACCTCCACGGTTTTTCCTCTAGATCGCGTTTCTGCGGAGCTCGGGCGGAGCCCTGCCGAGACAAGGTCATCACCAACCTCCGAAGCGCCGTCACGCTGCCGGAGAACTCTTCTACCTCTCCGTCTCTCTTGCTGGATCAAGAAGGCCGAGATCATCGTCGAGCTGTACGTGTGCTGAACGCGGAGGTGCCGTCCGTTCGGTACTAGATCGTGGGACTGATCGCGGGATTGTTCGCGGGGTGGATCGAGGGACGTGAGGACGTTCCACTACATCAACCGCATTCTCTAACGCTTCTGCTGTACGGTCTACAAGGGTACGTAGATCACTCATCCCCTCTCATAGATGGACATCACCATGATAGGTCTTCGTGCGCGTAGGAAAATTTTTGTTTCCCATGCGTCGTTCCCTAACAGTTCACCCATCATGCCAAGTCACCTGAGTTAGCTCAAGCACCATCTTTCTCATATCACCATCTTTTTCTCACACTCTCCCACACACACACACACTTGGTTTATGCGGATTCAACTGGACGTTGTTTATGTAGGATTACCCAACTATCCTTGACCATGGACACGGCTATTCGAATAGTTTTACACTCTAGAGAGGTTGCACGCTGTACCCACAAGACTCGGTGAACTTCCATGTCATCCATGACTCACGGTATATTACATACCCGAGGTAAGAACCTGAACAATGCATTTCTCCCGATGACACTAAACAAAGAGTCCGCTCGATTGGTACACAACCCACATGATGTACATCTTATGAACCTTGCTCTAGATCGTATCATCCATGCAGGGATCAACAAAGTGCCCGGTGTGGTCGCCCTACCAGGCATGACCCCGTCATGAGAGTGAAAACGCCACTCCTGCCACTAGTAATACAGGCTCTCTACTAGCATCGACCAATGTAATCAACAAAGCCTCATCGCATAAGGGGTACCGTGGTTGCACATGAAAGGTTGGGGATGTCGACAAGTCTTAAATCTAATCCCGTTTTCGAAACCACACACACACAAAACCTTTCTCGGTACACCACTTCTTTCTCAAGTGGTCACCCTCGAGCATTAGTGCCAAATGACGGGGGTTTTGAAAGCCCTTGTAAACATTCCCTTCATCATCACCATGCATATCCCCATCCCTTTTTGTGTAGCAACTATTTGCAGCTAACTATATCCCACATGCACAACCCTCATAGGTGGTTGGGTTATGCCCAAGTGCAGGTTTCAACGAGGTTTTCTTCGGAGACAACCCAACTAGGGGGTCTCCGATCCAACATGAATATATGCAAAAGTAAGGTGCTATATGGCTTGCAAATAGAAGTTTCATAGACATGGTCAAGGGCTGCTTGCGTGGTTCAGCAAAGTCTTCGAGGTATTATCATGATTGTCGTCTATCTCCGCATGCTTCGTCTACTACGTGAACTCTCATCGAAAACAACCACAGTAAGCCACACAACAATAGAAAACAAAAGTGATCTATAAATAGGAGTTTTATTTTTCTTGGACATCTCTGGTCATAAGAAAATTCCTTGAAGCTTGTTCTCGGAGATTTGGATCACCAAAGAATTTGAATGGTGGAAAAGGAGGAATTGGTGATCCTATAAGAAGTCTACATAAAACATTCTCATAAAAATGAGTGGATGCATCCATCAGACAGGGCTTGATTTTAGAAGACTTTTGGAAGTGGTCTCATTGGATTTGGAGTTGTGATGGATTTCCTGTGGATTTTCTAACATGGAATAAATGCACAGAAGTGCAATTTATTTGGCCAAGCAGACACAATGCCAGATAAAATTGTTGACTAAGGCTAGAACATAAGAACACGATTTTATAAGTCTCTGGAAATTGGAATCACACCATTTGGATTTGATTTGAGCTCTCTAGGAATTTTACAAGGTGGGGTCTCAAATATTCAAATTTGTATTTGAATATTAATACTACACAAAAGTTCCTTGAAAAAAATGTGCAATGCATATATTTGCATAGGTTATACTTTTAGGAGTTTGTAGGAATTTGAATCAATGCATTTGGAGTTAATTTGAATTTAATATGGATCTCTAATCCCTCTAGTAAAAAGAAAAGGAATAGATGATCACCTAGATGGGCCAACCCGCTGAGCAACGCAACGCACACGCGTGGAACAGAGACTCGGCCAACCCATTGGCATTGCTGCGCCAGCCAAGGTCCACGCGGAAGGCGTATTCACCATAGTACATGTTCATTGGCCGGAGGCGTCTTTGCTGGAGAGCGCCTCCACTTATTCTGGGCGGGGCCACCTGTCGGTGCCTTGGCTCCTGGCCGGCAGGCGGGGCCCGCCAACCCCTTTCAATCTCTCTTCCCATTTCTTCCTCCTCATGCCACGGGCAAAGGGGATGCCGGCTGCGGCAGCTCTGGCCATACCACTAGACCAACCGCCAAGCCGAGGGCATAGGCGGGTTCCCCACTCCATGACGCACTCGATGGTGGCTTTGGCGGCCTTGGGGATGTCTGAGAACGAGTAGCTCGCCGGGAGGGGCGGCTGTCAGCACCGTCCGCTGCGGAGGAGCACGACACAGCCTCGGGGAGGGGCCCTTAGCTTGTCCATGAGGATGGGGGTGTCGAGGGGCTTTTTATAGAGGGGAGAGTTGAGGCGAGGGAGAGCCGGGTGGCTTGAATGCGAGGCCGGCTGAAGCGGCGCCATGGTGGCTATGGGGTGGCTTCTTGAGCTCGAGGGACGCAACGGCTCGGGCAGGGAGCCTTGTGGTAGTGGGAGGAATGGACTCGGGCTCTGTGGGGCTCGAGAGGAAAAGAAAATTGAGGGGGGCAATGTCGGGAGCTCTAGTCCGCCTCAGGTGTGCTCTGGCGCAGCCAGCACACGCGTCGGAGCCACATAGGAGTCTTGCTGGCGTCGCGGAGGGGCATGGGCGGTTAAGGGGAATCCCATGGCGCGCTAGGACATGCTGTCGCTGCCACACATGGGCTGAAGGATGAGGACAGGGTGCAGATCATCGTTTCTACATGATAGGGATGTGGTCACCACACACATTCATGTCCATGTTTTCATTTTCGTTAGTCAAAGGTGTCTAGCATGCAAGGCATGCTTGCACAAGAGTGACGGAGAAGCTTGGTATCATATGGAGCAATGCACGTGGGGCTTCCTCTCGGTTTAAGTTTGCAACAACAAACATTGGGCTAGCATAAAGTGTTCGTACTGGGAGGAATTTGAAATGAAACCTTTTCTAGTAGTCTTAGGCATGGAAGCACTACAACTATACTAACTTTGAGATCAGGGAGATGAGAATAGCTAGCACTTGTAGTTTAAGGCTTCATTTCTACCAAAAATCAAGTTTTAGAAGGGTTGCTCAAATTTTCCACATGAGCATCCCATATCTTTGCGCGAAATGGTGCATTAGCACTCTAGAGGTGTTTTGAAAAGGTGTGGGAGCATTGGCTTGAACAAAAAAATTGAAAGAGGGGTAAAAGAGGTGCTGCCATGGTATAAAGAAGAGGTGGAGAGATGGAGTCACCCTCCCACAATTGACCAGGGGCCATGGCAAAGTTACTCGAGGTGATAGAGGGATAGAAGAAGCTATGGTAAAAATATGAGATCAAGGAGATTAGTATAAGGGGCCAAAGAAGCAAGTTTCGTAAGTGAGCACAAGGTGTTTGATGGGTGATAGGGCTAGCATAAGGAATCCACTTTCTATGAAACTTAACAAGATCACATGATAGGTCAGAATGATCTTGTACACCAAATTGGGGATTGATGACCCACAAGTATAGGGGATCAATCATAGAACTTTCGATAAGTAAGAGTGTCGAACCCAACGAGGAGCGGAAGGATCTGACATGTGGTTTTCAGCAAGGTAAAATCTGCACGCACTAAATTGTCGGTAACAAGTGATTGTGTGGTGAGATGATTCGTAGCAAGAAACAAGTAAAAAAAGTAGCAACGGTGCAGCAAAGTGGCCCAATCCATTTTGTAGCAAGGTACAAGCCTGGACAAAGTCTTATAGGAAGAAAAACGCTCCCGAGGACACACGGGAATTTCTGTCTTACTAGTTTTCATCATGTTCATATGATTCGCGTTCGTTACATTGATAGTTTGATATGTGGGTGGACCGGCGCTTGGGTACTGCTCTTACTTGGACAATAATCCCACTTATGATTAACCCCTCTCGTAAGCATCCACAACTGCGAAAGAAGAATTAAGACAAAGTCTAACCATAGCGTTAAACTAGTGGATCCAAATCAGCCCCTTGCGAAGCAACGCATAAACTAGGGTTTAAGCTTCTGTCACTCTAGCAACCCATCATCTACTTACTACTTCCCAATGCCTTCCTCTAAGCCCAAATAATGGTGAAGTGTTATGTAGTCGACGTTCACAAAACACCACTAGTGGAAAAACAACATACAACATATCAAATTACCCAACGAATACCAAATTCACATGACTACTATTAGCATGACTTATCCCATGTCCTCAGGAACAAAAGTAACTACTCACAAAGCATAATCATATTCATGACCAGAGAGGTAATGAGTAGCATCAAGGATCTGAACATAAACTCTTCCACCAAATAATCCAACTAGCATAGATTACAAAGAGTAATCAACACTACTAGCAACCTTACAAGTACCAATCGGAGTCGCGAGACGGAGATTGGTTACAAGTGATGAACTAGGGTTTGGAGATGAGATGGTGCTGATGAAGATGTTGATGGTGATGAGTCCCCTCCGATGAGAAGAGTGTTGGTGATGACGATGGCGATGATTTCCCCCTTCGGGAGGGAAGTTTCCCCAGCAGGATCGTCCTGCCGGAGCTCTAGATTGGTTCTGCTCAAGTTCCGCCTCGTGGCGGCGGCGAAACCACGAAAAAGCTCCTCCTTGATTTTTTCCTGGACGAAACCCTTTATATAGCAAAAGAGGGGGGCATGTGGGCCAGCAGGGTGCACACAAGCCCCCATGGCGCGGCCTGGGGGTGGTCGCGCTGTGTAGGCTTGTGGCCACCCCCTGGCGCCCCTCTGGCACTTCTTCGGCCCAGTATTTTTGATAAATCTGGAAAAAAATCCTCGTTGATTTTTACGGCGTTTGGAGTTATGCAGAATAGGTATCTCATACTTGCTCCACTTTCAGGCCAGAATTCCAGCTGCCGGTATTCTCCCTCTTCATGTAAACCTTGCAAAATAAGAGAGAAAAGGCATAAGAATTGTACTGTGTAGTGAAATAACAACCCAAGAAGCGATAAATATCAACATGAAAACATGATGCAAAATGGACGTATCAACTCAATAAATATGTCCACGTGTTTAGGGAGAGAGGTGTCCACAAAATAAGATACGAACATGCATGCATCATGATCATGATCAGAACAGCAATACCAACATATAATCTCTCATGCTAAAGTGATAATTCCTTCACAAAGTAAAGCATGGATCAAGAACCTTACCGAGAAGTAGCAACCGATAGCCTTTAGTCATTGAAGCAATTGCAATTTATCACAACATGAGAAAGAGTCAAATAAGAGCTTGTAAACGAAATCCACATACTCAATCATTCTTTCGTTCTCTACAATTGCTACAACTCACGTGGTACTCATGAGATCAAAGTTTCAGCAGGACACAGAGAAAGATAGGGGCTTATAGTTTTGCCTCCCAACTGCTTACCTCAAGGGTAATGTCAACAATAATAATTCATGAATACTTACCTCCAAGTTGACTTATGAATATATATATTTCCCAAGCATATGACGTTAGCCAAGATAAAGGCGAGATAAGGAATTGGTGAGGATCACCATGACTCTTTCAAGGGCAAAAAGTAAAGGTACAAGATAGGCCCTTCGGAGAGGGAAGCAGAGGTTGTCATGCGCTTTTGAGGTGTGGATGCGTGTCCTCTTAGTGTGGAGGAACATCACTTTATATTGACTCCTGTGATGAAGAACTTTATTATGCAGTCTGTCGCTTTTATGTCTTCCTCATCACACGTTCGTACAAAGCTTATTTTCCACACACTAATAGATCATACATATTAGAGAGCAATTTTTATTTCTTGCACCGATGACAACTTACTTGAGGGATCTTATTCAATCCATAGGTAGGTATGGTGGACACTCATGGCAAAACTAGGTTGATGGTTTATGGATGCACAAGTAGTATCTCTACTTAGTACGGGAGGTTTTGGCTAATATGAGGTGGAAGCAATCGTCAAATGCTAAGGGATCTCTAATCATATAACATTGTTCGGAACCAAGCAAACACAATTCATTATGTTGTCTTCCTTGTCCAACATCTACTTCTAGGCATGCAATAGTTTAGTGAGTGTTCACAATCATATATGGTGTCAGAGATGATGTATTTATATGTGAACCTTTCCTTCTTTATCACTTCCTATTAATTGCAAGCATGACCAAGGTCTACGTTTGCCTACCCTCAAGAAGTTTCAATCCTCATTCTTTTTATATGTGAAGCCATCACTTGCCATAAGATCACTACATGATCTTTCATGCTTTTGTTCTATTCTCACCCTTTTGATCCGGGCAAGAGGCAAAGCCCTTCAACTAAGACACTCTTCATTATATGGCTCACGAGCTCGAATACATCGGGGGTGACACAAAGCAAAACTCAAGACTAAAACACTAAGACTTTTAATCTTCTAGAGAAAGAGAAAAGTGAAAAGGAAAACTAAAACAAAGGTAAAGGCAAAAGATGTGATGATGATACGATAACACGGCAAGTCCCCCAATCTTGGCACAAGCCAAGAGGATTGCCCATACCAATGCTCAGTTGTCTTCCTTTGGTGGTGATGGTGGAGTTGTTGCAACATGAGTTTGATCCTCCGTCATCCAAGGCATAGGTGCTCCATCATGGAAAGATGAACGAGTCTCTGGAATCCTCAAATATGCAGCCAATCGTATTGATTTAAATCTATACTCATACTCACAGTTTTGGTTCTGCAGGTCATAGATCTGGGCCTGGAGTTGATCAATCCTGTCATAGAGCCTGGAGAGGTGCTTCCCAATGTCATTGGCATCAATCCAATGCTTGTCGATGAACTCCGTGATCATCATGTGGGTGGCGTTGAGTCCACACTCCACCATCCCTTGGCACTTGAAGACTTGTTACTCCATTGCTTCGAGCCTCGTCTCCACGCTTCCGGTCTTCTTGGGCCCCTCAACATCACGGAGGTGCAACATCCCCTCACGCATCTCGATAGATTGAGGGTGTTGCAGCACTCCCGTGAGGTAGGGATTGTTTACCTTCTCAAAGATCTTGTCCTTCGGAGCCTTTGGGAAAGTCATAGCGATCTAGATCTGCAACAAAAACAGGCTCGAAACGAAAAACGGAAGAAATCTGCGTGATGCAGGGGTCAGACCAAACGGGAGTATATATAATGATTTTTTCAAGACCAGAAGGAGTACCCCGCACGAAAACGGAGTCCAGGAGGTGCACGAGGTGGCCACAAGCCCTCACAGTGCGGCCAGGGGGTGGGCCCGCGCCGTGCAGACTTGTCGCCTCCTCACGCACTTTCCGGACTACTTCCAATTTTTGTGTTTTTTGAAATATTCCAAAACAGAGAAAATTTCCTATTGGAAAAGTTTTGGACTCTGTTTTCTTACCGAATCACATACCTCTTCGTTTTTGGAGTGTGAAAGAGGCTGATAAATGTCCCTTAGGTATTCTTCCGAAGTTATGGTATTGATGATATTTCTTTCAACATTTATGGGAGTACCTGAGATATAATGCTTGATTCTCTACCCATTTACCACTCTCGGACAATTACCTTCCGTGTTGTTGATCTTGATAGCACCAAAACGATATACTTCCTCAACAACATAGGGACCTTCCCAATTTGAGACAAGCTTGCCTGCAAGGAATCTTAAACGAGAGTTATATAGCAAGACATATTCACCTACATTGAACTCATGATTTTGTATCCTCTTATCATGCCACCTCTTAACCTTTTCTTTGAACAACTTGGCATTCTCATATGCCTGAGTTCTCCACTCATCAAGCGAGCTAATATCAAATAACCTCTTCTCACCGGCAAGTTTGAAATCAAAGTTGAGCTCTTTGATTGCCCAACAGGCTTTATGATCCAGCTCAAGATGCAAATGACATGCTTTACCGTACACCATTTTGTACGGAGACATGCCCATGGGATACTTATAGGCAGTTCTATATGCCCAAAGTGCGTCATCGAGCTTCTTAGCCAATTCTTTCTAGACTTGTTGACAGTTGCTGCTGGCTACGCCTATAGGGATTTCCTTGGCAAATATGCAAAGGATTCCCCCGCAGCCTTGGAGCCTTGCGTTGGTGTTCCCTTGAAAAGGAAAGGGTGATGTAGCACAACGGCGGTAAGTATTTCCCTCACTTTGAAAACCAAGCTATCAATCTAGTACGAGGATCGCGTCAAGTCACAAGTACCTGCACAAACACAAAGATCTTGCACCCAACACTATGAAGGGGTTGTCAATCCATTATAGATTGTTTGCAAAGTGAGAACTGAAAGCAAAAAGTAAACAAAGCGAAGTAAAAGTAAAAGCGGAGAAGATAATTGTGAATAGACCCGGGGGCCGTAGTGTTCACTAGCGGCTTCTCTCATGAAAGCAAGTAGACGGTGGGTGAACGAATTACTGTCGAGCAATTGATAGAACCGCACAAAGTCATGACGTTATCTATGGCAATGATCATACATATAGGCATCAAGTCCAAAACAAGTAGACCGATACTTTCTGCATCTACTACTATTACTCCACACGTCGACTGCTATCTAGCATGCATCTAGTGTATTGAGTTCATAAGAACACAGTAACGCCTTAAGCAAGATGACATGATGTTGATGGACAATCTCAAATCTATGATGAAAGCCCATCTTGTTACCCTTGATGGCAACAACATGATCCGTGCCTTGATGCCCCTTCTGTCACTGGGAAAGGTCACCGCACGGTATGAACCCAAAACCAAGCATTTCTCCCATTGCAAGAATCATAGATCTAGTTGGCCAAACAAAACCCAAGACTCAGAGAGACTTACAAGGATATCAAATCATGCATATAAGAAATCAATAAAGAGTCAAATATAATTCATAGATAATCTGATCACAAATCCACAATTCATCGGATCTCGACAAACACACCGCCAAAGAGGATTACATCGGATAGATATCCATGAAGATCATGGAGAAATTTGTATTGAAGATCCAAGAGAGAGAAGAAGCCATCTAAGTACTAACTACGGACCCGTAGGTCTGAAGTAGACTACTCAAGAGTCATTGGAGAGGCAACGATGTTGATGTAGAAGCCCTCCAGCTCCAAAGTCCCCTCCGGCAGGGCACCGGGAAGGGTCTCCAGATGAGATCTCGCGGAAACGGAAGCTTGCGGCGGCGGAAAAGTGGTTTCGTGGACGCCCTGATCTTTTATGGGATTTTAGGGAATATATGGGCCAAAGAGCTAGGACAGGGGAGCTCCTGGGAGGCCACAAGCCTGGTAGCCGCGGGCCCCCCTGGCCGCGGCTACAAGGCTTGTGGGCTCCCTATGGGCCTCCTGCCTTGGCCCTCAAGTCCCCCGATCTTCTTCTGTTTAGGAAAAATTCATTTCGGGGATTTTATTCCGTTTGGAGTCCGTTCCAAAATTAGATCTGAAAAGAGTCAAAAACATAGAAAAAGCAGGAACTGACACTTGGCACTGAATTAATAAGTTAGTCCCAAAAAGGATATAAAAGGTATATAAAACATCCAAAGTTGACAAGATATCAGCATGAAACCATCAAAAATTATAGATACGTTTGAGATGTATCAAGCATCCCCAAGCTTAACTCCTTCTCGTCCTCGAGTAGGGAAGTGATAAAGAATGAATTTTTGATGCTTTCATGCTACCTAGCATAGATGTCCTTTGTAACTCCTCTTATGTGACATGAATGTTCAGATCCTTTAGATTCAAAACAATAGTTTGCTATTGACGTGGAGACAATAATACTTCAAGCAAACTTGCAAGGTAATCATGAACTTTCAAAATAACAAGACCAAAAGAAAGTTATCCCTACAAAATCATATAGTCTGGCTATGCTCTATCATCCTTGCACAACGAATTTAAATCATGCACAACCTCGGAATTGGCCAAGTATTTGTTTTCACACCTTTACTTTCTCAAACCTTTTCAACTCTCACGCAATACATGAGCGTGAGCCATGGTTTTAGCACTATAAGTGGAATGGAGTGTGGTGGAGGTTCCAAGGCAAACAAGGAGAAGATGGTCACATTGACTAGGCATATCAATGAGCTATGTAGATGCTCATCAATAGATATCAATGCGAATGAGTAGGGATTGCCATACAAATGATGCACTAGAGCTAAGAGTATGTCAAAGCTCTTAAAGAAAACTAGTGGGTGTGCATCGAACTTGCTTGCTCACGAAGACCTAAGGCAATTTTGAGGAAGCCCATCATTGGAATATACAAGCCAAGTTATATAATGAAAATTTCCCACTAGCTATATGGTGGTGACATAACGAGATACTCTCAATCATGAAGATCATGGTGCTTAATAAACACAAGTGTGGAAGATAGTAGCATTGTCCCTTCTCCATTTTTCTCTCATTTTTTTGGTGGGCTCTTTGGCCTCTTTTTTGTGTGGGCATCTTTGGCTTCTTTTTGTAAATGGGCTTCGCTGGCCTCTTTTATTTCCTCACATGGGACAATGCTCCATCAATGATGATCATCACACTTACAACTCAAAACTTAGAGCAACGATGACTCTATATGGAATGCCTTCGATAGTGTACCGTGACAATGATCTAGCATGGCATAGACATCAATGGAAACATCATGCTAGCTATCTTATGATCATGAAATGGCAATGTAGAAGTGGTGGCACATGTCATGGTGGTATTTGCATGGCAATATATCTCGGAATGGCTTTGAAAAAGCCATAGTAGGTAGGTATGATGGCTGTTTTGAGGGAGGCTAATGGTGGGTTTTATGCACCGGCGAAAGTTGCACGGCACTAAAGAAGATAGTGATGGTGGAAGGTGAAAGTGCATATAAACCATGGACTCAACATTAGTCATGAAGAACTCATATACTTTTTGCAAAAGTTTTAGTGGTAAACGAAACAAAGCATTCAACGCATACTCCTAGGGGAAGGGTCGGTATGTATAAACCATCGCGCGATCCCGACTGCTACACAAAGGATGACAATCAATAAACAAATCATGCTCAGACTTCATCACATAGTGGTTCACCATACGTGCATGCTACGGGAATCACTAACTTCAACACAAGCATTTCTAGATCCACAACACCTTACTAGTATAACTTCAATATTACCACAACCACAACTCAAAACTAATTGAGATGAATCAAACTCCTCTAACTACTCAATGCACAAGAAGGTGGAAGTTTTCATATCCCTTTGGATAACTACCCCTTTTGAGACTACTTTCAAAGCATAGATCAACTACCACGCCACGCACTGCCGTGCTCTAAAAGATAGAAGTGAAACACATAGAGCAAAATCAACAAGCTCAAAAGATATAAGTGAAACACATGTGAGGTGAATTGCCTAACCAAAGGATATAAGTGAAGCTCGACAAAATCACGGTGAGTGCATGTCTCTCTCTCTAGGTGTGCAGCAATGAAGACTTTGACACAACAAAAATAAAAGACTCCTACGATACAAGACGCTCCAAGCAAAACACATAACTTGTGGTGAATAAAAATATAGCCCCAAGTAACGTTACCGATGGATTGAAGACGAAAGAGGGGATGCCTTCCCGGGGCATCCCCAAGCTTAGGCTTTTTCAGCATCCTTGAATCAACTTGGGGTGCCTTGGGCATCCCCAAGCTTGAGCTCTTGCCACTCTTTATCTCTTTGTCCATAACAGCTTCACCCAAAACTTGAAAAGTTCACAACACGAAACTTAAACAGAAACTCGTGATATCATTAGTATAAGAAAGCAAATCATCACTTCCTTAGGTACTGTAGAAAACTTAAATTCTACTTATGTTGTTGTTGGGTTACTGTATTTTCAATCTTCCATGGCTAATAACCACCGATACTATCCATAGTTTCATCAAAATAAGCAACCAACTCAACAAAAACAGAATCCGTTAACAACATACCAGTTTGTAGCAATCTGTATACTTCGTATACTTCTGGTACTTCAAACATTCTGAAACATTACGACAGTCTGAAGAATTTGCGTAGCAATCAGAAGCAGAAAGAATCAACTCAAAAGCTCTCACAGAAAAAAAGGAAACTTCTTTTCGTGAGCAGAAAGTTTCTGTCATTTCCAGCATGATCAAACGATCATCCCCAAGACTAATCATAACGGTTTCACTTGGCACGAACGCAAAAGAAACACAGAAAACACAATCATAACAGAATTATGAAAGTGTGGAAAACACAAAATAGAAAGAAAAAGGATAGATTCGTTGGGTTGCCTCCCAACAAGCGCTATTGTTTAACGCCCTTAGCTAGGCATAAAGTGATGGGATCACGTATAGTCTTCTTTGGTGCTCCAACCATAAGTAGCCCTCATCATAGATTCATAAGGCAATCTTATTTTATTTCTAGGAAAATGCTCCATGCCCTTCTTTAGAGGAAATTGAAATCTAATATTCCCTTCCTTCATATCGATGATAGCACCAATAGTCCTTAGGAAAGGTCTACCAAGAATAATGGGACATGAAGGATTGCAATCTATGTCAAGTACAATGAAATCCACGGGTACATAGTTCTTATTTGCAACAATAAGAACATCATTGATCCTTCCCATGGGTTTCTTAACAGTAGAATCCGCAAGATGTGAATTAAGAGAACACTCTTCAATCTCATGAAAACCAAGAATATCACATAAAGACTTTGGAATCGCGGAAACACTAGCACCCAAATCACACAAAGCATTGCATTCATAGTTTTTGATTTTGATTTTGATAGTGGGTTCCCACTCATCATGAAGTTTTCTAGGTATAGAGACTTCTAATTCGAGTTTCTCTTGAAGAGATTTCATCATAGCATCTACGATATGTGCAGTAAAGGCTTTTCTTTGGCTATAAGCATGTGGAGAGTTTGCAATGGATTGCATCAAGGAAATGCATTCAAACAAGGAGCAACTATCATAATTGAATCCCTTGAAATCCAAAGTGGGAGTTTCATTACTACCGAATATTTTGATTTCTTCTACTCCACTCTCCACACCTTTATCATCAAGATAGGTGGACTCCGAATCATTGGGGCTTTTTTCAACCAAAGTGGATTCATATCCAGCCCCTTCATCTATAGGTTTGACACGCGAAAACAAAGATTCAAGAGGAGTCACACCAAGCACTTTAAGATCTTCGTGATTTGCATCACTAGAACGAACCCTTTGAAACCATTCATGCCTAGCGCGAATTTGGGCAGTTCTTTCTTTTCTCTCATTCATGGAGACACGCATAGCTTTTAAAGTTTCATCCAAGTTAACCTTGGGAGGAGCACATCTAACTATCAAAGCATCAATATCACAAGACATCCTATCAGCGCTCTTAGCCAAATCGTCTATTTTTAGTAGTTTTTCTTCTATGGACGCATTGAAAATCTTTTGAGAGTTAATGAACTCTTTCATATTACTCTCTAAAAAAGAGGGTAATTTTTTATGATTTCCATAAGTGTTGTTGTAGGATTTGCCATAGTTGTTAGAGGAGTTACTAGGAAAAGGCCTAGGAACATAGTTTCCTCTAAAAGCATTGTTGTTGCCAAAATTGTTCGTACCAACAAAATTAACGTCCAAACTAGCGTTGCTACTCTCAATCAAGGAAGATAGTGGCATGTCATTAGGATCTAAAGGAGTATTTCTACTAGCAACCAAATTCATCAACTCGTCCATCTTAGCACTAAGCGAGTTAATTTCTTCTATAGCGTGTACCTTTTTGCTAGCAGGTGACCTTTCAGTGTGCCACTGAGAGTAGTTGGTCATGATATTGTCTAGGAGTTTTGTAGCTTCTCCTAACGTGATTTCCATGAACGTTCCACCTGAGGCAGACTCCAAGATATTTCTAGAAGCAAAATTCAAACTAGTGTAAAAGATTTGTATAATCGTCCACAAACTCAAGGCATGAGCGAGACAATTTCTAATCATGAATTTCATCCTCTCCCAAGATTGTGCAACGTGTTCATGATCAAGTTGCTTGAAGTTCATGATATTGTTACGGAGAGAGATAATCTTAGCCGGCGGAAAATACTTGGATATGTAAGCATCTTTGCACTTATTCCAAGAAACGATACTATTTTTAGGCAAAGAAAAAAACCAAGTTTTTGCACGATCTCGCAAAAAGAATGGAAAAAGCTTCAATTAAACAACATCATTATCCACATCTTTCTTCTTTTGCATATCACAAAGTTCAATGGAAGTATTAAGATGGGATGCGGCATCTTCACTAGGAAGGCCAGAAAATTGCTCTTTCATAACAAGATTCAGCAAGGTAGCGTTGAGTTCATATGATTCCGCACTAGTGGCGGGAGCAATCGGAGTAATAATAAAATCATTATTATTAGTATTCGAGAAGTCGCAAAGTTTGTTGTTTTCAGCCATGATGACTTCAACAAACAAACAAGAACACAAGCAAGAACGAAAACTGGCAAAGGAAAACGGCAAAAGGCAAATGAAAATGGCAAAGGATAAAGGAAAATGAAAACGGGAAAGGAGAAAGGCAAATGAAAACGGCAAATGTGAAGTGGGGGAGAGGAAAACGAGAGGCAACTGGCAAAAAAAGGTAAATGGAAGAGATGAGTTTGTGACACTTACTTGGATAGATCTTGACTTGATCTCTCCCTGGCAACGGCGCCAGAAATCCTTCTGCTGCTGGCTACGCCTATAAGGACTTCCTTGGCAAATATGCAAAGGATTCCCCCGCGGCCTTGGAGCGTTGCGTTGGTGTTCCCTTGATGAGGAAAGGGTGATGTAGCACAACAGCGGTAAGTATTTCCCTCAGTTTGAGAACCAAGGTATCAATCCAGTAGGAGGATCGCGTCAAGTCACAAGTACATCCACAAACACAAAGAACTTGCACCCAACGCTATGAAGGGGTTGTCAATCCCTTATAGATGGTTTGCAAAGTGAGAACTGAAAGCAAAAAGTAAACAAAGCGAAGTAAAAGTAAAAGCGGAGATAATAATTGTGAATAGACCCAGGGGCCGTAGTGTTCACTAGCGGCTTCTCTCATGAAAGCAAGTAGACGGTGGGTGAACGAATTACTGTCGAGCAATTGATAGAACCGCGCAAAGTCATGACATCATCTATGGCAATGATCATACATATAGGCATCACGTCCAAAACAAGTAGACCGATACTTTCTACATCTACTACTATTACTCCACACGTCGACCGCTATCCAGCATGCATCTAGTGTATTGAGTTAATAAGAACAGAGTAACGCCTTAAGCAAGATGACATGATGTAGATGGACAATCTGAAAACTATGATGAAAGCCCATCTTGTTACCCTTGATGGCAACAACATGATGCGTGCCTTGCTTCCCCTTCTGTCACTGGGAAAGGTCACTACAGGGTATGAACCCAAAACCAAGCACTTCTCCCATTGCAATAATCATAGATCTAGTTGGCCAAACAAAACCCAAGACTCGGAGAGATTTGCAAGGATATCAAATCATGCATATAAGAAATCAGCAAAGACTCAAATATAATTCATAGATAATCTGATCACAAATCCACAATTCATCAGATCTCGACAAACACACCGCCAAATAGGATTACATCGGATAGATCTCCATGAAGATCATGGAGAACTTTGTATTGAAGATCCAAGAGAGAGAAGAAGCCATCTAGCTACTAACTACGGACCCGTAGGTCTGAAGTAGACTACTCACGAGTCATTGGAGAGGCAATGATGTTGATGTAGAAGCCCTCCAGCTCCAAAGTCCCCTCCGGCAGGGCACCGGGAAGCGTCTCCAGATGAGATCTCGCGGAAACGGAAGCTTGCGGCGGCGGAAAAGTGGTTTTGTGGACGCCCTTATTTTTTCTGGGATTTTAGGGAATATATAGGCCAAAGAGCTAGGACAGGGGAGCTCCAGGGAGGTCACAAGCCTGGTAGCCGCGCCCCCCTGGCCGCGGCTACAGGGCTTTTGGGCTCCATGTGGGCCTCCTGCCTTGGCCCTCAAGTCACCCGATCTTCTTCTGTTCTGGAAAAAATCATTTCGGGGATTTTATTCCGTTTGGACTCCGTTCCAAAATCAGATCTGAAAAGATTTAAAAACACACAAAAACATGAACCGACACTTGGCACTGAATTAATAAGTTAGTCCCAAAAAAGATATAAAAGGTATATAAAACATCCAAAGTTGACAAGATATCAGCATGAAACCATAAAAAATTACAGATATGTTTGAGACGTATCAACAGTCTTTTGCAGAATTAGTTTAATCTTTGTGTTGCTTAGCTCTAATTGACCACTCGACTGAGTGTGATAGGGAGACGCAATTCTATGGTTGACATCGTACTTAGCAAGCTTTTTATGGAAAGCACCATGAATGAAGTGTGAACCACCGTCGGTCATTAGATATCTAGGGACTCCAAATTTAGAGAAAATAACTTCCTTAAGCATCCTGATAGAAGTGTTATGATCAACACTACTAGTGGGGATAGCTTCTACCCACTTAGTGACGTAATCAACAGCAACTAGGATATGAGTATACCCGTAGGATTTTGGAAAAGGTCCCATATAATCAAAGCCCCAGACATCAAATGGTTCAATGACGAGTGAACAGTTCTTAGGCATTTCCTGACGTTTTCTGATATTACCTATTCTTTGACATTCATCACAAGACAAGACAAACTTACGGGCATCCTTGAAGAGAGTGGGCCAATAGAAACCTGATTGGAATACCTTGTGTGCAGTTCTATCTCCCTCATGGTGTCCTCTGTAGGCCTCAGAGTGACACTTCTGTAGGATCTGTCCCTGTTCATGTTCAGGTACATAACGTCTAATAAATCCATCTTCTCCTTCCTTATAAAGGTGAGGATCATCCCAAAAGTAGTGTCTCAAGTCAAAGAAGAATTTCTTCTTTTCCTCGTATGTGAAACTAGGTGGTATATAGTTAGCAACGATATAGTTTGCATAATCACCATACCACGGTGCACTACGTGAAGCATTGATGACATTCAGTTGCTCATCGGGAAAGCTATCATCAATAGGTTGTGGGTCATCAAGAACGTTCTCCAACCTAGACAAGTTATCTGCTACGGTGTTATGAGCACCCTTTTTGTCGATAACGTGCAAATCAAAATCTTGTAGCAAGAGAACCCATCTGATAAGTCTAGGTTTAGCGTCCTTCTTCTCCATGAGGTACTTAATAGCAGCATGATCAGTGTGAATAGTGACTTTGGAATCAACTATGTAAGACCTGAACTTTTCACAAGCAAACACGAGTGCTAAAAATTCATTCTCCGTAGTAGCATAGTTTCTTTGGGCACTATCTAGAGTTTTACTAGCGTAGTGAATAACATTTAACTTCTTATCGACTCTTTGCCCTAGAACAACACCAACAACATAATCGCTAGCATCACACATGATCTCAAAAGGGAAGTTCCAATAAGGTGGTTGAACAATAGGTGAAGTTATCAAAGCCCTCTTAAGTATTTTGAAGGCTTCCTCATAATCATCGTCAAAAACAAAAGGAATATCCTTTTGCAAGAGATTGGTAAAAGGCCTAGAAATCTTAAAGAAGTCTTTAATGAACGTTCTATAGAAACCAGCATGACCAATGAAACTTCTTATACCTTTGATATCTGTGGGGTATGGCATTTTCTCGATTGCATCAACATTAGCCTTATCGACTTCAATACCTCTTTCAGAATTTTTATGTCCTAAGACAATGCCTTCATTAACCGTAAAGTGGCACTTCTCCTAATTCAAGACAAGATTGGTGCCTTTACATCTCTGTAAGACTCGATCAAGGTTGCTGAGGCAATAATCAAAAGAAGACCCGCAAACGGAGAAGTCATCCATGAAAACCTCGACAATATTTTTACTGAAGTCAGAGAATATAGCCATCATACATCTTTGAAAGGTGGTAGGTGCATTACATATGCCAAAAGGCATATGTCTATAAGCAAAGGTACCGAAAGGGCAGGTGAAAGTGGTTTTCTCCTGATCAGATTGTGCAACTGGTATTTGGGAGAAACTAGAATAATCGTCTAGAAAGCAGAAGTGTGTGTGTTTAGACAGCCTTAGCACTTGGTCGATAAAAGGCAGAGGGTAATGATCTTTCCTAGTGGCTTTAATCAGTTTCCTGAAGTCGATCACCATCCTATAACCAGTAATAATCCTCTGTGGGATCAATTCATCCTTATCATTAGGGACAACGGTAACGCCTCCCTTCTTAGGGACACAATGCACCAGACTCACCCAATCGATATGAGCAACATGATAGATAATACCCGCTTCCACGAGCTTTAGTATTTCTTTTCTTACTACTTCTTTCATCTTACGATTCAATCTCCTTCGATGATCAGCAACTGGTTTGAAATCAGGATCAATTTTAATCTTGTGCTGGCATAGAGTAGGACTAATGCCCTTAAGATCATCAAGAGTATATCCAATAGAAGCACGGTGCTTCCTTAGAGTTTTTAGTAACTTCTTTTCTTCATGCTCTGAGAGGCTAGAACTAATTATAACAGGATATATCTCTTTTTCATCAAGATAGGCATACTTAAGAGTCTCAGGCAACTGTTTAAGCTCGAACACAGGATCACCCTTTGGTGGGGGTGGATCCCCAAGCAGTTCAACAGGCAAGTTATTCTTAAGAATAGGGTATTGTTCTAAGATAACTCTATCTATATCATCCCTTTCATCCATATGCATATCATTTTCATGCTCAAGCAAGTATCGCTCTAAGGGATCGGTAGGAGGCACGACAATAGAAGCTATGGCAATAGTTTCATCCCTACTAGGCAACTCCTTTTCATGAGGTTGTCTACCAAACTTGGAGAAATTGAACTCATGTGACACACCTTCAAAATCAACAGTGACAGTTTGCTTCTCACAGTCAATATGAGCAGTGACGGTATTGAGGAAGGGTCTGCAAAATATGATGGGACAAAAGCTATCTTGTGCAGTAGCCAGAACGAGGAAATTAGCAGCATACTTCGTTTTACCACACAAGACTTCAACAGCCCTAACAATTCCCACAGGGCAGATAGTATCTCTATTGGCAAGCTAAATAGTGACATCAATAAGCTAGATAGTATCTCTATTGGCAAGCTATCTCAACAGGTGCAATCTCATCTTTGATTTCATCATATAAGGATTGAGGTATTGCACTAACACTAGCACCCACGTCACATAAACCATGATAACAATGATCTCCTATCTTAACAGAAACCACAAGCATGCCAACAATAGGCCTATGTTTGTCTCTAACGTGAGGTTTAACAATTCTAGCAGCATCTTCACAGAAGTGAATATTATGTCCCTCAATATCGTCGGACAGAAGGTCTTTGATAATAGCAATGCTAGGTTCAACTCTAATTTGCTCAGGAGGTGTAGGTGTTCTAATATAGCCTCTACGTATCACAGTTGAAGCTTTAGAATGATCCTTTATCCTAATAGGGAAAGGTGGTTTCTCAATGTAAGCACTGGGAACAATAGGATCATTATAGGCAATGACTTTCTCTTCAACTGGAGTGGATTTAACTACATTGACTTCTAAAAGAGGATGATATTTAAACCACTTCTCTTTGGGGAGATCAATATGAGCAGCAAAGGATTCACACAATGAAGCTACTATCTCATAGTCAAGTCCATAATTATCGCTAAAGTCACAAAAAGTATTTGTCTCAACAAAGGATTTAACGCAATCAAATGTGAAATTCATTCCTGACTCCTTACCTTCTTCAAGCTCTCAATCTTCAGAGTTGCGTTTAATTCTCTCCAATAAATTCCATTTAAAGTCAATATCTCTCTTCATAAAAGAACCAGTATAAGAAGTGTCAAGCATGGTGCGATCATCATGAGAAAGCCGAGCATAGAAGTTCTGAATGATAATTTCTCTCGAGCGCTCATGATTGGGGCATGAATATAGCATTGATTTAAGCCTCCCCCAAGTTTGAGCGATGCTCTCTCTGTCACGAGGTCAAAAGTTATAAATATAATTCCGAACACGATGTACTAAATGCACAGGATAAAACTTTTGATGAAATTTCCAATTTCAACCGACTGTAGTCCCATGATCCTGTATCATCACATAGCCTATACCATGCAACGCCTTATCATTCAAACATAAAGGAAATACCTTCTTCTTGACCTCATCCTCGGGCACGCCTGCAAGCTTAAATAAACCATAAACTTCATCTACATAGATTAGATGCAAGTATGGATGTGATGTTCCATCTCGTGTAAAAGGATTAGCCAGCAGTTTCTCAAGCATACCGGAAGGAAATTCAAAGCAAATATTTTTAGTAGGTGCAGAAGGTTGAGGAGCAACTCTTTGTTCTTCCGTTTGAGGTGAAGGTACCCCGAACAAGCCCCTCAAAGGATTAGTATCCCTAGTGACAAGTGACAACAAATTTCAGCGCAATATATGAATGTTTCCTTACCAAATTCCACTTACCAAAGGCGCTTCACTCCTCGGCAACGGCGCCAGAAAAGAGTCTTCATGACCCAAAAGTATAGAGGATCAATTGTAGTCCTTTCAATAAGTAAGAATGTCGAACCCAACGAGGAGCAGAATGATCCGACAAGTGGTTTTCAGCAAGGTAAAATCTGCAGGCACTGAAATTGTCGATAACAAGTGATTGTGTGGTGAGATGATTCGTAGCAAGCAACAAGTAACAAAAGTAGCAACGGCGTAGCAAAGTGGCCCAATCCCTTTTGTAGCAAGGGACAAGCCTGGACAGAGTCTTATAGGAGGCAAAACGCTCCCGAGGACACACGGGAATTTCTGTCATGCTAGTTTTCATCATGTTCATATGATTCACGTTCGTTACTTTGATAGTTTGATATGTGGGTGGACCGGAGCTTGGGTACTGCCCTTACTTGGACAAGAATACCACTTATGATTAACCCCTGTCGCAAGCATCCGCAACTACGAAAGAAGAATTAAGACAAAGTCTAACCATAGCATTAAACTAGTGGATCCAAATCAGCCCCTTGCGAAGCAACGCATAAACTAGGGTTTAAGCTTCTGTCACTCTAGCAACCCATCATCTACTTAAGTCTTCCCAATGCCTTCCTCTAGGCCCAAATAATGGTGAAGTGTTATGTAGTCGACGTGCACATAACACCACTAGAGGAAAAACAACATACAACATATCAAATTACCGAACGAATACCAAATTCACATGACTACTATTACCATGAGTTATCCCATATCCTCAGGAACAAAAGTAACTACTCACAAAGCATAATCATATTCATGACCAGAGAGGTAATGTGTAGCATCAAGGATCTGAACATAAACTCTTCCACCAAATAATCCAACTAGCATCAACTACAAAGAGTAATCAACACTACTAGCAACCTTACAAGTACCAATCGGAGTCGCGGGACGGAGATTGGTTACAAGTGATGAACTAGGGTTTGGAGATGAGATGGTGCTGATGAAGATGTTGATGGGTGATGAGTCCCCTCCGATGAGAAGAGTGTTGGTCATGACAATGGCGACGATTTCCCCCTCCGGGAGGGAAGTTTCCCTGGCAGGATCGTCCTGCCGGAGCTCTAGATTGGTTCTACTCAAGTTCCGCCTCGTGGCGGCGGCGAAACCACGAAAAAGCTCCTCCTTGATTTTTTCCTGGACGAAACCCTTCATATAGCAATAGAGGGGGCAAGTGGGCCAGCAAGGTGCCCACAAGCCCCCATGGTGCGGCCTGGGGGGTGACCGCGCCGTGCAGGCTTGTGGCCACCACCTGGCGCCCCTTTGGCACTTCTTCGGCCCAGTATTTTTGATAAATCTGGAAAAAAATCCTCGTTGATTTTTACGGCGTTTGGAGTTGCACAGAATAGGTATCTCAAACTTGCTCCACTTTTAGGCCAGAATTCCAGCTGCCGGTATTCTCCCTCTTCATCTAAAACTTGCAAAATAAGAGAGAAAAGGCATAAGAATTGTACCGTGAAGTGAAATAACAGCCCAAGAAGCGATAAATATGAACATGAAAACATGATGCAAAATGGACGTATCATGGATTTGGTGGAAAAGGTTTCTAATATAGACTTGAAAAACCCAAGAAATGGGCAAAAATTGCTTTCAACACATAAAACCAAGCAACTAAATTCCCACTAATGCACCACTTGGTGTTGTGGCATTATTTTAGTATTAAAAAGTGCCCAAATTTTTTGGGATCAATTGTAGAAACTTCACAATGTAAAGTTTCCCTGTTCTAGAAATCAACAAAGAAGGTTTTGAGGGGTATTGGACAAGTTCATCTATTTGCGTGATGCACCACTTGGTGTGGATGCATTATTGGAGTATCGGAACATGTCCACAAAATTAGAGCACAATTGGAGACAGTTGGCAATGTACAGTTGCTTAAATTTGGTTCTTGACAGATAGGGTTTTGGAATATTTAGGTGAAGCAAATCAACTTTGATTGAGATGGAACTTTGCAAGGTCATCACATATATGATGTGTGACTTGCTATAATTTTCTTGGAATTTATTGAGAACATATCTTGTAGAAATATTTCAAAAGATTGAAATAGGGAGAATGGGTTTTGAAGGGTTTTGTCCAATACTTTGAACATGGCCACATGGTGAAACTCTTATATATGGAATTTATATATCCACTGAGTTTCCCTAATTTTCCTTTATAAGAGACCATTTCTGGCCTAAAAAAGGTATTTAATAAAATAGTAAAATAACTTTCAAATAATAATTTTGTGGCTTTGAGAACTCTTTTTGATAATGGGATTTATATAAAATATTCAAAGAAAAACAACCTCCCTAATTTGAGGAATTGTTCTACAAATCAAAGTTCACGGGTTTTTGAAAGCCTAAATTCAATAAATGCTTTTTGGTCATAATAGTATTTAGTAAAAAATATTTTTAGGTCCTATACACATGGTATAGTCATAGGGCAAAGACTTAGGGCAAGAACATGAGTTAAGGGAGAAGGGGAAGTTTTATGTTTTGAGGCAGAGCAAGCAAACAAGCACAAAACCACCACATTAAGCAGCACATGCATTCACAATTTTGTTTAACTAGACGTGATGTTTGAGCCATGTTAATTTAGACAGGATTGTCAAAACACAGGGTGTGATAAACCTTACCCCCTTAAGAAAAATCTCGTCCTCAAGATTTGGCAAGGTGGTTGAAAAAGCCTAATCCTACCATGTTGTGCTGAATAATGCGAAACAAAATATATTAAAACACGCGGCCCGATGTGGTTACCGTAAAAGTGTCAATGATTGGTGCAGCTGGGGTGTAATTCTGGTGCCGTGAATAAAATATGTGGTTCGGTAATAAAGATATTGTTGCTGAGGGCTACGACAATTTAAAAAAAAGGAAAATTTAGAAATTCCAAATTGCGCTTGTCGTACCCAGATGCAGAATGATCTCTCTGGCTGACAGGTAGGCCCAGGGACCACTTTCAGTCTCACCTCCCTTCCTTCGACTCTCCTCTTCCTTCTTCTCCTTGCGCGCTCCCTGTACTTTCTCCACTTGAGGTACCTAGTGCGTAGGGCACCTAGGGCCATATAGCGGTAGTGCATGGCGTGCTAGCTGCTAGCGCAGCATCCACTCACCTCGTGGGCCAGTTATGTGTCGCCACTTCTTGCGGATTCGCCTGCGAGTACCGATGTGCAAGCGACAAGTGGGGCTGGTGGGCTTCACCTGCGTTACATAGAGCTCGACCTTTCAAACAACCATGGTGTTCCTCTCTTCTAACTAACACATGGCCTTCCTGCTTCTTCTCCCGTTTTCTTTTCTACTTGCAGGAGTTCGAGGTGAGGCTCTAATGGTGGACGAACTTCTGGGGTCGCTTATAATCCACCTAGCTGGTACGGTGGTGCCGTTAATCAGGTTCTCGATGCTATACTGCGTGATCATCCATGATGATCGCCATGCTTCTGCTGCTCGAGTGGTGGATCTCCGCAGGAGCAATGTCCATGATCACCAGGCAACTACATAGTGTGCGAGTAGGTGCAAGTGTGTCGGTAGCACTCTGTCAAAATAAAACACCCACAACATTTCCTTTTGAAAAGTTGTGGGGTGCTAGCGAGGCAATAAGTTAGGTGCTAAATGTGTGCGTGGTTCTGCACTTAGCGCATGTGGCATAGTGAGCGTGGTTGTCACTTGGTTGGATGTATGTTTTCGGCGTGTCTTCGTAGTTTGGTCTTATAACCGTGTCGTAGCTTCTTTCCATAGTTGATTTAGCCGGTAGAGGAGTTGTGGTTAACTCCTATTGCTTCTTTTTCCTTGTCGTGGCCACCCGATCGTGGTGGTTCTTCACCTTGCTTGGGTAGTTTTGTCTCCTCCTACTTGGAGGATGCTTCAAGGAGTCCATCTCCGCCAAGGTAAAGCCTTACGCTTGAGAGAGATGGCGATCGGGGTTTTTGACGGTTTATCTATATAGTACTAAGGTGCTTCTCACTTTTCTCGGATAAATAAGATTGTAATCCATGAGGACAAGACCATATTTCTCCATTCGTCACTCAAGCATCATGCTTATTGAATGTGTGAGAGGAGCACGTACTTGTCCTGGTTGGTCACTTGCCCATGGGGATTTAATGATGGTCAAGGGGGAGTATTGGCTATAGCCTAACGACTTAGAGCCAAATCCTGCAGTCACAACCCGACCATTTAATGGCTAGAGAAACTTTGGGGTTTTAAGGAACTTAGGATGTGAGTTAACATCCATCACCTTATCATTGAGCACACTTTCTTGGGTGCAGTAGTCCTACAAAATCCTTGAAACTGGATCATCCAATGTCATTATTAATCCATGACTACTACTTGACAAAGTCAATGTATTATACCACCAAGAGTTCTAGCTCATAGTCATACTCGCCCTAGATGACACAACTTACTCAAGGATCATGTAGGTTATGCCACTATACCAGCTTATTCCACGAAGTTCACCTATGAACTTAAGGGTCTTACAATCCGCTAAGAGAAGCTAGCTACATCCGCGAGACAGTTACTGTAGTCACTTCAAATCATAGCCTACGGGTCGTATACCCTTTGAACAATCCTTCCTATGGCATCGAGACCCTGGGGCTTGCTCAAGAATGACGTATACTTGTTCGCTGTGATCACTCGTTCCATGATGAACCAAGTGCTAAGCAAGGCTTAGTGAATGTCAACAGGTGCTCTGGCAATTCCCTCTGTTAAACACGTTACGAGTGGTTTGAGCTGGGACAACTGGTGAGGTCCAGGGAGGGTTCCTAATCTCGAGGAAAAATATAACTCTACGGGGTTGTGTCTGGTAGAGCACGTTGAAGCCATAGTCTTAGTGCTAGTGGTCCGTCGAGGTGGATCCATGGCGTATCTTGTCCTATTTCTCTTCGTTTATCGAGGAAGGGGAGGGAGAGAGAGGAGTGTAATAGAGGGGAGTGCCTAAGGGGGTGGTATAGTGCAAGTGCAATCAAACAAGTGCCGAAAGGCCAAACACAAACATCAAGAGGAGGCAGGTGATATAGTCACGTATTCGTTGCCTAGGGCAAAAGTGCGACGTATGTCAATGCATAAACAAGTAAGACAAGCAACACACAATATGGTCCCATTCGAACCATTTAATGGACTCGACTTCGCATAGTGGGTTCATGACTCATCCTACCCTAGGGTACCTTGGACTCAATAATCCTGCTTGCTTTGTTCTTCGGAGAGTTGTCAACTCAGTCTTCTAGGTCTTGTTATGGTGTTTCTATGTCTCTTGTTGTCATTGGTCGAAATGACTCGGGTTGAGCTAGAATGAGTCCTTGATGACTTCCCATATGGTGAGCTGTCGTCGAAGGTGGTTCCCCATGGTTGTCATCGACATGGCCTTCTGTTGGTCTCCAAGGCGTCGAGTGTTCTAGCTGGACAATCCTTTATGCAATGTCTACATCAAGGCATGCTAGAGTTCTGACGTATCGGTTATGTTCATGACAATATTGAGACCAAGAGCAGGGGATGAAGAGAACCATTTTTATGCGCATTAAGGTGAGGCGGGACAAATGGCGAGGTTCTCATCCGTCGGTGGTGGTTGAGGCAACATCGATAATGACATGGTCGCTCTATTAGCAATGCACATCATGATCTTGCATATAATATATCCTGATCATTGTAGGCCAAGGTTGCATCAGTCTGAGACAGGGTCGAGGGTGTCACCATCTCGATGTCCTCATTCCTTGAGAAGGTAGCTTATGTTGGTGTTGTGTGGTTGTAGGTTGCAAATCTTGTATTCCAAACATGTGGGTGATCGTTCGGCATGGTCGTTTCCTTTCACTTACGCACCAAGGCTTCAAGCTAGCCGGTGGTTAGGGAATATGGCTTCTAGCGACCGTTTGCAAGTTTTGAAAAATAGATGAGGAAAGTGAAGGAATAAGTGTGGAAGTGCTAAGGTAAAACCATCGCTACCTTTTAAGATTTAGGAGAGGTGATAAATATTCAGGTTGTGCAAATGATTTAAAGGGGCTGGAAAACAGTTTTTGTTGGAAATATGCCCAAGAGGCAATAATAAAATAGTTATTATTATATTTCCTGTTTCAAGATAATCTTTTATTATCCATGCTATAATGGTATTGAATGAAAAGATAAATGCATGTGTGGATAGATAGACAAACTATGTCCCTAGTAAGCCTCTAGTTGACTAGCTAGTTGATCAAGGATGGTTAAAGTTTTCTAAAAATATACAAGTGTTGTCACATGATGACTGGATCACATCATTGGGCGAATGATGTGATGGAAGACCCAAACAATAAACGTAGCATGTGATCGTGTCATTTGGTGCTATTGTTTTCTATGTGTCAAGTATTCATTCCTATGACCATGAGATCATGTAACTCACTGACACCGGAGGAATACCTTCTGTGTATCAAACGTCGCAATGTTACTGGGTGACTATAAATGTGCTCTACAGGTATCTCCGAAGGTGTCCATTGAGTTAGCATGGATCAAGACTAGGATTTGTCACTCCGTGTGACGGAGAGGTATCTCGGAGCCCACACGGTAATACATCATCACATATAAACCTTGCAAGCAATGTGACTAAAGAGTTAGTCACGGGATCTTGTATTACGGAACGAGTAAAGAGACTTGCCGGTAACGAGATTGAAATAGGTATAGGGATACCGACGATCAAATATCGGGCAAGTAACATACCGAAGGACAAAGGGAATGGTATGAGGGATTATATGAATCTATTGCATAGAGGTTCAACCGATAAGATCTTAGTAGAATATGTAGGATCCAATATGTACATCCCGGACCCACTAATGGATATTGACCGTGGAGTGTCTCACGTCATATCTGCATAGTTCTCGAACCAGCAGGGCCTACACACTTAAGGTTCGGTGACGTTTCGGTATAGTTGAGTTATAGGTGCTGATGACCGAATTTAGTTCACGAACTTCACGAGGGTTTCCGTAATGGTGTTGAAACGAAGATTGATATACAAGATTGTTGCATTTGGCTTCCGGAAAGATTTCGGGCATTGGTGGTACTGTACCGGGAGTGACGAATGGGTTCCGGGGTTTTACCGGGAGGGGCCACCCACCCAGGAGAGAACCTTATAGGCCCATGGGTGGTATACCAACCCTTAGTGGGCTGGTGTAGCCAGCCCAATAGGGCTATTTCTGCCAAGGAGAAAAAAACAATGCAAAAGGAAAAAAAAAAGAGGAGGTGGGAAGGAAGGTAGGGACTCCTCCCTCCAAACCGAATTGGAGGAGGATCCCTCCTCCTCCCACTTCAGCCAACGCCCTAGAGGTTCCCTTGAGCCTCAAGGCTAGCCCCTCCTCTCCTCCTATATATACTAGAGGTTTTAGTGTTTTGAGACACAACTTTGCCACGTGCAACCCTAAACCTCTACTTCGTTGTTCTTCCTCTAGATCGGATTTCTGTGGAGCTCGGGCGGAGCCCTGCAGGATTAAGATCACGTGGGGACCCCGACTTACTAGTCGAGATCACCGAGTGAACATGCTTAGTGATCCCAGAGATCAATGCTCACCGAACACACAAATATTGAATATTAAGAGTCTTACATCCAAATACCAAATTATTACATCACGTGACCAGATACAACTAGTAGCGGAAGGTAGAGCCTATAAGGCCAAATCACACGGATACAACTAGTAGCGGAAATCTTAGGGATAAGAGGGTGCGCATGCCATCAGCCTACACCAACAGGCATTCTGACTGGGAAGCGTCCTAGTTTGCAGGGGCGTCTCTGAAGACGTACTCTTCTACGAACTCCGGTCCTTCCATGTCTGGTCAATAATATAACCAGTGGCAAGCCAATGATTCCTTTTGAATGTACCCGCAAACAGCCCATGATATGAACAATGCAAGTGAAGGATAACAATAATATGGCTCTTTGATAGAGAACAACTTGGTTGTAAATAAACATGGTTCATGGTATGCAACATAAGCTAAATGTTGATTTGAAGAACAGGTTACAGATACCAATATATCTGTCGAGGGCTGAACACCTCGGGTTCACCCTATATGCCAAGTCACCAAACTTGGTTATATCAACTCTTTCATATTAACTTCATTTACCACACACTCACACACACTTGGTTTATGCGGAAACGACTGGACGTAGTTTAAGCAGCACCAGTGATAACCCACAAGTATAGGGGATGTATCGTAGTCCTTTCGATAAGTAAGATGTCGAACCCAACGAGGAGCAGAAGGATCTGACAAGTGGTTTTCAGCAAGGTAATAGTTGCATGCACTGAAATTATCGGTAACAAGTAGTTGTGTGGTGAGATGAGTCATAGAAAGTAGTAAGTAACAAAAGTAACAACGGTCTAGCAAAGTGGCCCAATCCCTTTTGTAGCAAGGGACAAGCCTGGACAAAGTCTTATAGGAGGAAAAACGCTCCCGAGGAAACACATGAGTTTCTGTCATGCTAGTTTTCATCATGTTCATATGATTCGCGTTCGTTACATTGATAGTTTGATATGTGGCTGGACCGCTGCTTGGGTACTGCCCTTACATGGACAAGCATCCCACTTATGATTAGCCCCTCTCGCAAGCATCCGCAACTACGAAATAAGAATTAAGACAAAGTCTAACCATAGCATTAAACTAGTGGATCCAAATCAGCCCCTTACGAAGCAACGTATAAACTAGGGTTTAAGCTTGTGTCACTCTAGCCACCCATCATCTACTTACTACTTCCCAATGCCTTCCTCTAGGCCCAAATAATGGTGAAGTGTTATGTAGTCGACGTTCACATAAAACCACTAGAGGAAAAACAACATACAACACATCAATTTACCGAATAACAAATTGACATGACTACTTATAGCATGACTTATCCCATGTCCTCAGGAGAAAGAGTAACTACTCACAAAGCATAATCATATTCATGACCAGAGAGGTAATGAATAGCATCAAAGATCTTAACATAAACTCTTCCACCAAGTAATACAACTAGAATCAACTACAAAGAGTAATTAACACTACTAGCAACCTTACAGGTACCAATCGGAGTCGCGAGACGGAGATTGGTCACAAGTGATGAACTCGGGGTTGGAGATGAGATGGTGCTGAGGAAGATGTTGATGGTGATGAGTCCCCTCTGATGAGAGGAGTGTTGATGATTATGATGCCGATGATTTCCCCCTTCGGGAGGGAAGTTTCCCCGGCAGGATCGTCCTGCCGGAGCTCTAGATTGGTTCTGCTCAAGTTCCGCGTCATGGTGGCGGCGAATCCTCCGAAAATCCTCTTCCTGATTTTTTCCAAAACCGAAACCCTTCTTGTAGCAAAAGAGGGGGGCCAGTGGGCCAACAGGGAGCCCACAAGCCCCCTAGGCGCTGCGAGGGGGTGGCCACGCCTAGCAGGCTTGTGGCCACCTGCTGGCGCCCCTCTCGCACTTCTTCGGCCCGGTATTTTTTGTAAATCCCAAAAAAATCCACGTTGATTTTCACGTCTTTTGGAGTTGCGCAGAATAGGCATCTCAAACTTGCTCCTTTTGCAGGCCAGAATTCCAGCTGCCGGCATTCTCCCTCTTCAGGTAAACCTTGCAAAATAAGAGAGAAAACGCATAAGTATTGTACCGCGAGGTGAAATAATAGCCCAAGAAGCGATAAATATCAACATGAAATCATGATGCAAAATGGACGTATCAACCACCCAACTGTCCTTGACCGTGGACTGCTTAGCAGTCCCCGGCAAAAGGATGTGGCGGCGCCTCCGTATTGCAAACGCGACGAAATCTTCTCTTCTCATATTTTTCTGGGCGAAAGTGAATTTATAGAGCTGAGTTTGGGGGCGGTAGAGCCCCGTGGGCCCCACAAGCTTGGTTGCCGCAGCCAGGGGGGTGACCGCGGCAACAGGGCTTGTGGCCCACTCGCCCATCCCCTCCGGTGGATCTTTGCACGGGTATTTTTCATATTTTTCAGAAAAAATCTCCGTAAATTTTCAGGACGTTCCGAGAACTTCCATTTCGGCACAAAAACAACACCATGGCAATTATGCTGAAAACAGCGTTAGTCCGGGTTACTTCCATTCAAATCATGCAAATTAGAGTCCAAAACAAGGGCAAAAGAGTTCGGAAAAGTAGATACGACGGAGACGTATCATGGACACGGCTATTCAAATTGTTTTACACTCTGCAGAGGTAGTACGCTGGACCCACGACATCCGGGAAACTTCCGTGTCATCCACGACTCGTGGTATATAACATACCCGACGTAAGTACCCGATCAATGCCTTTCCCCTGACGATACTATACAAAGAGGTCCACTCGATTGGTACCCAACCCACATGTTGTACGTCTTACGAGCATCAACTCTGGACAGTATCAACCATGCAGGGACCAACGGTGTGCCTGTAACACGTAAAAATGGCATAGTCGCCATACCTGGCACGACCCCATCACGAGAGTGACCACCCATCACTCCCGCCACTAGTAATGTGCCTCTTTGCTAGCACCGACCAGAGTAATCAACACAGCCCCGTCCCATAAAGGTGTAACATGGTCGTACGTGTAAGGTTGGGATGGTCGACACATCATAAATCTAATCCCATTTCCGAAACCATACTCACTCAAAATACCCGGTGCACCACTTCACCAAAACTTCATAAACCTTCAATTTATGTCATCCTCATGCTCATGCTATTACTATTCTAAATTTACTAGTCAACATGGTATTAGCATGACCCACATAGGTCCTAGGATCAAGCTCAATGCATGTGCTCCGGAGGAGCCATCGGTAAGATCCTTCAATGATTTACTGGTACTTATGATCATATGCAATGGAAATATTTGCTACACTAGCATGCATCATAACATATGCTCAGTCATGGTCAACGGGCTGCTTGCCTTGGTCAGCTAGGTATCCATGGTCTTCGTGGTCTTCCGCTCCGACTCCTTCGTCACACGGGTTTTCTATCGTCGTATAAAGATAAAAATAATAAGTAGCTCACTCCAAAACACATAACAAAGTCATTTTAAAAATGTTGGTTATTTCTGATAAATCCAGATTTTTATTTTAAAAATAGTTTCTTCTGTTTTTAGTGAAGGAATATTTTTAAACTCAACTTAATAGAAGCAAAACTATTCCAATTTAATCCTTTTTATTATTGTAAAACAGAACAGTTGCTGCAAAAATTCAAACAATGGTTCTGTTAAATACTACACATTATTAGAAGAATAACAGTGGAAAAATTATATTTTTACACTGGTTAAATCTTTTTATAAAAATCATTTAAACTCGTGTTTTAAATCAAAAAGAAAAAGGCTACACACCCTGGTCTGGCTTGGCCTGGGACTTGGCCGGCACAATGGTGAGCCAACCAGCCTGCCCACGCGCGCGCGCCGTTAGGTTTGAACCACACGCGCGGGCCCCTGCGTTCAGTGGTTGCGGGCAGCGAGGGAGAGAGAGATGGGCCACCGACAGGTGGGGCACACCCGTCCGGATCATCTCCTACCTCTGGCCAGAGAGGAGGAGGAGCACACCGGCGTGGCTACCGATGTCCTCAGGCCCTAACGACGACGGGAATGGGTCCAGCTCATCGTCGCCTACCTGATGGTGGTCGAGACAACGCTGGAGCTAGGGGCACAGATTTGCTCGGGGAAGAGAGGGGAAAACTTCGTGAGGTCACGGAGAGTGGTTTGGTGGGCTGAGGAACGTGGGAGCGGACGTGTAGCCAGAGATCGACCGGAGCTCCGAGGTGGAGGGCCTCGGTCGATCTAAAGCACCGGGACTCTGCTAGCTTACTGGGGTGGCTAGGGAGGTGATTGAGGTTGCTGCGATGAGGAATGTGGGGCGCTGGAGTGAGGGAAGAGGCTATATACAGGCCCGCGACAGTGAGCCGACTCGGGAGCGCTGGTGATTCACCGTGGGGGCATGGGGGTGCAGAGAGAAGCTGGGGTTGAAACCATGGTCTCAAGACGTAGTTTTGGACCTCCAGAACGCAATGCTAGAGAGAGGGAGAGGGAAGAAGCGAGCTACCGTGGCCACGCATCTCTGGCCCGTTCTGGTGTGCGTGGGCACGCGACGCACCAGCTCTTAGCGCGGGAGAGAAGGGGCCGTGATGGTCGCCTGATGCGGAGGGGTTGTCGGGGCAGAGGTTAGACACTTCGGGGGAGGCTGGAACTGACCGAGAGCGTTGCCCCCACCTTGGTGGCTCCCTGTAGCGCGCCCAGAGCGTAGCTTTGGCATGCCACGGCATGCTGGCACCCTTGGGGTGCCTTGGACGTGTCTAGCGTGTCCAGGGCACTGGCTGAGAGATTCCTAGCCATTGGGGACCCGTGGGAGCTTTGGCTGGTCAAGGGGGACAAGGAAAACAGGTGTTGTCAGCCTTGAGCTGGAGCTTAGATTGGGTTTTTTGGCATTTCTACTTTGAACCACAAAGGGGTTAGTTGATTGGGCTTGGCATTGATGCTAGCCACCTAATCTGAGAGTTTAGGAGAAAGGGTTGGAGTTTAGCTAAGGTTAGGAGGGGTTTTACCCATCTGCCAAAAGGTGCTCGATAGTGGTTTGGGGTGGTTGCACCCCACCACTGGCTCTGCAACTTAACATGATCGGGTTTGGTGCTAAAACAAGGGGTTTCACCAAGTTTGAGCTCCATTGGACAAGTTTAGCTTTGTAAACTTGAAAACATCACCAAATGACCAAGTATGTTCCTTCCAAAGAGAGTGTGGGCAATTTAAGTCCCACAAATCCCATTTTTGGCATGGAGACCTCTTTTGAGGTATTAGGCACTCATGCAAAGTTTCAACTCCATTGGACAAACTTTTCTACGTAGAGTTGCTCTAACTTCATTCTCGACAGAAGGGGTTTTGCAACTATTTGGTGTCCTTAGTCACCTTGGATCATGGTGAAATTTTATAGGGACACCAAATACGGCTTAGGGATACCACTAGAATTTTCTAGGAATTTATTAAGAATATTTCCTTTCTGACAATTTTAGGACATAGAGAAAGGGTTTTCACAATTTTACTCAAATAATAATAATATAAATAGGGGATGAAAATCTTATGTATGAAAAACATATGTCCTTCTTATCATCTCCAATTTTTCTCATATTTTTCAAAGGCAGAAAAGGATTTTTCCACATAGGAATACCATTTCTGGACTCACAAATGGACATACAAATAAATTAGGAAAACTATTTTATGGTTTGGGGCCTCTAAAATGGTGCTAGAACGAGATCACAAACTTTGGGTAAGAACACTCCTTGCCATCAAGGGCTTGTAGTGCAACCCAAAGCAGGGTTTTACTTTAACCAAAAATAAGAAAAAGGGTTTTGAAAATAATCACATGATAAATGTGGTTTGCTATATCACATGATCAAGCATACAAGCATACAATGATAATCATGGCATTCACAACATTAGTTTTCAAAAAGTTTTAATAAACTCAGATTTTTGAATTACACAAGAAGTGCTAGTGAAAACAGGGTGTGAAAGATCATCACCATCACCAGCGTGCCGTCACGCTGCCGGAGAACTCATCTACTTCCCCGTCTCTATTGCTGCATCAGGAAGGCGGAGATCGTCATCGAGCTGTACGTGTGCTGAACGCGGAGGTGCCGTCCGTTCGGTGCTAGATCGGGACGGATCGTGGGAAGACGGTGATTTGAATCACGAAGCAGTTCCACTACATCAACCGCATTTCTTAATGCTTCCCGCTTAGTGATCTACAAGGGTATGTGGATCTGATCTCTCTCTCGTAGATGAACATCACCATGATAGGTCTTCGTGATCTAATCTCGAGTAGAACACAAAAGTTTTTATGGGCGTTGATGTTCGATTTCCTTCCATCCTTATTGTTTTCTCGATTCGGCGGTATTGTTGGATTGAAGCGGCGCGGACAAACCTTACTCATACGCTTACGTATGTAAGATGCAATCATACTAGATACCCATAGCAGTCACGTAAAACATGCAACAACAAATTAGAGGACGTCTAACTTGTTTTTGCAGGGTATACATGTGTTGTGATATGGCCAAAGACATGATGTGATATATTGGATGTATGAGATGATCATGCTGTAATAGTTAAATATCGACTTGCACGTTGATGCTATGGCAACCGGCAGGAGCCATAGGGTTGTCTTTAAACTAATGTTTTTGCTTGCAGATGCATTTACTATATTGCTAGGTTGTAGCTTTAGTAGTAATAGCATAGATAGCACAACAACCCCGATGGCGGTACGATGATGGAGATCCTGGTGTGGCGCCGGTGACGATGAAGATCATGCCGATGCTTTGGTGATGGAGATCAAGAAGCACAAGATCATGGCCATATCATGTCACTTATGAATTGCATGTGATGTTAATCCTTTTATGCACCTTATCTTGCTTGGAATGACGGTAGCATTATAAGGTGACCCCTCACTTAAATTTCAAGATATGTGTTCTCCCCGACTGTGCACCGTTGCGGCAGTTCATTGTTTCGAGACACCACGTTATGATCGGGTGTAATAGACTCAACGTTGACATACAATGGGTGCAAAACAGTTGCACACACGGAATACTCGGGTTAAACTTGACAATCCTAGAATGTACAGACATGGCCTCGGAACACAAGAGACCGAAAGGTCGAGCATGAATCGTATGGTTGATATGATTAACATAGAGATGTTTACCACTGAAACAACACTCAACTCACGCGATGATCGGACTTGAGTTAGTGAATTTGGATCATGCCACACTCAAATAACTATAGGGATGTCTATTTGAGTGGGAGTTTATGAGTAATATGATTAGCTGAACTCTAATTGTCTGGAACATAGTCTAAGTAAACTTTGCAATATTTTTATGTTGTAGACCAATGGCTCGCGCAGTAGCAACCCTGAATTTCAATACGTTCCTAGAGAAAGCTAAGTTGAAAGATGATGGTAGCAACTTTGTAGATTGGACTCGTAATCTGAGGCTTATCCTAGAAGTTGGGCAAAAGAATTATATCCTTGATGCAGCGCTAGGAGATGAACCACCCGCTATGGCTGATCAAGATGTTTTGAACGCTTTGCAAGCGCGTAAGGAGTACTACTCAGTAGTTCAATGTGCAGTCTTGTATGGCTTAGAACCAGGACTTCAACGAGGCTTTGAATGTCATGGAGCATATGAGATGTTCCAGGAGTTGAAGTTTATCTTTGAGAAGATTGCTCGGATCGAGAGGTATGAGACCTCCGATAAATTATATGCTTGCAAAATGGAGGAGAATTCGTCTATCAGTGAACATGTGCTCAAAATGTCAGGTTCCTCAAACCGTCTAGCTAAGCTGGGGATTGAACTCCCACGAGAGGCTATCACTAACAGAATTCTTCAATCACTGCCACCTAGCTACAAGAGCTTTGTATTGAACTATAACATGCAAGGGATGAATAAGTCACCCGACGAGTTATTTGTGATGCTGAAAGTCACGGAGTCAGAAATCTGGAAAGAACATCAAGTGTTGATGGTCAATAAGACCACTGATTTCAAGAAAAGCTGCAAAGGCAAGAAGGGTAACTCCAAGAAGAGCGGCAAAACTGTTGCCCCTTCGACAAAGAAACACAAGGCTAGACCTAAGCCCAAAATTGAGTGCTATTATTGCAAGGGGATGGGTCACTTGAAGCGCAACTACCCCAAGTATTTGGCTGATAAGAAGGTGGCCAACGCCAAACAAGGTATATGTGATATACATGTTATTGATGTGTACTTAACCAACTCCCGTAGTAGTGCCTCGATATTTGATACCAGTTCTATTGCTCACATTTGCAACTCGAAGCAGGAACTGCGGAATAAACGAAGGTTGCCGAAGGATGAACTGACCATGCGCGTGGGAAATGGTTCCAAGGTTGATGGAATCGTCGTCGGCACGGCGCCACTTCAGATACAATCGGGATTAGTTATGAACTTCAATAATTGTTATTTGGTGCCTCCGTTAAGCATGAACATTATATCTAGATCTTGTTTATTGCGAGACGGTTACTCATTTAAGTCACAGAATAATGGGTGTTCTATTTATATGAGTCATATCTTTTATGGTCATGCACCCAATGTGAGGGGTTTGTTCATATTGAATCTTGATTGTGATGACACACATATCCATAACATTGAGACCAAAAGATGTAGAGTTAACAATGATAGCGCCACGTTTTGGTGGCACTTCCCCTTAGGTCATATTGGTGTAAAGCGCACAAAGAAACTCCATGCTGATGGGCTTTCGGAGTCACTTGATTTTGAATAACTTCACACGTGCGAACCATGCCTCATGGGCAAGATAACAAAGACTCCTTTCTGTGTAACAATGGAGCGTGCAAGTGACTTGTTGGAAATCATACATACTGATGTGTGCGGACCAATGAGTGTTGAGGCGCGCGGTGGATATCGTTATTTTATCACCTTCACTAATGATTTGAGTTGGTAAGGATATATCTACTTGATGAAGCACAAGTCTGAAACATTTGAAAAGTTCAAACGATTTTAGAGTGAAGTTGAAAATCATCGTAGCAAGATGATCAAGTTCCTACTATCTAATAGAGGGGGTGAATATGTGAGTTACAATTTTGGTGCTCACTTAAGACAATGTGGAATCGTTTCACTGTTGACAAAACCTGGAATACCACAGCGTAATGGTGTGTCCGAACATCGTAATCGCACTTTGTTAGATATAGTGCGATCTATGATGTCTCTTACTGATTTGCCATTATCGTCTTGGGGCTATGTATTAGAGACAGTTGCATTCACTTTAAACAAGGCACCATCAAAATCCGTTGAGACGACACCATATGAGCTATGGTATGGCAAGAAGCCAAAGTTGTCGTTTCTTAAAGTTTGGGGATGCGATGCTTATGTCAAAAAGCTTTAGCCTGAAAAGCTGGAACCCAAAGCGGAAAAGTGCTTCTTCATAGGTTACCCAAAAGAGACAGTTGGGTACACCTTCTATCTCAGATACCAGGACAAAGTGTTTATTGCTAAAAACATAGCTTTTCTTGAGAAAGAGCTTCTCTCAAAAGAGTTGAGTGGGAGGAAGATAGAACTTGATGCGGTTTTGGAACCTCTGCTCCCACAAGATGGTGGCGCAGGGCAGAGGGAAACCTCTGTCAAGGCATAATCAGTTGAAGAGGAAGCTAATGATGATGATCATGAAGCTTCGGATCAAGTTACTATCGGACCTCGCAGGTCGACAAGATCACGTACTACTTTTGAGTGGTACGGGAATCCTGTCTTATCTATCATGTTGTTAGAGAACAATGAGCCTACGAATTATGGAGAAGCAATGGTGGGCCCAGATTCCAACAAATGGTTAGAGGCCATGAAATCCGAGATAGGATCTATGTATGAAAGCAAAGTGTGGACTTTGGAAGTATTACTTGAAGGTCGCAAGGCTATTCAGAACAAATGGATCTTTAAGAAGAAGACTAACGAGGACGGTAATGTGACCGTTTATAAAGCTCGACTTGTGGCAAAGGGCTTTTCACAAGTTCAAGGAGTTGACTACGGTGAGACATTCTCACCGGTAGCGTTGCTTAGATTCGTCCAAATCATGCTAGCAATAGCTGCATCTTTTTATTATGAAATCTGGCAGATGGATGTCAAAACGGCGTTCCTCAATGGGTTTCTTAAGGAAGAGTTGTATATGATGCAATCCGAAGGTTTTGTCAATCGAAAAAATACTGCCGAAGTATGCAAGCTCCAGCGATCCTTTATGGACTGGTGTAAGCATCTCACAGTTGGAATAAGCGCTTTGATGAGATGATCAAGGCGTTTGGGTTTATACAAGTTGTAGGAGAATCTTGTATATACAAGAAAGTGAGTGGGAGCTCTCTAGCATTTCTAATATTATATGTGGATGACATATTTCTGACTGGAAATAATGTGGAGTCTTTGGAGAGCGTAAAGGATTACTTGATCCAGGAGTGGAACACTGGGCGGCGGTCAAGAATATTCTAAAGTACCTGAAAAGGACTAAGGAATTGTTTCTCGTTTATGGAGGTGACGAAGAGCTCGTCGTAAAGGGTTACGTTGATGCAAGCTTTGACACTGATCCGGATGACTCTAAGTCTCAAACCGGATACGTATTTATTCTCAATGGGGGTGCGATAAGCTAGTGCAGTTCCAAGCAAAGCGTCGTAGCAGATTCTACATGTGAAGTGGAGCACATGGCTACCTCGTAGGCGGCTAAGGAGGGTTTTTGGATGGAGCAGTTCATGACAGATCTTGGTGTTGTGCCGAGCGCACTAAATCCAAAAACTCTGTTATGTGACAACACTGGTGCCATTGCTCTAGCCAAGGAACCAAGGTTTCACTAGAAGACCAGACACATCAAACGATGCTTCAACCTCATCTGCGCCTATGTTGAAGGAGAGGATGTAAATATTTGCAAAGTGCACTCGGATCTGAATGTTGCAGATCCACTGACTAAACCTCTTCCACGAGAGAAGCATGATCAACACCAGAACTATACGGGTGTTAGATTCATTCCAATCTAAATCACATAGCGATGTGAGACTAGATTATTGACTCTAGTGCAAGTGGGAGACTGTTGGAAATATGCCCTAGAGTCAATAATAAAATAGTTATTATTATATTTCCTATTTGAAGATAATCGTTTATTATCCATTCTATAATTGTATTGAATGAAAACATAAATGCATGTGTGGATAGATAGACAAAACTATGTCCCTAGTAAGCCTCTAGTTGACTAGCTAGTTGATCAAGGATGGTTAAGGTTTTCTGACCATATACAAGTGTTTTCACTTCATGACTGGAGCACATCATTAGGAGAATGATGTGATGGACAAGACCCAAACTATAAACGTAGCATGTGATCGTGTCATTTTGTTGCTATTATTTTTTGCGTGTCAAGTATTCATTCCTATAGCCATGAGATCATGTAACTCACTGACACCGGAGGAATACCTTGTGTGTATCAAACATCGCAATGTTACTAGGTGACTATAAAGGTGCTCTACAGGTATCTCCGAAGGTGTTCGTTGAGTTTGCATGGATCACTCGGTGTGACGAAGAGGTAACTCGGGGCCCACTCGGTAATACAACTTCACATATAAGCCTTGCAAGCAATATGACTAAAGTGTTAGTCACGCTGCCGAAGAACTCATCTACTTCCCCGTCTCTATTGCCGGATCAGGAAGGCGGAGATCGTCATCGAGCTATATGTGTGCTGAACGCGGAGGTGCCGTCCGTTCGGTGCTAGATAGGGATGGATCGTGGGACAACGGTGATTTGAATCACGAAGCCGTTCCACTACATCAACCGCGTTTCTTAATGCTTCCCGCTTAGCGATCTACAAGGGTATCTGGATCCGATCTCCCTCTCGTAGATGAACATCACCATGATAGGTCTTCGTGTGCGTAGGAATTTTTTTTCTTTCCCATGCAACGTTCCCCAAGAGTGGCATCATGAGCTAGGTTCATGCGTAGATGTAATCTCGAGTAGAACACAAAAGTTTTTATGGGCGTTGATGTTCGATTTCCTACCCTCCTTAGTCTTTTCTCGATTCGGCGGTATTGTTGGATTGAAGCGGCCTGGGCAAACCTTACTCGTACACTTACAAGAGACCGGTTTCTTCGACTAACATGCTGTCGGGACCCCGATCCTAAGCCATAGGAATCCAGCCTATAACGACTCGCATCCCTTTGCGGTCTCACGCACGGTTAACTCCACGGCTGCAGCCTTACCTTAACCGGGACCGTTTGCGTCTTTTGACTCACGTATGCAATAGTGTCGCTAGCATTCCAATGTCAAAGAACCCGAATCGACATGTTTAGTCATAAACCAAAGTGGCAGTACCGCACAAGGACAGGCATACATGACACAACAAAGCAGGTGTCGGTCACCAGCGAGTGTAGACGAGTCGTAGCAAGCTACAAGAACTCCATTACATCGCGTGACATTTCCCCGGAGAGGACAGACACAGCAGCTAAGAAGGACACATGCCGGTCAACCAATGTGTCCACAGCAGTAGTGAACTACCAAGGCTCATTGGATCACAAAGGGGCATTTCCTTGTAAGGAGTGCTACTAAAGTTCACGACTAAGTAATCGAACCCCATACATATCAAGTACGACACACGTACGCATGGCATACCGATATGTATAGATACATCGATGGCATCACAACATAACCATAAACATACAACCTTTATTTAAGAGGCTCGGAAGAGCCACACACATAATGTTACACATTAAGGGTCTCACGACCCATAATAGCAGTCATTCAGTTACAAGCGAGCGGAAGAGTTTAAACTGTCTGAGTACAGACAGGGCAGCTAGAAGGAACATGGCCTGACTATACTACAGACCCAACGTAGGTCCGGATCGTAGCTGGGACACCAGCTACTCGCCGCCGTCGATGTCTACGAAGAATCCTCCATTAGGGTCATTAGCAACCTCTGCAATATTTATTAAGCAAACATGAGTACGAAGGTACTCAGCAAGACTTTAGGATAACTAACTACTCATGCAAGGTATCAAAAGGTATTGTGGGGTTTCATGCGGAAAGCCAGCATTTGACTCGTTGCTAGACAACTTGCATTTTTAAATAATTTTTACAACTTGATTTCTCGCACACGAGTCCAAACGGAAATGCCGTCCACGACACTCACGCTTATCTTGGCAATTTTATGAGTAGCCATTGAAGTTATCTATGAAGAACATATGTCTCCAAGTAGTCCATATCCGTGGACGCGGCTATTCGAATAGATCATAACCCTGCAGGGGTGTACTTCGTCACACACGCTCTCCCCACTTATCGCCATGTGCACGTCATGCACCTCGGCAACCTTCAAGCGGAAGCCCAGCGAGGGAGTCGGCCACGACCGTTAACCACACTAGTACCTAGTCCAGGTTTATCGCCCGTCTGAGAGTAACCCGTACGGAAGTCCGGCCGAGGTTTCCGCCACGGCCTCAAACGATGTGTGCAGGGTTCCCAAGCCCACCATCCGGGTGCCACTTGGTACACCATGCCACTGCCTACCGCATCACGGCCCACCACTCAGGTCAGCACCATGCACGGCCTCCAGCATTACTATAAACACCAGAAACTACTTGCAACTCCTGGACCGAGTACTAAGTGATTAATAAGCCGAGAGGGTCAATTAAGTATCCCAACGTGTGGTAGTATCTAGTCTTGGATTACATACACCGAACTCAGTTCCTAAGGACGGTTCCAATGAAACAACCCGCCATGTACTCCTACACAGCCTTTCACCGGTACCTTTACCAAATCAGGTTCAACACACAATCTTTGCTTACCGAACACATTCTCACAATTCTGTTCATCTCCCAGATGATAGACCATACACAACTCTAATCATAGCATGCATAGCAGGATAAGGCACATCACAGCTCAAGCAACTACCAGGTATGCTAGGTTGCAAGGTTCGGCTATTTACTGTGACAACGTTAGGTCATGCAAAGGAAGTGGGTTCAACTAATTGTGGCAAAAGCAGTTGAAGCATTTGATCCTAATACAATAAATAGGTGCAGGAGCGAGAACATGGAATTTATCGGGATGATCAAAAATGGTTGCTTGCCTTGTTGCTCACAGGAGGGACAATATCCGTCAGACGGATATTCGGTGGAATCCGTGGGTGCGGAGCCTACCGAAATGAATGGCAACAATCAATAACAATCATATGCAAACAAGATGATGCATGAGCATGGCATGAGAATGCAAGGTGATAAAATTATAATCAACATGTGTTAGGTTTGAAGTTGATTTGAATCACATTCAAAATCAATTCAAACGAGGTATTCTCGAATACCGATTTAATTGATTCGACCTGATGCTCACATCAACTTGATGTTAACATGCATGAGATGTCATGTTAGGGTACTGATTTGTAATTAGGACAGTGTGTGATCAAGTCAAACAAAGAGAAATTTAATTACTTTTCATATTCCATTTATAAGTAATTATAAGAATTGACTTATTCCTTAATCTACTTGTTTTTGTTCTGTAACGTTTTCAAACATGAATGAAAATAGCATATTCAGATTCCTTGAATTTTTCTGATACTTTTTCACATATAAATTATTTTCATTGGAGTTACAGACTAATTTCTATGAATTTTTGAAGTTTTAATCATTTCTGGAATTATTTTTATACTGGAAAATACTTTTATTGCATCAGCATGACATCAGCAGGTCCATCTGGCCGTTGAAAGTCAAACCTGACCAGTGGGACCCACTGGTCAGTCTCTCTGGTCAATTTTAGATTAAGTTTAAACTTAATTAACTGATTAACCTTACTGGACCCACATGTTAGTGACTGATTAACTTATTTGATTTATTTCTATTATCTTTAAACTTGCAACAGGCTGGCCCCACCAGTTAGTGGCTCAGGCCAGCCGAGATCCATCGACGGCGAGGTCGTCCTCGCCGGCGGGGAGCCTCCGGCGAGCACGAGAACCTCGGGGGGGCTCGGAAATGGCGAACAGAGGGCCAAACGCATGGCTGAGACCATGGAAGGAACGACCACTCGATGGCGCGCACGATGGGACAAGCCCAAGGGGCTGGGGTGGCCGGAATCAACGCCGGCGACGAGCTTGGCGGCGACCAAGTTCGGTCATCATCGAGGCCATCGGATACGGGGTCAAAACGCTCGGGGTTGGGCACCTATCGCATCTACACAATGTCCTGAGGTTGTTGGTAGCCTCAGACGGACCAACACTTCACCGGAGGTTTACCGGCGACGAGCTGCAGCGGCGGTCCTCGTCGGGCTCCGGTGAAACTAGGGCTAGAGGAGGGGATCGACGGGGAAAACTGAGGGGAAATGACCGCATGCTCACGGGGAGTGCAGAGCAGGGCTTAGACGGCTCAGGGAAGGCCTGGGGGCCACGAATCGAGCAGAGCTCGCCGGCGGCCGAAGGTTGAAGACAACGGTGCGGTGGGCGTTCCAGGGCTCGGGGTGGCTTCGGCTTCTGCAGGGAGGACCAGACCGACGAGGCGGAGCTAACGGCGTGCTCTGAGAGGGGATCCTATGGCTAGGGGCACGGGCAGCTCGAGCTTTGCTCGGCTCCAATGGCGGCAGAAGGGGGAGGAGAGATCCGAGAGGAGGGGGAGGATCTGGCGCTGGGAATGGATAGGGTCGGCCTCGGGGAGCTTATCCCCGGCCTTGCCAGCGCGAGACGGTGGCCAGGCAGGCGCACAGGTGCGTGGCCGCGCGGGAGAACGCGGCGGCCACCTCCTGCTCCTACTGGCGCGAGGGAGGAGACGACTCAGGGAGATGGGCCGGGCCAGGCTAGGCGACAGGTAAGAGTTTCCCATTTTTTTTGTTTCTGTTTTAGCTACTTCAATATTTTGCTATTTATTTCAGCTCCGAAACAAATTGTAAAAACTATGTTAAGCACCCTAGAATATTTGTTGGAATATTTCCAACCATTCCTAAAGTTTTCAACATTTTTGAAAGTTTAAAGTTTCTGATTTCAAATTTAAAATTTGAAACCAGTGGCTTTTTGCATTAATTTAAAATGCTTAAAGTGTCAAGAAATAGTTTTCTCCAATGCTCATTTACTTTCATGATTTATCAGAATGTTTGAACATTTCTTGAGGCCATTTTGGGTTCATTGATTTTAACTAGTTTGAGATTTCCTTTATTTAAAGTAGTGGCTAGGGTTTTGAGTTTTTCCTTTGCCACTTTCTTGTTCTTGTTGAAAATTCTTAGATGCAAATGCAAAGAAGACATGAGCACAAGACTAACTTGCTTAAGGTGTCAGGGATGTGACACATGCAACTTGTTGCATAAAGATGACTGGCGGGTGTCTGTTTCTTCAACTTTAGTTGAATCGGATTTGACCAAGGCGCTCCTTGGAGAAAGGTTAAATAGCAATTTGCTTATCACTATTGTGGCTTTGCGTATGTAAGATGGGATCATACTAGATACCCATAGCAGTCACGTAAAACATGCAACAACAAATTAGAGGACGTCTAACTTGTTTTTGGAGGGTATGCATGTGTTGTGATATGGCCAAAGACATGATGTGATATGTTGGATGTATGAGATGATCATGTTGTAATAGTTAAATATGGACTTGCACGTCGATGCTATGGCAACCGGCAGGAGCCATAGGGTTGTCTTTAAACTAACGTTTTTGCTTGCTGATGTGTTTACTATATTGCTAGGTTATAGCTTTAGTAGTAATAGCATAGATAGCAGGACAACCTCGATGGTGGCACGATGATGGAGATCATGGCGTGGCGCCGGTGACGATGACGATCATGCCGGTGCTTTGGTGATGGAGATCAAGAAGCACAAGATCATGGCCATATCATGTCACATAAGAATTGCATGTGATGTTAATCCTTTTATGCACCTTATCTTACTTAGAACGACGTTAGCATTATAATGTGATCCCTTACTTAAATTTCAAGATATGTGTTCTCCCCGACCGTGCACCGTTGCGGTAGTTCATCGTTTCGAGACACCACCTTATGATCGGCTGTAATAGACTCAACGTTCACATACAATGGGTGCAAAACAGTTGCACACGCCGAACACTTGGGTTAAACTTGACGAGCCTAGCATGTACAGACATGGCCTCAGAACACAAGAGACCGAAAGGTCGAGCATGAATCGAATGGTTGATATGATTAACATAGAGATGTTTACCACTGAAACAACACTCAACTCACGTGATGATCGGACTTGAGTTAGTGAATTTGGATCATGCCACACTCAAATAACTATAGGGATGTCTATTTGAGTGGGAGTTTATTAGTAATATGATTAGCTGAACTCTAATTGTCTTGAACATAGTCTAAGTAAACTTTGCAACATTTTTATGTTGTAGACCAATGGCTTGCGCAGTAGCAACCGTGAATTTCAATACGTTCCTAGAGAAAGCTAAGCTGAAAGATGAAGGTAGCAACTTTGTAGACTGGGCTCATAATCTGAGGCTTATCCTACAAGCTGGGCAAAAGAATTATGTCCTTGATGCAGCGCTAGGAGATGAACCACCCGCTACGGCTTATCAAGATGTTTTGAACGCTTGGCAAGCGCGTAAGGAGGACTACTCAGTAGTTCAATGTGCGGTCTTGTATGGCTTAGAACTGGGACTTCAATGACGCTTTGGACGTCATGGAGCATATGAGATGTTATAGGAGTTGAAGTTTATCTTTGAGAAGAATGCCCGGATCGAGAGGTATGAGAGCTCCGATAAATTATATGCTTGCAAAATGGAGGAGAATTCGTCTGTCAGTGAACATGTGCTCAAAATGTCTGGTTACTCAAATCGTCTAGGTGAGCTGGGGATTGAACTCCCGCAAGAGGCTATCACTGACAGAATTCTTCAATCACTGCCACCTAGCTAAAAGAGCTTTGTGTTGAACTATAACATGCAAGGGATGAATAAGTCACTTGGCGAGTTATTTGCGATGCTCAAAGTCGCGGATTCAGAAATCCAGAAAGAACATCAAGTGTTGATGGTCAATAAGGCCACTGGTTTCAAGAAAAGCTGCAAAGGCAAGAAGGGTAACTCCAAGAAGAGCGGCAAAACTGTTGCCCCTCCGACAAAGAAACCCAAGGCTAGACCTAAGCCGAAAACTGAGTGCTATTATTGCTAGGGAATGGGTCACTCGAAGCTGATAAGAATGTGATAAGAATGCGGCCAACGCCAAATAAGGTATATGTGATATACATGTTATTGATGTGTACTTAACCAACTCTCATAGTAGTGCGTGGGTATTTGATACCGGTTCTATTGCTCACATTTGCAACTCGAAGCAGGAATTGCGGAATAAACGAAGGCTGGCGAAGGATGAAGCGACGATGCGCATGGGAAATGGTTCCAAGGTTGATGCAATCTCCGTCGGCACGGCCCCACTTCATTTACAATCGGGATTAGTTATGAACTTCAATAATTGTTATTTGGTGCCTGCGTTAACCATGAACGTTATATCTAGATCTTGTTTATTGCGAGACGATTACTCGTTTAAGTCAGAGAATAATGGTTGTTCTATTTATATGAGTAATATCTTTTATGGTCATGCACCCAATGTGAGGGGTTTGTTCATATTGAATCTTGATTGTGATGACACACATATCCATAACATTCAGACCAAAAGATGTAGAGTTAACAATGATAGCGCCACCTTTTTGTGGCACTGCCCCTTAGGTCATATTCGTGTAAAGCGCACGAATAAACTCCATGCTGATGGGCTTTTCGAGTCACTTGATTTTGAATCAATTCACACGTGCGAACCATGCCTCATGGGCAAGATGACTACGACTCCGTTCTCTATAACAATGGATCGTGCAAGTGACTTTTAGGAAATCATACATACTGATGTTTGCGGACCAATGAGTGTGGAGGCACGCAGAGGATATCGTTATTTTCTCACCTTCACTGATGATTTGAGTTGGTATGGATATATCTACTTGATGAAGCACAAGTATGAAACATTTGAAAAGTTCAAACAATTTCAGAGTGAAGTTGAGAATCATCGTAGCAAGAAGATCAAGTTCCTACTATCTAAAAGAGGGGGTGAATATCTGAGTTACGATTTTGGTGCTCACTTAAGACAATGTGGAATCGTTTCACAGTTGACACCGCCTGGAACACCACATCGTAATGGTGTGTTCAAACATCGTAATCGCACTTTGTTAGATATGGTGCGATCCATGATGTCTCTTACCGATTTGCCATTATCGTCTTGGGGCTATGCATTCTAGACAGATGCATTCACTTTAAATAGGGCACCATCAAAATCCATTGAGACGACACCATATGAGCTAGGGTATGGAAAGAAGCCAAAGTTGTCATTTCTTAAAGTTTGGGGATGCGATGCTTATGTCAAAAAGCTTCAGCCTGTAAAGCTGGAACCCAAATAGGAAAAGTGCGTCTTCATAGGTTACCCAAAAGAGACAGTTGGGTACACCTTCTATCTCAGATACGAGGGCAAAGTGTTTGTTGCTAAGAACAGAGATTTTCTTGAGAAAGAGTTTCTCTCAAAAGAATTGAGTGGGAGGAAGATAGATCTTGATGAGGTTTTGGAACCTCTGCTCCCACAAGATGGTGGCGCGGGGCAGAGGGAAATCTCTGTCAAGGCAAGATCAGTTGAAGAGGAAGCTAATGATGATGATCATGAAGCTTCGGATCAAGTTACTATCGGACCTCGCAGGTCCACAAGATCACGTACTGCTTCTGAGTGGTACGGGAATCGTGTCTTTTCTATCATGTTGTTAGACAACAATGAGCCTGCGAATTATGGAGAAGCAATGGTGGGCTCAGATTCCAACAAATGGTTAGAGGCCATGAAATCCGAGATAGGATCTATCTATGAAAACAAGGTGTGGACTTTGGAAGTATTACCTGAAGGTCGCAAGGCTATTCAGAACAAATGGATCTTTAAGAAGAAGATGAACGAGGACGGTAATGTGACCGTTTATAAAGCTCTACTTGTGGCAAAGGGTTTTTCACAAGTTCCAAAAGTTGACTACGATGAGACATTCTCACCGGTAGCGTTGCTTACATGCATCCAAATCATGTTAGCAATAGCTGCATTTTTTAATTATGAAATCTGGCAGATGGATGTCAAAACGACGTTCCTTAATGTGTTTCTTAAGGAAGAGTTGTATATGATGCAATCCAAAGGTTTTGTCGATCCAAAGAATACTCACGAAGTATTCAAGCTCCAGCGATCCTTTGTGGACTGGTGCAAGCATCTCAGAGTTGGAATAAGCGCTTTGATGAGGTGATCAAGGCGTTTGGGTTTATACAAGTTGTAGAAGAATCTTGTATATACAAGAAAGTGAGTGGGAGCTCTGTAGCGTTTCTAATATTATATATGGACGACATACTGCTGATTGGAAACAATGTGGAGGTTTTTGAGAGCGTAAAGGATTACTTCATCTAGGAGTGGAACACTGGGCGGCAGTCAAGAATATTCTAAAGTACCTAAAAAGTACTAAGGAATTGTTTCTCGTTTATGCAGGTGACGAAGAGCTCGTCGTAAAGGGTTACGTCGATGCAAGCTTTGACACTGATCCAGATGACTCTAAGTCTCAAACCTGATACGTATTTATTCTCAATGGGGGTGCGGTAAGCTGGTGCAGTTCCAAGCAAAGCGTCATAGCAGATTCTACATGTGAAGCGGAGTACATGGCTGCCTCGGAGGCAGCTAAGGAGGGTGTCTGGATGAAGCAGTTCATGATGGATCTTGGTGTTGTGGCGAGCGCACTAAATCCAAAAACTCTGTTCTATGACAACACTGGTGCCATTGCTCTTGCCAAGGAACCAAGGTTTCACAAGAAGACCAGACACATCAAACAACGCTTCAATCTCATCCGTGCCTATGTCGAAGGAGAGGATGTAAATATTTGCAAAGTGCACACGGATCTGAATCTTGCAGATCTACTGACTAAACCTCTTCCACAAGCGAAGCATGATCAACACCAAAACTGTATGGGTGTTAGATTCATTCCAATGTAAATCACATAGTGATGTGAGACTAGATTTTTGACTCTAGTGCAAGTGGGAGACTGTTGGAAATAGGGCCTAGAGGCAATAATAAAATAGTTATTATTATATTTCCTGTTTGAAGATAATCGTTTATTATCCATTTTATAATTGTATTGAATGAAAACATAAATGCATGTGTAGGTAGATAGACAAAACTATGTCCCTAGTAAGCCTCTAGTTGACTAGCTAGTTGATCAAGGATGGTTAATGTTTTCTGACCATATACAAGTGTTTTCACTTGATGACTGGATCACATCATTGGAAGAATGATGTGATCGACAAGACCCAAACTATAAACGTAGCATGTTATCGTGTCATTTTGTTGCTATTGTTTTTTGTGTGTCAAGTATTCATTCCTATGGCCATGAGATCATGTAACTCACTGACACCGGAGGAATACCTTGTGTATATCAAACGTCGCAACGTTACTAGGTGACTATAAAGGTGCTCTACAGGTATCTCTGAAGGTGTCCGTTGAGTTAGCATGGATCAAGACTGGCATTTGTCACTCCGTGTCCCACTCGGTAATACAACATCACATATAAGCCTTGCAAGCAATGTGACTAAAGTGTTAGTCACGGGATCTTGTATTATGGAACAAGTAAAGAGACTTGTCGGTAACGAGATTGAAATAGGTATAGGCATACCGACGATCAAATCTCGGTCAAGTAACATAGCTTCAACCGATGAGATCTTCGTAGAATATGTAGGATCCAGTATAGACATCCAGGTCCCGCTATTGGATATATGCCGGGGATTGTATCAGGTCATGTCTGCATAGTTCTCGAACCCACAGGGTCTGCACACCTAAGATTCGGTGATGTTTCGGTATAGTTGAGTTATAGGTGCTGATGACTGAAGTTTTGTTTGCAGTCCCGGGTGAGATCACAGAGATCACGAGGGTTTTCGGAATGGTCCGGAAACTAAGATTGATATATAGGATTGTTGCATTTGGCTTCTGGAAAGATTTCGGGCATTGTCGACAGTGTACGGGGAGTGACGAATGGGTTACGGGGTTTTACCGGGAGGAGCCAACCACCCGGGAGAGAACATTATAGGCCCATGTGTGGTATACCAGCCCTTAGTGGGCTAGTGTAGCCAGCCCATTATGGCTATTTCGGCTAAGGAGAAAATAACAATGCAAAAGGAAAAAAAAGAGGACATGGGAAGGAAGGAAGGGACTCCTCCATCCAAACCGAATTGGAGGAGGATCCCTCCTTCTCGCACTTCGACCGATACCCTAGAGGCTCCCTTGAGCCTGAAGGCTAGCCGCTCCCTTCCTCCTATATACACTAGAGGTTTCAGGGCTTTTGAGACACAACTTTGCCACGTGCAACCCTAAACCTCTACTTCGTAGTTCTTCCTCTAGATCGGATTTCTGTGGAGCTCGGGCGGAGCCCTGCAGGAATAAGATCATCACCATCACCGACGCGCCGTCACACTGCTGGAGAACTCATCAACTTCCCCGTCTCTCTTGCTAAATCAAGAAGGCGAAGATCGTCATCGAGCTGTACATGTGCTGAACGCGGAGGTGTCGTCTGTTTGATGCTAGATCGGGATGGATCGTGGGACGACGGTGATTTGAATCACGAAGCAGTTCCACTACATCAATCGCGTTTCTTAACGCTTCCCGCTTAGCGATCTACAAGGGTATGTGGATCTGATCTCCCTCTCGTAGATGAACATCGCCATGATATGTCTTCGTGATTGTAGGAAATTTTTTGTTTCCCCAACAGTTTTCTCCTATCTAACGTCCGTGCTAAGTAAGGGCGTCCTACTGTCATGATGGCTATGATACCAGCTCTCTGGGAACCCCGGCTTATAGGTCGAGATCGCCGAATGCACGTGTACAGTGATCCCAGAGATCAATGCTCACTGAACACAGAGAAACTGAATAACAAGAGTCTAACATCCATACATACCGTTAGCTCAGATATGGCCATCATGGCCAAGTCTTCATATACATTGCAACGGAAATCTTCAAGGATACCATGAAGCCATGCCATCTGCATTAACCCTACATGCATTCTGACAGGGAAGTGTCCTAGCTCGGAGGACCATTACAAAGGTACTCTTCACCATCTCATGTTCTGTCTTACCTAGTCAATGAAATAACAAGTGGCAAGCCCATGAGTACTTTGAATATACTCGCAAGCAACCCATGTTGTGGAACAAGGCAATAATGAAACATGATATAACACTTGTATGCTATTTTTGTGGAAAGCAGGATTTTCCCTAGTGCAATAACATCATCAAATTCTTGTGCGACATGCATCACAAGGCATAGGGGTAACCCAGTGAACAGGTTACAAATGTCAATATCAACTGAGGGTTGAAAGACCCTGGTTCACCCATCATGCCAAATCACCTGATTTAGCTAAACCATTATCTTTCCCGTATCACCATCTTTTTCCCATACTCCCCGCACACACTTGGTTTATGCCGAAAAATGTGAACGTAGTTTAAGCAGAATCACCCAACTGTCCTTGACCGTGGAGACAACTATTCGAATAGTTTTACACTTTGTAGATGTTGCACGCTATGCCCACAAGACTCGGGGAACTTCAATGTCATCCACGACTCGCGGTATATTACATACCCGAGGTAAGAACCCGAAAAATGCCTTTCCCCTGGCGACACTAAACAAAGAGTCCACTTGATTGGTACACAACCCACATGATGTACATCATACAAATCTTTCTCTAGATGTTATCATCCATGCAAGAACCAATGATGTGCCCGGTCCCTATAAAAGGACATCATCGTCGCCCTACCTGGCACAACCCTGTCACAAGAGTGACCATGCCACTCCCGCCACTAGTAATGTAGGACCTATGCTAGCATCGACCAAAGTAATAAAGAAACCGTCCCATAAGGGGTATCGTGGTCGCACATGTAAGGTTGGGACGGTCGACAAATCTTCAATCTAATCCTGTTTCCGAAACCACACACGCAAAACCTTTCTCGGTACGCCACTTCTTACTCAAGTGGTCACCCATCTCAACACCATCACCCTCGGGCATTAGTGGCACCCGACGGGGTTTTCGAAAAGCCTTTGTGAATATACCGTTCATCATCACAATGCATGTTCCCATCCCTTTTTGTGTAGCAACTACTAGAAACTAAGTACATCCCACATTCACAACCCTCATAGGTGGTAGCGTCATGCACAAGTGTAGGTTTCAACGAGGCGTTCTTCGGAGACAACCCAACCAGGGGGTCTCCAATCCAACATGAATATATGCAAAATTAAGGTGTTATATGGCATGCAAATAGAAGTTTCATAGACATGGTGAAGGGCTGCTTGCCTGGTTCAGCAAAGTCTTCGAGGTCTTCTCATGCTTCTTGTCTATCTTCGAGTACTTAATCTACTTGGTCAACTATCATTGGAAATAACCATAATAAGCCACACAGCAAGCAGAAAACAAAAGTTCTCTACAAATAGGAGTTCTATTTTTCTTGGACATCTCTGGTCATTAAAAAATTTCTTAAAGCTTGTTCTAAGAGATTTGGATCACCGAAGAGTTTGAATGGTGGAAAAGGAGGAAGTAGTGATCCTATAAGAAGTTTACAGAAAACTTTCTCATAAAAATGAGTGGATGCATCCATCTGATACGTCATGATTTAGAAGAATTTTGGAAGCGATCTCATTGGATTTGGAGTTGGTATGAATTTCCTATGGAATTTCTAACATGGAATAAATGGACATAGGTGATATTTATTTTGCCTAGCAGAAACAATGCTAGATAAAAATGTTGACTAAGGCTAGAAAATTAGAGCCTGATTTTATAAGTCTCTCGAAATTGCAATCACTCCATTTGGAGTTGATTTGTGCTATCTAGGAACTTTGGAAGGTGGGGTTTCAATTATTTAAATTTGTATCTGTATATTAATATTACAGAATAGTTCATTGGAAAAATTTGCAATGCACATATTTGGATAGGTTACAATTTTATGAGTTTGTAGGAATTTCAATCAATGGATTTGGAGTTAATTTGCATTTAATACGGATTTCTAATCCCTCTAGAAAAAAGAGAAGGAAAAGATGATCACCTAGATGGGCCAACCCGCTGAGCAACGCAATGCATATGCGCGAGACAGAGACTAGGCGGACCCATTGGCATTGCTGCGCCAGCCAATGGCCATGCATAATGTGTATTCGTCATAGTACGCCTTCGCTGGCCGGAGGCTTCTTCGCTGGAGACCGCCTCCACTTATTCATGGCGGGGCCACCTGTTGGTGCCTCGGATCCTGTCCGACAGGTGGGGCCTGCTGGCCCCTTTCTCTCTCTCCTTCCCTTTCTTCCTCCCCCCACTAGGGGCAGAGGGGACGATTGGCCTCCATAGCTCTGGCTGTACCGCTGGCCCAGCCACAGAGCCGAGGGCATGGGTGGGTGCCCCGTTCCTTAGCGTGCCCGATGGTGGCTTTGGTGGCCACATGGATGGCCATGAGTGAGCAGCTCACCGGGAGGGGCGGCTGACGACACCGACCGCTACGGAGGAGCATGACACGGCCTCGGGTAGGAGACCTTAGCGTGTCCAGGAGGATGATGGTGTCGATAGGTTTCTTCTGGAGGGTAGAATTGAGGTGAGGGAGAGACGGCTGGCTTGAATGTGACAGCTGCCGAAGCGGCACCCTAGCGGCCATGGGGTGGCTTCTTCAGCTCGAGGGATGTAACGACTCGCGTAGGGAGGCTTCTGGGAGTGGGAGAAATGGACTCGGGCACTCTGGGCTCGAGAGGCAAAGAAAACGAGGGGGAGCGGCGAGGGCAGCTTGAGTCCGCCTCGAGTGTGCTTTGGCATGGACAACAAATGCGTCGAAGACACCTTGGAGTCTTGCTGGCATCGCAGAGGGGCATGGTCGGTCAAGGGGAATCCTATGGCGCACTCGGACATGCTGCCGATGCAACACATGGGCTGCAAGATGAGGACAAGGTGCAGAGCAACGTTTCTGCATGCCAGGGATGTGGTTATCACGCACACTCATGTCCACAGTGGCATTTAGGTCAGTCAAAGTTGTCTGGCATGCAAGGCATGCGTGCAGAAGAGTGATAGAGAAGCTTGGTCTCATATGGGCAATGCAGGTGGGGCTTCGTGTCTGTTTAAGTTTGCAACAACAAACTTTGGGCCAGCATAAAGTGTTTTTACTAAGAGGAATTTGAAATGAAACATTGTCAAGTAGTCTTAGGCCTGGGAGGACTACAAGTGTACTAAGTTTGAGGTCAAAGAGATGAGAATAGCTACACTTGTAGTTCAAGGCTTAATTTTTGCCAAAAATCATGTTTTTGAAGGGCTTCTCATACTTTCCACATGAGCATGCCATATATTTGCATGAAATGGTGCATTAGTACTCTAGAGTTGTTTTGAAAAGATGTGGGAGCATTGTCTTGAACAGAAATATTGAAAGAGGGGTAAAAGAGGTGCTTCCATGGTAAAAAGGAGAGGTAGAGAGATGGAGTCACCCTCGAATAATTGACCAGGGGCCTTGGCAAAGTTACTGGAGGTGATAGATGTTGGAAATATGCCCCAGAGGCAATAACCAATTGGTTATTATCATATTTCCTTCTTCATTATAATCGTTTATTATCCGTGCTAAATTGTATTGATTGGAAACTCAAATACATGTGTGGATACATAGACAACACACTGTCCCTAGTGAGCCTCTAAAGGACTAGATCGTTGATAAAAGATGGTCAAGGTTTGCTGGCCATAGACATGAGATTTCGTTTGATAACAAGATCAACTCATTATGACAATGATGTAATGGCCAAGACCCAAACTATGAACGTAGCATATGATCATGTCAGTTTATTACTATTGTTTTCTGCGTGTCAAAGTATCTATTCCTATGACCATGAGATCATGCAACTCCCGGACACCGGAGGAACACTTTGTGTGTATCAAATGTTGCAACGTAACTAGGTGACTTTAAAGGTGCTCTACGGGTATCTTCGAGGGTATAGAGATATCGATGATGGAATCTCGGGCAAGTAACATACTGATGGACAAAGGGACCAACATACAGGATTAACTGAATCCTTGACATAGAGGTTCAACCGATAAAGATCCTCGTAGAATATTTAGGAGCCAATATGGGCATCCACGTCCCGCTATTGTTTACTGACCGAAGAGTGTATCATGTCATGTCTACATAGTTCTCGACCCCACAGGGTCTGCACACTTAAGGTTCGGTGACGTTTCGGAGTTATTGAGTTATGTGTGTTGGTAACCAAAAGTTGTTCAGAGTCCCGGATGAGATACTGGACATCACAAGGAGCTCCAAAAGTGTCCATAGGTAAAGATTGATATATAGGAAGTCCCACTTATGTCACCGGAATGGTTTCGGGTATTTTCGGCAGTGTACCGAGAAAGCCGGTAGGGCCATCGGGAGTTGTCACCCACACCGGGAAGCCATATGGGCCTGAGGGGCGGCACACCAACCAATAGTGGGATGGCTGAGACAACCCCAAGGGGCCCATGCAGCCAAGAGGTGGGGGAAGGAAAAAACCCCAAAGGACGGGAGATTTCCATGTAGGAGAGGATCCTACTTGGAGTAGGACTGGAGGTGGACTCTTCCACCTCCACCTATTCGGCCGAAACCAGGGAGGGGTTTTTGGCTGCCTTCTCCCCTCCCTCCCTCCTATATATACTTGAGGAATTGAGGGCAGCCCTAACCCTAATAAGCCACTGTTGGAAATATGCCCTAGAGGCAATAATAAAATGGTTATTATCATATTTCCTTGTTCATGATAATCGTCTATCTTTCATGCTATAATTGTATTAACACGAAACAGTACTACATGTGTGAATGAATAGATCACAATGTGTCCCTAGCAAGCCTCTAGTTGGCTAGCTCGTTAGTCAATAGATGATCATGGTTTCCTGATCATGGGCATTAGATGTCGTTGATAACGGGATCACATCATTGGGAGAATGATGTGATGGACAAGACCCAATCCTAACCCTAGCACTAGATCGTATTGTTCGTATGCTAATGCTTTTCTAATGTCAAGTATCTTTTCCTTCGACCGTGAGATTGTGCAACTCCCGGATACCGTAGGAGTGCTTTGGGTGTATCAAACGTCACAACGTAACTGGGTGACTATAAAGGTGCACTACGGGTACCTCCGAAAGTGTCTGTTGGGTTGGCACGAATCGAGATCGGGATTTGTCACTCCGTGTGACGGAGAGGTATCTCTGGGCCCACTCGGTAGAACATCATCATGAGCTCAATGTGATTAAGGATTTAGTCACACGATGACGTGCTACGGAACGAGTAAAGAGACTTACCGGTAACGAGATTGAACAAGGTATAGGTATACCGACGATCGAATCTCGGGCAAGTTCTATACCGACAAACAAAGGGAATCGTATACGGGATTGATTGAATCCTTGACATCGTGGTTCATCCGATGAGATCATCGTGGAGCTAGTGGGAGCCACCATGGGTATCCAGACCCCGCTGATGGTTATTGGCCAGAGAGGTGTCTCGGTCATGTCTGCCTGTCTCCCGAACCCGTAGGGTCTACACACTTAAGGTTCGATGACGCTAGGGTTATAGGGAATTGTTATACGAGGTTATCGAAAGTTGTTCGGAGTCCCAGATGAGATCCCGGACGTCACGAGGAGCTCCAGAATGGTCCGGAGGTAAAGATTGATATATAGGACGGATGGTTTCGGACACCGGAAGTGTTTCGGGCATCACCGGTAACGTACCGGGACCACCGGGACCACCGGAGGTGGTCCCGAGGGACCACCGAAGGGGGGCTGCGTCCCCGGGAGGTAAGGTGGGCCAACTGGGGGTGGGAACCAGCCCATAGGTGGGCTGGTGCGCCTCCCCACTCAGCCCATGGCGCAGGGGAAAGAAAAAAGGGGGGCAAACCCTAGGCCAGGTGGGCCTAAGGCCCACTAGTGGGTGCGCCACCCCCTCCTCCCCATCTGGCCGCCGCACCACCCATCTGGGAGGGCTGCCGCACCCCCTAGGGTGGAAACCCTAGTGGTGGCACCCCCTCTCCCCTTCCCCTATATATAGTGGGCACTTTTGGCCTTTGGAGGACACGGTTTTCCCTCTCCCTCGGCGCAGCCCTGCACTTCTTCCTCCTCCTCTCTGCCGGCGCTTGGCGAAGCCCTGCCGGGAGACCTCGTCTCTCCACCGACACCACGCCGTCGTGTTGCTGGACTTCTTCCCCAACCTCTCTCTCCTCCTTGCTGGATCAAGGTGCGGGAGACGTCACCGGGCTGCACGTGTGTTGTTCGGCACTAGATCGGAATCGCTGCGAGTACGACTCCATCAACCGCGTTCTAGCAACGCTTCCGCTTAGCAATCTTCAAAGGTACGAAGATGCTCTTACCCCTCTCTCGTTGCTGGTCTCTCCATAGGAAGATCCGAACATGCGTAGAAATTTTTTGAATTTATGCTACGTTACCCAACAGTGGCATCCGAGCCAGGTTTTCTATGCGTAGATTCTATGCACGAGTAGAACACAAAAGTTGTGGGTGATGGTTTGTCAACTTGCTTGCCGTTACTAGTCTTATTCTTTTCTGGCGGTATTGTGGGATGAAGCGGCCCGGACCGACCTTACACGTACGCTTACGTGAGACTGGTTCCACCGACAGACATGCACATCGTGCATAAAGGTGGCTAGCGGGTATCTGTCTCTCCTACTCTAGTCGGATTGGATTTGATGAAAAGGGTCCTTGTGAAGGGTAAATAGCTTTGGCATATCATCGTTGTGGCTGTCACGTAGGTAAGAAGGCGTTCTTGCTAGAAACCCAAATCAGCCACGTAAAACTTGCAACAACAATTAGAGGACGTCTAACTTGTTTTTGCAGGGTTTGACATGTGATGTGATATGGCCAAAGTTGTGATGTTGCATGTATGATGTATGAGATGATCATGTTATTGTAATAGGTTTCACAACTTGCATGTCGATGAGTATGACAACCGGCAGGAGCCATAGGAGTTGTCTTAATTTATTGTATGAGATGCAACGCCATGTGCTTACTACTTTTACTTCATTGCTAACGGTTAGCCATAGTAGTAGTGATAGTAATAGTTGGCGTGACGACTTCACGGAGACACGATGATGGAGATCATGATGATGGAGATCATGGTGTCACACCGGTGATGATGATGACCATGCGATGCCTGAAGATGGAGATCGAAAGAGCAAAGATGATAATGGCCATATCATGTCACTATATGATTGCATTGTGATGCTTATCATGTTTTACATCTTATTGCTTAAAATGACGGTAGCATAATAAGATGATCCGTCTTAAAATTTCGAGAATGTATTCCCCTAAGTGTGCACCGTTGCGAAGGTTCGTTGTCTCGAAGCACCACGTGATGATCGGGTGTGATAGATTCTAACGTTCGCATACAACGGGTGTAAGCCAGATTTACACACGCGAAACACCTAGGTTGACTCGACGAGCTTAGCATGTACAGACATGACCTCGAATACAAGAGACCGAAAGGTCGAACATGAGTCGTATGGTTGAATACGATCAGCATGAAGTTGCTCACCATGGTGACTAGTCCGTCTCACGTGATGATCGGACACGGGTTAGTCAACATGGATCATGTATCACTTAGATGACTAGAGGGATGTCGATTTAAGTGGGAGTTCATACTTAATTTGATTAAATGAACTTAATTGTCATGAACTTAGTCTAAAAGTTGTCTTTACAAATATTGTAGATGTCCAACGTCAACCTCAACTTCAACGCATTCCTAGAGAAAAACAAGCTGAAAGATGATGGTAGCAACTATGCGGACTGGGTTCGCAACCTGAAGCTCATCCTTGAAGCAGCTAAAAAGGCTTATGTCCTTAATGCGCCGCTAGGTGACACTCCCGCTCCCGCAGCAGCCCAGAACATTCTAAACGTCTGGCAAGCGCGGAGTGATGACTACTCTCTGGTCAGGTGTGGCATGTTATACAGTTTAGAAACGGGGCTCCAAAGACGTTTTGAGCAACACGGGGCATATGAGATGTTCCAGGAGCTGAAGCTAGTTTTTCAAGCTCATGCCCGTGTCGAGAGATATGATGTTTCCGACAAGTTCTTCAGCTGTAAGATGGAGGAGAACAGTTCTATCAGTGAGCACATACTCAAAATGTCTGGGTTACACGGTCGTCTGACTTCACTTGGAGTCGAACTTCCGGATGATGCTATCATTGACAGAATCCTCCAGTCTCTCCCACCAAGGTACAAAGGCTTTGTGCTTAACTACAACATGCAATGGATGGAGAAAACCATTCCCGAGTTGTACTCGATGCTCAAGTCTGCAGAAGTAGAAATCTAGAAGGAGCATCAAGTTTTGATGGTCAACAAGACCACTAGTTTCAAGAAAGGCAGGGGTAAGAAGAACTTCAAGAAAGACGGCAAAGCTGTTGCCGCGCCCGGTAAGCCAGATGCCGGGAAGAAGAAAAAGAACGGACCCAAGCCTGAGACTGAGTGCTTCTATTGCAAGGGAAAGGGTCACTGGAAGCGGAACTGCCCCAAATACTTAGCGGACAAGAAGGCCGGCAACGTTAAAGGTATATTTGATATACATGTTATTGATGTGTACCTTACCAGTGCTCGTAGTAGCTCCTGGGTATTTGATACCGGTGCTGTTGTTCACATTTGCAACTCAAAGCAAGAACTGCGGAATAAGCGGAGACTGGCCAAGGACGAGGTGACGATGCGCGTCGGGAATGGTTCAAAGGTCGATGTGATCGCCGTCGGCACGCTACCTCTACATCTACCGTCGGGATTAGTTTTAATCCTTAATAATTGTTATTTAGTACCAGCTTTAAGCATGAACATTGTATCAGGGTCTTGCTTAATACGAGACGGCTACTCATTTAAGTCAGAGAATAATGGTTGTTCTATTTATATGAGTGATATGTTTTATGGTCATGCTCCGCTGGTGAATGGTTTATTCTTGATGAATCTCGATCGTGATGTTACACATATTCATAGTGTGAGTACCAAAAGATGCAAAGTTGATAATGATAGTCCCACATACTTGTGGCACTGCCGCCTTGGTCATATCGGCGTTAAGAGCATGAAGAAGCTCCATACTGATGGACTATTAGAGTCTCTTGACTTTGAATCACTTGACACATGCGAACCGTGCCTCATGGGCAAGATGACTAAGACTCCATTCTCAGGAATAATGGAGAGAGCAACCGACTTATTGGAAATAATACATACTGATGTGTGTGGTCCAATGAACGTCGAAGCTCGTGGTGGTTATCGTTATGTTCTCACTCTCACCGATGATTTGAGTAGGTATGGGTATATCTACTTGATGAAGCACAAATCTGAGACGTTTGAAAAGTTCAAGGAATTTCAGAGTGAGGTTGAGAATGAACGTGACAGAAAAATTAAGTGTCTATGATCTGATCGTGGAGGAGAATATTTGAGTCACGAGTTTGGCACACACCTAAGGAAGTGTGGAATCGTTTCACAACTGACGCCGCCTGGCACACCGCAGCGCAACGGAGTGTCTGAATGTCGTAATCGCACTTTATTAGATATGGTACGATCTATGATGTCTCTCACCGACTTACCGCTATCATTTTGGGGATACGCATTAGAAACTGTAGCATTCACTTTAAATAGGGCACCGTCTAAATCCGTTGAGACGACACCGTATGAACTATGGTTTGGCAAGAAACCTAAGTTGTCGTTTCTTAAAGTTTGGGGCTGCGATGCTTATGTGAAGAAACTTCAACCAGAAAAGCTCGAACCCAAAGCGGAGAAATGCGTATTCATAGGATACCCTAAGGAAACTATTGGGTATACCTTCTATCTTAGATCCGAAGGTAAAACCTTTGTTGCCAAGAACGGATCCTTTCTAGAGAAAGAGTTTTTCTCGATAGAAGTAAGTGGGAGGAAGGTAGAACTTGATGAGGTAATTACACCCCCTCTCGGACAGGAAAGTAGCGCAGCGCAGGAAGTTGTTCCTGTGGCGCCTACACCGAATGAAGAGGAAGTTAACGATGATGGTCATGAAGCTTCGGATCAAGTTACTACTGAACCGCGAAGGTCCACAAGGGTACGCTCCGCACCAGAGTGGTACGGCAACCCTGTGATGGAAATCATGTTGTTAGACAACGGTGAACCTTCGAACTATGAAGAAGGGATGGCGGGCCCGGATTCCAACAAATGGCTCGAGGCCATGAAATCCGAGATAGGATCCATGTATGAGAACAATGTATGGACTTTGGTGGACTTGCCCGATGACCGGCGAGCCATAGAAAATAAATGGATCTTCAAGAAGAAGACTGATGCAAACGGTAATGTAACCGTTTACAACGCTCGACTTGTCGCAAAGGGTTTTCGACAAATTCAAGGAGTTGACTACGAAGAGACTTTCTGTCCCGTAGCGAAGCTGAAATCAGTCCGAATCATGTTAGCAATTGCCGCCTTTTATGATTACGAAATTTGGCAAATGGACGTCAAAACAGCGTTCCTTAACGGGAACCTTAAGGAAGAGTTGTATATGATGCAACCAGAAGGTTTTGAAGACCCTAAGGGTGCTAACAAAGTGTGCAAGCTCCAGCGCTCCATCTATGGGCTGGTGCAAGCATCTCGGAGTTGGAACATTCGCTTTAATGAGGTGATTAAAGAGTTTGGGTTCATACAGGTTTACGGAGAAGCCTGTCTGTACAAGAAAGTGAGTGGGAGCTCTGTAGCTTTCCTCATACTATATGTGGATGACATATTATTGATGGGGAATAATATAGAGATGTTGGAGAGCATAAAGGCCTATTTGAACAAGAGTTTTTCTATGAAGGACCTTGGAGAAGCTGCATACATATTAGGCATCAAGATCTATAGAGATAGATCGAGACGCCTCATAGGTCTTTCGCAAAGTACATATCTTGATAAGATATTGAAGAAGTTCAATATGGAAAACTCAAAGAAAGGGTTCTTGCCAGTTTTGCAAGGTATGAGATTGAGTAAGACTCGGTCGCCGACCACGGCAGCAGATAGAGAGAAGATGAGTTATGTCCCCTACGCTTCAGCCATGGGCTCTCTAATGTATGCCATGCTGTGTACCAGACCTGATATAAACCTTGCCATAAGTTTGGTAGGGAGGTGCCAAAGTGATCCCGGTACGGAACACTGGACAGCGGTCAAGAATATCCTTAAGTACCTGAAAAGGACTAAGGAAATGTTTCTCGTTTATGGAGGTGACGAAGAGCTCGTCGTAAAGGGTTGCGTCGACGCTAGCTTCGACACAGATCCGGATGACTCTAAGTCACAGACCGGATACGTATATGTGTTGAATGGTGGGGCAGTGAGCTGGTCCAGCAGCAAGCAAGAAGTCGTGGCAGCATCTACATGTGAAGCGGAGTACATAGCTGCTTCAGAAGCGGCTCATGAAGGAATTTGGATGAAGGAGCTCATCACCGACCTTGGAGTGGTTCCAAGCGCGTCGGGTCCTATGACACTCTTCTGTGATAACACTGGAGCCATTGCCATAGCCAAGGAGCCCAGGTTTCACCGAAAGACGAAGCACATCAAGCGCCCCTACAACTCCATCCAGGACCATGTCCAGAGTGGAGTGATAGATATTTGTAAAGTACACACGGATCTGAATATTGCAGACCCGTTGACTAAACCTCTTCCACGAGCAAAACATGATCAACACCATGATGCTATGGGTGTTCGATACATCACAATGTAACTAGATTATTGAATCTAGTGCAAGTGGGAGACTGTTGGAAATATGCCCTAGAGGCAATAATAAAATGGTTATTATCATATTTCCTTTTTCATGATAATCGTCTATCTTTCATGCTATAATTGTATTAACAGGAAACAGTAATACATGTGTGAATGAATAGATCACAATGTGTCCCTAGCAAGCCTCTAGTTGGCTAGCTCGTTAGTCAATAGATGATCATGGTTTCCTAATCATGGTCATTAGATGTCGTTGATAACGGGATCACATCATTGGGAGAATGATGTGATGGACAAGACCCAATCCTAAGCCTAGCACTAGATCGTATTGTTCGTATGCTAATGCTTTTCTAATGTCAAGTATCTTTTCCTTTGACCGTGAGATTGTGCAACTCCCGGATACCGTAGGAGTGCTTTGGGTGTATCAAACGTCACAACGTAACTGGGTGACTATAAAGGTGCACTCCGGCTACCTCCGAAAGTGTCTGTTGGGTTGGCACGAATCGAGATCGGGATTTGTCACTCCGTGTGACGGAGAGGTATCTCTGGGCCCACTCGGTAGAACATCATCATGAGCTCAATGTGATTAAGGAGTTAGTCACACGATGACGTGCTACGGAACGAGTAAAGAGACTTACCGGTAAGGAGATTGAACAAGGTATAGGTATACCGACGATCGAATCTCCGGCAAGTTCTATACCGACAGACAAAGGGAATCGTATACGGGATTGATTGAATCCTTGACATCGTGGTTCATCCGATGAGATCATCGTGGACCTAGTGGGAGCCACCATGGGTATCCAGACCCCGCTGATGGTTATTGGCCAGAGAGGTGTCTCGGTCATGTCTGCCTGTCTCCCGAACCCGTAGGGTCTACACACTTAAGGTTCGATGACGCTAGGGTTTCAGGGAATTGTTATACGAGGTTACCGAAAGTTGTTCGGAGTCCCGGATGAGATCCCGGACGTCACGAGGAGCTCCGGAATGGTCCGGAGGTAAAGATTGATATATAGGACGGATGGTTTCGGACACCGGAAGTGTTTCGGGCATCACCAGTAACGTACCGGGACCACCGGGACCACCGGAGGTGGTCCCGGGGGATCACCGAAGGAGGGCTGCGACCCCGGGAGGTAAGGTGGGCCAACTGGGGGTGGGAACCAGCCCATAGGTGGTCCGGTGCGCCTCCCCACTCAGCCCATGACGCAGGGGAAAGAAAAAAGGGGGGCAAACCCTAGGCCAGGTGACCCTAAGGCCCACCAGTGGGTGCGCCACACCCTACTCCCCATCTGGCCGCCGCATCACCCATCTGGGAGGGATGCCGCACCCCCTAGGTTGGGAACCCTAGGGATGGCACCCCCTCTCCCCTTCCCCTATATATAGTGGGCACTTTTGGCCTTTGGAGGACACGGTTTTCCCTCTCCCTCGGCGCAGCCCTGCACTTCTTCCTCCTCCTCTCTGCCGGCGCTTGGCGAAGCCCTGCCGGGAGACCTCGTCTCTCCACCGACACCACGCCGTCGTGTTGCTGGACTTCTTCCCCAACCTCTCCCTCCTCCTTGCTGGATCAAGGTGTGGGAGACGTCACCGGGCTGCGCATGTGTTGAACGCGGAGGTGCCGTTGTTTGGCACTAGATCGGAATCGCTGTGAGTACGACTCCATCAACTGCGTTCTAGCAACGCTTCCGCTTAGCGATCTTCAAAGGTACGAAGATGCTCTTACCCCTCTCTCGTTGCTGGTCTCTCCATAGGAAGATCCAAACATGCGTAGAATTTTTGTGAATTTATGCTACGTTACCCAACAACCACGTGCTTCCCTCTCTCTCTAGGTCGTTTTCTCCTCTAGATTAGTTCAATAGAGCTTGGCGAAGCCCTGCTGGATTAGTTCACCACGACCACCACACCGACCTGCTGGAGAACTCATCTACCTATCCACCCCTCCTGCTGGATCATGATGTCGGAGAACGTCATCGAGTTGTACGTGTGCTGAATGCCGAGGTGTCGTCCGCTCGGCACTAGATCAGGATGGATCATGATGGGATTGAGGGACGGATCATGATGAGATCACGGGACGGGTTGCGATTTGGATCACGAAGATGTTCCACTCCATCACCCGCATTATATACGCTTCCTCTTAGCGATCTACAAGGGTATGTAGATACACTCTCCCCTCTCGTAGATGGTCATCACCATGGATATATCTTATGTGCGCGTAGGATTTTTTTTGTTTCCCACGCGACGTTCATCAATAGTGGCATCATGAGCTAGGTCTATGCGTAGATGTCATCTTGAGTAGAACACAAATGAGTTTGTAGGCGTTTATGTTCAGATTGCTGCCCTCCTTAGTCTTTTCTTGATTCGGCGGTATTGTTGGATGAATGGCCCGGACCAACATTACTTGTACGATTACGAAAGACAGGTTTCATCGACTAACATGCAACTTGTTGCATAAAGATGACTAGAGAACTACAAGTATGTCTCTCCAATTTTAGTTGAATCGGATTTGACTGAGGCGTTCCTTGGAGAAGGTTAAATAGCAACTTGCATATCACATTTGTGGTTTTGCGTAAGTAAGATGCGATCATACTAGATACCCATACCGGCCACGTAAAACATGCAACAACAAACTAGAGGACGTCTAACTTGATTTTGCAGGGTATGTTGTGATGTGATATGGCCAAAGACATGATATGACATATTTGATGTATGAGATGATCATGTTGTAATAGTTAAATATTGACTTGCACGTCGATGCAATGGCAACCGGTATAAGCCATAGGGTTGTCTTTAATTATTTTGTGCCTCGTGATGCTTTGCTTTATCGCTAGTTCAGTAGCTTTAGTAGTAACAACATAGTTGGCGCGACAACCTCGATGGAAGCACGATGATGGAGATCATGATGATGGAGATCATGATGATGGAGATAATAGTGTGGCTCCGGTGACGATGGAGATTAAGCTGGTGCTTTGGTGATGGAGATCAAGAAGCACAAGTTCATGGCCATATCATGTCACTTATGATTTGCATGTGATATTAATCCTTTTATGCCCCCTATTTTCCTTAGGACGACAATATCATTACAAAGTGATCCCTCACTAAAATTTCAAGATAAAGTTGTGTTCTCCTCTAGTGTGCAGTGTTGCGACAGTTCGTCATTTCAAGACACCACATGATGAGCGGGTCTGATAGACTCCACATTCACATACAACGGGTGCAAAACAGTTCCACACGCAGAACACTCGGGTTAAATTTGATGAGCCTAGCATGTACAGACATGGCCTGCGAACACAAGAGACCGAAAGGTCGAACATGAGTCATATAGTAGATATGATCAACATGGAGATGTTCGCCATTGAAGCTAACTCAACTCACGTGATGATCGGACTTGAGTTAGTGAATTTGGATCATGTGTCACTCGAATGAATGGAGGGAGGTCAATTTGAGTGGGTGTTCTCAAGTAATATGATAAATTGAACTTATTTTCATGAACATAGTCAATATGTCTTTGCAAATTATGTTGTAGCGTGCGTTGTAGCTCCACTGTTTGTTGATATGTTCCTAGAGAAAACTTAGTTGAAAGATGATAGTAGCAATTATGCGGACTAGATCAGTAAACTGAGGATTGTCCTCATTGCTACACAGAAATCTTATGTCCTTAATGCACCGCTCATTGTGCTACCCCCCGAGCATTGTCCGTGGATGTTGCGAACATCTAGCATACACCTTTTTGATGACTACGTGATAGTTCAGTGCATAATGCTTAACAGCTTAGAATTTAGGTGCCCGAGACGTTTTTGAACGTCACAAAGCATATAAGATGTTCCAAGAGCTGAGATTTGGATTTCAAGCTCGTGCCCGTGTTGAGAGGTATGAGACTTCCGACAAGATTCTTTTTATACAAAGTAAGGGAGAAAATCTCAATCGTTGAGCATGTGCTCAGATTGTCCGAGTACTACAGTCGCTTTAATTGAGTGGGAGTTGAAATTCCAGATAAGATAGTGATTGACACAGTTCTCCAAAGTCACTACCACCAAGCAACCGGAGCTTCATGATGAACTATAGCATATAAGAGATACACAAGATGATCCATGAGTTGTTCGCGATATTTGGCACCATGAAAGTAGAAATCAAGTAGGAACGTCAATTTTTGATGGTTAATAAAACCACTAGTTTCAAGAAGGGCAAGGGCAAGAAGGGATACTTCTTGAATGGAAAACCTGTTGCCGCTCTAGTAAAGAAACCCAACGTTAAATGCAAACCCCAGACTAAGTGCTTCTGTGATGAGGGGAATGGTCACTGAAGCGGAACTACCCAAGGTACCTGGTAGATAAGAAGGCTGTCAAAGTCAACGAAAGTATATTGGATATACGTGATATTGATGTGTACCTTGATGGTACCCCTAGTAGCACCGGGTATTAGATACTGGTTCAGTTGCTAAGTGTTAGTAAATCTAGATTGTAGCTACGAATTGAATGGATACCAGCAAGGGTGAGGCGATGATGTATGTTGGAAGTAATTCAAAGGTTGATGTGATCAACATCGCACGCTCCCTCTACCTTTGGGATTAATGTGAAACCTAATTATTGATTGGTGTTTGCGTTGATCGTGAACATGATTGGATGTGGGGACCCCGACATATGATTCGAGATCGCCGTGCTCAGTGATCCCAGAGATCAATGCTCACCGAACACAGATATCGAATAAAAGAGTCTTACATCCATGTACCGATTTATGACAACACATGACCAAATGTTTAGGTTCACAAAGGAGGGCCTAAGGCCAAATTATACTGATACAACTAATAGCGGAAATCATAGGGGCTAAGCTGGTGCCCATGCCATCAAGCCTACACCGAAATGCATTCTAACTCGGAAGCGTCCTAGTTCGCAAGGGCGTCTCCGAAGAAGTACTCATCTCCAAACTCCGGTCCTTCCATGTCTGGTCAATAACATAACCAGTGGCAAGCCAATGAGTACTTTGGATGTACTCGCAAACAACCCATGATATGAGAGATGAAAGTGAAGGATAACATTATCATGCATCTTTGTTGGAATTCATCAGGGTGGAATGATCATGAATATGCATCAAGTTAAAGAATTACTTTTGAAGAAAGGGTTACAGATATCAATATATCTGTCGAGGGCTAAGCCATCCGGGCTCACCATATAGGCCAAGTCACCAAACTTGGTCATATCATTACTTCCATAACAACACCTTTTTAACACATCTCACACACACTTGGTTTATGCGGAAACAACTGGACGTAGTTTAAGCAGGATTACGGAAATTTCCTTGACCGTGGACACGGCTATTCGAATAGTTTTACACTCTGCAGAGGTAGTACGCTGGACCCACGAGATTCGGGAAACTTCTGTGTCATCCATGACTCGCGGTATCTAACATACCCGAGGTAAGTACCTGAGCAATGCCTTTCCCCTCACAATACTAGACAAAGAGGTCCACTCGATTGGTACCAAGCCCACATGTGATACGTCTTACGAGCACTGACTCTGGACCGTATCAACCATGCGGGGACCAACGGTGTTCGTGGAACTCATAAAAATGGCATAGTCATCCTACCTGGCACGACCCCATCACGAGAGTGACCACACATCACTCCCACCACTAGTAATGTGGCTCTTTGCTAGCACCGACCAGAGTAATCAACATAGCCCCGCCCCATAAGGGGTAACGAGGTCGTACTGGTAATGTTGGGACGGTCCACAGATCATAAATCTAATCCCATTGCCGAAACCATACTCACTCAAAATACACGGTGCAACACTTCACCAAAAGTGGTCACCTAACTCATCACCACCCTCGGGCATTAGTGGCACCCGACGGGGTTTTCATAAACTCTTGATTTATACCAACAACATGCTCATGCTATTTACTCTAGCATTACTTGTCAACATGATAATAGCGTGATCCTAAAAAGGGGTAGGATCAAGATCAATGCATGTGCTCCAGAGGAGCCATCACTAACATCACATCAAATGATTTACCGGCACTTATGATCATATGCAACGGAAATACTTTCTATCTTAACATGCAATGTAACATATGCTCAGTCATGGTCAAAGGGCTGCTTGCCGTGGTCAGCTAGGTATCTGGGGTCTTCGAGGTCTTCCGCTCCGATTCCCTCGTCACACGGATTTTCTATCATCGAGAAAAGAATAAATCACTGAGAAATAGATCACAAAGTTATTTTAAAAATGTTCTTTATTACGGATAAATCTAAGTTATCTTTCCGAAAAAATATTTCCTCAAATTTTCAAGAAGGAACATTTTTAAAATGAACCAAACAAAAGAAAAACTATTCCAATTTAGTCCTTTTTAATATTGCCAACAGAATAATTGTTTGAAAAATTCATCCAATCATCTCATTAAATACTACATATTTTAGAAGAATAACAGTGGAAAAATTATATTTTTACAATAGTTAAATAGTTTTATAAAAATCTTTGAAATCAGATTTTTAATAATAAAAAAATGGGCTAAGTCCCTGGTCTGGCTCGGCCTGGAACTGTGTTGGCCCATGGCGAGCCGACAGTGTGCCCAGGCGCGCGCGCTGTCAGGTTTGAACCTGACGTGCGGGGCCCTGCGGTCAGAGGCTGTGGGCAGCGCGGGGGAGGAGGCTGGGCCACCGATAGGTGGGCCACACCTATCGGGGTCGTCTCTGACCTCTGGCCAGAGAGGAGGAGGAGCACGCCGGCGAGGTTGCCGACGTTCTCAAGCGCCAACAAAGACATGAATGGGTTCGACATGACTCCGCCTACATGCTGTTGGTCAGAACAGCGACGGAAAGGCAGGGGTTCACCGGCGACGAGGAGGCTGCGGCGGAGGAGTTTCGGGAGGTGGTCGAGGAGGTAGCTAGGGGAATAGAAATACTCGGGCAAGTTGGGGGAAAGCTTCCTGGGGTTAAGGGGATCAGTTTGGTGGGTTGAGGGACACATGAGCCGTCGTGTAGCCGGAGATCGACCAGAGCTCCGAGGTGGAGGGGCCTCGGTCGATCTCGAGCACTGGTGCTCGAGTAGCTTGCTGTGGTGGCTAGGGAGGTGCTAGTGGTCGTGGTGAAGCTGTCAAAGGGGTGCTGGAGCGAGGGGAAGGGCTATAAATAGGCCCGTGACGGTGAGCCGATTCGGGAGCGCCGGAGACTCACCGTGGCGTGCATGGGGGTGCATAGAGGGGCTGGGGTCGAAACCACGGTCTCAGGACATGGTTTTGGATTGCCAGAACCATCTGCTACAGAGGGAGAGAGGGAGGAGTCGAGCATCCATGGCCACGCAACCTTGGCCGGTTCTGGTGCGCGCGGGCACGCGTCGCACGAGCTCTAGCACGAGAGAGGAGGGGCCCTGATGGTTGCTCGACGCAGAGAGTTGTCGGGGAAGAGGTTGGACACCTCGGGGGAGGCTGGAACTGGCCGAGAGCGTCGCCCCCACCTCGATGGCTTCCTGTAGTGCGCCCAGAGCACAGTTTTGGCATGCCACGGCATGCTGGTGCGCTCTCACGCACTTTGGACGTGTCTAGCATGTCCTATCATTGGCTGGGATTGTGGCTAGCCATTTGGGTCTCGTGGGAGCTTCGGCTGGTCAAGGGAGACAAGAAATACTGGTGCTGTCAGCCTTGAACTGAAGCTTAAACTGGGGTTTTGGCCTTTCCACTTTGAACCAGTGAGGGTCCTGTTGACTGGGTTTGGATATTAATACTGGCCACCTAATCTATGAGTTTGGAGCAAAGGGGTTGGGTTTAGCTGTGGCTAAGATGGCTTTTTCCCATCTGTCAGAAGGTGCTCGACAGTGGTTTGAGGGGGTTGCACCCCACCACTGGTGCTGCAACTTAACAGGTTTGGGCTTGGTGCTAAAACATGGGGTTTCACCAAGTTTGAGCTCCATTGGACAAGTTTAGCTTTGTAAACTTGAAAACACCTCCATATGACCAGATCTGTCCCTTCCAAAGAGAGATTGGGCAAACTAAGTCCCACAAATCGCATTTTTAATGTGGAACCCTCATTTGAGGAATTAGGCACTCCTGCAAAGTTTCAGCATCTTTGGACAAACTTTGCTATGTAGAGTTGCTCTAACTTCAATCTGGACAGAACGGGTTTTAGGGTTATTTGGGGTCCTTAATCACCTTGGATCAAGGTGAAACTTTATGTGGACACCAAATATGGCTTAGGGATACCACTGGAATTTTCTAGGATTTTATTTAGAATATTACCTTTGGAAATATTTCAAAAGGTCAAAACAGACAGAAATGGTTTCCACGGTTTTATTCAATTAATAAAATATAGAATAAGGTTAAAAATCTTATGTATGGAAAATATATGTCCTTATGATCATCACCAAATTTAATAAGATTTTTCTAAGGCAGAAAAGTATTTTTCCATGTAGGAATACCAATTCTGGCCTCAGAAATGGACATGCAATAAATTTGGAAAACAATTATAAAAATAATTATTTTTGTGGTTTTGGAATATAAAGATAGTTTAAAATCAGATCACCCACTTTGAGTAGAAACCAACCTTCCCATGAAGGACAAGTAGTGCAACTCAAAGTAGGGTTTTACCTTGATCAGAATCAAGTAATGGTTTTTAGAAATAATTCAATATTGTGAAATGGGGTTTTTATCATCACATGATCACCCACACAAGCATACAATGACAATCATGGCACTCACATCATTAGTTTTGAAAAGGTATTAACAAGCTCATATTTTTGCATTACAGAGAATGTGGTAGTAAAAACAGGGTGTGACAGACCTATCCCCCTTACAAGAATCTCGTCCCCGAGATTCCTAGGCTAGGTGCTAAAAAGGTCTGGGAACTCAGACCGGAGATAGTCTTCCCGCTCCCACGTTGCTTCGGCTTCGGTGTCGTTGCTCCACTGAACCTTGAAATACTTGATGGTGCGACTTCTGGTACAACGCTCTACTTCATCCAGAATGCGGATCATCTTCTCGCGGTAGGTGAGATCAGGCTGAACGTCAATGGCCCGATGGTTAATGTCATTGTAAAGATCGAGACGATTTGGCGCTTGAAGACACTTCCGAAGTTGTGACATGTGAAAGACGTTGTGCACACCCGAAAGTTCCGGAGGTAGTTCCAACTGATAAGCAACTTCTCCACGCCTTGTCGTGATCTTAAAAGGTCCAATGAACCTTGGGGCGAGTTTCCCTTTAACGTGGAAATGCTTGGTTCCCTTGAGAGGTGTGACACGGAGGTACACCTGGTCTCCGGGGATGAACTCCACATCCCTACGGTGAGAAAGCATAGCTCTTTTGTTGCGACTTGGATGCCTTTAGATTCTCTCGAACAAGTTTCACCTTCTCTTCTACCTTGTGCAAAACTTCTGGCCCGAAAATCAGCCCTTCACCGGTTTCGGAGCAGTTGAGCGGGGTGCGGCACTTTCATCTGTACAGCACTTTGAATGGGGCCATTTCAAGACTGGACTAGTAGTTGTTGTTGTATGAAAACTTAGCGAGCGGCAGACAGTCTTCCCATTTGGCACCATGCGCCAAGACGCATGCCCGGAGCATATCTTTGAGTATCTGATTCACTCCTCCCGTTTGTGGGTGGAAAGCGGTGTTGACAGAAAGCTTGGTTCCGAGGGCTTCTTGGAACTTTTTCCAAAATCTTGAGGTGAACTGCCTGCCTCGGTCAGATACAATCTCCTTGGGAACTCCGTGAAGGCTTACAATACGCTCAATATAGAGACTAGCCAACTTCTTCCCATCATAAGTGGTGTTGACTGGAACGAAATGGGCCTTTTTGGTCAGATGGTTGACAATGACCCATATAGAGTCATCGTCTCTGCTAGACCTTGGTAAGCCGGTAACAAAGTCCATGCCTATATTGTCCCACTTCCATTCTGGCACCTAGAGAGGTTGTAGCAGTCCGGCAGGTCGCTGATGTTCAGCCTTGACTTGTTGGCACACGTCGCACTTGGCAACAAAAGATGCTATTTTCCTCTTCATCCCATGCCACCAGAATCTTTCTCGGAGATCTTGATACATTTTGGTACCACCGGGGTGAATAGAGTAGGGTGTATCATGTGCTTCCTGTAGGATCAAGTCCTTGAGTTCAGCCTTGTTAGGTACGCATAAAAGTGTCCCAACCCACACTACTCCTTGTCCATCCACCTAGAATCCTAGGGCCTTGCCTTCTTGAATCTTCTTCTTGATGCCTTCAATGTTGTTATGACCCTTCTGGGCTTCCTTGATATCTTCCTCCAGCGTTGGTTTGACTTCGTGGTTAGCTAGTAATCCTGATTCTACTAGCTCCAACCCGAAGTTCTCCAATTCTTCATATAAGGGGGGTTGACTTTCCTTGAGTATGACGTTCAAGGTGTTGGTCTTCCGGCTTAAGGCATCAGCCACTACATTGGCCTTACCGGGGTGATATTGAATGTTGAGGTCATAGTCTTTGATTAACTCCAACCATCTTTGTTGCCTCATATTCAATTCCCTTTGGGTCAAGATATACTTTAGAATTTTGTGGTTGATGTATATTTCACATCGCTTCCCCACAAGGTAATGTCGCCATGTCTTCAGGGCATGCACTACTGCTGCCAATTCGAGATCATGGGTGGCATAATTCTCCTCATGCGGGCGCAGTTGTCATGACAGATATGCCACAACCCTGCCATCCTGCATTAGGACCCCATCGAGTCCGGTCCTTGAGGCATCACAATATATCACAAACTCCTTGTTGATATCCGGAGTGGCCAATACCGAGGCGGTAGTTAATCTCTTCTTCAATTCTTGGAAGCTCGCTTCACACTCCGGCATCCATTTGAACTTCTTGCCTTTCTTCAAGAGTTGAGTCATACAGAATCCTTCTACGAACTTGCGGTAATATGCCATGAGTCTGAGGAAGCTCCTGACTTCCTTCACATCAATTGGCGATTCCCAGTTGGTTACCGTAGTAATCTTGGAGGGATCAACTGCCAATCGACTTGCTATCATGGTATGACCCAAGAACCCAACTTCGTTCAGCCAGAATTGGCACTTGCTGAACCTGGCATAAAGTTGGCGCTCTCTAAGCTTCTCCAATACTAACCTCAAGTGTTGCTCATGCTCTTCCTCGGACTTGGAAAAGATTAATATGTCATCAATGAATACGACGACAAACTTGTCCATGTATTCGATGAAGACCTTGTTCATGAGGTACATGAAGTAAGCTGGGGCGTTAGTCAACCCAAAAGACATGACAGTGCATTCGTACAAACCGTACCGGGTCACGAATGGAGTCTTGGATATGTCTTCGGGTCGGATCTTCAGTTGGTAGTATCCAGATCGGAGGTCGATCTTGGAGAATACCTTAGCTCCATTTAGCCGATCAAACAAGTCTTCAATCTTGGGGAGTGGATACTTGTTCATAATCGTGACCTCATTGAGAGAATAGTAATCGACACAGAGTCTGATAGTCCCATCCTTCTTGGACACGAAGAGAACAGGTGATCCCCAAGGGGACGCACTCGGACGAATAAACCCTTTCCTGAGTTGCTCATCTAGCTGCCTCTTCAATTATCCCAGCTCTTCAGAGCCCATCCTGTAAGGCTTCTTATAGATAGGCCTTGATCCGGGCATGAGCTCAATGATGAACTCGATGTCTCGGTCAGGAGGCATTCTCGGTAGCTCATCAGGAAAGACGTCCGGGTACTAACAGACTATTGGCACTTGATCGAGTTCTACCTCTGACAGGTTGTTAACCCATGGTACTCGAGCGGGTACTGACTCAGAGGCATACTTGACTTTGACCCCTTGGTCGCTTGTCATGGTAATGGCCTTGTTGGCACAGTCCAAGATGCTTTGATGCTTGGCCAACCAATCCATGCCGAGAATTACTTCTGGGCCTTGCGACTTAAGCACAATGAGATTCGCTGAGAAGCTCGTCCCATTGATAACTACCGCGACCTTCCTACATCCTAGGTTGGTCTTCAATACTGCTCCCGGGGTTTGAATTGCCATTTGCTCGCGAAGCAGGGAAGGTTTTAAACCACATTTTTCTGCAAACCTTTGTGTAACAAAAGAATGCGAAGCACCACAATCAAACAATACTATTGTTGGGGTGGAGTTGACGAGGAACGTATCCAGAATGCAGTTCGGGTCTTCTTGCGTTTCTTCTGCGGAGATATGATTAATCCGCCCCTGTTGTGATACTACTGATTGCGGGGAGCCTGATTCCTACAAGGGGCTCCTTGGCCTTGATTTGGCGCATTGGGGCGCGGTGCGTCGGGCTTCTTATTGGGGCACTGCCTGGAATAGTGCCTTGTTTGTTCACATCCAAAACAGGTAACTTGCGCTGGAAGATTGGTCTTGACACCACTTTGTTTGGCGGATTGATTGCTGGCTTCGTGTTGACTTGCTGCTGAGGCTGGTGGTTCTGATGAAATGTTGGATACTTGTACTGCTGCTGCTGATAGTTAGGTCTTGCTGGAGCTAACTTCCATGGGCGTGGCTTCGGGTTACTTGGTCCTCCTCTACCCATTAGCTTGCGCTTACGGTTGTTTTCCATAGCATGACACTTGTCTTCCAACATAAGGGACTTACTAACCAGATCGCTCAAGGTCCGGCATTCACAAACAACCAGCTGATACTGGAGCGACTACTGCGGTCCTTCCATAAAGCGTTCCACTTTAGCGGCCTCAGTGTTGACGTCCTCAGGTGCGTATCTTGATAGGAGTTTCAATTTCTACAAATACTCCTTAACGGATTAACTGCCCTGCCTTAAGGCTCGGAATTCTCGCTTCTTAATGGTCATCATTCCTGGAGGAATGTGGGCAGCGCAGAATCCATCTTTGAACACAGCCCAAGTGACGACTTGCCCTGCTCGCATGATCTGAAATCCATCCCACGAAGCTCTGGCTGTGCCACCGAGACAGTGAGAAGCATAGAGGACCTTCTCATCAACATTAGTGCATTTGACCAATGCGAGGAGGACTTTGATAGTACGGATCCAGTCATCGGCATCCAATGGTTCAGTCGTCTCCGTGAATATGGGTGGAGTGGTTCGCATGAACTTAGAGAGAGTAGAGAGACTATTGCCATTCCCATTCTGCGGTGGGTTGTTCACCAAGGTTTGAGCCACCTGCTGAATAGCGGCATTGTTGGCTTGACGTTCCTGTCGAAGATCTTGAAGTAACTGAGCCATAGTCAAGCTTTCAGGAGGAGGTGGTGGCGGTGGAACATCGTCTTGCTGCTTGTGGTGATCTCCAGCTTGAGCTTCCCCTCCGGTTACCTGTTGCTGACCTGAAGAGGCAGAGCCGGGGTTGCCGAAGGTGCTGTTGCGAGTAACATTCACCATCCTGTCAGGGGAGTAGATAGGTCAATTTGGCGAACTAGCCGAAATCATGAGGGGTGATGCCCTAGTAAAGAGTGGGTCTGGTGTTGTGCTAGTGTGAAATTTTTAAGCCAAAGGTTTTGAAAGAGCTAATGCACTAGATTAAAACAGGCGATGTAGTCACTCACAAGATACCTAAGGCAGATTGCGACTTGCATCCAACATGCTTACACAACACTCATGGTTCATTGAACCGATACATGAACTCCTACGCTCGGGGAGTAACTCCTAATTGCCTACGTTACTAATACTAAGCGGCAGACTGCATGGTCTCATAAGCGGGTTCTGCGGGATCTTTGTCTTCATCTTCATCAGTGCCTCCCTTCCTTGAAGGAGTAGGGGAAGGAAGCAGACCATCACGGCGTCTCTTGGTTGGCGAGGTAGCGAAAAGCTCGGTGTACTCTTCCACGGTCAGGCGACGACTCTGAAGAGGAGTGACCTGAAGCGGTGGTATTCCTCCTCGGAAAGCGAAGCCAGGTAGTCCTACGGGTGCTCCTTCCTTCTTAACCTTGCGGTTCTTCATCTTCTCCGTGTGAAGCAGATCCTTGACTTGTTGCAGCTCATGGCAAATCCTAGTTGACTCCTGGATCAAAAATTGCGTCGAAGTGTCAGAGGAGAGACTGAAGTTGGTCTGAAACCTTAGTGGAGTCCCTTCCTCGGAACATGGGTCGAGTGTCCAACTCTCGTCTACCCCATACATAACAAAGGATAGGTGACGAGTAGCTGGCTCGTCAGCCATCTCGAGAAGGAGGTCGTGGAGTCGCACGAGCACCTCTCGTGCTGCGGTCTCCACTGCTAACATGAGATCCTCCATCTATGGTCCTTCAAAGAACCAGCTAGTAGCAGAGTCATTAGCCTTCACTATCACATCCACGTGATATTCCGTAGTGTCCGCGTTGACCCAGTGCTCGTGGTAGAGGAAGATGGGCATGCGGCATACTTGACACTTCTCGAGGCTATCGCTCAAAAGTAAAGGAAAGCCCATCTCCAGAAGCATCTCAGGTACGGCGGCCATCTACAAGATGTAGAGGAGAGAGTTAGAATGTTTTTAGTGGGTGCTGAATCTGATGTTAAGGTCTATGTGCACTAGTTGTCTCGGCTATCGTCCATGCTACCTAAGGCTTCCTATAGTCAGGATGGCTCTGATACCAGCTCTGTGGGGACCCCGACTTACGAGTCGAGATCGCCATGCTCAGTGATCCCAGAGATCAATGCTCACCGAACATAGATACCGAATACAAGAGTCTTACATCCAAGTAATGATTTATTACAACACATGACCAAATGGTTAGGTTCACAAAGTAGGGACTAAGGCCAAATCATACTGATACAACTAATAGCGGAAATCATAGGGGCTAAGCCAGTGCCCATGCCATCAATCCTACACCGACAGGCATTCTCAGTTGGAAGCGTCCTAGTTCGCAGGGGCGTCTCCGAAGACGTACTCATCTCCAGACTCCGGTCCTTCCATGTCTAGTCAATACCATAACCAGTGGAAACCCAATGAGTATTTTGAATGTACTCGCAAACAGCCCATGATATGAACAATGGAAGTGAAGAATAACATTATCAAGCATCTTTGGGGGAATTCATCGGGGTGGATTGATCATGAATATGCATCAAGTTAAAGAATTACTTTCTAAGATTAGGTTACACATATCAATATACTTGTCGAGGGCTGAACCATCCGGGCTCACCCTATAGGCCATGTCACCAAACTTGGTCATATCATTACTTCCATAACAACACCTTTTTAACACATCTCACACACACTTGGTTTATGCGGAAACAACAGGACATAGTTTAAGCAGGATTACCCAACTGTCGTTGACCGTGGACATGGCTATTCGAATAGTTTTACACTCTACAGAGGTAGTATGCTGGACCCACGAGATCCGGGAAACTTCCGTGTCATCCACAACTTGCGGTATATAACATACCCGAGATAACTACCCGATCAATGCCTTTCCCCCGACGATACTAGACAAAGAGGTCCACTCGGTTGGTACCCATCCCACATGTGATACGTCTTACGAGCACCGACTCTGGACAGTATCCACCATGCGGGGACCAACGGTGTTCATAGAACTCATAAAAATGGCATAGTCGTCCTACCTGGCACGACCCCATCATGAGAGTGACCACACATCACCCCCGCCACTAGTAATGTGGCTCTTTGCTAGCACCGACCAGAGTAATCAACATAGCCCCGTCCCATAAGGGGTAATGTGGTCGTACTGGTAAGGTTGGTACGGTCGACAAATCATAAATCTAACCCCATTTCCGAAACCATACTCACTCAAAATACCCGGTGCACCACTTCACCAAAAGTGGCCACCTAACTCATCATCACCCTCCGACATTAGTGACACCTGATGGGGTTTTCATAAACTCTTGATTTATACCAAAAACATCCTCATGCTATTTACTCTAGCATTACTTGTCAACAAGATAATAGCGTGATCCTAAAAAGGGGTAGGATCAAGCTCAATGCATATGCTCCGGAGGAGCCATCGGTAACATCACATCAAATGATTTACCGGCACTTATGATCATATGCAACGGAAATACTTGCTATCTTAACATGCAATGTAACATATGCTTAGTCATGGTCAGAGGGCTGCTTGCCTTGGTCAGCTAGGTATCCGGGGCTTCGGAGTCTTCCACTCCGATTCCCTCGTCACACAGATTTTCTATCGTCGAGAAAAGAATAAATAAGAAATAGCTCACTCAGAAACAGATCACAAAGTTATTTTAAAATTGTTCTACGTTACTGATAAATCTAAGTTATCATTTTGAAAAAATATTTGCCTCAAATTTACATGAAGGAACATTTTTAAAATTAACCAAACAGAAGAAAAACTATTCCACTTTAGTCCTTTTAATATTGCAAATAGAATAGTTGTTTGAAAAATTCATCCAATCATCTCATTAAATACTACATATTTTTAGAAGAATAAGAGTGGAAAAAATTATATTTTTACAGTGGATAAATATTTTTATAAAAATCTTTGAAATCATATTTTTTAAAATAAAAAAAATGGGCGTAGTCCTTGGCGTCGCTCGGCCTAGAATTGGGCTGGCCCATGGCCAGCCGACAGCATGCCCAGGCGCGCACGGCGTTAGGTTTGAACCTGACGTACGAGGCCCTGCGGTCAGCGGCTGTGGGAAGCGCGGGGGAGGAGGTTGGGCCACCGACAGGTGGGGCACACCTGTCGGGGTCGTCTCCTACCTCTGGCCGGACAGGAGGAGGAGCACGCCGGCGAGGCTGCCGACGTTCTCAAGCCGCAACACAGACAGGAATGGGTTCGACATGACGCCGCCTACCTGCTGGAGGTCGGAACAACTATGGAGAGGCAGGGGTTCGCCGCCGACGAGGAGGCCGCGGCGGAGGTCTTTCGGGAGGTGGCCGAGGAGGTAGCTAGGGGCACGGAAATGCTCGGGCGAGTTGGGGGAAAGCTTCGTGGGGTTAAGGGGATCAGTTTGGTGGGTGGAGGGACGCAGGAGCCGTCATGTAGCCGGAGATCGACCGGACCTCCGAGGCTGGCTAGCTTGCTCGGGTGGCTAGGGAGGTGCTAGTGGTCGTGATGATGCTATCTGAGGGGTGCTGGAGCAAGGGGGAGGGCTATAAATTGGCCCGCAACGGTGAGCCGATTCGGGAGCGCCGGTGACTGACCGTGGCGCGCATGGGGTGCAGAGAGGGGCTGGGGTCGAAACCATGGTCTCAGGGCATGGTTTTTGACTGCCAGAACCATCTGCTTCAAAGGGAGAGAGGGAGCAGTCGAGCATCCGTGGGCGTGCAACCTTGGCCGGATCTCGTGCGCGCGGGCACACGTCGCACGAGCTCTATCGCGGGAGAGGAGGGGCCCTAATGGTTGCTCGACGCAAAGGGTTATTGGGGAAGAGGTTGGACACCTCGGGGGAGGCTGGAACTGGCCGAGAGCGTCGCCCCCTTCTCGGTTGCTTCCTGTAGCGCGCCTAGAGTGCAGTTTTGGCATGCCCCGGCATGCTGGTGCGCTTTGAGGCACTTTGGACGTGTCTAGCATGTCCTAGCACTGGTTGGGAGTGTGGCTAGCCGTTTGGGTCTTGTGGGAGCTTCGGCTGGTCAAGGGAGACAAGAAATACCGGTGCTGTCAGCCTTGAGCTGAAGCTTAAACTGGGGTTTTTGGCCTTTCCACTTTGAACTAGTGAGGGGCGTGTTGACTGGGTTTGGGTATTGATACTGGCCACCTAATCTATGAGTTTGGAGCAAAGGGTTGGGTTTAGCTGTGGCTAAGATGGTTTTTTCCCATCTGTCTAAAGATGCTCGATAGTGGTTTGAGGGGGTTGCACCCCACCACTGGCGCTGCAACTTAACAGGTTTGAGTTTGGTGCTAAAACATAGGGTTTCACCAAGTTTGAACTCCATTGGACAAGTTTAGCTTTGTAAACTTGAAAACACCTCCATATGACTAGATCTGTCCCTTCCAAAGAGAGTGTGGGCAAACTAAGTCCTACAAATCCCATTTTTGGTGTGGAACCCTCATTTGAAGTATTATGCACTCCTGCAAAGTTTCAGCATCATTGGACAAACTTTGCTATGTAGAGTTGCTCTAACTTCAATCTGGACACAAGGGGTTTTAGGGTTATTTGTGGTTCTTAATCACCTTGGATCAAGGTGAAACTTTATTTGGACACCAAATATGGCTTAGGGATACCTCTGGAATTTTCTAGTATTTTATTGAGAATATTCCCTTTGGAAATATTTCAAAAGGTCAAAACAGACAGAAATGGTTTCCAGGGTTTTATTCAATTAATAAAATATAAAATAGGGTTAAAAATCTTATGTATGGAAAATATATGTCCTTCTGATCATCACCAAATTTAATCAGATTTTCCTAAGGCAGAAAAGTATTTTTCCATGTAGGAATACCAATTCTGGCCTCGGAAATGGACATGCAATTAGATTAGGAATACAACTATAAAAATAATTATTTTTATGGTTTTGGAATATAAAGATACTTTAAAATCAGATCACCAACTGTGAGTACAAACCAACCTTGCCATGAAGGACAAGTAGTGCAACTCAAAGTAGGGTTTTACCTTGATCAGAATCAAGTAAAGGTTTTTAGAAATAATTCAATATTGTGAAATGGGGTTTTTATCATCACATGATCACACACACAAGCATACAATGACAATCATGGCACCCACATCATTAGTTTTGAAAAAAGTTTTAACAAGCTCGGATTTTTGCGTTACAGAGAATGTGGTAGTAAAAACTGGGTGTGACATTGGATCATGTTTATTGCAATACGATTACTCATTTAAAGAGAATAATGGTTACTTTGTTTACTTGAATAATACCTTCAATGCTCATGCACCTAATATGAATGGTTTGTTGAATCTCGATCGTAGTGATACACATGTTCATAATATTAATTCCAAAAGATACAAAGTAGTACTGATAACACCACTTACTTGTGGCACTGCCGCTTAAGTCATATGGGTATAAAATGCATAAAGAAGCTAAATGCATATGGATTGTTTAGACTCACTTGATTTTGAATCACTTGAGATATGCAAATCATGCCACATGGGCAAGATGACTGAAAGCCTCGTTTTCAGTGAGATGGAACGAGCAAGCGACTTGTTGGAAATAATACATTTTGATATACGTAGTGTAATGAGTGTTGAGGCACACACTGGATATCATTATGTTAGTACTTCACTAATGATTTGACTAGATAACAGTGTATTTGCTTTATGAATTACAAGTATGAAATATCGAGAAGTTCAAGAAATTTTAGAGTGAAGTTGAAGATCGTCGTGACAAGACGATAATATGTCTACGATGTGATCGTTGAGCTAAATATATATCTGAGTTGCAAGTTTGGTAAAATTTGATACAATGTGAAAAAAATTCACCACTCATGCCACCTGGAACACCATAGTGTGATGGTGTCTGAACATCATAGCCATGTCGTATTGGATATGGTGCATGCTATGATCTCTCTTATCGAATTACCACTATAGTTTTTTGGTTAGGCATTAGAGACAACCGCATTCACTTTAAATAGGACACCACGTAATTCCGTTGAGATGACATCGTATGAAGTATTGTGTGGAAAACCTAAGCTGACATTTCTTAAAAGTTTGGGGCTGCGACGCTTGTGTGAAAATTTTTTTAGCCGGATAAGCTCGAACCCAAAACGGATAAGTGCATATTCATAGGATACCCAAAACAGTTGGGAATACCTCATGTCTCAGATCTGAAAGCAAAGTCCTTGTTTCTAGAAAAGGGTCTTTCCTCGAGGAAGAGATTCTCTCGAAATAATTGAGTGGGAGGATGGTGGAAACTTGACAAGGTTACTGAACCATCACTTTAATGAGTAGTAGGGCGCAGGAAGATGTTCCTGTGGCGCTTACACCATTTGAAGTGGAAGCCAATGGTGGTCATCATGAAGCTTCAGATCAAGTTACTTCCAAACCTCGTAGGTCGACAAGGACACACACTACTCCAGAGTGGTATGGTAATCCTGTCTTGGAGGTCATGTTGCTAGGACAACAATGAACCTACGATCTATGGAGAAGCGATGGTGGGCCCGGATTCTGACAAATGGCTGGACGCCATGAAATCCGAGGGAGGATCCATGTATGAAAATAAAGTGTGGACTTTGGAAGAACTACTTGATAGTCATAAGACTGTTGAGTACGGATGGATCTTTAAAAGGAAGACGGACGATGATGGTAAATGTCACCATTAAGAAAGCTCGACCTGTCGCCAAGATTTTTCCGACAAAGTTCAAGGATTTGACTACGATGAGACTTTCTCACCCGTAGCAATGCTAAAAGTCTGTTGGAATTATGTTAGCAGTTGCTCCATTATTTATTATGAAATCTTGTAAATAGGATGTCAAAACATTGTTTCCTCGACGGTTTCCTTGATGAAAGGTTGTATGTGATACAACTTGAAGGTTTTGTCAATCCTAAGCATGCCGACAAGTATGCAAACTCCATAGATTCTCCTATGGATTGGAGAAAGCACCTCGGAGATGGAATATACGCTTTGATCAGATGATCAAAGCTTTTGGGTTTATACAAGGTTTATGAGAAACTTGTGTTTCCAAGAAACTGAGTGGGAGCACTATAGAATTTCTCATGACTATATGTGGTTGACATATTGTTGGTAGGAAACGATGTAGAATTTATGGATGGCATATATGGTTGTTTGAAAATTATTTTTCAAAGGAAAACCTGAATTAAGTCTACTTGAACATTGAGCATCAAGATCTATGGATATAGATCAAGACGCTTGATAAAACTTTCAACGAATGCATACCTTGACAAGTTTTCGAAGGAGTTCAAAGTAGATCGGCCAAAGAAGGATTTCTTGGCTGTGTTGTAAAGGTGTGAAATTTGAGTAATACTCAAAGCTCGACCACGACAGAAGAAAGATTAAGGACAAAGGTCGTCCCCTATGCCTTAGCCATGAGCTCTATAGTATGACATGCTCTGTACCACACCTGATGTGTGTCTTGCCATGAGTCTATCAAGGGGTAAAAAGAGTAATACATGAATCGATCGTTGGACAATAGTCAAAGTTATCCTTAGTAACTAGTGGACTCAGGATTTTTTTCTCGATTATGGAGGTGATGAAAAACTCGTCATAAAGGGTTACGTCGATGCAAGCTTTGACACTAATCCGGATACCTCTGAGTAGTAATCCAGATTCATATAGTAGAGCAGTCGTTGGAATTGTTCCATGTTAAGCATGGCCGTAAGATCTACAGAATGACATAGAGATTTGGAAAGTACACACGGATCTGAACGTTTCGAACCCGTTGACTAAAAACCTCTCTCAGAAGCGAGACATGATGACCCTAGAACTATATGGGTGTTAGATTAATTGCAATCACATAGTGATGTGAGCTAGATTATTGACTCTAGTGCAAGTGGGAGACTGTTGGAAATGTGCCCTAGAAGCAATAATAAATTGGTTATTATTATATTTACTTGTTAATGATAATCTTTATTATCCATGCTAGAATTGTATTGATTGGAAACTCAAATACATGTGTGGATACATGGACAATATATTGTCCCGAGTGATCCTTTGAAGGATAGCTCGTTGATCAAAGATGGTCCTGGTTTCCTAGACATAGACATGAGATGTCGTTTGATAACGGGATCACATCATTAGGAGAATGATGTGATGGACAAGACCCAAACTATGAATGTAGCATATGCTCGTGTCAGTTTATTGCTACTGTCTTCTGCATGTCAAAGTATATGTTCCTATAGCCATGAGATCATGCAACTCCCGGACACCGGAGGAATACCTTGTGTGTCAAATGTGGCAACGTAACTGGGTGATTATAAAGGTGCTCTATTGGTATCTCCAAGGGTGTCTATTGGGTTGGTGTGAATCAAGACTGGGATTTGTCACTCCATATTACGGAAAGGTATCTCAGGGCCCACTCGGTAATGCAACATCATATCAAACCTTGCAAGCAATGTGAATAAGGAGTTAGTCACGTGATCTTGTATTATGGAAAGAGTAAAGAGACTTGCGAGTAATGAGATTGAACTAGGTATAGGGATACCAACGATCGAATCTCAGGCAAGTAACATACCGATGGACAAAGGGAACAATATACGATATTAAGTGAATCCTTGACATAGAGGTTCAACTATAAAGATCTTCATAGAATATGTAGGAGCCAATATGGGCATCCATGTCCCGCTATTGGTTATTGAGCCGAGAGTATCTTAGGTCATGTCTACATAGTTCTCGAACCCACAGGGTCTGCACACTTAAGGTTCGGTGATGTTTCGGTATTATTGAGTTATGTGTCTTGGTAACCGGAAGTTGTTTGGAATCCCGGATGAGATCCCAGACGCACGAGGAGCTCCGGAATGGTCCGCATGTAAAGATTTATGTATAGGAAGTACCATTTTGGTCACGAGAAAGGTTTCGTCTATTTTCGATAGTGTACCGGGGATGTCGGGATGGCCATCGGGAGGCGTCACCCACTCTCGGAGGCCACATGGGCCTTAGTGGGTTAGACGAGCCAGCCCCAAGAGGCCTTGCGGCCAACAGGTGGGGGAATGCAAAAAAACCCAAAGGAGGGGATATTTCCATGTAGGTGAGGAATCCTACTTCTAGTAGGATTGGAGGTGGACTCTTTCACCTTCACCTATTCGACCGAACCCAAGGAAGGGTTCTTGGCTGCCTCCTCCCCTCCCTCCCTCCTATATACACTAAACTAATTGAGGGCAGCCCTAACCCTAATAAGCCATGTGGTGCCCTTTCTCTAGGCCATTTTCTCCTCTAGATTAGTTCAGTAAAGCTTGGTGAAGCCCTGCTGGATTATTTCACCACCACCACCACGCCGCCGTGCTGGAGAACTCATCTAGTTCTCCGCCCCTCTTGTTGGATCAACAAGGCGGAGATCGTCATCAAGTTGTACGTGTGCTAAACATGGAGGTGCCCTCTGTTTGGCACTAGATCTGGATGGATCGTGATGGGATCGCTGGACGGATCATGATGACACTACTGGAAAACAGTTATTTGCCATCTGCTGGCTGATGGCAAAGACCCTCTTTGCCATCAGCTACCAGAAATCAGACGGCAAAGAGCAGGCTGATGCCAAAGGTACTATTTGCCATCAGCCAGCTCTTTGCCGTCTGCCAGCTCAAGGCAAAGAGCATGCAGGCAGACGACAAAGAGGGTGGGCGGCCCACCCCGCAGCCCCTCTCACCCCCTAATGGCCTCTTTCTTTGTCGTCTGATTTTCTCCTCTGTGCCGTCGGGAGGCGGACGGCAAAGACGGTGCCCCCCTAACGGTCGTTAGCCCCACCCCCACGCACCTCTCTCTCCCCCTAACGGCCACCCCGACACCCTCTCACCCCCGACACCACCACCGCCGCCGCGCCCTCCTCCGGCCTCCCTGCGCCGCCCTGCGCCCTCCTCCTCCCCAGCCGCCCTGCGCCCTCCTCCTCCCCGGCCGCCCTGCGCCCTCCTCCTCCCCGGCAACCCTGCACCCTCCTCCACCACCGCCCTGCACCCCCTCCTCCACCCCGGCCGCCCTGCAACCTCCTCCATCGCTGCCCTGCGCCCCCTCCTGCTCCCTGGCCGCCCTGCACCATCCTCCACCGCCGCCCTATGCCCCCTCCTCCACCCCGACACCCCTCTCTCGCACCCCCGACACCACCACCGCCGCCGCGCCCTCCTCCGGCCTCCCTGCCCCACTGCCGCCGCCGCCGACGCCACCCCCACCCCACCGCCGCCGCCCTCCTCGCACCCCTCACCGTGCCCCTCCTCCCCCTGCTGCCCTCCTCCCCGTGCGGCCTCTCCTCCGCCTGCGGCCCTCCTCCCCCTGCGGCCCTCCTTCGGTTAGTTTTTCTTCTTCTTTTTTTAGTAGTTTTTGTTTAATTAGTTATATGTTTTAGTGATGTTTTGGCTTAGTTTTAGTTTAGTTTAGGTTCAGTTTTAGTTTAGGTTTAGTTAGGTTAGTTTCCTGTTTAGTAAAGGAGAAAAGGAGAATAAAAAGAAGGAGAAAGGAGAAGAATAAGAAGGAGAAAGGAGAAGAAGAAGAAGTAGAAAGGAGAAGAAGAAGAAGGAGAAAGGAGAAGAAAAAAATAAGAAGAAAAAGGAAAAGAAGAAGAAGGAAAAGGAAGGGAATGAGAAGAAAGAAGAAGAAGAAGAAGAAGAAGAAGAAGAAGAAGAAGAAGAAAAATAGGAGAGGAAGAGAAGAATAAGAGGAAAAAAGAAAAAAAGAAGAAGAAGAAGAAGAAGAAGAGAAGAAGAAAAGAAGAAGAAGGAGAATAAGAATAAGAGGAAAAAAGGAAAAAGAAAATAAGAAGAAGCAGAAGAATAAGAAGAAGAAGAAGAAGAAGAAGAGAAGAAGAAAAGAAGAAGAAGGAGAAGAAGAATAAGAGGAAAAAAGAAAAAAGAAAATAAGAATAAGAATAAGAAGAAAAAGAAGAAGAAGAAGAGAAGAAAAGAATAAGAAGAAGAAGGAAAAGAAGAAGAAGGAAAAGGAAGGGAAGGAAAAGAAAGAAGAAGAAGAATAAGAAAAATAGGAGAGGAAGAGAAGAATAAGAGGAAAAAAGAAAATAAAAAGAAGCAGAAGAAAAAGAAGAAGAAGAAGGGAAGTAAACAAGAAGAAGGAGAAGAAGAATAAGAGGAAAAAAGAAAAAATAAGAATAAGAATAAGAAGAATAAGAAAAAGAAGAATAGGAAGAAGAAGAAGAAGAAGAAGAGAAGAAAAAGAAAAGAAGAAGAAGGAGAACAAGAATAAGAGGAAAAAAGAAAAAAGAAAATAAGAAGAAGAATAACAAGAAGAAGAAGAAGAAGGAGAAGAAGAATAAGAGGAAATAAGAAAAAAGAAAATAAGAATAAGAATAATAATAAGAATAAGAAGAATAAGAGGAAAAAAGAAAAAAGAAAATAAGAGTTAGGTCACATATATTTTGATTATCTTATAAAAACATCATATTTGTGTTGATCGGGTGAATTTCAATGTGCAGTTGTTCGACGACCTCCACGTGCGTTGGACGAGCTCCGCCCCTACGTTTGTTGGTGAGCACAAATGACTTCTCCTCCTACCACCTTAATTTTCTCTGTCCCGGTCTTCGTGCCGATGAAACTTGCTAGCTATATATAGGTTTCTTCAATCATGAGTATGCGTGACTAGTATGCGTCTCCCGTTCGAAATGGCGACATCTATAAATATGCAAGTCTTTGCATGTTTATAACCGCCATCCTTTCGAATTGTCCAAAATTATCCATGGACAACCCGAGTATGTGTAGATTGGGCTCGTTTTCCTGTATGCTATGCTCTGGATCCGATGCGGAATTTCATCAGTGCCTCCCTGTTGTTCTCCGGATGCACATCCTCTCTGTTTATTGCGGAGACGTGTATGAGGAGAACAGCGCCCCGTGTCCTGGATGCGACAACTATAAAAAGACGATAGAGGTTGTAATGATTAAACACCTGCAGAGGAGGGGTTTTAAGCCTAATTATACGGTGTGGACATTTCATGGTGAGTCTATATAACGCACAAGAGCTGAGGTGGTCCGTCATCGCACGAACGAGCATGGTACCAGGATCGAAGACATGGTGCAAGACTTTGATGATGCTCGGGATTCGGAAGATGAGATGTAGGAATCTGCAAAGGCCTTTTATGAAATGTTGGAGTCTTCAAAACGTCCTCTCCATGAGTACACTGAGCTCTGTCAGCTGGATGCAATTGCACAAGTAATGGCTCTGAAGGCTCAGTTCAACTTGGGAAGAGAATGCTATGACGCGATGATGACACTATTTGGACACTTCCTACCCAAAGGCCATGTCATGCCTGCAAACCTGTACCAGTCGAACAAAATACTTCGTGTACTTAAGATGCCCTATGAGAAGATAGATGCATGTGAGGAAGGATGTGTCTTATTTAGGAAGGAGTATGCGCCCTTGGACTATTGTCCCAATTGTGAGTCTTGCATGTATCTTGTGGTAGACAACGGTATGGGTGAGAAGAGGCAGACCAAAATCGCAGGTAGTGTTATTCGGTATATGCCAATCATACCAAGACTTCAATGTCTTTTCATGGTCGAAGAGACAGCCAGACAGATGACATGGCACAAATTGGACAAAAGAACCGAACTAGATGCAGATGGGAATAAGATGATGGTACACACATCGGATGGGGAAGCGTGGAAACATTTCAATGGATTGCATGAGGATAAAGCGACAGATCCAAGGAATCCTCGAGTCTGCGCCGCCACAGATGGTTTTAATCCCTTCGGCATGACGGCAACCCAATACAGTAGTTGGCCTGTATTTGTCATTCCACTCAATCTTCCCCCCGGCCAGATTATGCAAAGAAAGAACATATTTCTGACGTTGGTAATTCCAGGGCCCAATTATCCGGGGAATAATATGAATGTGTACCCGAAACCGCTTAAGGATGAATTGGAAGAAGATTGGGATAATGGGGTCAAGACATACGATGCCGCTACAAAAGAAAACTTCAAAATGCATGTGTGGTACATGTACTCTATGCATGACTTGCCAGCATATGCGCTATTCTCTGGATGGTGTGTGCATGGAAGGTTCCCATGCCCCCAATGCAAGGTAGCTCTTCAGTTTCATTGGTTGCAGGAGGGTCGGAACTATTCTTGCTTTGACTTGCATAGATCGTTCCTGGATCTTGACCATCAGTTCAGAAAAGACAAGAAGAACTTTACCAAAGGTAAAGTTTTCAAAAACATGGCACCACCTGCGTTGACAGGCCAGCAGATCCTGGATTAGTTAAACGCCCTCGAGCCTGATCCAGAGCGTCCAGGGTATTTCAAGGGGTATAATTCAAAACACGCCGGACTCACAAGCCATGCTTCTGGGATCTGCCTTACTTCAAAGACCTCCTTCTTCCACACAATATCGACATGATGCACACTGAAAAGAATATCGGAGAGGCTATTTTTGGTACATTGTTTGACATAGATGCGAAGAGAAAGGATAATACTAAGGCTAGAGTCGATCAAGAGACACTATGTCATAGACCGTTACAAAACATGCGAGAAGGCAAAGGAAATCAGAAGTGGTCGAAGCCAAAGGCCTGGTTCAATCTTGGAAGGCCAGCTATGAGGGAAATTATCTTGTGGGTCAAAATGCACTTGATGTTCCCCAATGGGTATGCAGCGAATCTAAAGAGGGGAGCGGGTATTGAAAAATTAAAAATCTTTGGTTTCAAGAGTCATGATTGGCACATATGGCTAGAGCGGGTAATGCCGGTGATGTTACGTGGCTTTATTCCTGAGGATGAATGGCTAGTACTGGCGGAGCTGAGCTATTTCTTTCGTGTTCTTTGTGCGAAAGAATTGTCGCCTGGCGTGGTAGAAGACATGGAGGAGTTTGCACCGGAGTTGTTGTGCAAGTTAGAGAAGATCTTTCCACCGGGCTTCTTTAATCCAATGCAGCATTTGATTTTACATCTACCGACTGAGGCAAGATTGGGTGGGCCCGTGCAAGATCGTTGGTGCTATGCAACTGAGAGGATGCAAAAGACCCTTCAAGCTAAATGTAAAAATAAGTGTAGAATTGAAGCATCGATGGCTGAGGCATTCATTACTAAGGAGGTGGCAAACTTTGTGACAACACACTACGAAGCCAAAAATCATCATTTGCATAATCCGAAGCCTGGGCACAATGAGGCAGACCCTAAAAAGGTGGGTCCAACCTCAGCCCATTCAAAGGGAAGCTCGCACCAGCCGGTGGTTTGAAACCAATAACGTTGGATGTCGAAGAATGGCGGGATATTTCGTTGTATATCTTCAACAACCTAACAGAAGTGCGGCCGTACATCGAGTGAGTTCTCAGCACATTTTCCCATAATTTCTAATTCATTTGAACTGCTCTTATTCCCGGATATTTCAAACAGCCGTTACCTCACCAAATTCTCGAATGGACCGGTGATCGAAAATGATTCCGTCGAAGAGTATGAGCTTCTGTCAAAGACAGGAGGCGGCTATCCCGGTTTCATCTCTTGGTTCAAACAAACGGTAATTATCAATTATGGACCATTTCATTCTTGGTCTAACTTGCGGCTAATGCAACAATCGTTTCGTATTAAACTTGTAGGGTAATTCAGAGTCTATGGACGCCGAATTGAGACAAGTCGCTAATGGTTTTGACTATAAGGTCTGTTCATTTGAGAAATACAACATCAACGGGTATCTCTTTCGTACCTTTGGCAAAGAGCTATCTATGCCCGACCGGAAATCTACAAATTGTGATCTCTCTGCTATCGGCGAAGGTGTTATCGAGTATTATCGAAGAGTTGAAGCAATTTATGAACTTCAATTCTATGGTGAAAACCCACCGAACGTCGTAGTCTTCAAATGTTATTGGTTCCAGCCGAAGAAGACTAGAAGGACTCATGAACATATAGGACTAGTCGAAATCAATCCAAACACCCATTTAGATGTTCCCGATGTCTATATTATGGCTCAACACGCGACCCAAGTTTTCTATCTACCGTGGGCATGCCAAACGGAAAAGAATCTGGAAGGTTGTCATGTTGTTTATGAAGTGCCGCCACATGTCAGACCACCTCTCCCAAATGAACAGGATTATGAACCTCACATTAACCCAGACACATATGATGGAGAATTCTTCCAAGAAACACGTCTTTCCAAGAAACATTTCAAGAACCGCCGTGCTTCACCCAAGAACATGGAAGTAGACAGCGACAATGAATCCGACTCCAGCCCTGAGCCGGAACCAGAAGACCTGGAACTCGTAGAGGTTACTGATGCGGATGACCTGTCAATGCTTCAACGATTAAAGGAAGGCCTTTCACAACTTCATGCCGTTGAACCCGACGAGCACGTCATTCATGAAGAAATGCGTGATAGTGATGATGATGATGCATTTATTGATGATGCTTATTAGTTTGTAAGATTTACAACTTAAATTATATATATATTAATCTTTATTATTCATGTACATATTATTATTCATGTCAGTTATTCAATTTTTTTATGTTGTACTAATTGCTTTTAATCTTTATCATGGCAGGTCACCAGGTGTGGAAAGATGGTGGGCGCTGGTCCAGATCGCACGACGAGTTCTTCCGAGGCGCCCCGCACGAGGGGTAGTACTTCCCTTCCACCCCTATCTCTCCGTAGAGCCTTGGCAGACAGTCTGTCGACACCACCCGTGGGTTCTTCTTCGTTGGCTGCATTGCCCACTGGGAGAGGTGGTGGCCGCGGAAGATCCAGGAGGACTGTTGAGCCGTTCTCGCCACCACCACCAGCTCATTCACCCGGACATGGGACTACTATGGTCCACCCATTTGCGGAGGAGGCTACGGGGACTCCGTTCCAGGAGCCTGTTGTTGACGGGCATTCGTACCATGAGACTCCGGTCCAGGAGCAGCCTCGGGTCGAGGTGCATTCGGCCCAGGAGCAGCCGGAGGAGACTACGGTTCCGGAGGCTTCACCCGACATGGAGAGGCCCGGATGGGAGGCCTGACCGGATCGTACCGAGTTGCCGGATTGGACCAAGGGTCCGGGTGGCTCAGGGGGCGAGAATGGCGGGGATGAGCTTACAGATAGTGAGGGAGATGTGCAGGTGGACAGGGCCACCGTGTACAAGCGTGGTAGTACATGTCTCCTGGTCGCGCCGGCTACCCGCGAGCAGAGTCCGGTGATTAAACCTGAAGGAGATAGGTAAGTACATTTACTCTTTTTTTATCTTTTGCCTTCAAGTTTGTTCAAATATCTAATGCGTTGACCTTATCATACTGCAGGGGATGGGTACACCCTCTTGAAGTCCGCAGGCCGAACTCCATCCTTGGTGTGCTTTGCCGGACAAATTTCCCAGGGTTTGTCACGTTGCGTCGTGAGGGTCAGGTTCCTACAGTACGATTTTCCTGGGAGCACTACCAGGCTGCGCAGGCCCCACGGGAGGTGATTATACATGGTGTCTTGTGCCACATGAGGGCCGAGATGGTAATCAAGAGCTTTTGGGTAAATTATCCTTTTACAGAATCTAAAATTAACAATATAGCTAATTATTGTACTAATCGGTGTTTTCACGTTTGATTGCAGATCTTATATAGGTGTGAGGATGGATATGAGGAGGACGCGGCGAGGGTTCTCGAGGTCGAGTGTAGGCGGTTACTACAGAACTTGCGCCACGAGGCTCGGCCGCAGGCTATTCGAGATTACTACGCCACGCGTGGTATTAAGAAGCAGAAGAAGGATTGCCGCGGAAAGTTTCTGAAGAAGGAGCAATACATGAAGGTAATTACCTATTCTTAAGTCCTTCTACGTAGTTTTCTTGATTTCATTCATAGGCGTAGCGCTGAAAATTCTTTCTAATAACTTACACGTGCCCCCGAGATGGTGTGCGGATAAGATGGATTGTTGGGAGGATTTGGTTGATGAGTGGTGCACACGCCGCTGGCGAGCCATCCACGAGAATGCGAAGGATCGGCGTAGCCAAATGGCTGGTGTGCCACACCATCAAGGCAGCGCCAACTTACTTCAGTTTGGACGAAATTGGGTATGTGATTTGCTTCATGATTCATGCAATTCATTCTTGATGCTAACATTTTGTTCCTCTCTTTTAGGCGCATCACAATAAGACGGAGATGCCACACTTGTACGACCTTTATGGCATGGCCCATACTACCTCGTACAAGAAGGCGAAGGCATTCTCTGTATGATCCCAATAACTTCACCAACATATCATCCCACCAGAAGCTCGTGTCATACAAGGACGCGGGGAAGGCTACGAAAGGGGATGACTTTAACCCTAGCCACGAACCTTTGGATCCAGAGCTGGTGATGATATCTGGTGGCGGGAGGCCCCATGGCTCGATAGCCATTGGAGATGGGATAATATGTTGTCCACTCACTCTCCATGAGATCAAGGCGCGCCAGTCGAGCAGCTGTCCTAAGATAATGCGTCGTCCACGGCCAGTTGAACTTGCCATCGATGTTAGTTGTACGGACTAAGAACACTTTCATCCATTTCATTATATGTGTCACCATAGATCATTACTCTGGTAATGAGGAATGGTGTTTCAGGCTACTCTTCAGAAAGAGAGATTGGCAAACCAGGCTGCTCTTGAGAAAGAGAGATTGGCAAGCCAGGCTGCTCTTGAGGCTGCTCTTGAGAAAGAGAGATTGGCAAGTCAGGTTGCTCTTGATGAGAGGGACCAGACCACGGCACGATTGATTGAGGAGGAGAAGTCCCGGAATGAGGCGGGTCAATGGGCCCTGTACGAGCTTTTTGTGGTAAGTTTTTTTTCACATTGGCCAAATCATGTGTGTAATGTCTGTTTCATTACTAACTAATACGACCCACTCTTCAGGGTCTGTGCGAGAAGAGCAGTCAAGTCCCTCCGCCGATGCCCGTCTTCTCTTCGATTGAAACGGTGAGTTTCATTATAAACTAGTATTAATAATTGAGTGTCATCATGCTAACTGAGACATTGCAAAATATCTATTCTGCAGAATAACTCCCGAGCGGCATCGCACGACCCTTCTCGAGGTGTTTCTCCTCCTTGATGACCACTACGGTAAGTTTCTCTTCTCCTCTTTCATATTCTCATTGCCTTAATTTCCCCAACAATGACGTAGTTAGCCCATTTAGCTCCAAAAATACATAATTATCCCATTTAGCTCCAAAATGCCATAACAACCTCAAAATGGCATAAGAACCTTGGTTAGCTCATTAATATTATATACTTAGCTTGTTTTCCTCTAAAATGGGATAATTAGCCATTTAGCTCCAAAAAGACATAGTTAGCTAATTTAGCTCCAAGAAGAGGAGAAGAAATAGGAAAAATGAAAAGAAAGAAGAAGAAGAAGAAGAGAAGAAGGAGAAGGAGGAGGAGGAGGAGGAGGAGAAGGAGGAGGAGAAGGCCAGGGACCTTCTAGTCCTTCTCCTCCTCCTCCTTTTCCTCCTTCTCCTTCTTCTTGATTTCTTATTCTTCTCCTCCTCCTCCTCTTTCTTCTCCTCTTTCATATTATCCTTGCTTTAATTTCCCCAACAATGACATAATTAGCCCATTTAGCTCCAAAATGCCATAATAAGCTCAAAATGCCATAAGAACCTTGGTTAGCTCATGAATATTATCTACTTAGCTTGTTTTCCTCTAAAATGGGATAATTAGCCCATTTAGCTCCAAAAAGACATAATTAGGTAATTTAGCTCCAAGAAGAGGAGAATAAATAGGAAAAATGAAAAGAAAGAAGAAGAAGAAGAAGAGAAGAAGGAGAAGGAGGACCAGGAGGAGGAGGAGGAGGAGAAGGAGGAGAAGGCCAAGGACCTTCTAGTCCTTCTCCTCCTCCTCCTTCTCCTCCTTCTTCTTGATTTCTTCTTCTTCTCCTCCTCCTCCTCCTCTTTATTCTCCTCTTTCATATTATCCTTGCTTTAATTTCCCCAACAATTACATAATTAGCCCATTTAGCTCCAAAATGCCATAATAACCTCAAAATGGCATAAGAACCTTGGTTAGCTCATGAATATTATATACTTAGTTTGTTTTCCTCTAAAATGGATAACTAACCCATTTAGCTCCAAAAAGACATAATTAGGTAATTTAGCTCCAAGGAGAGGAGAAGAGGAGAAGAAATAGGAAAAACGATAAGAAAGAAGAAGAAGAAGAAGAAGAAGAAGAGAAGAAGGAGAAGGAGGAGGAGGAGGAGGAGAAGGCCAAGGACCTTCTAGTCCTTGTCCTCCTCCTCCTTCTCCTCCTTCTCTTCCTGCTTCTTGATTTCTTCTTCTTCTCATCCTCCTCCTCTTTCTTCTCCTCTTTCATATTATCCTTGCTTTAATTTCCCCAACAATGACATAATTAGCCCATTTAGCTCCAAAATACCATAATAAGCTCAAATTAGAATAAGAACCTTGGTTAGCTCATGAATATTATATACTTAGCTTGTTTTCCTCTAAAATGGGATAATTAGACCATTTAGCTCCAAAAAGAAATAATTAGGTAATTGAGCTCCAACAAGAGGAGAAGAGGAGAAGAAATAGGAAAAATGAAAAGAAAGAAGAAGAAGAAGAAGAGAAGGAGGAGGAGGAGGAGAAGGAGAAGGTCAAGGACCTTCTAGTCCTTCTCCTCCTCCTCCTTCTCCTCCTTCTCATCCTTCTTCTTGATTTCTTCTTCTTCTCCTCCTCCTCCTCTTTCTTATCCTCTTTCATATTATCATTGCCTTAATTTCCCCAACAATGACATAATTATCCCATTTAGCTCCAAAATACCATAATAACCTCAAAATGGCATATTTACCTTGGTTAGCTCATGAATATTATATACTTAGCTTGTTTTCCTCTAAAATGGGATAATTAACCCATTTAGCTCCAAAAATACATAACTAGGTAATTTAGCTCCAACAGGAGGAGAAGAGCAGAAGAAATAGGAAAAATGAAAAGAAAGAAGAAGATGAAGAAGAAGAAGAAGAGAAGAAGGAGAAGGAGGAGGAGGAGGACGAGGAGGAGGAGGAGAAGGCCAAGGACCTTCTAGTCCTTCTCCTCCTCCTCCTTCTCCTCCTTCTCCTCCTTCTTCTTGATTTCTTCTTCTTCTCTTCCTCCTCCTCTTTCTTCTCCTCTTTCATATTATCCTTGCTTTAATTTCCCCAACAATGACATAATTAGCCCATTTAGCTCCAAAATGCCCTAATAAGCTCAAGGGGGGGAGGAGGAGGCCGACGGCAAAGAGTGGAGGGGGGAGGAGGAGGAGGCAGACGTCAAAGAATAAGGGGGAGGCAGACGGCAAAGAATAAGGGGGAGGCAGATGGCAAAGCCTCCATTAACCCCTAACGGAGGCAACGCATGTTGGCTACCGTCTCGAGCACTTTGCCAACTGCTCCTATGGAAAGCTGATAGCAAAGATCTTTGTCGTCCGCTTTCGGGGGACAGACGGCAAAGAAGGTACGATGCCGTCGTAGGCTGACGCAGAAATTTTGCCGGCCGTGAGATTCTTTGCCGTCTGTGGTATTCTCTTTGTCGTCCGGGATTTACTCTTTGCCGTCTGTGATGGCTGACGGCAAAGAAGATGATTCCTGTAGTCTGAGATCGCGGGACGGGCTACGATTTGTATCACGAAGATGTTCCACTAAATCAACCGCGTTATATACGCTTCTGCTTAGCGATCTACAAGGGTATGTAGATACACTTTCCCCTCTCTTAGATGTTCATCACCATGGATAGATCTTATGTGTGCGTAGAAATTGTTTCCCATGCAACGTTCCCCAACAATAGAGGGAGAGAAGAAGATGTGGTAAAAATTTGAGCTCAAGGAGATCAGTAGAAGGGGCCAAAGAAGCAAGTTTGGTAAGTGAGCAGAAGGTTATCATAAGGAGTCCACTTTCTATGACACCTAACAGGTTCACATGTCATATCACACTGATCTTGAACACCAAATTGGGGATTTGGTGGAGAAAGTTTCCAATGTAGACTTGAAAACCCCAAAAATGGGCATAAATGGCTTTTAGCAGATAAAACAATGCTAATTAATTCCCACTAATGCAGCACTTGCTGTGGTGGTATTATTTCTATATTAAAGTATGCCCAAAAAGTGTGGGATCAATTCGAGAAACTTCACAATGTAAAGTTTCGAGATTCTAGAAATCACCACAGAAGGTTTTGAGTGGTTTTGGACAAGTTCATCTATTCTACTTGATGCACCACTTGGTGAGGATGCATTAGTGGTGTATTAGAACATTTCGACAAAATTTGAGCACAATTGGAGATAGTTGGCAATGTAGATTTGCTCAAATTTGGTTCTGGACAGATAGGGTTTTGGTATATTTAGGTGAACCAAATCAACTGGGATTGAGATGGAACTTTGCAAGTTCATCACATATATAATAAGTGTCTTTCTATAATATCCTTGGAATTTATTGAGAATATATCATGCAGAAATATTTCAAAAGATTGAAATAGGCAGAAAGGATATTGAAGGGTTTTGTCCAATACTTTGAACATGACCATGCGGTGAAACTCTTATATATGGAATATATATATCCATTGAGTTTCCTTAAATTTTCTAAAATATTTAAAAAGCAAGAAAAATAATTTTCCTTTATAATAGACCATTTCTGGCCTCAGAAAAAGGTATTTAATAAAATAGTAAAATATATTTTAAAATTATAATTTTGTGGTTTTGGGAAGTCTTTTTTGATAATGGGATTTAAATAAAATATTCAATGAAAAACAACTTCCCTAGTTTGAGGACTTGTAGTACAAATCCCAATTTAGGAGTTTTTCAAATCCTAAATTAAATAAATGCTTTTTGGTCAAAATAGTATTTAGTAAGAAATAGCTTTAGGTCCTATACACATGGTATAGTCATAGAGCAAATACTTAGGGCAAGGAGATGAGTTAATAGAGTAGGGGAAGTTTTATGTTTTGGGGCACAACAAGCAAACAAGGAGACAATCGCCACATTAAGCATCGCATGCACTCACAAAACTTTTTAGTTGGACCTGATGTATGAGCCATGTTAGTTTAGCCAGGAGAGTCAAAACACAGGCTGTGACAAGATGCCCCCTTGATGAAGGAAGGAATAGGATTGGCTCAAGCTTCAAGCAAGAAGACTCTACATTTTATATTTGTGAGAAATCACTTTGAGTCCATAGGAAAGCCAATACTATTAAAAGGGGATGACATATTATGACGAATTGGTTGCTCAGGTGCTTAGAGACAGCCACCAGAAATACTCGGCCATTCTCCCACAAATTATATTTGTCCCAGGACACATAAGAAAAAATTGTGCCACCAACATTTCCTACTCGGCCCTACCGATTTTACAGTTAGACAGATCCTATGCGGAACCCACCATCTCGGTACAACCAACATTCCTATTAGTGCCACCGAGATTGGGTGACCAACTTTCTGTTGAGATGATTTCAAGTTTCAGAATTTCCAAGTTCAAAGTCAGTCTCACCAAGATTTGGAAACCAATCTAGGTCAACGTATGTGTACCACTGAGATTTCTATATCGGTCTCACCGAGAATTCAAAAGTTGCCACATTTAGTGCACCTCGGTACCACCGAGATTCATTTCGGTGTCACCGAGTTGGGCAATAATGTTGTAACAGTTGGATTTTGGGGGATGCGTGTATAAACCCCTCCACCTACCTCTCACACTTAGAGGAAGCACTCAGAACACACTTACACTTGCCAGATCCATTTTTCTAGGAGAGAACCACCTACTCATCTGATGAGGTCAAGAGATTCCATTCCAACCATTTGAACCTTGATTTATAGCCTCCCCAAGTTGCTTTCCACAAGATCAATCTCTCCTACCCCTGCCAAATCTGAGTGAGAGTGACTAAGTGTTGAGGAGACTATCTTTGAAGCACGAGAGCAAGGAGTTGATTGTTGCACCACATATATTACATTTTGCAGCGTGGTGCCTCCTAGATTGGTTAGGTGTTTCTTGGGAGCCCCCTACATCGTGCTTTGGAGTTGAACCAAGATGTTTGTAAGGGCAAGGAGATTGCCTACTTCGTGAAGATGCACTGTGAGTGAGGCTAGTCGTGTGTGGACGGAAGTCGTGGTGGAATAGACAAGGCCGCTTCTTTGTGCACCCATTGTGGGTGGAGCCCTCCGTGGACTCTTGCAGTTGTTACCCTCCGTGGGTTGAGGTCTCCACTAACATGAACGTATGATAGCGCCACCTATCGGAATTATGCCAAAAGTCGTCGCGTCAACCTTTGCGTTTGATGTCCCTACCTTACCCTGTACTATACACTTGCATGTTTTACTTTCTGCTTCTATACTCTTAGATGTGCATGTGTAGGGTGTACTTGACTAGTCATAGTTGCTAAAACTGGACCACACTAAAAATTGGGAAAAGGCTAAGTTTTTATCTTGTCAAGTAGTCTAATCACCCCTCTAGACATACTTTCAATCCTACAGCCGTGCAGCAGAAGGTGATGTGACAGTGCGTCCGCGTGGTCCCTCTCCTCCTCGTCCGATCTCCCTCGAAGAGTCGGTTGTCAGACCCCCCTCACACAAAGAGTCGGTCGCCGAATCCCACGTAAAGGTTCGCTCGACTGGTTCAAGTGCAAGACCTCTAACGATATTCGCGCATGCAAGAGGAATACCGAGTGGCGGACTTCTAGGTCCCGATCAGAGAGTTGGTGGCAGCGAGTGGAGGTGGCTAGGTGGAACACATAAATAGCCCTAATGATGGCGCCGAAGTGATCAACTTATTAAGTGTACCACACCTCCACTATATATAGGCGTCCGGTGGAGGCTCAACTCTTGGGACTCACATGGACCGTAAAGCCCACGTGTTTCTTCCCTTAAATGCGCTACCCTTTAGGTTCTCGTTCACTTGGTCGCGAGTCAGACCATGCCCGACTCGGCTAGTCGGTAGCGGCCTCTATCAATACTTGCCGACTCCAAGTGTCCGATGAAGCTGGTTAGGTGAACCTGTACTTCATACTTTTGTTCCCTTGTTGCGACATGATATACATTGGCATGCTCAAGCCGACATGGTCATCCTTTTTCCCACACGACCTCATTCTTGTTCCGCTGAATCTAACCAACATTTGTATTATCTCACGATCCTTGTCGCACGGCCATGCTTATCCATGTCAGATCACCCGAGGGGCCCAGAGTATATCTCTTCTGATCGAAGGGGAAAATCCCATCTTGCTCGAGCACATCTCGCAGCATGGGTCTGGACAAGCCCGAAACCTACCTTTGTAACTACCCAATCACGGAGTAGCATTTGGTTGGCTCAAAGCAAGTGTGTCACCATCCAGAGTACATGCGCCAGCTCAGGTCTTAGGACATAGAATTTATATTGTACTAGTAACTCATAGATGACCTATCGTTGTGTCACATAGTTGGGTCTGTCCAACTCAGACCTTTCTGAGTCCATATTGTCCGGCTAGCATCCAATGCTACATGGTTAGTGAGACAGTACCATCCACCATATCATATGCTAGTCTAATTGGTTGCGCGTCCACACAACTCTTTGGACTAGGGACCATTTAGGACAGTCATCATACAATGTATAGTCTCACAACAAAGTCACGTACTTGTTAGTACACATCATTGATAATGTCCAAGGACTATATTTATTCATAAACACATAGGAAATATCATCATACATGACTTCCTCTAGGGCATATATCCAACAACAAGCGTGCTAGCTAGGTGCTATATGTTTGTGTGGTCGTGCACTTAGTGCATGTGGCAGTGTGGTTGTGGTTGCGAGCCGGATGATGTTATGGAATGCAAGTTTATTTCAATGTTGGAAAGAGTTTTTTCACACTTGTACATTAAGAAAATCTCAGTGAGAGGATTCGCTATGGGGAAAAACAATCCATTTAAAAATCACAGCAACGAAACAACTACAATCCACATAACATATATGCATACAATAATTTATAAAACAAGTCACATATATTACATCAAGTAATCAAATTCTAGGCTAATAAACACAATCCTGGTGTCGACGCAACAAGAAAAAATATCTAAAGGTCTTGGTAAAATATTTTTGGCAGCGGATTATATCCTCCGTCCTCAGGGGAGAGCGGATGGAGAACTCGCAAAACACGTCTTCCTTGGTCTGGCCTCAAAGGTCCGCCAATGGCGATCTGAGGATTTAGGACAGCAAGGGTCTGATGAAAATCCAATACTTGTTGGGTTAAACGCTCTTGAGCAATGACATATTGCATAAGCTTGATTAACACGAGGTCTCTCTCTGCATGGGTGCCTGGAAGAGACATTGCTACTCTAGGCGCTGCACGACTTGGGTAATAATAATACCTTCTTCACTCGAATATGGTACTACAAATCGAAGGCGGCTAATCGCTTCTTAGGTAGCAACCTCTATGGACATTTCCTGGGTGGGCATAGATTTCCCGCTTAAATGGACTTCCATGGGTTCTTGGTTGGGGTTTACTGGTTGAATGTGCACAACTGCCCAATATTTTGAGGTGGTGGGAGTGATCCTCAATTTGAACAACTCGTACTGGGGTGGTTGGGGAGAACCCATGGTACTACAGGTAAAAGCCCACAATAACTTAACAAAAATGCCCAGAGTTGCGTCCGGGCTTCTCAGGTAACTCCCTTGAGGTGGTATGGTAAAAATGGTTGTGAAGACAGTGCACAAGGTGAGTGATGCGGGGGATATTCATTGGGTGACTTCTTATATAGGGTTGGGTTAGGGTACATGCTTCAGGTTGGGTTAATCTTGGTGGTCAATTCTGCTCTAATGTCGTCAAGTCAAAGCCACATATATAAGTTCACAAAATGTGACATATTACTATGGTGGTCGGTTGGGATTTGCTGCTGGTGGTTATGCTAAAATTTGATTATATGGCCAAATGGTATACAAAGGGCCACAAGTGGTACTATTAAAAACAATGGCACCCAAACAATCTGCCCATTTATTCATGATAATACCAGGTCAATACTACATGGCATAGGAATATTAAGGTTGGGTCATAGCTTAATCTACTTCATTGGCGTACAGGTGTGCGGGTCTTGCAGATGTCAAGGCTTCTAGGACTATAGCGTCTTGGTTGCCTGGGTAGGAGGCGGGACTACGAGGATGGGGTAGCGGCGATGTCCATTGCGGGATGTTATGGCTACCGTTCAATTGGAGAAAATCTCCAATATGTGGCAAAGCTCGCACGAAAGATAGGCGCATGATTTGAGTTGGCAGGAGGGGTAAACCTCAAGATCCCAAGCGGTCTTACAACTAGCACTACTAGATTGGTGGCATTGGGCTCTGCTTCTGTCCTTCTCAAGGTTAGAGAAGCTAGCTCTCCACGAGCTACAATCAGGTCGCAGGTGACCTGCTCGTATAATGCCTCTTGCGCTCTTATGAAGCACATAAGATGCAACAGGGCGGGGTCTATCTCATGGTCTCCGTTTGTGACTTGGGGCGTGTTACCATAACCTTCACGACTACGGTAGTAGTAGAACAAACATCAGTTAACCTTCGGCGACAGGTGTCGAAGTTGAACTATAGCATCTCGAGGTGCTAGCTGGATGGCTTGTTGCTCGTAGGAAGTTGACCTTGTGGTGAACCAGTAGGGGCGCTATGGGGAGATATTTCGGCCATAGATGTGCACCGTGTCCCAAAAGTGGTGGATTGCATCACTTGTGTGATCTTGATACACAACATACTCTGGGGGCTCTTCTAACGCAAAGGCGTGATGAGTGAGGTTTGCAAGGATGGTTACAAAACCTCCTTGATCAGCTGGAGTGGTCTCGTTGTGAACAACGGGGCCTATCATCTTGGAAGGCGGTTGTGGTTGTGGTGTGTTGGGTTGGGGCAATTGTTCCATTTATAGTAAAGGAAACAAAGTCTTCTCTCGCACGCTTGCGTATATAAAAACCCACGTGTCGGTCATGGGCGTGTGACCATAGATCTAGTCTGCTAGGTTAGGCACCGACTGCCGAAAGGTGTTGGTTAGCACTATACTTGTTAATTGTTAGGGTGATGGCTTATAGGATACTGGTTCGATTGGGTGGTCACCTAGGGTTTATTGACACGGCTAAGATACGAAGGTTGTCGGGCTGATTTTTCTAGGATATTAAATTCCCATCAAATGATCCTTGTGCATACCAGCCCTAGGAATATAGTTAGCTGGTTCACACATCCTTGATACAAATATACAAGCAAAGACATAATTTTGCCGTACAAGACCATGATGTTCTATGGAGTACAACAAAGGTCTCTAGTAGTTGATGGCGGGAGTGGTTTATGGATCTCCAGCGTCTATAGGACTCCATTTCCCACAGGATCAAGTGACCTGGTTAATTCCTATCATGCACGGCTTCTATCCTCTGTGCCTAGGTTCCGGGGCCATCATCAGGATGCTCCTCTCCAAACATTGCAATATGCCTATGACAATAGCAAAGGACAAGCCTGTGAGTACTTTGAATGTACTTGCTAATATCATGAAAACGGACGTAAAATAGCAGGTGATTATTATGCCTTGAATGATTATTCAACATTACTCAGTTAGTTAGAAGGTCAACTCATAAATGCAAGCAAGCAAGCAGGTAATTTATCCATATTAAGAATTAAATAAGCAACAAATGAATAAGTAATAAAAATGGAACATCGGGCAGTAATCCTCCCGAAATTTCCAATAACATAAAATAGTCCGTTCGGGTGTTTGAAGTGATGCCTCGGAAGGATAAAGCTAGAAAACATGCCTTAGTCGGACATCTGAGCGACATCGCATAAAGGGCTTATATGAAATAATAAGATGTGTGCCACAGTCGGGTGTCTAGGCGACACCGCATAAAGGGCTTATATGAAACCATAAATGCGCGCCACAGTCGGTCGTCTGAGACACACCCTATAAAGGGCTTATATTAAATAAATGTGTGCCATAGTCGGGCGTCTGAGTGACATCGCATAAAGGGCTTATATGAAATAATAATAATAGTTGCCACAGTTAGGTGTGTGAGCGACACCACCTAAAGGTCTTATATGAAATAAGTTTGTGCCATAGTCGGGCGTTTGAGCGACACCGCATAAAGGGATTATAACATAGTCATAACAACGAATGTCCAAGAGGTAGAACCATCCCAGGGATATTCCAGATTCATATATAAAAATAGGATACTCCACAACAATAAAAATATGGTCATCCAACATGAGTTATGGTTATCCTCATCATTAAATAAATTTCCTCCAAAGACCTATTCTCGGACCAACACTTGACCCATCCCAGACTATACTCCTTAACATCAGACACGACTATGCGAATAGATATAAAACTCTATAGAGTGTGTAATCTTTATCCACGTGTAACGTATTTCTGTAGTCAACCAGAAATGTTAACAATTACGATTACATTCTTTGAGTTGAAAACACAACTGTCCTACACACACCAATTTAACTTCCCGATTCCTGGGATCACCCACGGTACTCGTTAAGTAAAACTCTAAGTGGGAAGATTACAATCTCTACTAGCATGGGATCATATTTATACTGCGCACTACTAAGGTGTGCCTCCGTCTTGGTCCAAGGCCGGAAACACCCATGCACCTGAACCAAGTGGCATGCCTACCAGATGCATCGCTCATATCTTCCATTGTGGCCTCTCGATATGGTGTGTATAAAGAAAGTGGTTGACGACTTACTGAACCGTACCCTACCCATGGCAGGGACAAGTGGTAGAACGAAGCGAGTACGAGAGGTTACTGGAACAAGACTCGATCTACGATCGACTCAGGAGGCTTATATATTACCTACATTCTTAGCACAACGAATTTTCTTCATAGGTTATCTGATAGAGTCACTCCTATCATGCCCCACCATGACTCCATGAATCATCCCCATCACAACGGGATACCAATCCCATGGTTGTGTCTTCCCGAGACATGACCTTTCTCTGGATTTCATCCGGTTAGCATTGGCATGTGTGGTACGAAGAGGTGACTACTGTCATATGCACTTCATGTTTGACAGAAACGGAGTTTTCATCACAAACAAAATGCAAGAAATATCACCATGTAATTATGCTCATTTCATCACCATAACCCTGCAAATCAAGCACAACTAAAATTTACCTCTCAACCAAATCATATCAGCGTTCAAGATGCTTTCCTTGAGTATCTAGAAGGTAGGGTTCACTCCAAAACTTTCGAAAGATTAATGTCCCCTCCATTTCCTATTTTAAAAAAATATTCAAGTCAAAACATCATTACAAAACAGTACTCAAAAGTTGTTCGGAATTTTCTAAATAAATACTAAAAAATAGAGGAAATTTGAAGAGGGTTGGAAAAAGAATCAACTCATTTGGAGGTGTACCTAAAATGATATAGGTAGTCAAACTTTTGGTAAAAATCAGATTTTAAAATTAAAAAGAAAACAAAATGTTTCAGAGTGAAATATGCTTTCGGGGCATGGAGACGTACTCGAAGGAAGACAACTCCACTAACCGCTCCACCTACTCCATCAGGTCACTCACAGTGGACCCTCCTGGCCCACTGGTCAGGTATGACCAGTTAGGCATGTCTTCTCCTTCCCCTGGTCAAGAGTGGCAGAGCTCTCGTGCTCCTCGCCCACGAATGGCAGTGAAATCCAAGCACCAGAACGAGGGAATGGATCCAGAGGGTCCTGGTGGTCCTCTCGGTGGTCGCCAGGGACGGGGTGGTGTACATGGTGGTCGGTGACAACATCTTTGGCGGACGGTGGCTATAGCAAGGATGGGCTTCCGCCTATGGTGGTTCTCCAACAACGATAGGAAGAGGAATGGCTTCGCGGGTCTAGGGAACGCTTCTAGTCCAGACAGGGACGGCGGATAGGCTCTCTTCAGATCGAATTCGACAGGGACAGCGACGTCCATTGCTACCGGAGATGAAGAGGACGACTCCATCTATCTCAATTAGCTTGTACTCGGGATTCAGCGGGAGAGTGGAGGGGTTTGAGAAGTTCCTGAGGACTCATGGTGCTCTATTTATAGCATGGGGAGGTCGGTTTCACGGTGGCCGGTGATAAGATCGCCGACAAGGCTGCTATGTAGCTTTGGGAACATGGCGATGCTGGTGACTGATGTAGGAGCTCATGGACGAAGGGAGCACTATTCTAGGGGGCGAGCTGGCGAGCTGTGGGGGCTAGGACAGCTGTGCCATGGAAGGGGTGGATGTTGCAGGCGGCTATAGTGGCGGCTCAGGCACGCAGTAATGCTATCAAGGGAAAATCTCCACTGGCTTGGCACTACAAAAAAGTCACGAGCGTGGGTAGGTGGGCTCGGTGGCTCTATTGCGTTGACTACAATACCTGCACTCTAGACACGTCCACGGCATGCACACCACGTGCTCGCTAAAATGCGTGGGCATCCTAGAGGGCTTGGATTAAGATGAAAATTAAGATGCTCACTAGGAACATGCTAGAGGCTCCAGGTGGTTGGAAAAGGTCTAATGGACATGTTAGTTTGGGAAGAAAGGCAAGTCCACAATGCAATCTCATCACTATGCCAATACTCGACACACACACAAGGTGTTTGTCAAAATGCCAAGATAACCTAGATGACCTTTCTGGCACCAAACTTTCGAGATGAAGGTCCCTTTAGAATAATAAGAAGATGGTAAGGTTGTTTTGAGAAAAATAGAAAGTTTCTAGTGCAAGTTTTACAAAACTTAGTTTTTGGATACTCGACACAAACTCCAGGGATTTATTACATGGGCTCAAACTATTTCAATGGAGCTAAACTTTTGGACTTAAGGTTTGATAGGGTCTACTACAAGCAGCAAATATCTCATGTTATTTGGGTCAAAATAAAATAGCGTTGCAGTTCAAACTGCTAAACTGGACCAGAACAGAAATGAGGAGGTTTTGCTCAAAATTTAAAAAGGCTAAGAAGGGTTACTGCATAAAAGTGATCCATAGGTATCTCATGACATTTCCAAGTTTTGTAGAATTTTTGAAAGAATATTTGAAGAGCTTGCACTTCAATAAAGGTCCTTAAAGAGTAAGAAATCCATTTAAAATAATTAAGTGAGGCAAGATTATTTATGGAATTATTTCTCACTCAAATATAAAAATGAAAGGGAGCTTTTAAGTCAAACAACAAGTTCAACAATATTTTTCCAAAAGATCTATTGACCGGGAAGAATTTTGAAGATGCAAAGGGAAGAATGGTTCTGAAACCAACAGAATATCCAAAAAAGTAAAAATTAATATTCCTAGAAAAATAGTTTTATTAATAAAATCACGGTAAATTTTTTGGGGTGTTACAACTTCTCCTTTTGGGGAACAAACTTCGGGATGGGGAATTCACCTTCTTCCCATTTAACTTTGTTAGCATTGAAGTAGCCAACACCTTGCTTCTTCAAGTGTCCTCCTTGCTTGCATACAATTTCGTCGGATTGCTTACTTCCAGTAAGACTCTTGAAGACACCTCTCCCTATAATTTCTTTCAGTAAATCCTTTTTTTTACTCAAGTGTAACTTGGCTTAGAGAATCGTTAGGGGAATTAAGAGAGCTACTAGCAACATCATCATTTGATTTAACTTTAGAATTGTTGTTACTAGATGAAGAAACTTTCTTCCCTTTATTACTAGTGTGGTTAGGTTTAACTTGTGGAACAAAAGTAGACAAGAGTAATTGTTTGGATAGATAAGAAGAACTATTCATTCGAAGATCATCATTGATTGCTTTTAGAAACTCATGCTCCTGCTCTAAATTTTTCATCTCGAAGCGTAGCGTCTCATGAGTTCTTGCAAGCTATCTATGATCTTCTAAAGTAGATTGATGAGCTAACTTAAGAGTGTTTAACCCTTTAGTTAGTCGTTCAATCTCTTTCTTATCATCATCATTCGACTTATCTTGACTAGCATCGTTACTACCAAGTTCATTTTCAATGTTATCACTATTATTATCAAATAGGAAGTAATCTTCTCCTAACAAGTCATCCTCATCACTATCAAAGTCAAAGTACTCAGAGTACGATACCTTGGGGCCTTTTGCCATGAAGCAGCTTCCAATCCCTTCATTTTGTGAATCAAATATGTCATAGGAGTTGGAGGATAGGAGTGCAAAATTGGCAACACCTTCATCTTGATGTCTTCTTCTTGAGTGGTTCTTCGTGTACTTGTCCTTCTTCACTTATTCCTTGCTTCTCCGGGAGTGTGTTGATTCATAACAATCTTCTCTACTCCTTCTCCCTCTGACTCTTCTCTTGATCTTCATCCTTTAGGTGACTCTTCTCTTCGTTTGTTGGCAGCCGAGCACTCATTGGAATAGTGTATGGGATTTCCTCAATTTTAGGAGCTTATGTCATGACTAGATGAGTGCTTCTCTTCATATCTTGAGTTGGAGCTTTTTTATTTGCCTCCACTCTTGTAGAACTTGTTGAATTCTGTGCCCATGAGGCTTATCTCTTCATTTGTGACAAGGTTGTCATTTGAAGTAGCGAGGGTATCACTTGAAGCTTTGTAAGCACAACATGAATTGGTGTGCAGCTCATCTTTGTCCTTGAGTGACATTTCATGAGCGACAATCCTTCGAACGACTTCCGTTGGCTTGAGAACCTTGTAGTTTGGCATCATTTGGATCAATGTGCACACGGTGTCAAACTTCCCATCCAAGGCTCTAAGTATCTTCTTGATGATGAATTTTTCGGTCATCTCTTCGCTTGGCAAGCCGGCAATCTCATTTGTGACGAGAGCTAGCCTAGGGTACATCTCAGGGACTCCTTCACCATCCTTCATCATGAACTTGTCAAGCAGACTTTGTAGCACATCCAACTTAGATTCTCTGACGGATTCAGTACTTCATGCATATCAACCAAAGTATCCCAAATTTTCTTTGCATTCTCAAGACGACTGATTTTGTTGTATTCTTTGGGGCATAGACAATTGAAAAAATGTCGCATGCTTGAGATTTGTATTGCAAGATCTTCAATTCTTCTGCCGTCGCATCGCGATTCAGTTCCCTTCTATCACCGAAGAAATCACCTTGCACGCCAACACGAAAAACAGCCCAAACGGCAGGGTTATGACCAAGAATATGCATTTTCATCTTATGCTTCCAACTAGCAATGTTCGTGCCATCAAAATATGGACCTCTAGAGTGGTAATTTCCCTTGCTAGACGGCATACTCTCCTAGGTTGTGAAACCAATGTAATGGAGACCAAGGCTCTCATACCACTTGTAAGATCCAAAGTATGTCTAGAGGGGGGGGTGATTAGAGTACTTGACCAAATACAAACTTAGCATCTTCCAAATTTTAGTTGTGGGCTAGTTTTAGCAATTTGTGACTAGTCACATACACCCTACACATCCATATCTAAGAGTATAGCAGCAGTATGTAATGAGATGCACATGTAAGTAGAGGGTAGGGAAATGAAGATAAAATGCAAAGGTTGACACAACGATTTTTGATGTTGTTCCGATAGGTGGTGCTATCATACGTCCACGTTAGTGGAGACTTCAACCCACTGAGGGTATCGGTCACATGATTTCATGAATGGCTCAACACAAAAAGGGTCCATGGAGAAGAAACCTTGTCTATTCCACCATGGGCTACATCCACGAGGGACAAGCCTCACTCGTGGTAGATCTTCATGAAGTAGGCGATATCCTTGCCCTTACAAACTTCATGGTTTAACTCCACAACACAAAGTAGGAGGATTGGAAGAGACACCTAACCAATCTAGGAAGCACCACCCTCTAAAGTCAATTGATGCAGTAGAACGATGAAATCCTTGCTCTTGTGCTTCAAAAGATAGTCTCCTCAACACTCAATCAGTCTCTCACTGATTTGGCATGGGTAGAAGAGATTGATTGGGTGGAGAGCAACTTGGGGAGGCTTGAAATCAAGTTTCAAATGGATGGATTGGAATATCTTGATCTCAACACATGAGTAGGTGGCTCTCTCTCAGAAAAATGGATATGGAAAGTGTGTGTGTGTGTGCTCTGACCGCTTTATGTGCGAATGATGGGTGGTGGAGGGGTATATATAGGCATCTAAAAAATCCAACCGTTACAACTTTACTGCCCAACTCGGTGACACCGACATGAATCTTGGTGGTACCGAATTGCCCTAAATGTGGCAACTTTTGTATTCTTGATGAGTCCGGTATGAGAATCTCGGTGGTACCGATATGGCGACCTAGGGCAGTTTCCAAATCTTGATGAGACTGATTTCAAAACTCAAAAATTCTGATTCTTGAAATCGACAAACCAGAAAGTTGGTCATTGACTTTCGGTGGCATCAAAGTGAAAGTTGGTGGTACCAAGATATTAGGATTTGGCAAAGGTTCTGTCTGTGGAAAATCGGTAGGGCTGAAATGGATTCTTGGTGGCACCGGTTTTTTAAGTATAGGCTTTTGATAGAGATTTTGTGAAAAAAATGTTGAGTATTTTTTGTGGCTATCTCTAAGCAATTGAGAAACCAATTCATCATAGATACCTCACCCCCTTTTAATAGTATTGGCATTCGTGTGGACTCAGAAGTGATTTCTCACAAATATAAAATGCAGAGTCCTCTTGATTGAAGCTTGGCAAATCATATTCCTTTCCTTGCATTAATTGTTTTTATCCTCACCATCCTTTAGCCAACGCATCATTGTACTTTTCTGAAACATACTTGGATTGTATCATTAGTTCAATGATACATATGTTGTAATTAATTACCAAAACCACCTTAGGTAGCAATTGTGCTTTCACTTTGTGAGGTGTTTTATCTCTTGCCATTGTCTTTGTCTTAGACAAAGGCTTCACAGGTGTGTGTAAGTGATAACTGGCTCTACGTGAGTCCTGGTGTATCTGCAAATGAATTCATACTATGATATCCAAGAGATTCTGCCTCAGACATGTACCTATGAAGGAATTAGATATGCGAGGGAATAGAAGAGGTCATATGCATTTTTAAAAGATTTTGAAGATAAAACCTGGTCTGAAGATAATGACCTCATTCACCGAAGACATTCACTTTTCCTCAAGATAAGGTGGTTTCATACTCGGGTAAATTCAAATAATTGCACAAGTGAGGAATCAAACCATATTTTCAACGTATGTGAAAGTGTTGAGAAATAGAGATGGATGTTTGAGTGCTGTCAAAAAGATTGTGAAAAAACAACATTCAAAGTGTGGTATTTTTTTTGGATCTAAAAACGGTAAAAAATCAGATTTTATTTACCAAAGTGAAGAATATGATGAACAACTCGATGGAGTAGAGAGGCCAAGCATTTCAATCTGCCACATCCTAACTCGATGGTGGCAGACAACTATGACGATGGTAGGGCAAAGACAATTGCGGCCAACATGTGTACAACAACAAAAAAGTCATGACAGCTAAGCGTTTCTCCTCTCCTCCGGCGATGATGGATTTTAGCGGCGGTGCTAGGGTTTGGAGATTGAGAGAGAAGGTGAGAGAGGCAAGAGTAATAAATGAGTCGGGGTTCATGTTTCTAAAAGGAGTGTGGAAGCGGAACGTGCGCAATTTTTTGACCCTTTAGCTTAGTGGGATGTGTGCCATGCATGCACCACCTACGACAACCCACTACCTCTGAAATGTAGCGACAAGAACGTGAATTGTTGTGATAAGGGAGGTAAAAGGATAAGATTGAAATTTTAAATGTTTGGTTGCATTTTCTTCGACAACCAGGGATATTGTGAATACACGCAACATGTGTTTGTTTGGGATGGAAGATCTAGTTGTTAGAACCTCATTAAAAATGCATCCACACTTCCCACTTAGTTTGGACGAGGAGAAGAATGAGTTCTTCGTCAAGTTCATACCACATGACCGTAGGGAGGATTTTCGTGCTCTCCATGGGGACATGACTAGATGGCTAATGTTCATTAGCGTGCCTCTTAACTGGAGGAACACCCAATGCGTCGTAGATATGGTTACCTTCTTTGGCCAGTTCCACTACTCGAACATCAATGATCAATGGAAGGTCCTCTCTCTGGTTGGTGCTTCATTCCCGAACAATGCCCTGATGCCCCGCTCGGTTGTTTTCCATGATTTCTCTTCTTGGGGTGGAATTGTTGTCTCCTCGCTGCTGGTGATACTTCCATTTTGCATCTTGCATTAATATGTATATTTGTGTCATTCTTGTCCCTTATTCCCTATTATCATTGAATTCTTATGTACTTTTTCTCTGAATATGCAAGGTACATCACAAAAAGGGAAATATCTGCAAACATGAATTCTCGACCGAGAGACCAAGAAAAAAGCAGAAAAATCAACATGCTCCAAATTACCTCAAACTTCATGGAGAATTTTTCTAGAATATTTAAGAAATAATGATCCAAAAATACACTAGAGGGGGCTACGTGCTGGACACAAGCCAATAGGGCACGAGCACTCAATGATCACGTCGTGATGGCTTGTGGGCACCCTACTGGCCCTGTGACAGTCGTATTGTCTTATATGGTGTGCTTTAACCTAGAAAGAAAATCACAGGCAACCTTTCGGGGTGAAGCGCCACCATATCGAGGTGTGTTAGCCATGACATCACTTTACCGGGTTATAGAGAGACCAATATTATAATTCTTGGGAAAAGTCCCAACCATTATAACCGCCTGAGAATCGGCTCTTGTTGGTGACATGATGTTTGAGACTCAGCATGTCTGAAAAGAAAGTTTGCAATACTAATCGATGAGATAACATTGCGGGATTCTCAGGAAATGATCTACGGAAGATAACTCCAAAACATGAGATGGATTGCAAGACCCATGTGAACACACTGTCCAGGACAATGATTAGCACATGAAAAGTCTTTCAACGAAATACTACCGAGTTCTTGGTGGAACCATCATTGCGGATGTCAAGTCCTTACATATGTCCGGATTAGGTCTTATGAAGGAACCTCTTTTCCTTATACAAATCAATCAATGGCCTGGCGTGCTAGGATATACATATGGAATGAAGATGATCAGTCTATCAAACCATAGAATACTTCGCACGTGCATGACTGACTTGGGATGATTCCACAGGAAGCAAAATAAATTTTCTGAAATTCATGGCGGCAACCTGCATCAAATGAACGTGAACTAGAGGAAGTCACTTCTTAAACCTAACATATACTTCATGAATATACACGAAGACCATGTCTACAAAGTTTCCAACACTAGCTTAATGTCCAACATAAATCATGGAGCAAATGAAACTGTTGCCGATGGACTCAACAACAATTCATCGAGATATCCATATAAATGGATTTCTACAACTATGTGAGCAAGATAATAGCATTGGTCAGATCGATGAATATGATGGTGTATGCTGAAGGAAATCCACGAGTAAAACACCGTGACGAAGATCTTTGGTTCTAAGTTTGATTTGACGATAGCCTATATTCAAATAAAAAATTGGACAAGATAATATATGCAAGAATTGATCATACAAATCAACCGATGAGAATATCATCTTTCTTCAAGACTCACACCACAGAAAAGATATCCCTTTAAACCGAACTAAGTTTAGGCAAAGCTTTTATCTTCCAAGTCTCCAAGTTGTTGTTTATCTTAACCAACTAGTTTCAGGGGTATCCAAGACAAATTCTTGGAGAAGGGTGGCTTATAGGGAAACCAACTTGATCACGAGCTCTATCATAACAGTCGGGAAACAACCTGGTAATTCTTCCGAGAAGGTATTCTGGAAATCACGAACCACCAATATGTTATTAAGCTCGGGAACAATCTCGCTTTTCAGGGCAAGATGATATGATCGAAAGAGCGAAGGATTTGACACAATCCTAACCCATTGATCGAAAAGTGCACCAGGACAAAGAGTAGGTAGCACGATCAATCTTTAGAATGATTATTTAATAGCCAACACACTAAGAATGAATTTATTGTCCATTAACTACCAAGCAATGGCATTGCTAGGAGTACTGATTTCACACATCATGCTTCACTTGTCGATATTCCTGTTACAACCAACACGGAAACCGAGGGATGAATAATGATGTCGAGAAGTATCACTACATCAAGAGCTAATAAGAGATAGTGCAATTCACACGACATTCTTGACAAAAGAGCGTAATACTCCAAGATAGAACAGGACAAAAGCTGGATTGGCATTTTGATCTACGGAATACAACTACTTTGACCCAATCCAAGGAATGGATGAGGTACTGCAGTTTGCTTCTCCCAGTCATTCTGAAATAGAACAACTTGACAGACCACATGAATAATAGGCATTGATGACACGAATGCACAACTACTCTTAACTATCCTCTCATAAATGAAGGTGAGAATACAACTAGGTAGGACCAACTCATGAGCACATGATTTTATGAGGTGTGGATGCATAGATTAGCATGTCGAACGAGTTCAACATAATTCTTCGAGATAACCCATGCAGAAGGGCGGAGTTGGCAGAAGCACATATGGAGTAGACAACTCATCACGAGCACTCTTGTTATGATCTTTAGTTCATGAAGAACTTCTGCCAGAGATGGTCCATGGTGTTGGAAGAATGATATACCATGAACCTTGGAATCTACAACAAGGTTACGAATCATTCTAAAGGAACTAGCCACACTATAAACATAAGTGAGAGAATGAGCCGTGGGTTTAAGAACCCAGAAATAGAATACCTACTAGCTAAATAACATCACGGGATGTTTTCGAAAATGATGACCAGAATTATCACACTGGGAACCAAAACACATCTAGACTATTGGGTAGTTTTTGGAGGTTACAGGTTTCCTAACACTTCAACAATATTTTGAGGTAATAAAGTACTTCAACACAATAATTAGTGTGCTTTGTCTGGCCAAAAGATATCTGAAACAGGAGGAAGGAATTTGCAATTGCATCAGATTGTTTAGAAACCTTGGAAAACTCGGACAACATAACGTTTGCATGGGCATGAAATATGAGGCAACCTCCAAGAAAACTGACAACATAAGAATTGAATTCTTATATAGACACTAATCCTTGAAGACAACAACTTTCTTATAAGTCTCCAGCATAGAAACTTGTCATCCTAATGAATAGATGAGAAAGCCTAATTCTTAAACCCCATAGAATAAGGAAGAGGATGACCCAGAATAAGAATGACACAAGCAAAGGAGTGAAAAGAGCCTTACGTTCCCTTCCACAAACAATTCCCTTATATAACTAAAGAGTTGCTAGACTCAACATAGACCAGTTTGGCTTGGTTATCCAACAGGCAATCAAGCTCTGATACCAAAGTTGTTGAGACCCTGATCCTGAATCATAAGAACCCAACCTGTAACACATCACATCACTTTGCGGCCTCACGCACGGTAAACTCCACGGCTGCCACCTTACCTTGGCCGGGACAGTTTGCGTCTTTTGGCTCATGTATATGAATGTGTCGCTAGCATTCAAATGACAAAGAACCCGGGTCGACATGACTAGTTATAAACCCAAGTGGTAAATCCGTACACGGACAGGCATACATAACCTAGCAAAGCAGGTGTCGGTCATCAGCGTGTGTAGACGAGTCATAGCAAGCCACAAGGACTCCATTACACCGCGTGACATTACCCCGAAGGGACAAACACAACAGCAAAGAAGGATACATGCCGGTCAATCAATGTGTCCGGACCAGTAGCAAGCTACCTAAGCTCAGTGGAAGCACAAAGAGGCATTTCCCCGGAAAGAGTACTACTACAGGCACACAAGTAGGTGTCGAATCCCACACATATAATGCATTTCATAACATACACACAATATGCACGATATGTGTGAATACAACATGGCATCACAACATCACTCTCTGACTCAATCTTTTATTAAGGACCCATAAGAGTCAACATAGTATGATATTACAAAATGAGGTCTCGTGACCCAACACTCAAGTCATACAAACATCAAGCGGAAGCATAACATGTCTGGGTACCGACATCTACTAAAAGTGGTTGGAAGAGCCTGAAAAGCTAAAACGACCCTACCAAAGGAACCAGACCTCTGTCTGGGATTCCCAAGCTATTCCGGTCAACATCAAACACATCGCGTAGAAACATTTAGTGCGATTAAGGTCTCCTGTGCAAAACATAAATAAAGCAACCGTGAGTACAAAGGTACTCAGCAAGACTTACATCAAAACTATCTACATATGCATCAGTATCAATGTAGGGATTGTGGGGTTTGACTGCAGCAAGCCAACTTTCACTCTTGGCTAACCTGTACTATGACTACAAGTTCTTTCTTTGAGGTGGGATAGCGCACACGAGTCCACATATTCACCAATCAAAACACCACTATGGATCCACTCTCGTCTCCCTACAAGAAATCCATCCATAGCACTCACACTTATCTTGCATATTTAGAGTATCCATTTCAAGTTGTTTATGTACCACATAATGTTTGCAAGTAGTCCATATCCGAGGATGCGGCTATTCGAAAAGATTAAATCACCCTGCAGGGCCATACTTCTTCACACATGCTCTCACCACTTAGCACCATATGCACGTCATGCATCTCGGCAACCTTCAAGCGGAAGCACTGGCGTCGGTGTCGGCCACGACCGTTAACCACACAAGACCCTACTCCATGTTTATCGCCTATTTGAGACTGAACCCGCAAGGAAGTCCAGCCGAGGTTTCCTTTACGACCCCAAATGATGTGCACAAGGTTCCCAAGCCCACCATATGGGTGCCACTTGGTACATCGTGTGACTGTGTATCTACCGCAGTGAATCCTACCTCGTCGGGCAGAGCTAAACACGGCCGCCAACACTTTTCCTACAAACACCAGAAACTAGTTGCAACTCCTGGACAGAGATCTAAGCGATTAATAAGCCGAGCTGGGTCATATTTCAGGACCCAATGCATGGTAGTATCTTTTTTGGATAACATACACATAACTCAGTTCTTAAGGGCGGTCCCAATGAGACAACCCACCATGTACTCCTACATGGCCTCTCATCGCTACCTTTAGCAAATCTGATTCACACCTTTACTCTCACACTATAGGACATGAACACAACCATTCCGATTCATTGTCCAGATGGATCAGACCCGACGCAACTCTAAGCATAGCAGGCACAATAAGCAATCATGGATGAGTAGCACATCAAGGCTCAAGCAGTTGCTACTCATGCTAAGTGGTTTCAACTATTTACTGTGGCAAAATAAGGTCATGCAAAGGAATGGGTTCAACTACCGAGAATAAATAATAGTTGAATCGTTGTTGTCCTAATGAAGTAAAAGAGAGAGCAGGAGCGAGAAAGTAGGATTTTATCGGAATGTTCCAGGGAGGTTCTCTTGCGTGATAGTTCTAAAGATAGCCATGAGTCTTCATCAGTGTCAACAATCACATCGTCGGAACCATCGTCTACCGAGAGGGGATAACACTGACAAAACAAGGAAAGAACACACTCAATGCAATGCAACAAACATGATGTACGATATGGCATGTTAAGGTAGTGAGTTACCTAGCTCAATGTTTGGTCATCTTAATTGAAGTGGAATTCAAATAGACATCAAATTCCAACACCAAACTATTTATTAAATTTACCCTAATCATCATTTACCCTACTTGGTGATGTTAACTTGCTCAAACATGCATGCGAATGGTACCATTAGGTTCCTTGTATTTTTCTAATCATTTTCTTATATTATTTGTTTCATTTGGAGTTATATTTTATTTTCTATGATTTTTCAAAGTATTCATCTTTTTCTGGAATTTCGTGAGTTTTTATTAATCCAAAAAAGCTTTATCACGTCACCACGACGTCAGGGTGAGGTCACCACGTCAACTGACCTGGTCAAAGTCAAACCTAACGTGTGGGGTCCACACGTCAGCGACACAATTTAATTAACCATGTTAGTTTAACCCTAAATCCTAAATTAGAGCCGAACGGGGCCAGCGTTAGTGGGTCATAAGGTTAATTATCCTATTTATACTATTTTTGTGATTAATTAAAATTGACCAGGGGCTAGGCCCCACCTGTAGGTGACCCAAGGGGGTCAACCCATGGTCAAAAGGGGTCGGACTCAACGGCGTTGAGCTGCCGGCGCTACCAGGCACGACGGGGGTCACCGGAAAATCGTTGCGGGCATCTGTTTTGTTCGCGGTTTGGCTGTACGGAAAGCACGTGCTCGCGCGCATCCGATGAAGCAAGCGACAGCAGCTAGGGTGCACTACATCGACGACGGCGATGACATCCACGGCGGCCAGAGCACAACCTTGAGCGGGCGGTGGCTGGAGGGCACTAGCGGCCTAGTTCAACGGCCCTACAGGATATACAACTCTTGGAGCTCATTCCCGAGCTCCGGCACTTGGGGGGAAGACCAGAACGACAATAGTGACATGGCCGACGTCGAGGAGCTGACTGCTCCGGTGGCCTTGCTAGCTAGGGGCGGGGGGAAACACGGTGAGAGGGGGGGGGATGACGGCGATCTCATGGCGGTTCCGATGGAGGCAACGGCGACGGAGGAGGAGCTCGGGGCAGGGCAAATTGCCATCGACGGGCTCCGATGGCCGGAGTTGCAAACGGCGGCAACAAGGGTGATGTAGGGCTCGCGGGCTCGATTCATTCGACGAGGGGGACGAGATCGTCGATGCGGAGACGATAAGGAGGTCTGGGAAGGCTAGCAGGGGCCAGAGAGGGCGCCGGTGAGCTCGAACTGAGCTCGTTAATGGCGGACGAGAGGAGAGATAGAGAGGAGAAGGGAAACGGCGCAAGGGATGGGGGAATAGGTCCAGCGGCTCAGCCACATCATCTGAAGCGCGAGATAAGGATGGAGGAGGCGCCTCGAGCGCGAAGCGGGAGGTGGAGGCTTCAGCGAACGCCACGCATATCCTCCTGGCGAGTGGTTGAGGATGACTCGCACTTGGGCCAGATGGGCTCCAAGGGCTAGACCAGGTAAGTGTTTTCTTATTTGTTTTTTTATTTTGTTTCTTTTATTTCCTTTTTCTGACATTTGTTTTGACTTTAATAAAATATATAGGCATTTTTAAATATCCTAAAAATAATCATGTGATATGAATGGAATTATCGAGTGCCATACAATTATTTTCATAATATATATAAAACTATATTTGATATATAGCAAATATAATTCCACTTAAAATAATTGTTTGATTGATTCAAAAGTCCAAAATATAATGTTCTTGTGTTTTCAAATATTGGTTGTTAAATTTACCTCATCCCAATATTTTCACAGAATATTTTAGAGCATTTTCTTGAATCATTTTAACGCAGTTTTTTATATTGCCTTTTTGACAAAAATTGATTCAGGAGACTTAATCACTTACCCATTTCAAATTCAATGCAATTTGAATGCATGCATGAATATGCAATGGCAAGCAATGTAAACTTGGGTTGTAACAACATCACTCTGCCGGGTCCGAGAACGCACCCATTGAACCTGCCGCTCGCTAGAAACAGGCTTCCTCCATGCACCCCTCCATGCAACAGGAGGGCCACATCGCCACAGCTTCCTGCTCCCACACCTGTGTCGAATGGGTGAACGTGCAAGAGACACTACTCTTGCCAAGCGAGGTGGCTCAGGAAACACCGCCACCTCCTCCCGCGCTCGGCGACCAGGCTAAGCCCCAACACGACGCGAGCTTGGTCAACCCGCCTCACGAACCACCCCAAATTGCCTAAAAAGAAGCAAATAACAATCAGATCGCCTGCCGCTAGGCTCCGCTCGACGTGCGCGCGGTCCTCGAGCAGCACCGTCAATCCCATGATTGAGTCATCCAGGATGTCGCAACAGGCCAGCACCAGAACTGAGCCGTCCTCGCGTGTGACGGCCCCTAAAGCAATATGGGTTGCCGGGCCTTCACTCACAAGATGTGCAGGGTGGTTTGGCCGGCCAAGTACACGCCCGAGTTGACCTCGAGCTACGATGGATCCATCGACCTCGCAACGGTTCTCCAACTCTATGCCTTGAGCATCGAGGTGGCGGGCGATGACGACAAGGTAATGGCAAATTGGCTCCTGAACCTACCCGAGAATCGTTTTCTTTGAGAGTGACCTCTTCATCAACCCGTTCATCACCAACTTCAAGGGCACGCATAGCTGTCCCCTCTTCGTCAACGTCTTGCGTCCCGTGAAGCAGCGCTCTAGGGAGACCCTCGGCAAGTATGCTTGTTTGCCTATTTGGGTTTCTATTCACAAAATTTTTCCTTCTCTCAAAACTCATGTTCTTACTCCAAATCCTTTCCCAACGACCATACCATGTGTACATGACTTAAATTTTTTTATTAAATATTATTTTGACCAAAAAGGCTTTTCTGTAATTTAAGTTTCCAAAAACCACTAAATTGAGGTTGGTACTACAAGTCCTCAAATTAGGTTAGATGGCTTGCCACAAATATTTTATTTGGATCCTATTATCAAAATGACTTCCCAAAACCACAAATTATTATGTTAAAAGTTAATTTTCCTATTTTAATTAAATATCTTTTTCTTGGGAAAGAAATGGTGTTTGATAGGGTAAAGTTATTTTATGCTTTCAAAATATTTGAGAAAATTTAGGGAAACTCAATGGACATCTATTTTCCATATATAAGAGTTTCAACCCTTGTTCATGTTAAAATATTGGACAAAACCCCTCAAAACCCTTTCTGCCTATTTCAAGCTTTTGAAATATTTACATAGGAAATATTCTCAAATAATTCCAGGAAATTTTAGCAAGTCACACATGATATGTGTGATGATCTTGCCAATTTTCATCTCAATCCAAGTTGATTTGGTCCACCAAAATATTCCAAACCCCTCTTTGTCGAGAACCAAATTTGAGCAACTCTACATTGCTAAGTTTCTCAACTTGCTCTCCAACTTTTCACGGGTGATCTAGTCCCCAAATAATGATGCTACACCAAGTTGTGCATTTGGGGGAATAGATTTTTATAGCTAGATCTACAAAAACGTTGTTCTCTTGATTTCTAGGGCTTTCAAAGTTTACATTGTAAACTTTCCTCAAATGAGCTCCAAACTTGAGACCACTCTCATTTTTACACACAATTTGATCCTGTTAAGTATCATGGCAAGTAGACTCCATTTACTTTCCCAAAAATCCACCAAACACATTCTGGAAGCACCTAAAAATTACTGTTTTGACCTATTATACCATTCCCCTTGACCGCAAACTTTTACCACAGCTTCACTTAGATCCTCGGCACCTCCAATAGCAACCCCAATGGATAGCTCCATCATTAAGGGGGTGAAACCCAACTTGCACCCCTGGAGAACAACGATCCCTTCCTCTCTTGGCCTCCCCTCTCCCTTGGCCAGCATCCTGAGCAGCCAATTCCCTCTCCCGTCTTGTTCATTCTTCTTGCAGGTAGTGGACATGAGTGGCCACACAAGAGCGTGTCAGTGGCATGCCTATGCCGACCTAAAAGACAGTCTTTAGTATACTATAGGACAAGTCGAGGGTTGAGCTCATGCCCTACCCATGCCCCTGGCCGCCTCGAGGCACTCCCTTGCGCCAGTCGAGGTGCCTAGGCGTCCGCGACACGGTGTTGTGCTCGGAGCCACCTCTCCCCCTCTCTCTCACCCTTTGCACCGTGCACTAGACGCCGCCGCTATTGGCCTATGTGCGAGCTCGCACATGTAGGCACCATAGAGACTCCCGCTCCTTCTCTCCCTCCCTCTGGTCATGGACGACGCCCATGAATTCCCCCAGGCCACTACCTCCTCCTCTAGTGCTTGCCAGCACCGTTGCCATGGAGATCGTCCCTTCTCCATGGTGCACCGACAACCCTGCTATATAAAGCCATCCTTGGGATCCCTCTCCCCCTTGACTCTCTTGCTAACCTCAATTTGTGTGCCTACACCACCTCCTCCCCCTCTCCTACTCTTTGTGCTCGGGATCGAGTTGAGCGCCACCATCGTAGGTCTCCGGAGTTTGTGCGGTAGGAAGCTCCTTTGCCCCATTTGCCATTGTTCTGCAACCGCCTCCCCCTCTGATCATTTACCCTCTCTCCATCTTGCTCATTACGAGCGAGCAATTCGAGCTCGAACCGAGGCCCTCCACCGCTACCTCCTCAACCTTAGCGATTCCCTGCACTCTGGCGGTCCTTTCTTCATCCAATTACATGCGACTCGATGTTGTGCAGCCATGTGCCAGCCATTGCTCTCGACGTGACCTACATTACAGATGGTGAGCACGACCACCTCCCTATATCGAGGTTGAAGATGACAAGTGGGGGTCCCATGTCATCCTCACCTCAATCTCTCCCTGCCCCCTATCGCTGACGCCTGGGCCCGTGCGCCAGGATTGAAATCTGGCGGCATGCGTGCCTGGCTTGGCTGTGCTGCGGTGGCTCTGGGCCGGCCCAGTTGCGGCCAGTTCTGGCCCACGGGCACAAGGCCTTTTCTCTTTTTCTTTTTCTATCTAGATTCCAAAAATACTATAGGATTAAATAATTATCCAAATCCAATAATTTCACATTCTAAAATTTTCTAATAATCGAAATTATTTATTCATGCCACTTGTACAACTTTTAAAGAAATCTTTATACATAGTTGTAATTTAAAACATTGTTTTAAATATTTGAACTCTCTATTAAAATGCTTTTCACCACTTTATGTATTTCAAAATCATAGACAAGTAATGTTTACAACACTAAGGATCACCCTAGTATTTTACATTGATTTGACATATTTCTGAGTGTTATGTTTTCCTATTTTTGTCGTGTTCTTATTTCTGTCCGTTACTATTGCGGCGATAGATTTCGTTGTTGACGAGGGAGTGGGACCCAGAAGACTATGAAGACGTTGAAGACCATCTTGAGCCAGGCAAGAAGCCCCTTCAGCATGTCTTGAAACATTTTTATGCATGTCATATAGCACTTTACTTTGTTTCATTTGAATCACAATTGAGTCGGTAACTCCTCGTTGGTACTTGCACTGAGCATGACCCTACCGTCGTCTGAGGGTTGTGCGGGTGCAAAGTAGTTAGGATGCTATGTAGTTGCTATGCAAATGGGATGGGATTATGCATGGTCTTGGAAGCAACGGTGTTTTCAAAAAAAATTCCAAAACCCCGTCGGGTGCCACTAATGCCCGAGGGAGATCATGTTGAGCTAGGTAACCACTTTAGAAACAAGTGGTGTACCAAGGCAAGTGAATGTGTTCTTTTCGAAAACGGATTGGTTTAAGTTGTGACTGTTACTCTGAGGTTACATGTATGACCACGATACCCTTATGGGACGGGGCTTTTTTGATTACTATGGTCGGTACTAGCTGAGAGCCCGCAGTGCTAGTGGCGGGATTGACGTGGTCACTCTCGATACGGGGTTGTCCCGAAAAGGACGACCATGGGTTATGTTTTACACACACCGGGAACACCGTTGCGTGCCCTCATGGTTGATACTTGTGATGTACATCACGAGGGATGGCACCAATTAGTGGACTCTTTGTTAGTATCATCATGGGAAAGGCATTGTTTGGGTACTTACCTCGGTCATGGAAAATGCCACAAGTCGTGGATTGACACGGCAGTTTCCTCACTCTTGTGGGTAAAGTGACCAACCTCTGTTGACTATAAAACTCTTCGAATAGCAATGTCCATGGTCAAGGATAGTTGGATGACTTCTCTTGGGCTACGTCGATTGTTCCAAAATTGCGTGTGTGTATGTGTGGGTGTGAGAAAGAGGATATTTGAGCTAAGTCGAATGACTTGATATGATGATGGAACATGAGATGTCCTACCCTGTTTATACTGATATCTCTAACTTGTTCATATGGATATCAGTTACCTCATGGTGCATGCCTTCATAAGATATTGATCATTTCATTGCACTTAAAATTAGCTTTCTGCAACTTACCTTTGAGCAATGTCATGCATTATTATACCTCGTTCCAAAACATGTATTGCTTGCGAATAGATTCAAAGTACTCATTGGCTTTCCACTGGTTATTAAATTGGCCAGGAATGGAAGAACATGATTATGATGAAGATTTCGTTCGATACGAACATGCGAACTAGGACGTGTCCCAGTCAAATTCCCTATAGACTCCATTTACTTTCCCAAAACTCCACCAAACACATTCTGGCAGCATCTAAAAATTACTGTTTTGACCTATTATACCATTCCCCTTGACCCCAAACATTTACCACAGCTTCACTAAGATACTCACCACCTCCAATAGCAACCCCAATGGCTAGCTCCATCATTAACGGGGTGAATCCCAACTTGCACCCCTGGAGAACAATGATCCCTTCCTCTCTTGGCGTCCCCTCTCCCTTGGCCAGCATCCGGAGTAGCCAATGCCCTCTCCCGTCTTGTTTATTCTTCTTGCAGCTAGTGGACATGAGTGGCCACACTAGAGCGTGTTAGTGGCATGCCTATGCCGAGCAAAAAGCCATTCTTTAGTGTACTACAGGACAAGTCGAGGGTTGAGCTCATGGCCTGCCCATGCCCTTGGCCGCCTTGAGCCACTCCCTTGCACCAGTAGAGGTTCCTAGGCGTCCGCGACACGGTGTTGTGCTGGGAGCCACCTCTCCTCCTCTCTCTCACCCTTTGCACCACGCGCTAGACGCTCCCGTTGTTGGCCATTGTGCGAGCTCGCACATGTAGGCACCATAGAGCCTCCTGCTCCTTCTCTCCCTCCCTCTAGTCATGGACGATGCCCATGAATTCCCCCAAGCCACTCCCTCCTCTAGTGCTTGGCAGCACCGCTGCCACGGAGATCGTCCCTTCTCCATGGTGCACCAGCGACCCTGCTATATAAAGCCATCCTCGGGATCCCTCTCCCCCTTGACTCTCTTGCTAACCTCAATTCGTGTGCCTACACCACCTCCTCCCCCCTCTCCTACTCTTTGTGCTCGGGATCAAGTTGAGCGCCACCGTCATAGGTCTCCGGAGTTTGTGCGGTAGGAAGCTCCTCTGCCCCCATTTGCCATTGTTCTGCAACTGCCTCCCCCTCTGATGATTTACCCTCTCTCCATCTTGCTCATTAGGAGCGACCAATTCGAGCTCGAATCGAAGTCCTCCACCGCGACCTCCTCAACCTTAATGATTCCCTGCACTACAGCGGTCCTTTCTTCATCCAAGTAACATGCGACTCGATGTTGTGCAGCCATGTGCCAGCCATTGCTCTCGACGTGACCTACATTACCGATGGTGAGCACGACCGCCTCCCTATCTTGAGCTTGAAGATGACAGGTGGGGGTCACATGTCATCCTCACCTCAATCTCTCCCTGCCCCCTATCGTTGACGTGTGCGGCCCGTGCGCCAGGATTAAAATCTGGCAGCATGCGTGCCTGGCTTGGCTGGGCTGCGGTGGCTCTGGGCCGGCCCAGTTGCGGCCAGTTCTGGCCCAGGGGCACAAGGCCTTTTCTATTTTTCTTTTTCTATCTAGATTCCAAAAATACTATAGGATTAAATAATTATCCAAATCCAATAATTTCACATTCTAAAAATTTGTAATATTTGAAATTATTTATTCATGCCACTTGTACAACTTTCAAAGAAATCTTTATACACAGTTTTAATTTAAAACTTTGTTTTAAGTATTTTATCTCTCTAATAAAATGCTCTTCACCACTTTATGTATTTCAAAATCATAGACTACTAATGTTTACAACACTCAGGATCACCCTAGTATTTTACATCGATTTGACATATTTCTGAGTGTTATGTTTTCCTATTTTTGTCGTGCTCTTATTTCTGTCCATTACTATAGCGGCGATAGATTTCGTTGTTGACGAGGGAGTCGGACCAGAAGACTTTGAACACTTTGAAGACCATCTTGAGCCAGGCAATAAGCCCCTTCACCATGTCTTGAAACATTTTTGCATGTCATATAGCACTTTACTTTGTTTCATTTGAATCACAATTGAGTCGGTAACTCCTCGTTGATACTTGCACTGAGCATGACCCTACCGTCGTATGAGGGTTGTGCGGGTGGAAAGTAGTTAGGATGCTATGTAGTTGCTATGCAAATGGGATTGGATTATGCATGGTCTTGGAAGCAACGGTGTTTTCAAATAATTTTCGAAAACCCCGCCGGGTGCCACTAATGCCCGAGGGAGATGGTGTTGAGCTAGGTAACCACTTTAGAAAGAAGTGGTGTACCGAGGCAAGTGAATGTGTTGTTTTTGAAAACGGATTGGTTTAAGTTGTGACTGTTACTCTAAGGTTACATGTATGACCACGATACCCCTTATGGGACGGGGCTTTTTTGATTACTATGGTCGGTACTAGCTGAGAGCCCGCAGTGCTAGTGCCGGGATTGACGTGGTCACTCTCGATACGGGGTCGTCCCGAAAAGGACGACCATGGGTTATGTTTTAAACACACCGGGCACACCATTGCGTGCCCTCGTGGATGATACTTGTGATGTACATCACGAGGGATGGCACAAATTAGTGGACTCTTTGTTAGTATCATCATGGGAAAGGCATTGTTTGGGTACTTACCTCGGTCAAGGAAAATACCATGAGTCGTGGATTGACACGGAAGTTTCCTCACTCTTGTGGGTAAAGTGTCCAACCTCTCTTGACTATAAAACTATTCGAATAGCCATGTCCATGGTCAAGGATAGTTGGATGACTGCTCTTGGGCTACATCAATTGTTCTAAAATTGCGTGTTTGTATGTGTGGGTGTGAGAAAGAGGATATTTAAGCTACGTCGAATGACTTGATATGATGATGAAACATGAGATGGCCTATCCTGTTTATACTGATATCTCTAACTTGTTCATATGGATATCAGTTACCTCATGGTGCATGCCTTCATAAGATATTGATCATGTCATTGCTCTTAAAATTAGCTTTCTGCAACTTACCTATTTTGTGCAATATCATGCATTGGTATACCTCGTTCCAAAACATGTGTTGCTTGCGAATACATTCAAAGTACTCATTGCCTTGCCACTTGTTATTTAATTGGACAAGAATGGAAGAACATGATTATGATGAAGATTTCGTTCGAGACGAACATGCGAACTAGGACACGTCCCAGTCAGATTCCCTGTAGGGTTAAGACATATGGCATGGGTTCACGCTTACGTTCACGATTTCTACTGCTAGCTATGTTTGGTGTGTTCGCCTTCAAGGCCCTGTCTATGTAAGGCTTGATCTTAATGGTCTTTATATGTATCAAACGGTATGTATGGATGTAAGACTCTTATTATTCATCTTCTATGTGTTCAGTGAGCATTGATCTCTAGGATCACTCTACACGTGCATTTGGTGATCACAACTTATGAGTCGGGGTCCCCACAGAGCTGGTATCAGAGACATCATAACCGTAGGAAGCCTTAGTTAGCATGGACGTTAGTGAGGATAAAACCCCTTTCGAAAACTATACATAGTACATAAACTTAAGAGTTTCTACACGTCTTACCTCTTCCACTCTACATTCAAACATTACTAACACCGTCCCCTTAAACCTTTGTAGATGGTCATCATGCCCGACGACCTCCTAGCATCCGGCTTTCCCTTACTCCTTGAGGATAGCCTAGAGAAGTGCCAATTTTACCAATCCCCTATTTTCCTCTACCACGAGCACTGGGTCGATGCCACCATGAAGGAGTACCACGTTGATGTGGTCGTGAAGGAAAACGCCTCCCCGACGAGTTAGTTCTTTGAAGGACCACAGATGGAGACAGTAGTGTTAGCAGTCGAAATAACTGCACGGAAGGCACTCATCCACCTTCGAGACCTCATCCCACAGATGGTTGATGAGCCGACTACTCGCCACCTTCCATTCAGGAAATATGATATTGGCAAAAGTTAGAGGCTGGTCCCGTCCAAGGAGGATGGAACACCACTCACGTTCCATACCTATTTCAGCCTCTTCGCCGATAGTCTGGCTCACAAACTGATTAAGGAGTCCGTGAAACTCTACAAGGAACTGCACCATACCCGCGATATACTTCGACTGGACAAGACGAACCAAGACATGATCAATAAGGATGGAGCCCCCAAGGGACGACCAGCTATCGCTTATAGAGGATTACCCCCAGCTAGAGATGCACCCACACGTCGTCATCGCATGAGTGTGAAGGACTATCATGCGCTCTTCATTGAACCATCGGCGAAGCATCGTCGGGATGGACCTCCTCGTCATCCAACCCCCTCGACTAGAGACAATGCCCGTACGGATGATGACAAGGAGGAAGACCCGGAGGAGCATGAGTACGAGACCAAGCACTCCACCACATAAGTCTGAGAATCCCTAGGGTAGGATAAGTCATGTATCCCTCATGTGAAGTAGACTCCATGTTATGGTTCATATGAACCCATGTGTGCTTGTTGCTTTTTGTTGTTGTTTGTGTTTTGATGCGAGTCACGCTTTTGCCTTAGGCAACATGTAAGCGACTACATTCCCTATCTTATCTTAATGTCATATGTTTGGCCTTTCGACCCTTGTTTTATCACACTTGCACTATACCAACCCCCTTAGGAACATTTTCCTGTTGTTGCCATTCCCTCTTGCTATTCTAGTTGTTTGACTTGGCTCCTCAAAAAAGGATGGTGACCGCGACCCGTACCAACACTTTTGGCAACCCCGGTGCCGCGAACTCTAGCTAGCAGCCGAGGGTTGTTGGGTCTGCCCAGGGTGGAGATCACCAGGAGCATCCACAAGGCAACATTCCCCCGCCACCACCTCCACCGAAGAACATGACCATAGTTCAGTTTCTCCAAGGTCTCTGGGAGGAACACCAAACCAACACTGCCGCTATCTAGCAAACGGCTCAAGTCCTTGTCAACAAACCGCAACAAGGTAGGAATGGAAATGGCCACTCCAATCTGTCGGAGTTCATGAGGAATTGGCCACCAATCTTCACCGTGGCTACTAAACCTCTCGAAGCCGATGACTGGATCGACACCATCGAGGACCTCCTTGCATTGGTCAACTGCAATGAAGATCGTGAAAAGATTTTGTATGCTTCGCACTACCTCGGGGGTACCGCCAGGGCTTGTTGGGATGGGTTCAAGGTCATGCAAGGCGACCATGGATCTCCTAGGCTGACTTCAAGGAGGGATTATGCACGGCCACATTCCTTCTCGGATCATGGCTATCAAGAAGCAGGAATTTCGAGCGTTGAAGCAAGGAAGTGGCTATATCAAGGAGTACATGCGAAAGTTCTACCTCGTGTCGAGGTATGCACCTGAAGATGTCAGCACTGAGGCAGCCAAGATAGAATGCTTCATGGAAGGACTCCAGCAAGCCCTGCATCATTAGCTAGTTGTGTGCGATTGCCGGACCTTCTCCTACCTAGTGAACAAGGTTGCCATGCTGGACGACAAGCATCGTTCCATGGAAGGCACACTCAAGCACAAGATGATTAGCAATGGTAGTTCCAACAATGAGAAGGCTCGCCCCTCGCAACCAGCACTAGCAAAACCAAACTATCAGCCTCAGCGAGCCAAGACTCCCGGACCTCATCACAGCTACCCGTATGCCAACCCTAGGCCAGCGTACAAAAACCCCAATAACAACATCAATGGTGGCAAGACCAAAAACCTTAGGCAAGCCATACACTTTGGGTGTGGTCCGCCCGGACACATCTCAAAGCAGTGCCCCAACAAGAAGCCAAATGAACCATGCCCCAATGCGCCAAATCAAGGACAAGTTCGTGGAGCACCACCCAGAAACCAAGCTCCCAACAACCAGCCCAACAATGGCAAGGTCCGTGTGAATCACGCCACCTATGAGGAAGCCTAGGAAGACCCAGATGTCATACAGGGTATGTTCCTTGTCAAATCAACCCTAGCAATCATTATGTTTTAATGTGGTACTTCACATTCTTTTGTTACCCAAAAGTTTGCACTAGAAAGTGGTATGAAGCCTACACCTCTGCATAGTCACATGATGGTACAAACACCGGGTGCAGTATTAAGTACCAACGTAGGATGTAAGGGAGTTGGAATTAACATCGACGGGGTAGACTTCCATGTAGACCCCATAGATTTGGATTCTACATGTTTGGACGTCATCCTTGGCATGAATTGGTTGGCCAAGCACCAAGGCTGGCTAGACTGCGCCAAGCGGACTGTTACCTTGACCAATAGCCAGGGAGTTGAAGTCAAGTATGTTTCCAACCCCGTCTCCACCCAAGCCCCTCAGTCAATTGTCTGACGAGAATTGAGTCGGATTAGGTGCAAGTTGTATGTGAATACCAAGATTTATTTCCTCATGAGCTACTCGGAGAGCCTCCCAACCCTGATATGTTTTCATTATTGAGCTAATCCCTGGAGCAGGACCCATCTATTAGTAGCCATATAGAATGGGTTCCCAAGAGTTGGCTAACCTGAAGAAGCAACTAGCTGAGCAACTTGGAAAAATATTTATTGGCCCTAGTGCCTCTCCTGGAGGTTCACCTGTTCTATTTTTGTCAAAGAGGGATGGAACTATCCGACTCTGTGTCAATTACCGTTCTCCCAATGAGTGCAAGTGTCAAAACCAGCTGATCTCGAGTAGGCGGTCTGAACTATGGATTTTGGATCGATGGGTAACAAGGGACGAAGGAATTGATGTTTTACCTAGGTTCGGGCACTCTTGATGGAGGTAAAATCCTATGTTTTGTTCTTATTGTATTGATGAAGTGGTAAAGAGTACAAAGTTAATCTATCTCGAGATCGGATATTGTGGTCTAAAACGCTAGTCGTAATGAGCCGAAGTCCCCTACAAACTACAACCCCCTCGTTTACATAGAAACGGGGGCGCCAGGGTTTACATAACGATGGTTGCATTAAGTAAATGAATATGCAGATTTGTTTGTTGTCATGGATTACACGTTAAGTCTTTGGAAGACTCCACCTTCATCTTGTCGTATTTAAAGAGAGTAGAACGACCCACAAGAAAGTAGAACAACCTATTCTATTTAAAGAGAGTAGAACGACCCACAAGAAAACATAGGTGGCGTCAATACCCCCTTAATCCCAAACTCCTTCAGTAGCCCCCGAACTACCCTCCAATGCCATAGTCTAAATTTGCCATGTTCACGCTTTCACAATCTTCGGTTTGCGGGGCGAGTTCTACCTTATGTTCGGTCGACCCTATTCCGCATTGTTCTTCATTCTGGGATTGATCAACAATTGTTGGGACGAAAAAATGAATATTTTCCTGCGCTGATGAACAAATAGGTGGTTTCTTCCCAAGAGAAAAGATAACTTACTTGTCAAATAACTTGTGCATGAGCCCTAGAAACGCTCCCCATCCCCTCCAAAAGTGGAGAAGAATGTGAGAGAAACAAAGACATGGCGAGTGCTTTAGGCTCATCCTCGCACACTCATGGATCTCTTCGAGTAGATTGGGCTAGTTATTTAGTCTTGCACCTTCGTATGCGCGAGCTCGAGGTGCAGGGGTACTTGCCTGACTCACACCTGGTACCCACCCGCCCCGAGGTAAGCTCCGGTAACGCCAGGGCTTTTGTGGTGAAATTCCCGACACCCAACATGAGGAGAGAGTATGACTCATCATGTTCCTCTTATGAGTCCTGGGCTTCCCTATCCACCACTTTTTACTAGGTTTACTGGAGTACTATGGGATCCAACTTCATCAGCTTACCCCCGGATCCATCCTCCATCTCGTGATTCGTCGCTCTATGCTAGATGTTTCAGTATTGCAAGGCCCATTCTGATATGTGTAGGAAATATTCTGCCATGTCCCTCGAATCGAGGGAGGGACTATTTGTAGAGTGGGTGGAGCAAAAGTATCGCGTTTAGAGGGAACTGGGTATCCGATAGGGACCCCTAGGGCAGCTTCCAAATAGTGGTCCTCACAATGGTTCTATATCAAAGAGGTCCCCCTATTTGACCCCGTCCAAAGGGGTTTGCCCGAATTCTCATCCGTCCACCTTGAGAAGCGGTTCGACTATCACTCCAGGAGTCCTTATCAAGAAGACAATTCAGAGGTGAGACAATTGGTTGCCAAGGTAAAACTGTTATCGCATTTCCATCTCACCACGATGTGTTCAACAAAGGTCCTATCCCCTATGGCGCTACAATGGTTCAAGCGACGCCACTCGATACAAGAAGGAGAGTCCAGCTAGTCCAGCGGCACTGGTTGTCGTATTAGCCGACCTTTATAAACGAGGAAAGGGGGATTTTATCGGCCTGAACACCAAGGAAGGCTATTCCAATCATAACCCCATCGAATGTGTTAGTATTTCTCAATTCCCCCTAATTAGGATTTTTATTTACATCAATCTTTGGTTGACTGAATCCCTGAAACTTTACTCAAATAGGAATGGAGGTGTGTGGTAGAGAAAATCAGCTGCCCTCCTCCTCAGCCAGAAAACTATGCCAAGGACAAGGACCCACGATTGCATGACATCAATTATTTTCGAGGACAGGTTCTTTTTTTAGATTAGCATTAACGGCTCTGAGGTTACCCTTAGAGCCTATTATCCTCAGATACATCCTCCCTCAACCAAGGGAACAAGAAAACCTTTTCCTGAAAAGGATGCCCACCTACTACAACAACAATCCCTAACACAACCGGTCGTCGCTCCATGCATCGGACGCCTATTAACCTAGAGTTTCTCGATCTCGTGCCAAAAAATGGCGGTCCTGTAAGCATGGAGCATCCACAGGTCATACTTCGATTGCTCGTCCTGCCAAGAGGTAACAAATTCACTACACGCATTGCTCTTTCAATCAACAACAAGTACTTATGCATGTTGTCATATTTTATAGGAGCCAAACACAGCCACCTCCATCAATGGCAGGGGATAATGTGGCGGTCCCCCTTACGGATCGCCCCCCTCAGGATCAAAACGAGGTTCCTGTTACCAACTCCGAAGTTGAGAGCCTAATGAACCACCATCATTAAAAAGAATCACTACTCCATCCTGATTTTTTCGAACACGAGTTTAATGTCTTGAGTTTGGTAGATGCGCACCTCGGAGCCGCCCGAGCACGACTTGAGGGAGTCGCCAGCTATATGTCAACATGCCTTAAGGTATGTATCCAAAATTTTCCATTGTGAACAAATCCCTAGCCACTAGCCCCTGATCCTCGATTGGGGATTATGACCGATCTGAGGGTCTAACCGCACTTGTCGACATGCTTCGTAGGCTGGGACAAGAATAAGGAGTTTTCCAAGGAGATTAGGACATATCGGACACAACTCGAGGTTGCTAAGGCCGATCTAGAACAAGTGAAAAGTTTCAGAAGAGAATCAGATGGTGGGAATTTTTAATTTTAACTCATGTCCATAGTTTCCCTATTGTCCTTCTTAATCAAAAGTGCAGTTTGAAGCAGCTGAATCTATAGGTCAACTGCAAAAAGATCTGGAAACAAAGAAAAATCACACAGATACACCAAATCTCAGAATGAGACAAGGTGTAAGTTGTTATTCCGAAGTGTTGATGTAAATAAAAAGCTTAAGGCAAAAAAACCAGAACATATCAGCCAAATTGAGAGTTTAAAGACTCAGGTGGCACATGCCCCCGAATATGACAAGAGATTGAAGGGTGGAATGTTCGGTAAGTAATAGGTCGAACTCTTAAATATACGAATATGTGTTCTTAATGTGTTAGATATGACACCCCTCTTTATAGTATTCCTGATTGGGCAGCCCGAAGAAGGAGCCAGTCCGTTTAGTGGTGACCATCTAAAGGAATTGTCCATTGCTTATGAACGAGGGCGAAAGGTGATGAAGAGAATGCTGAAGGCACTAGGTCCGGATGATAAGCCTCCGGAGAGGATGGCCGAACTGGCTGACCACTTTAAAGCAGCTCGGCACCGATTTGAATTTGGGAAAATATCAGTTTGCCAGGGAGGTTCTCGGGAGGCATGGGTAATGGTGAAGACGAGGTTTACTAAGCTTGATCCTGAAGAACTGGCATGACTCGGGCTGGCGGGGGCCGATGTTGAAGAGGTGCCTCTTCATGTCGTTTATGATCAAGTGATTCCCGTCTCATGCTTGTTGCAACAATATTGTTGCCTTGATATAATAATAGACAACCTAGACCAACAACAGATGTGTGATTTATGTAACTAAGTGTTTATCTCCCTTTGTTCTCCATATGATGTGTTAATACTATCTTAACCGACAATCCGCTTCTGCCTCCCTTGATAGAAATAAGGAAATGTTTCTTACTATGTAACATGTGAAATAGGTAAAGAGTTCGGCGAACCAGGCTATCCCGCCATACGGTACTAACAAACAAACAATTATCATGGAGTTATGCTATGTTACTTTTATTTAGTAAAAACTTCTTCCTGAGAAAATAGTTTCTTTATGGGTTTCTTTCTTTGGGTTTTGGAATATGTGTTGTATACGGATATTGTGTATGCTGGGGATATTTAACCCTTGGTGATGACGACCTAATTATTGTCACTTTTCCTTGTGCCAGACCAATTTTTCATTAAGAACCATAGCTTATGGCTTCACCTGTCTGAGGTACGTATCCGGACTACCCGGTCATAACAATCACAGAGTTGCTCCCTTTATCCTTAGCCGAACAATCGGGACCGTAGAGGATAAACACACGAGCCAGGCAACCCAGGATTGCAAAATCTTAAGTCGAAGTTAGTGAACATAGAGGCTTAAGTATAGGAAGACTAGACGTATCATGAAACATATGCACAAATATACTATTACCGGCTTTAGAAAGCCCCTAGGTGTGTGCGGAAAATACATGTTCATGGACACAGTTCGGTTTATCCAAATGCAAGGTGGGATACCTTAATCCACTTGAAAGAAGAAAAATGATATAGAAAAAGTGAAAAACATGACAAGGGAATAAATCAGAATGACCACACTAGTTTAGCTTTAGAAACACCGAAGACAAGCCGTGTACCATGGGTTTGGTTCAAGACGATCATCTGACGCATTGCGGAGATGATACGCCCCTCCTATAAGTACATCGTCGATGATGAAAGGGGCCTCACATTTGAGTGCAAGTTTATTTTTCTTCTTAGGGAGACACAACACAAGCTCGCCCACGTTATATATCTTCGCCCGAACTTCCCTCCTCTGATAGCCCCAAGCCTACTCTTGATAGAAGGTGGAACGTGCCAGAGCTATATCATGCTCTTCTTCTAGTGCACCCAAGTCATCCTGGCAATCCAACTCTGATTCTTTTTCCTCGTACATGCACACCCTAGGTGCATCATGCATCTTATCATAGGGGAGGACTGCTTCTGCCTAGTACACCATGAACAATGGAGTGTACCCTCTTGATCTGATCTATGTGGTGCATAATCCCCACAATATGAAGTCAAGTTGCTCTACCCAATGGCAATCGGATTCTTTCAAAGATCAAACTAGACGTGGTTTGGTTCTACTCATGATGCTTCGAGTAGCCCGTTCGACCTCTCCATTTGTTTGCAGGTGATATACGGAGGTATAGTCGAGCTTAATCCCCAAGTCCGCGAACCAATCCTTAACTTCCTGGGCTGTGAAATTGCATCCATTGTCCATTATTATACTATGAGGGATGCCATAATTGTGAACCACATCTGATATAAATTCCATGATCGGACTTGGTAGAAGTTACTGGTTTAGTTTCGATCCACTTAGTGAAATTATTGACCATATCCGGCAAATATTTCTTTTTCTTGGATCCCCCCTTTGAGAGGTCCAACCATCTCCAGCCCCTAGACCGCGAACAGCCAAGTTATCTGTATTGTCCGAAGAGTTGTTGCACGCATTTGGATCAGATTTACAAAAATTTGACATCCAGCACAATATTGGACAAGCGTATTATCGTCTACTCGAGCTGTTGGCCAAAAGAAGCGAGCTCGGAATGCCTTGCTTACAAGAGCTATAGCCGATGTGTGGTAACCACCCATACATGTGTGTATTTCAGCTAAAAGTTGTTTACCTTCTTATTTGCATATGCTTCTCTGGACGACGATACGTCTCCATCGTATCTACTTTTCCAAACTCTTTTTCCCTTGTTTTGGACTCTCATTTGCATGATTTGACTGGAACTAACCCGGACTAATGTTGTTTTCAGCAGAATTGCCATGGTGTTGTTTTTGCGCAAAAATAAAAGTTCTCGGAATGACCTGGAAATTTACGAGGATATTTTGTGGAATATATAAAAAATACTGGTGCAAGAATCAACCGAAGAAGTGGAGCGTGGATCCCACAAGCCCACCAGGCGCGGGCCCCCCTTTGCCGCGTCTGGCAGGCTTGTGGGGCCCACGTTGCTCCACCGCCTCCAATTCCGGCTCTATTTAGTCCCTTTCATCCGGAAAAAAAATCAGGGAGCAGAGTTCATCGCGTTTTATGATACGGAGGCACCGCCACCTCCTGCTCTTCCTCTGGAGGGCAGATCTGGAGTCCGTTCTGGGCTCCGGAGAGGGGAGATCATCGCCATCATCATCACAAACGTTCCTTCATCGCCAATTCCATGATGCTCTTCATAGTTCGTGAGTAATCTCATCGTAGGCTTGCTGGACGGTGATGGGTTGGATGATATCTCTCATGTAATCGAGTTAGTTTTGATGTGGATTGATCCCTAGTATGCACTATGTTCTGAGATTGATGTTGCTACTACTTTGCCATGCTTAATGCTTGTCACTAGGGCCCGAGTGCCATGATTTCAGATCTGAACCTATTATATTCTCGTCAATATATGTGTGTTCTTGATCCTATCTTGCAAGTTGTAGTCACCTACTATGTGTTATGACCCGGCAACCCCAGAGTGACAATAGCCGGAACCACTCCCGGAGATGACCATAGTATGAGGAGTTCACGTATTCAGTAAGTGTTAATGCATTGGTCCGGTTCTCTATTAAAAGGAGAACCTTAATATCCCGTAGTTTCCATTAGGACCTCGCTGCCACGGGAGGTATGGACAATAGATGTCATGCAAGTTCTTTTCCCTAAGCATGTATGACTACATACGGAATACATGCCTACATTACATTCATGAACTGGAGCTAGTTACTTATCTAGTGTTATAAATGTTGTATGATGAATACCATCCGGCATAAATATCCATCACCGATCCAATGCCTACGAGTTTTTTCTACTGGTCCTTGCTATGTTACTTTGCCGCTACTTCTGTCACTGCTGCTACTGTTACTCTGTCGCTACTACTGTCACTGCTACTATTACTGTTGCTACTGTTGCTATCACACTACTTTGCTACTGACACTTTGCTGCAGATACTAAGTCTTTCAGGTGTGGTTGAATTGACAACTCAACTGCTAATACTCGAGAATATTCTTTGGCCTCCCCTTATGTCGAATCAACAAATTTGGGTTGAATATTCTACCCTCGAAAACTGTTGCGATCCCCTATACTTGTGGGTTATCAAGACCTTTTTCTGGCACCGTTGCCGGGGAGGCATAGCTCTATTCTCTGAGTCACATGGGATTTACGTCTACTGATCACTATGAGGAATCCGAAAGATCCAAGAACTAAAGTCTTTCCCTCAACTACGAGGACAAGTAAGGAACTGCCATCTAGCTGTGCACTTGATTCACCTTTAGTTAAGAGTAATTTTGCGACACCACCTACTGTTAGAAATTTTGATGTGTCGCATGTTCTTGATGATGCTACTTCTACTGTCCATGATGCTTGTGATGATGCTATGCTTGATACTGCTTTGCCACTAGGTGCATTCCTTGATGCAAAAATTGCTAGAGTTGCTGCTAGATGTGATGATACTTCTGAAACTGCTGAGATTATTGAAGTAGAACCTGCTATTTTGCCTGTTAGAACTAGCTCTCCTAGATATGAATTGCCTGATATGCCTGAGGGTTACGTTATGGAGGGAGAGATAGCTCAGGACATTCTTGCTTGTAAGGATAGCTATGATGTTGAGAAATTACTGCGCAAGTGGAAAGAAAAATCTTTGAACGCTAGGATGAAATACGACCCGAAGTTTGCTACTTCGCCTATTTTTGTGACCGATAAGGATTATGAATTCTCCGTCGACCCTGAGTTAATCACTTTGGCCGAATCTGATCCTTTTCACGGTTATGAGTCTGAAACAGTTGTAGCACATGTTACCAAACTGCATGAGATAGCCACCCAATTCACGAGTGAGGAAAAGATCCGGCACTACTATATCCTTAAACTGTTTCCTTTCTCGCTAAAGGATGATGCTAAAACCTGGTTCACCTCTCTTGCTCCTAGTTGTGTGCGTAGGCCCCAGGATATGATCTACTACTTCATTGAAAAATATTTCCCTTTCCATAAGAAGCAAGCTGCCTTGCAGGAAATATACAACTTTGCGCAAGTTGAAGAAGAGAGTCTCCCACAAGCTTGGGGGAGGCTCGTCCAGCTACTGAATGCTTTGCCTGGTCACCCACTTGAGAACAATGAAATACTTGATATCTTCTATAATGGACTTACCGATGCTTCTAGAGACCACCTTGATAGTTGTGTTGGTTGTGTTTTTAGGGAACGAACTATAGAACAAGCTGAGATCCTATTGAATAATATCTTGTGCAATGAGAATGCTTGGACTATTCCCGAACCCCCTCCGAAGCCAACTCCTAACAAAAGAGGTATTCTATTCCTCAGTCCTGAAGATATGCAAGAAAGTAATAAATCTATGAAAGAGGAAGGCATTAAATCTGAAGAAGTCAAAAATCTACGACCTATCAATGAGATCCATGGTCTCGATAACCCGATACAGGTAGTATAGGTAAATTCTCTTCGTAGATTCGATTAGAGTGATATTTATTTTTGATAAGCCTGCTAGCTTATGCCTGGATGAATTTGGTAACTTTTTTGCTAAACAACAAAGTTTCAATGATTATGTTAGCAGACAATTGGAACAAAATGCTCGTATGCTTAGTCATTTAAGTGCTTGTGTGGATAGAAACGTCAATGACGTTAAGCTCTTGAGTAAACATGCCTCTATGGTTACTACTCAAGTATAACAAGTACTTAAGGCTCAAAATGACTTGCTCAATGAGTTGAATGACAATTCTGTCAGAGTCGTCACTAGAGGCGGTAGAATGACCTAGGAACCTTTGTATCCTGAGGGTCATCGTAAGAGAATTGAACAAGATTCTCAAGGATTAGCACTGATGCACCTAGTAATCATAGGAAGAAGAAGAAAGATTATAGGAACCTGCACGCTAGCAACCCTGTTACCATTACACCTGAGAATCCAAATGATGTCTGTGTTTCTGATGCTGAAACGCAATCTGGTGATGAACATGAGCCTAATGATAATATCAATAGTGATGCTCATGAAGATCCTCAACCTAGCAATGATAAGGATGTGGAGATTGAACCAGTTGATCTTGATAACCCACAAACTAAGACTAGGAGATATGATAAGAATGACTTCATTGCTAGGAAGCATCACTACTGGAATCCAGTTCTTTGCCGTCTGCTGGCTGATGGCAAAGAACCTCTTTGCCGTCAGTTGACATAAGGCGGACGACAAAGGGCTGACTGATGGCAAAAATACTATTTGCCATGTGTCGGCCCTTTGCCGTCTGCCAGCGGACGGCAAAGGGACCAAGGGTAGACGGCAAAGAGCACGGGTGGGTCCCATGCCTGCCGTGTCCGAAGGAAGGCTAACTTTGCCATGTGTCGGCCTTTGCCGTCTGCTGTGGGGCCCTTTGCCGTCGGGGGGCCGACGACAAAGGGGCCGACCGTGTAACGGCCGTCTTGTCCCCCTCGTGCTCATTGTCTCTCTCCCGCCCACAGTATTGTCTCTCTCGCCCTCGCGCTCACTGTCACTCGCCCCGCCGCCGCCCCGCCTCGCTCCCACCGGCAACCCCCTCCCCGCGACACTCCCCTCCCCGCGGCCACCCCCTCCTCGCGGCCACCCCCTCCCCGCGGCCACACCCCTCCCCGCGGCGACCCCTCCCTACGGCCACCCCCTCCCCGCGGCCACACCCCCCCCGCGGCGACCCCTCCCTGTGGCCACCCCCTCCCCGAGGCGACCCCCTCCCCGCGGCCCTCCTCCCCCACCACCACACCTTTCCTGGTGAGTTCATTTTCTTTCTTTTTTTTCGTTTTTCATTTCACTGCATCTGTTTGTTTAGGTTACTCTCAGTGTTAATTAGTTTAATGTTAGTTTAGGTTAATTAGGTTACTATTAGTTTAATGTTAATTAGGTTATTGTTAGTTTAGGTTAATTAGGTTACTATTAGTTTAGTGTTAATTAGGTTACTTTTAGAAGAGGAGGAGGAGGAGGAGGAGGAGAAAGAAGAAGAAGAAGAAAAAGAAGAAGAAGAAGAAGAAGAAGAAGAGGAGAGAAAAGAAGAAGAAGAAGAAGAAGAAGAGGAGGAGGAGAAAGAAGAAGAAGAAGAAGAAGAAGAGGAGGAGGAGGAGAAAGAAGAAGAAGAAGAAGAAGAAGAAGAAGAAGAAGAAAAAGAGGAGAGAGGAGAAGCAGAAAGAAAAGGACCCCGACCCCCCGCCCACGACCCCCGACGCCCGACGCCACCAACCCCCGAGGCCCGGCGCCACCAACCCCCAACCCTCGACCCCCGACCCCCGATGCCACTGACACCCAAGATGGTTGTTACGTGCTCAAATTTCTCTTTATTAACTTAGGTGCCCCCGAGATGGTGTGTAGATAAGATGGAATGTTTGGAGGCCTTGGTGGATCAGTGGTGCTCCGAAACGTGGGAGGCCAGCCACAACAACGCCAAGGAGAGGCGTGGCAAAATGGTTGGTGTGCCACACCATCAAGGGAGCATCAACTTAATCCAATTTGGCGAGAACTGGGTATGTGGTTTGCTTGATGCCTCATACAATACATTCTTAATGCTATCTTGAGCCCTTTACTAATACAATTTTCCTCTCTCTCTCTTTTAGGTGCGTCACAATAACACGGAGGTCTGCTTTCTTGCTCTAAGCAGAAAGACTTGTCGGAAATCGCTGGTTGGGTTGGTCCAACCAAGAAAAACTTAGGATAAAATAGAATTACTGGAATATGCTTAACTGCCATATCGAGACTGACAAGTATAGGAAGGACGGACCGACACAGCTGGCATGGCAAGAAACGCACCTTGATATTAGCTAGACTGATCCACCGCTCTACCAACTGAGCTATTTGGCACTTAAAAAAATGACTCAAGTCTTTCTTCTAGCAACCCACAGATGTACGACCTGTATGCGATGGCCCATACTGCCTCGTACAAGAAGGTCAAGGCATTCTCTGAGTCTGACCTCGAGCATCCAGAAAACTTCACCAACATCTCCTCCCATCACAAGCTCATGAAGTACAGAGATCACAGGAAGGCGAGGAAAGGGGAGAACTTTAACCGAGCGAGGGGCCTATTGATCCAGAGCTGGTGATGATAGCTAGCAACGGGAGGCCCCATGGCTCGATCGCCATTGGAGACGGCCTTATACGTTGTCCTAGCACTCTCCGGCAGATAAAGGCATGCCAAACGAGCTCTTGTCCGGAGATAACACGTCGTCCACGGCCAGTCGAGCTCGCCATCGAGGTTAGTTTAATGGACTCAACTATCTTTCCGCATTATGTTGTGCGTTGGAAGCAATATGATTACATTGCTAACAATGAGTTGTGTTGCAGGCTGCTATTCAGAAAGAGAGAGAGGCAATGCAGGCGGCTATGGCGGAGAAGGATAAGGAAATTAGGGAGCTGGAGGAGGGGACGACTGCCTTGGTGGAGGCGGAGAGGGCACGGAATGATGCGTCTAACAGGGCCATATACGAGCTCTTCGTGGTAAGTTTCTTCTTCATGTTATTTCAAATCTTGCATTTGAATGTCTGTTTCATTAATAAATAAAAAGTTTGACTTGTCAAAACCAAATGTACAGTCTATGTGCGAGAAGAGCGGCCAAGTCCCTCCGTCGATGCGAGTCATTAACGCGGCGGGGACGGTGAGTTTCATTTCAGTGCAGTGATCTTAAGAGTGTCCTCATGCTAACTACACATTGCAAACGATGTTAGGTGCAGAATATCTCCCGAAACGCATCGCACGACCCTTCTAAAGTCGAGCCTTCTCCAAGGCAGCCTTCTCCAGGTGAAACAAGCTAGAGCCACCGTGCTTCACCGCTGTGATGACGATAATGGTATGTTATTTCTAGTGTTTTAATAAAAAATAGCTAGACTTCCATCTAAATGACATAATTAACTTAGTTAGCTCCAAAATGGCTATATTGGCTAATTATCCTACGAAATGACATAATTAGCTTAGTTAGCTGCAACATGACCTATTTAATAAAAATGACCTATAGTTAGTTAAGTTCTCTCCTAAATGACATTACGTAGCTGCAAGATGACCTATTCCCCCTAACTTAGGTATGAAATGGCCTATAATTAGCCTAGCTAGATCCAAAATGGCTTAATAAGCATAGTTTGCTCCGGAATGACCTATTTTACCCATGTTAGCTCCGAAACGACCTATAGTTAGCTAGGGATCCACCTAAATGACATAATTATCTTAGTTAGCTCCTAAATGGTCTATTTAATAAAACATGACCTATACTAAGCTAAGTATCCTCGAAATTACATAATTAGCTCCAAAAAGGCATTCTTAGCTAATTTAGCCCGAAGAAGGGGACAACAAGAGAAGAAAGAGGAAAAATGAAAGGGAGGAAGAAGAAGAAGAAGAAGAGAAGAAGAAGAAGAAGAAGAGAAGAAGAAGAAGAGAAGGAGGAGGGTAAGAAGAAGGAGGAGAAGAAGGAGAAGGAGCTCCTCCTTCTCCTTCTTCTTCCTCCTTCTCCTTCTCCTTCTTCTTTTCTTCTTCTTCTCCTCTTCCTTCTCCTTCTCCTCCTCCTCCTCCTCCTCCTTATTTTACTTCTTCTTCTCTTTCTCTTCTTCTACGTAGCTTAGACTCATCCAAGAAAGGCTAAATTGGCTAATTATCCTACGAAATGACATAATTAGCTTAGTTAGCTCCAAAATGACCTATTTAATTAAAAAATGACCTATAGTTAGCTAAGTTCTCTCCTAAGTGACATAATAAGGCTTACGTAGCCGCTAGATGACCTATTCCCCCTAATTTAGGTATTAAATGGCCTATAATTAGCCAAGCTAGATCCAAAATGGCTTAATAAGCATAGTTTGCTCCGGAATGACCTATTTTACCCAAGTTAGCTCCGAAACGACGTATAGTTAGCTAGGGTTCCACCCAAATGACATAATTAGCTTAGTTAGCTCCTAAATGGTCTATTTAATAAAACATGACCTATACTTAGCTAATTATCCTCGAAATGATATAATTAGCTCCAAAAAGGCATTCTTAGCCAATTTAGCCCGAAGAAGGGGACAAGAGGAGAAGAAAGAGGAAAAATGAAAGGGAGGAAGAAGAAAAAGAAGAAAAGAAGAAGAAGGAGAAGGAGGAGGATAAGAAGAAGGAGAAGAAGGAGGAGAAGGAGGAGCTCCGTCTCCTTCTTCTTCCTACTTCTTCCTCCTTCTCCTTCTCCTTCTTCTTTTCTTCTTGTTCTCCTCTTCCTTCTCCTTCTCCTCCTCCTCCTCCTCGTTCTTTTACTTCTTCTTCTCTTTCTCTTCTTCTACGTAGCTTAGGCTCATCCAAGAAAGGCTAAATTGGCTAATTATCCTACGAAATGACATAATTAGCTTAGTTAGCTCCAAAATGGCTATATTGGCAAATTATCCTACGAAATGACATAATTAGCTTAGTTAGTTGCAACATGACCTATTTAATAAAAAATGACCTATAGTTAGCTAAGTTCTCTCATAAATGACATAATAAGGCTTACGTAGCTGCAAGATGACCTATTCCCCCTAACTTAGGTATTAAATGGCCTATAATTAGCCTAGCTAGATCCAAAAGAGCTTAATAAGCATATTTGCTCCGGAATGACCTATTTTACCCAAGTTAGCTCCGAAACGACCTATAGTTAGCTAGGGTTCCACCTAAATGACATAATTAGCTTAGTTAGCTCCTAAATGGTCTATTTAATAAAACATGACCTATACTAAGCTAATTATCCTCGAAATTACATAATTAGCTCCAAAAAGGCATTCTTAGCTAATTTAGCCCAAAGAAGGGGACAAGAGGAGAAGAAAGAGGAAAAATGAAAGGGAGGAAGAAGAAGAAGAAGAAGAGAAGAAGAAGAAGAAGAAGAAGAAGAGAAGGAGGAGGATAAGAAGAAGGAGGAGAAGAAGGAGAAGGAGCTCCTCCTTCTCCTTCTTCCTCCTTCTCCTTCTTCCTCCTTCTCCTTCTCTTTCTTCTTTTCTTCTTCTTCTCCTCTTCCTTCTCCTTCTCCTCCTCCTCCTCCTCCTCCTCCTTCTTTTACTTCTTCTTCTCTTTCTCTTCTTCTACGTAGCTTAGACTAATCCAAGAAAGGCTAAATTGGCTAATTATCCTACGAAATGACATAATTAGCTTAGTTAGCTCCAAAATGACCCATTTAATAAAAAATGACCTATATATAGCTAAGTTCTCTCCTAAATGACATAATAAGGCTTACATAGCTGCAAGATGACCTATTCCCCCTAATTTAGGTATTAAATGGCCTATAATTAGCCAAGCTAGATCCAAAATGGCTTAATAAGCATAGTTTGCTCCGGAATGACCTATTTTACCCAAGTTAGCTCCGAAACGACGTATAGTTAGCTAGAGTTCCACCCAAATGACATAATTAGCTTAGTTAGCTCCTAAACGGTCTATTTAATAAAACATGACCTATACTTAGCAAATTATCCTCGAAATGACATAATTAGCTCCAAAAAGGCATTCTTAGCCAATTTAGCCCGAAGAAGGGGACAAGAGGAGAAGAAAGAGGAAAAATGAAAGGGAGGAAGAAGAAGAAGAAGAGAAGAAGGAGAAGGAGGAGGACAAGAAGAAGGAGAAGAAGGAGTAGAAGGAGGAGCTCCTTCTCCTTCTTCTTCCTACTTCTTCCTCCTTCTCCGTCTCCTTCTTCTTTACTTCTTGTTCTCCTCTTCCTTCTCCTTCTCCTCCTCCTCCTCCTCCTTCTTTTACTTCTTCTTCTCTTTCTCTTCTTCTATGTAGCTTAGGCTCATCCAAGAAAGGCTAAATTGGCTAATTATCCTACGAAATGACATAATTAGCTTAGTTAGCTCCAAAATGACCTATTTAATAAAAAATGACATATAGTTAGCTAAATTCTCTCCTAAATGACATAATAAGGCTTGCGTAGCTGCAAGATGACCTATTCCCTCTAACTTAGGTATTAGATGGCCTATAATTAGCCTAGCTAGATCCAAAATGGCTTAATGAGCATAGTTTGCTCCGGAATGACCTATTTTACCCAAGTTAGCTCCGAAACGACCTATAGTTAGCTAGGGTTCCACCTAAATGACATAATTAGCTTAGTTTGCTCCTAAATGGTCTATTTAATAAAACATAACCTATACTTAGCTAATTATCCTTGAAATGACATAATTAGCTCCAAAAAGGCATTCTTTGCTAATTTAGCCCGAAGAAGGGGACAAGAGGAGAAGAAAGAGGAAAAATGAAAGGAAGGAAGAAGAAGAAGAAGAGAAGAAGAAGAAGAGAAGGAGGAGGATAAGAAGAAGGAGAAGAAGGAGGAGAAGAAGGAGAAGGAGCTCCTCCTTCTCCTTCTTCTTCCCCCTTCTTCCTCCTTCTCCTTCTCCTTTTTCTTTTGTTCTTATTCTCCTCTTCCTTCTCCTCCTCCTCCTCCTCCTCCTTCTTTTACTTCTTCTTCTCTTTCTATTCTTCTACTTCGCTTAGACTCATCCAAGAAAGGCTAAATTGGCTAATTATCCTACGAAATGACATAATTAGCTTAGTTAGCTCCAAAATGACCTATAGTTTGCTAAGTTCTCTCCTAAATGACATAATAAGGCTTATGTAGCTGCAAGATGACCTATTCTCCCTAACTTAGGTATTAAATGGCTATAATTAGCCTAGCTAGATCCAAAATGGCTTAATAAGCATAGTTTGCTCCGGAATGACCTATTTTACCCAAGATAGCTCCGAAACGACCTATAGTTAGCTAGGGTTCCACCCAAATGACATAATTAGCTTTGTTAGCTCCTAAATGGTCTATTTAATAAAACATGACCTATACTTAGCTAATTATCCTCGAAATGACATAATTAGCTCCAAAAAGGCATTCTTAGCCAATTTAGCCCGAAGAAGGGGACAAGAGGAGAAGAAAGAGGAAAAATGAAAGGAAGGAAGAAGAAGAAGAAGAGAAGAAGAAGAAGAAGAAGAGAAGAAGAAGAAGAGAAGGAGGAGGGTAAGAAGAAGGAGGAGAAGAAGGAGAAGGAGCTCCTCCTTCTCCTTCTTCTTCCTCCTTCTCCTTCTCCTTCTTCTTTTCTTCTTCTTCTCCTCTTCCTTCTCCTTCTCCTCCTCCTCCTCCTCCTCCTTATTTTACTTCTTCTTCTCTTTCTCTTCTTCTACGTAGCTTAGACTCATCCAAGAAAGGCTAAATTGGCTAATTATCCTACGAAATGACATAATTAGCTTAGTTAGCTCCAAAATGACCTATTTAATTAAAAAATGACCTATAGTTAGCTAAGTTCTCTCCTAAGTGACATAATAAGGCTTACGTAGCCGCTAGATGACCTATTCCCCCTAATTTAGGTATTAAATGGCCTATAATTAGCCAAGCTAGATCCAAAATGGCTTAATAAGCATAGTTTGCTCCGGAATGACCTATTTTACCCAAGTTAGCTCCGAAACGACGTATAGTTAGCTAGGGTTCCACCCAAATGACATAATTAGCTTAGTTAGCTCCTAAATGGTCTATTTAATAAAACATGACCTATACTTAGCTAATTATCCTCGAAATGATATAATTAGCTCCAAAAAGGCATTCTTAGCCAATTTAGCCCGAAGAAGGGGACAAGAGGAGAAGAAAGAGGAAAAATGAAAGGGAGGAAGAAGAAAAAGAAGAAAAGAAGAAGAAGGAGAAGGAGGAGGATAAGAAGAAGGAGAAGAAGGAGGAGAAGGAGGAGCTCCGTCTCCTTCTTCTTCCTACTTCTTCCTCCTTCTCCTTCTCCTTCTTCTTTTCTTCTTGTTCTCCTCTTCCTTCTCCTTCTCCTCCTCCTCCTCCTCGTTCTTTTACTTCTTCTTCTCTTTCTCTTCTTCTACGTAGCTTAGGCTCATCCAAGAAAGGCTAAATTGGCTAATTATCCTACGAAATGACATAATTAGCTTAGTTAGCTCCAAAATGGCTATATTGGCAAATTATCCTACGAAATGACATAATTAGCTTAGTTAGTTGCAACATGACCTATTTAATAAAAAATGACCTATAGTTAGCTAAGTTCTCTCATAAATGACATAATAAGGCTTACGTAGCTGCAAGATGACCTATTCCCCCTAACTTAGGTATTAAATGGCCTATAATTAGCCTAGCTAGATCCAAAATAGCTTAATAAGCATATTTGCTCCGGAATGACCTATTTTACCCAAGTTAGCTCCGAAACGACCTATAGTTAGCTAGGGTTCCACCTAAATGACATAATTAGCTTAGTTAGCTCCTAAATGGTCTATTTAATAAAACATGACCTATACTAAGCTAATTATCCTCGAAATTACATAATTAGCTCCAAAAAGGCATTCTTAGCTAATTTAGCCCAAAGAAGGGGACAAGAGGAGAAGAAAGAGGAAAAATGAAAGGGAGGAAGAAGAAGAAGAAGAAGAGAAGAAGAAGAAGAAGAAGAAGAAGAGAAGGAGGAGGATAAGAAGAAGGAGGAGAAGAAGGAGAAGGAGCTCCTCCTTCTCCTTCTTCCTCCTTCTCCTTCTTCCTCCTTCTCCTTCTCTTTCTTCTTTTCTTCTTCTTCTCCTCTTCCTTCTCCTTCTCCTCCTCCTCCTCCTCCTCCTCCTTCTTTTACTTCTTCTTCTCTTTCTCTTCTTCTACGTAGCTTAGACTAATCCAAGAAAGGCTAAATTGGCTAATTATCCTACGAAATGACATAATTAGCTTAGTTAGCTCCAAAATGACCCATTTAATAAAAAATGACCTATATATAGCTAAGTTCTCTCCTAAATGACATAATAAGGCTTACATAGCTGCAAGATGACCTATTCCCCCTAATTTAGGTATTAAATGGCCTATAATTAGCCAAGCTAGATCCAAAATGGCTTAATAAGCATAGTTTGCTCCGGAATGACCTATTTTACCCAAGTTAGCTCCGAAACGACGTATAGTTAGCTAGAGTTCCACCCAAATGACATAATTAGCTTAGTTAGCTCCTAAACGGTCTATTTAATAAAACATGACCTATACTTAGCAAATTATCCTCGAAATGACATAATTAGCTCCAAAAAGGCATTCTTAGCCAATTTAGCCCGAAGAAGGGGACAAGAGGAGAAGAAAGAGGAAAAATGAAAGGGAGGAAGAAGAAGAAGAAGAGAAGAAGGAGAAGGAGGAGGACAAGAAGAAGGAGAAGAAGGAGTAGAAGGAGGAGCTCCTTCTCCTTCTTCTTCCTACTTCTTCCTCCTTCTCCGTCTCCTTCTTCTTTACTTCTTGTTCTCCTCTTCCTTCTCCTTCTCCTCCTCCTCCTCCTCCTTCTTTTACTTCTTCTTCTCTTTCTCTTCTTCTATGTAGCTTAGGCTCATCCAAGAAAGGCTAAATTGGCTAATTATCCTACGAAATGACATAATTAGCTTAGTTAGCTCCAAAATGACCTATTTAATAAAAAATGACATATAGTTAGCTAAATTCTCTCCTAAATGACATAATAAGGCTTGCGTAGCTGCAAGATGACCTATTCCCTCTAACTTAGGTATTAGATGGCCTATAATTAGCCTAGCTAGATCCAAAATGGCTTAATGAGCATAGTTTGCTCCGGAATGACCTATTTTACCCAAGTTAGCTCCGAAACGACCTATAGTTAGCTAGGGTTCCACCTAAATGACATAATTAGCTTAGTTTGCTCCTAAATGGTCTATTTAATAAAACATGACCTATACTTAGCTAATTATCCTTGAAATGACATAATTAGGTCCAAAAAGGCATTCTTTGCTAATTTAGCCCGAAGAAGGGGACAAGAGGAGAAAAAAGAGGAAAAATGAAAGGAAGGAAGAAGAAGAAGAAGAGAAGAAGAAGAAGAGAAGGAGGAGGATAAGAAGAAGGAGAAGAAGGAGGAGAAGAAGGAGAAGGAGCTCCTCCTTCTCCTTCTTCTTCCCCCTTCTTCCTCCTTCTCCTTCTCCTTTTTCTTTTCTTCTTATTCTCCTCTTCCTTCTCCTCCTCCTCCTCCTCCTCCTTCTTTTACTTCTTCTTCTCTTTCTATTCTTCTACTTCGCTTAGACTCATCCAAGAAAGGCTAAATTGGCTAATTATCCTACGAAATGACATAATTAGCTTAGTTAGCTCCAAAATGACCTATAGTTTGCTAAGTTCTCTCCTAAATGACATAATAAGGCTTATGTAGCTGCAAGATGACCTATTCTCCCTAACTTAGGTATTAAATGGCTATAATTAGCCTAGCTAGATCCAAAATGGCTCAATAAGCATAGTTTGCTCCGGAATGACCTATTTTACCCAAGATAGCTCCGAAACGACCTATAGTTAGCTAGGGTTCCACCCAAATGACATAATTAGCTTTGTTAGCTCCTAAATGGTCTATTTAATAAAACATGACCTATACTTAGCTAATTATCCTCGAAATGACATAATTAGCTCCAAAAAGGCATTCTTAGCCAATTTAGCCCGAAGAAGGGGACAAGAGGAGAAGAAAGAGGAAAAATGAAAGGAAGGAAGAAGAAGAAGAAGAGAAGAAGTAGAAGGAGACGGAGGAGGATAAGAAGAAGGAGAAGAAGGAGGAGAAGAAGGAGAAGGAGCTCCTCCTTCTCCTTCTTCTTCCTCCTTCTTCCTCCTTCTTCTTCTCCTTCTTCTTTTCTTCTTCTTCTCCTCTTCCTTCTCCTTCTCCTCCTCCTCCTCCTCCTCCTCCTTCTTTCACTTCTTCTTCTCTTTCTCTTCTTCTATGTAGCTTAGACTCATCTAAGAAAGGCTAAATTGGCTAATTATCCTACGAAATTACATAATTAGCTTAGTTAGCTCTAAAATGACCTATTTAATAAAAAATGACCTATAGTGAGCTAAGTTCCCTCCTAAATGACATAATAAGGCTTACGTAGCTGCAAGATGACCTATTACCCCTAAGTTAGGTCTTAAATGGCCTATAATTAGCCTAGCTAGATCCAAAATGGCTTACTAAGCATAGTTTGCTCCGGAATGACCTATTTTACCCAAGTTAGCTCCGAAACGACCTATAGTTAGCTAGGGTTCCACCCAAATGACATTATTAGCTTAGTTAGCTCCTAAATGGTCTCTTTAATAAAACATGACCTATACTTAGCTAATTATCCTCGAAATGACATAATTAGCTCCAAAAAGGCATTCTTAGCCAATCTAGCCCGAAGAAGGGGACAAGAGGAGAAGAAAGAGGGAAAATGGAAGGAAGGAAGAAGAAGAAGAAGAGAAGAAGAAGAAGGAGAAGGAGGAGGATAAGAAGAAGGATAAGAAGGAGGAGAAGAAGGAGAAGGAGCTCCTCCTTCTCCTTTTTCTTCCTCCTTCTTCCTCCTTCTCTTTCTCCTTCTTCTTTTCTTCTTCTTCTCCTCTTCCTTCTCCTTCTCCTCCTCCTCCTCCTCCTTCTTTCACTTCTTGTTCTCTTTCTCTTCTTCCACGTAGCTTAGACTCATCCAAGAAAGGCTAAATTGACTAATTATCCTACGAAATGACATAATTAGCTTAGTTAGCTCCAAAATGACCTACTTAATAAAAAATGACCTATAGTTAGCTAAGTTCTCTCCTAAATGACATAATAAGGCTTACGTAGCTGCAAGATGAACTATTCCCCCTAACTTAGGTATTAAATGGCCTATAATTAGCCTAGCTAGATCCAAAATGGCTTAATAAACATAGTTTGCTCCGGAATGACCTATTTTTACCCAAGTTAGCTCCGAAACGACCTATAGTTAGCTAGGGTTCCACCCAAATGACATAATTAGCTTAGTTAGCTCCTAAATGGTCTATTTAATAAAACATGACCAATACTTAGCTAATTATCCTCAAAATGACATAATTAGCTCCAAAAAGGCATTCTTAGCCAATTTATCCCGAAGAAGGGGACAAGAGGAGAAGAAAGAGGAAAAATGAAAGGAAGGAAGAAGAAGAGGAGAAGAAGAAGAAGGACGAGGATAAGAAGAACAAGAAGAAGGAGGAGAAGAAGGAGAAGGAGCTCCTCCTTCTCCTTCTTCTTCCTCCTTCTTCCTCCTTCTCCTTCTCCTTCTTCTTTTCTTCTTCTTCTCCTCTTCCTTCTCCTTCTCCTCCTCCTCCTCCTCCACCTTCTTTTACTTCTTCTTCTCTTTCTCTGCTTCTACATAGCTTAGACTCATCCAAGAAAGGCTAAATTGGCTAATTATCCTACGAAATGACATAATTAGCTTAGTTAGCTCCAAAATGACCTATTTAATAAAAAATGACCTATAGTTAGCTATGTTCTCTCCTAAATGACATAATAAGGCTTACCTAGCTGCAAGATGACCTATTCCCCCTAGCTTAGGTCTTAAATGGCCTATAATTAGCCTAGCTAGATCCAAAATGGCTTAATAAACATAGTTTGCTCCGGAATGACCTATTTTACCCAAGTTAGCTCCGAAACGACCTATAGTTAGCTAGGGTTCCACCCAAATGACATAATTAGCTTAGTTAGCTCCTAAATGGTCTATTTAATAAAACATGACCTATACTTAGCTAATTATCCTCGAAATGACATAATTAGCTCCAAAAAGGCATTCTTAGCCAATTTAGCCCGAAGAACGGGACAAGAGGAGAAGAAAGAGGGAAAATGGAAGGAAGGAAGAAGAAGAAGAAGAGAAGAAGAAGAAGGAGAAGGAGGAGGATAAGAAGAAGGATAAGAAGGAGGAGAAGAAGGAGAAGGAGCTCCTCCTTCTCCTTTTTCTTCCTCCTTCTTCCTCCTTCTCCTTCTCCTTCTTATTTTCTTCTTCTTCTGCTCTTCCTTCTCCTTCTCCTCCTCCTCCTCCTCCTTCTTTCCTTCTTCTTCTCTTTCTCTTCTTCTACGTAGCTTAGACTCATCCAAGAAAGGCTAAATTGACTAATTATCCTACGAAATGACATAATTAGCTTAGTTAGCTCCAAAATGACCTATTTAATAAAAAATGACCTATAGTTAGCTAAGTTCTCTCCTAAATGACATAATAAGGCTTACCTAGCTGCAAGATGAACTATTCCCCCTAACTTAGGTATTAAATGGCCTATAATTAGCCTAGCTAGATCGAAAATGGCTTAATAAACATAGTTTGCTCTGGAATGACCTATTTTACCCAAGTTAGCTCCGAAACGACCTATAGTTAGCTAGGGTTCCACCCAAATGACATAATTAGCTTAGTTAGCTCCTAAATGGTCTATTTAATAAAACATGACCAATACTTAGCTAATTATCCTCAAAATGACATAATTAGCTCCAAAAAGGCATTCTTAGGCAATTTATCCCGAAGGAGGGGACAAGAGGAGAAGAAAGAGGAAAAATGAAAGGAAGGAAGAAGAAGAGGAGAAGAAGAAGAAGGAGGAGGATAAGAAGAACAAGAAGAAGGAGGAGAAGAAGGAGAAGGAGCTCCTCCTTCTCCTTCTTCTTCCTCCTTCTTCCTCCTTCTCCTTCTCCTTCTTCTTTTCTTCTTCTTCTCCTCTTCCTTCTCCTTCTCCTCCTCCTCCTCCTCCACCTTCTTTTACTTCTTCTTCTCTTTCTCTTCTTCTACATAGCTTAGACTCATCCAAGAAAGGCTAAATTGGCTAATTATCCTACGAAATGACATAATTAGCTTAGTTAGCTCCAAAATGACCTATTTAATAAAAAATGACCTATAGTTAGCTAAGTTCTCTCCTAAATGACATAATAAGGCTTACGTAGCTGCAAGATGACCTATTCCCACTAGCTTAGGTCTTAAATGGCCTATAATTAGTCTAGCTAGATCCAAAATGGCTTAATAAGCATAGTTTGCTCCGGAATGACCTATTTTACCGAAGTTAGCTCGGAAACGACCTATAGTTAGCTAGGGTTCCACCCAAATGACATAATGAGCTTAGTTATCTCCTAAATGGTCTATTTAATAAAACATGACCTATACTTAGCTAATTATCCTCGAAATGACATAATTAGCTCCAAAAAGGCATTCTTAGCCAATTTAGCCCGAAGATTGGGACAAGAGGAGAAGAAAGAGGGAAAATGGAAGGAAGGAAGAAGAAGAAGAAGAGAAGAAGAAGAAGGAGAAGGAGGAGGATAAGAAGAAGGATAAGAAGGAGGAGAAGAAGGATAAGGAGCTCCTCCTTCTCCTTTTTCTTCCTCCTTCCTCCTTCTCCTTCTCCTTCTTCTTTTCTTCTTCTTCTGCTCTTCCTTCTCCTTCTCCTCCTCCTCCTCCTCCTTCTTTCACTTCTTCTTGTCTTTCTCTTCTTCTACGTAGCTTAGACTCATCCAAGAAAGGCTAAATTGACTAATTATCCTACGAAATGACATAATTAGCTTAGTTAGCTCCAAAATGACCTATTTAATAAAAAATGACCTATAGTTAGCTAATTTCTCTCCTAAATGACATAATAAGGCTTACGTAGCTGCAAGATGAACTATTCCCCCTAACTTAGGTATTAAATGGCCTATAATTAGCCTAGCTAGATCCAAAATGGCTTAATAAACATAGTTTGCTCCGGAATGACCTATTTTACCCAAGTTAGCTCCAAAACGACCTATAGTTAGCTAGGGTTCCACCCAAATGACATAATTAGCTTAGTTAGCTCCTAAATGGTCTATTTAATAAAACATGACCTATACTTAGCAAATGATCCTCAAAATGACATAATTAGCTCCAAAAAGGCATTCTTAGCCAATTTATCCCAAAGAAGGGGACAAGAGGAGAAGAAAGAGGAAAAATGAAAGGAAGGAAGAAGAAGAGGAGAAGAAGAAGGAGAAGAAGGAGGATAAGAAGAACAAGGAGCTCCTCCTTCCCCTTCTTCTTCCTCCTTCTTCCTCCTTCTTCTTCTCCTTCTTCTTTTCTTCTTCTTCTCCTCTTCCTTGTCCTTCTCCTCCTCCTCCTCCTCCTCCTTCTTTCACTTGTTCTTCTCTTTCTCTTCCTCTATGTAGCTTAGACTCATCTAAGAAAGGCGAAATTGGCTAATTATCCTACGAAATGACATAATTAGCTTAGTTAGCTCCAAAATGACCTATTTAATAAAAAATGACCTATAGTTAGCTAAGTTCTCTCCTAAATGACATAATAAGGCTTATGTAGCTGCGAGATGACCTATTACCCCTAAGTTAGGTCTTAAATGGCCTATAATTAGCCTAGCTAGATCCAAAATGGCTTACTAAGAATAGTTTGCTCCGGAATGACCTATTTTACCCAAGTTAGCTCCGAAACGACCTATTGTTAGCTAGGGTTCCACCCAAATGACATAATTAGCTTAGTTAGCTCCTAAACGGTCTATTTAATAAAACATGACCTATACTTAGCTAATTATCCTCGAAATGACATAATTAGCTCCAAAAAGGCATTATTAGCCAATCTAGCCCGAAGAAGGGGACAAGAGGAGAAGAAAGAGGGAAAATGGAAGGAAGGAAGAAGAAGAAGAAGAGAAGAAGAAGAAGGAGAAGGAGGAGGATAAGAAGAAGGATAAGAAGGAGGAGAAGAAGGAAAAGGAGCTCCTCCTTCTCCTTTTTCTTCCTCCTTCTTCCTCCTTCTCTTTCTCCTTGTTCTTTTCTTCTTCTTCTCCTCTTCCTTCTCCTTCTCCTCTCCTCCTCCTTCTTTCACTTCTTCTTCTCTTTCTCTTCTTCCACGTCGCTTAGACTCATCCAAGAAAGGCTAAATTGACTAATTATCCTACGAAATGACATAATTAGCTTAGTTAGCTCCAAAATGACCTACTTAATGAAAAATGACCTATAGTTAGCTAAGTTCTCTCCTAAATGACATAATAAGGCTTACGTAGCTGCAAGATGAACTATTCACCCTAACTTAGGTATTAAATGGCCTATAATTAGCCTAGCTAGATCCAAAATGGCTTAATAAACATAGTTTGCTCCGGAATGACCTAGTTTTACCCAAGTTAGCTCCGAAACGACCTATAGTTAGCTAGGATTCCACCCAAATGACATAATTAGCTTAGTTAGCTCCTAAATGGTCTATTTAATAAAACATGACCAATACTTAGCTAATTATCCTCAAAATGACATAATTAGCTCCAAAAAGGCATGCTTAGCCAAATTTATCCCGAAGAAGGGGACAAGAGGAGAAGAAAGAGGAAAAATGAAAGGAAGGAAGAAGAAGAGGAGAAGAAGAAGAAGAAGGAGAAGGAGGAGGAGGAGTATAAGAAGAACAAGAAGAAGGAGGAGAAGAAGGAGAAGGAGCTCCTCCTTCTCCTTCTTCTTCCTCCTTCTTCCTCCTTCTCCTTCTCCTTCTTCTTTTCTTCTTCTTCTCCTCTTCCTTCTCCTTCTCCTCCTCCACCTTCTTTTACTTCTTCTTCTCTTTCTCTTCTTCTACATAGCTTAGACTCATCCAAGAAAGGCTAAATTGGCTAATTATCCTATGAAATGACATAATTAGCTTAGTTAGCTCCAAAATGACCTATTTAATAAAAAATGACCTATAGTTAGCTAAGTTCTCTCCTAAATGACATAATAAGGCTTACATAGCTGCAAGATGACCTATTCCCCCTAACTTAGGTCTTAAATGGCCTATAATTAGCATAGCTAGATCCAAAATGGCTTAATAAGCATAGTTTGCTCCGGAATGACCTATTTTACCCAATTTAGCTCCGAAACGACCTATAGTTAGCTAGGGTTCCACCCAAATGACATAATTAGCTTAGCTAGCTCCTAAATTGTCTATTTAATAAAACATGACCTATACTTAGCAAATTATCCTCGAAATGACATAATTAGCTCCAAAAAGGCATTCTTAGCCAATTTAGCCCGAAGAAGGGGACAAGAGGAGAAGAAAGAGGGAAAATGGAAGGAAGGAAGAAGAAGAAGAAGAGAAGAAGAAGAAGGAGAAGGAGGAGGATAAGAAGAAGGATAAGAAGGAGGAGAAGAAGGAGAAGGAGCTCCTCCTTCTCCTTTTTCTTCCTCTTTCTTCCTCCTTCTCCTTCTCCTTCTTCTTTTCTTCTTCTTCTCCTCTTCCTTCTCCTTCTCCTGCTCCTCCTCCTCCTTCTTTGACTTCTTCTTCTCTTTCTCTTCTTCTACGTAGCTTAGACTCATCCAAGAAAGGCTAAATTGACTAATTATCCTACGAAATGACATAATTAGCTTAGTTAGCTCCAAAATGACCTACTTAATGAAAAATGACCTATAGTTAGCTAAGTTCTCTCCTAAATGACATAATAAGGCTTACGTAGCTGCAAGATGAACTATTCCCCCTAACTTAGGTATTAAATGGCCTATAATTAGCCTAGCTAGATCCAAAATGGCTTAATAAACATAGTTTGCTCCGGAATGACCTAGTTTTACCCAAGTTAGCTCCGAAACGACCTATAGTTAGCTAGGGTTCCACCCAAATGACATAATTAGCTTAGTTAGCTCCTAAATGGTCTATTTAATAAAACATGACCAATACTTAGCTAATTATCCTCAAAATGACATAATTAGCTCCAAAAAGGCATGCTTAGCCAATTTATCCCGAAGAAGGGGACAAGAGGAGAAGAAAGAGGAAAAATGAAAGGAAGGAAGAAGAAGAGGAGAAGAAGAAGAAGAAGGAGAAGGAGGAGGAGGAGTATAAGAAGAACAAGAAGAAGGAGGAGAAGAAGGAGAAGGAGCTCCTCCTTCTCCTTCTTCTTCCTCCTTCTTCCTCCTTCTCCTTCTCCTTCTTCTTTTCTTCTTCTTCTCCTCTTCCTTCTCCTTCTCCTCCTCCTCCTCCTCCACCTTCTTTTACTTCTTCTTCTCTTTCTCTTCTTCTACATAGCTTAGACTCATCCAAGAAAGGCTAAATTGGCTAATTATCCTACGAAATGACATAATTAGCTTAGTTAGCTCCAAAATGACCTATTTAATAAAAAATTACCTATAGGTAGCTAAGTTCTTTCCTAAATGACATAATAAGGCTTACATAGCTGCAAGATGACCTATTCCCCCTAACATAGGTCTTAAATGGCCTATAATTAGCCTAGCTAGATCCAAAATGGCTTAATAAGCATAGTTTGCTCCGGAATGACCTATTTTACCCAAGTTAGCTCCGAAACGACCTATAGTTAGCTAGGGTTCCACCCAAATGACATAATTAGCTTAGTTAGCTCCTAAATGGTCTATTTAATAAAACATGAACTATACTTAGCTAATTATCCTCGAAATGACATAATTACCTCCAAAAAGGCATTCTTAGCCAATTTAGCCCAAAGAAGGGGACAAGAGGAGAAGAAAGAGGGAAAATGGAAGGAAGGAAGAAGAAGAAGAAGAGAAGAAGAAGAAGGAGAAGGAGGAGGATAAGAAGAAGGATAAGAAGGAGGAGAAGAAGGAGAAGGAGCTCCTCCTTCTCCTTTTTCTTCCTCCTTCTTCCTCCTTCTCATTCTCCTTCTTCTTTTCTTCTTCTTCTCCTCTTCCTTCTCCTTCTCCTGCTCCTCCTCCTCCTTCTTTCACTTCTTCTTCTCTTTCTCTTCTTCTACGTAGCTTAGACTCATCCAAGAAAGGCTAAATTGGCTAATTATCCTACGAAATGACATAATTATCTTAGTTAGCTCCAAAATGACCCATTTAATAAAAAATGACCTATAGTTACTAAGTTCTCTCCTAAATGACATAATAAGGCTTACGTAGCTGCAAGATGACCTATTCCCCCTAACTTAGGTATTAAATGGCCTATAATTAGCCTAGCTAGATCCAAAATGGCTTAATAAGCATAGTTTGCTCCGGAATGACCTATTGTACCCAAGTTAGCTCCAAAACGACCTATAGTTAGCTAGGGTTTCACCCAAATGACATAATTAGCTTAGTTAGCTCCTAAATGGTCTATTTAATAAAACATGACCTATACTTAGCTAATGATCCTCGAAATGACATAATTAGCTCCAAAAAGGCATTCATAGCCAATTTAGCCCGAAGAAGGGGACAAGAGGAGCAGAAAGAGGAAAAATGAAAGGAAGGAAGAAGAACAAGAAGAGAAGAAGAAGAAGGAGAAGGAGGAGGATAATAAGAAGGAGAAGAAGGAGGAGAACAAGGAGAAGGAGCTCCTTCTTCTCCTTCTTCTTCCTCCTTCTTCCTCCTTCTCCTTCTCCTTCTTCTTTTCTTCTTCTTCTCCTCTTCCTTCTCCTTCTCCTCCTCCTCCTCCTCCCCCTTCTTTTACTTCTTCTTCTCTTTCTCTTCTTCTACGTAGCTTAGACTCATCCAAGAAAGGCTAAATTGGCTAATTATCCTACGAAATGACATAATTAGCTTAGTTAGCTCCAAAATGACCCATTTAATAAAAAATGACCTATAGTTAGCTAAGTTCTATCCTAAATGACATAATAAGGCTTACGTAGCTGCAGGATGACCTATTCCCCCTAACTTAGGTATTAAATGGCCTATAATTAGCCTAGCTAGATCCAAAATGGCTTAATAAGCATAGTTTGCTCCGGAATGACCTATTGTACCCAAGTTAGCTCCAAAACGACCTATAGGTAGCTAGGGTTTCACCCAAATGACATAATTAGCTTAGTTAGCTCCTAAATGGTCTATTTAATAAAACATGACCTATACTTAGCTAATGATCCTCGAAATGACATAATTAGCTCCAAAAAGGCATTCATAGCCAATTTAGCCCGAAGAAGGGGACAAGAGGAGCAGAAAGAGGAAAAATGAAAGGAAGGAAGAAGAACAAGAAGAGAAGAAGAAGAAGGAGAAGGAGGAGGATAATAAGAAGGAGAAGAAGGAGGAGAACAAGGAGAAGGAGCTCCTTCTTCTCCTTCTTCTTCCTCCTTCTTCCTCCTTCTCCTTCTCCTTCTTCTTTTCTTCTTCTTCTCCTCTTCCTTCTCCTTCTCCTCCTCCTCCTCCTCCCCCTTCTTTTACTTCTTCTTCTCTTTCTCTTCTTCTACGTAGCTTAGACTCATCCAAGAAAGGCTAAATTGGCTAATTATCCTACGAAATGACATAATTAGCTTAGTTAGCTCCAAAATGACCCATTTAATAAAAAATGACCTATAGTTAGCTAAGTTCTATCCTAAATGACATAATAAGGCTTACGTAGCTGCAGGATGACCTATTCCCCCTAACTTAGGTATTAAATGGCCTATAATTAGCCTAGCTAGATCCAAAATGGCTTAATAAGCATAGTTTGCTCCGTAATGACCTATTTTACTTAAGTTAGCTCCGAAACGACCTATAGTTAGCTAGGGTTCCACCCACATGACATAATTAGCTTAGTTAACTCCTAAATGGTCTATTTAATAAAACATAACCTATACTTAGCTAATTATCCTCGAAATGACATAATTAGCTCCAAAAAGGCATTCATAGCCAATTTAGCCCGAAGAAGGGGACAAGAGGAGAAGAAAGAGGAAAAATGAAAGGAAGGAAGAAGAAGAAGAAGAGAAGAAGAAGAAGGAGAAGGAGGAGGATAATAAGAAGGAGAAGAAGGAGGAGAACAAGGAGAAGGAGCTCCTTCTTCTCCTTCTTCTTCCTCCTTCTTCCTCCTTCTCCTTCTCCTTCTTCTTTTCTTCTTCTTCTCCTCTTCCTTCTCCTTCTCCTCCTCCTCCTCCTCCTCCTTCTTTTACTTCTTCTTCTCTTTCTCTTCTTCTACGTAGCTTAGACTCATCCAAGAAAGGCTAAATTGGCTAATTATCCTACGAAATGACATAATTAGCTTAGTTAGCTCCAAAATGACCCATTTAATAAAAAATGACCTATAGTTAGCTAAGTTCTATCCTAAATGACATAATAAGGCTTACGTAGCTGCGGGTTGACCTATTCCTGTTAACTTAGGTATTAAATGGCCTATAATTAGCCTAGCTAGATCCAAAATGGCTTAATAAGCATAGTTTGCTCCTTAATGACCTATTTTACTTAAGTTAGCTCCGAAACGACCTATAGTTAGCTAGGGTTCCACCCACATGACATAATTAGCTTAGTTAGCTCCTAAATGGTCTATTTAATAAAACATAAGCTATACTTAGCTAGTTATCCTCGAAATGACATAATTAGCTCCAAAAAGGCATTCATAGCCAATTTAGCCCGAGGAAGGGGACAAGAGGAGAAGAAAGAGGAAAAATGAAAGGAAGGAAGAAGAAGAAGAAGAGAAGAAGAAGAAGGAGAAGGAGGAGGATAATAAGAAGGAGAAGAAGGAGGATAACAAGGAGAAGGAGCTCCTTCTTCTCCTTCTTCTTCCTCCTTCTTCCTCTTTCTCCTCCTCCTTCTTCTTTTCTTCTTCTTCTCCTCTTCCTTCTCCTTCTCCTCCTCCTCCTCCTCCTCCTCCTTCTTTTACTTCTTCTTCTCTTTCTCTTCTTCTAAGTAGCTTAGACTCATCCAAGAAAGGCTAAATTGGCTAATTATCCTACAAAATGACATAATTAGCTTAGTTAGCTCCAAAATGACCCATTTAATAAAAAATGACCTATAGTTAGCTAAGTTGTCTCCTAAATGACGTAATAAGGCTTACGTAGCTGCAAGATGACCTATTCCCCCTAACTTAGGTATTAAATGGCCTATAATTAGCCTAGCTAGATCCAAAATGGCTTAATAAGCATAGTTTGCTCCGTAATGACCTATTTTACTTAAGTTAGCTCCGAAACGACCTATAGTTAGCTAGGGTTCCACCCACATGACATAATTAGCTTAGTTAGCTCCTAAATGATCTATTTAATAAAACATAACCTATACTTAGCTAATTATCCTCGAAATGACATAATTAGCTCCAAAAAGGCATTCATAGCCAATTTAGCCCGAAGAAGGGGACAAGAGGAGAAGAAAGAGGAAAAATGAAAGGAAGGAAGAAGAAGAAGAAGAGAATAAGAAGAAGGAGAAGGAGGAGGATAATAAGAAGGAGAAGAAGGATGAGAACAAGGAGAAGGAGCTCCTCCTTCTCCTTCTTCTTCCTCCTTCTTCCTCCTTCTCCTTCTCCTTCTTCTTTTCTTCTTCTTCTCCTCTTCCTTCTCCTTCTCCTCCTCCTCCTCCTCCTCCTCCTTCTTTTACTTCTTCTTCTCTTTCTCTTCTGCTACGTACTCATCCAAGAAAGGCTAAATTGGCTAATTATCCTACGAAATGACATAATTAGCTTAGTTAGCTCCAAAATGACCTATTTAATCAAAAATGACCAATAGTTAGCTAAGTTCTCTCCTTAATGACATAATAAGGCTTACGTAGCTGCAAGTTGACCTATTCCCCCTAACTTAGGTATTAAATGGCCTATAATTAGCCTAGCTAGATGGAAAATGGCTTAATAAGCATAGTTTGCTCCGTAATGACCTATTTTACCCAAGTTACCTCCGAAACGACCTACAGTTAGCTAGGGTTCCACCCACATGATATAATTAGCTCAGTTAGCTCCTAAATGGTCTATTTAATAAAACATGACTTATACTTAGCTAATTATCCTCGAAATGACATAATTAGCTCCAAAAAGGTATTCTTAGCCAATTTAGCCCGAAGAAGGGGACAAGAGGAGAAGAAAGAGGAAAAATGAAAGGAAGGAAGAAGAAGAAGAAGAGAAGAAGAAGAAGGAGAAGGAGGAGGATAATAAGAAGGAGAAGAAGGAGAAGGAGCTCCTCCTTCTCCTTCTTCTTCCTCCTTCTTCCTCCTTCTCCTTCTCCTTCTTCTTTTCTTCTTCTTCTCCTCTTCCTTCTCCTTCTCCTCCTCCTCCTCCTCCTCCTACTTTTACTTCTTCTTCTCTTTCTCTTCTTCTACGTATCTTAGACTCATCCAAGAAAGGCTAAATTGGCTAATTATCCTACGAAATGACATAATTAGCTTAGTTAGCTCCAAAATGACCTATTTAATAAAAAAAAAGACCTATAGTTAGCTAAGTTCTCTCCTAAATGACATAATAAGGCTTAGGTAGGTGCAAGATGACCTATTCCCCCTAATTTAGGTATTAAATGGCCTATAATTAGCCAAGCTAGATCCAAAATGGCTTAATAAGCATAGTTTGCTCCGGAATGACCTATTTTACCCAAGTTAGCTACGAAACGACGTATAGTTGGCTAGGGTTCCACCCAAATGACATAATTAGCTTAGTTAGCTCCTAAATGGTATATTTAATAAAACAAGACCTATACTTAGCTAATTATCCTCGAAATGACATAATTAGCTCCAAAAAGGCATTCTTAGCCAATTTAGCCCGAAGAAGGGGACAAGAGGAGAAGAAAGAGGAAAAATGAAAGGAAGGAAGAAGAAGAAGAAGAGAAGAAGAAGAAGGAGGAGGAGGATAAGAAGAAGGAAAAGAAGGAGGAGAAGAAGGAGAAGGAGCTCCTCCTTCTCCTTCTTCTTCCTACTTCTTCCTCCTTCTCCTTCTCCTTCTTCTTTTCTTCTGCTTCTCCTCTTCCTTCTCCTTCTCCTCCTCCTTCTTTTAGTTCTTCGTCTCTTTGTCTTCTTCTACGTAGCATAGGCTCATCCAAGAAAGGCTAAATTGGCTAATTATCCTACGAAATGACATAATTAGCTTAGTTAGCTCCAAAATGACCTATTTAATAAAAAATGACCTATAGTTAGCTAAGTTCTCTCCTAAATGACATAATAAGGCTTGCGTAGCTGCAAGATGACCTATTCCCTCTTACTTAGGTATTAGATGGCCTATAATTAGCCTAGCTAGATCCAAAATGCCTTAATAAGCATAGTTTGCTCCGGAATGACCTATTTTACCCAAGTTAGCTCCGAAACGAATTATAGTTACCTAGGGTTCCACCTAAATGACATAATTAGCTTAGTTAGCTCCTAAATGGTCTATTTAATAAAACATGACCTATACTTAGCTAATTATCCTCGAAATGACATAATTAGCTCCAAAAAGGCATTCTTAGCTAATTTAGCCCGAAGAAGGGGACAAGAGGAGAAGAAAGAGGAAAAATGAAAGGAAGGAAGAATAAGAAGAAGAGAAGAAGAAGAAGAGAAGGAGGAGGATAAGAAGAAGGAGAAGAAGGAGGAGAAGGAGGAGAAGGAGCTCCTCCTTCTCCTTCTTCTTCCCCCTTCTTCCTCCTTCTCCTTCTCCTTTTTCTTTTCTTCTTCTTCTTCTCTTCCTTCTCCTTCTCCTCCTCCTACTCCTCCTTCTTTTACTTCTTCTTCTCTTTCTCTTCTTCTACGTAGCTTAGACTCATCCAAGAAAGGCCAAATTGGCTAATTATCCTACGAAATGACATAATTAGCTTAGTTAGCTCCAAAATGAACTATTTAATAAAAAATGACGTATAGTAGCTAAGTTCTCTCCTAAATGACATAATAAGGGCTTACGTAGTTGCAAGATGACCTATTTGCCTAACTTAGGTATTAAATGGCCTATAATTAGCCTAGCTAGATCCAAAATGGCTTAATAAGCAAAGTTTGCTCCGGAATGACCTATTTTACCCAAGTTAGATCCGAAACAACCTATAGTTAGCTAGGGTTCCACCCAAATGACATAATTAGCTTAGTTAGCTCCTAAATTGTCTATTTAATAAAACATGACCTATACTTACCTAATTATCCTCGAAATGACATAATTACTCCAAAAAGGCATTCTTAGCTAATTTACCCAAAGAAGGGGACAAGATGAGAAGAAAGGGGAAAAATGAAAGGAAGAAGAAGAAGAAGAAGAGAAGAAGAAGAAGAGAAGGAGGATGATAAGAAGAAGGAGAAGAAGGAGAAGGAGCTCCTCCTTCTCCTTCTTCTTCCTCCTTCTTCCTCCTTCTCCTTCTCCTTCTTCTTTTCTTCTTCTTCTCCTCTTCCTTCTCCTTCTCCTCCTCCTCCTTCTCCTCTTTATTTTACTTCTTCTTCTCTTTCTCTTCTTCTACGTAGCTTAGACTCATCCAAGAAAGGCTAAATTGGCTAATTATCCTACGAAATGACATAATTAGCTTAGTTAGCTCCAAAATGACCTATTTAATAAAAAAATGACCTATAGTTAGCTAAGCTCTCTCCTAAATGACATAATAAGGCTTACGTAGCTGCAAGATGACCTATTCCCCCTAATTTAGGTATTAAATGGCCTATAATTAGCCAAGCTAGATCCAAAATGGCTTAATAAGCATAGTTTGCTCCTGAATGACCTATTTTACCCAAGTTAGCTACGAAACGACGTATAGTTAGCTAGGGTTCCACCCAAATGACATAATTAGCTTAGTTAGCTCCTAAATGGTCTATTTAATAAAACAAGACCTATACTTAGCTAATTATCCTCGAAATGACATAATTAGCTCCAAAAAGGCATTCTTAGCCAATTTAGCCCGAAGAAGGGGACAAGAGGAGAAGAAAGAGGAAAAATGAAAGGAAGGAAGAAGAAGAAGAAGAGAAGAAGAAGAAGGAGAAGGAGGAGGATAAGAAGAAGGAGAAGAAGGAGGGGAAGAAGGAGAAGGAGCTCCTCCTTCTCCTTCTTCTTCCTACTTCTTCCTCCTTCTCCTTCTCCTTCTTCTTTTCTTCTGTTTCTCCTCTTCCTTTTCCTTCTCCTCCTCCTTCTTTTAGTTCTTCGTCTCTTTCTCTTCTTCTACGTAGCATAGGCTCATCCAAGAAAGGCTAAATTGGCTAATTATCCTACGAAATGACATAATTAGCTTAGTTAGCTCCAAAATGACCTATTTAATAAAAAATGACCTATAGTTAGCTAAGTTCTCTCCTAAATGACATAATAAGGCTTGCGTAGCTGCAAGATGACCTATTCCCTCTTACTTAGGTATTAGATGGCCTATAATTAGCCTAGCTAGATCCAAAATGCCTTAATAAGCATAGTTTGCTCCGGAATGACCTATTTTACCCAAGTTAGCTCCGAAACGACCTATAGTTACCTAGGGTTCCACCTAAATGACATAATTAGCTTAGTTAGCTCCTAAATGGTCTATTTAATAAAACATGACCTATACTTAGCTAATTATCCTCGAAATGACATAATTAGCTCCAAAAAGGCATTCTTAGCTAATTTAGCCCGAAGAAGGGGACAAGAGGAGAAGAAAGAGGAAAAATGAAAGGAAGGAAGAAGAAGAAGAAGAGAAGAAGAAGAAGAGAAGGAGGAGGATAAGAAGAAGGAGAAGAAGGAGGAGAAGGAGGAGAAGGAGCTCCTCCTTCTCCTTCTTCTTCCCCCTTCTTCCTCCTTCTGCTTCTCCTTTTTCTTTTCTTCTTCTTCTTCTCCTCTTCCTTCTCCTTCTCCTCCTCCTACTCCTCCTTCTTTTACTTCTTCTTCTCTTTCTCTTCTTCTACGTAGCTTAGACTCATCCAAGAAAGGCCAAATTGGCTAATTATCCTACGAAATGACATAATTAGCTTAGTTAGATCCAAAATGAACTATTTAATAAAAAATGACGTATAGTAGCTAAGTTCTCTCCTAAATGACATAATAAGGCTTACGTAGTTGCAAGATGACCTATTTGCCTAACTTAGGTATTAAATGGCCTATAATTAGCCTAGCTAGATCCAAAATGGCTTAATAAGCAAAGTTTGCTCCGGAATGACCTATTTTACCCAAGTTAGATCCGAAACAACCTATAGTTAGCTAGGGTTCCACCCAAATGACATAATTAGCTTAGTTAGCTCCTAAATTATCTATTTAATAAAACATGACCTATACTTACCTAATTATCCTCGAAATGACATAATTACTCCAAAAAGGCATTCTTAGCTAATTTACCCAAAGAAGGGGACAAGATGAGAAGAAAGGGGAAAAATGAAAGGAAGAAGAAGAAGAAGAAGAGAAGAAGAAGAAGAGAAGGAGGATGATAAGAAGAAGGAGAAGAAGGAGAAGGAGCTCCTCCTTCACCTTCTTCTTCCTCCTTCTTCCTCCTTCTCCTTCTCCTTCTTCTTTTCTTCTTCTTCTCCTCTTCCTTCTCCTTCTCCTCCTCCTCCTCCTCCTCTTTCTTTTACTTCTTCTTCTCTTTCTCTTCTTCTACGTAGCTTAGACTCATCCAAGAAAGGCTAAATTGGCTAATTATCCTACGAAATGACATAATTAGCTTAGTTAGCTCCAAAATGACCTATAGTTAGCTAAGCTCTCTCCTAAATGACATAATAAGGCTTACGTAGCTGCAAGATGACCTATTCCCCCTAATTTAGGTATTAAATGGCCTATAATTAGCCAAGCTAGATCCAAAATGGCTTAATAAGCATAGTTTGCTCCTGAATGACCTATTTTACCCAAGTTAGCTACGAAACGACGTATAGTTAGCTAGGGTTCCACCCAAATGACATAATTAGCTTAGTTAGCTCCTAAATGGTCTATTTAATAAAACAAGACCTATACTTAGCTAATTATCCTCGAAATGACATAATTAGCTCCAAAAAGGCATTCTTAGCCAATTTAGCCCGAAGAAGGGGACAAGAGGAGAAGAAAGAGGAAAAATGAAAGGAAGGAAGAAGAAGAAGAAGAGAAGAAGGAGAAGGAGAAGGAGGAGGATAAGAAGAAGGAGAAGAAGGAGGGGAAGAAGGAGAAGGAGCTCCTCCTTCTCCTTCTTCTTCCTACTTCTTCCTCCTTCTCCTTCTCCTTCTTATTTTCTTCTGTTTCTCCTCTTCCTTCTCCTTCTCCTCCTCCTTCTTTTAGTTCTTCGTCTCTTTCTCTTCTTCTACGTAGCATAGGCTCATCCAAGAAAGGCTAAATTGGCTAATTATCCTACGAAATGACATAATTAGCCTAGTTAGCTCCAAAATGACCTATTTAATAAAAAATGACCTATAGTTAGCTAAGTTCTCTCCTAAATGACATAATAAGGCTTGCGTAGCTGCAAGATGACCTATTCCCTCTTACTTAGGTATTAGATGGCCTATAATTAGCCTAGCTAGATCCAAAATGCCTTAATAAGCATAGTTTGCTCCGGAATGACCTATTTTACCCAAGTTAGCTCCGAAACGACCTATAGTTACCTAGGGTTCCACCTAAATGACATAATTAGCTTAGTTAGCTCCTAAATGTTTTATTTAATAAAACATGACCTATACTTAGCTAATTATCCTCGAAATGACATAATTAGCTCCAAAAAGGCATTCTTAGCTAATTTAGCCCGAAGAAGGGGACAAGAGGAGAAGAAAGAGGAAAAATGAAAGGAAGGAAGAAGAAGAAGAAGAGAAGAAGAAGAAGAGAAGGAGGAGGATAAGAAGAAGGAGAAGAAGGAGGAGAAGAAGGAGAAGGAGCTCCTCCTTCTCCTTCTTCTACCCCCTTCTTCCTCCTTCTCCTTCTCCTTTTTATTTTCTTCTTCTTCTCCTCTTCCTTCTCCTTCTCCTCCTCCTACTCCTCCTTCTTGTACTTCTTCTTCTCTTTCTCTTCTTCTACGTAGCTTAGACTCATCCAAGAAAGGCCAAATTGGCTAATTATCCTACGAAATGACATAATTAGCTTAGTTAGCTCCAAAATGAACTATTTAATAAAAAATGACGTATAGTAGCTAAGTTCTCTCCTAAATGACATAATAAGGCTTACGTAGTTGCAAGATGACCTATTTGCCTAACTTAGGTATTAAATGGCCTATAATTAGCCTAGCTAGATCCGAAATGGTTTAATAAGCAAAGTTTGCTCCGGAATGACCTATTTTACCCAAGTTAGATCCGAAACGACCTATAGTTAGCTAGGGTTCCACCCAAATGACATAATTAGCTTAGTTAGCTCCTAAATTATCTATTTAATAAAACATGACCTATACTTACCTAATTATCCTCGAAATGACATAATTACTCCAAAAAGGCATTCTTAGCTAATTTACCCAAAGAAGGGGACAAGATGAGAAGAAAGGGGAAAAATGAAAGGAAGAAGAAGAAGAAGAAGAGAAGAAGAAGAAGAGAAAGAGGATGATAAGAAGAAGGAGAAGAAGGAGAAGGAGCTCCTCCTTCACCTTCTTCTTCCTCCTTCTTCCTCCTTCTCCTTCTCCTTCTTCTTTTCTTCTTCTTCTCCTCTTCCTTCTCCTTCTCCTCCTCCTCCTCCTCCTCTTTCTTTTACTTCTTCTTCTCTTTCTCTTCTTCTACGTAGCTTAGACTCATCCAAGAAAGGCTAAATTGGCTAATTATCCTACGAAATGACATAATTAGCTTAGTTAGCTCCAAAATGACCTATTTAATAAAAAAATGACCTATAGTTAGCTAAGCTCTCTCCTAAATGACATAATAAGGCTTACGTAGCTGCAAGATGACCTATTCCCCCTAATTTAGGTATTAAATGGCCTATAATTAGCCAAGCTAGATCCAAAATGGCTTAATAAGCATAGTTTGCTCCTGAATGACCTATTTTACCCAAGTTAGCTACGAAACGACGTATAGTTAGCTAGGGTTCCACCCAAATGACATAATTAGCTTAGTTAGCTCCTAAATGGTCTATTTAATAAAACAAGACCTATACTTAGCTAATTATCCTCGAAATGACATAATTAGCTCCAAAAAGGCATTCTTAGCCAATTGAGCCCGAAGAAGGGGACAAGAGGAGAAGAAAGAGGAAAAATGAAAGGAAGGAAGAAGAAGAAGAAGAGAAGAAGAAGAAGGAGAAGGAGGAGGATAAGAAGAAGGAGAAGAATGAGGGGAAGAAGGAGAAGGAGCTCCTCCTTCTCCTTCTTCTTCCTACTTCTTCCTCCTTCTCCTTCTCCTTCTTCTTTTCTTCTGTTTCTCCTCTTCCTTCTCCTTCTCCTCCTCCTTCTTTTAGTTCTTCGTCTCTTTCTCTTCTTCTACGTAGCATAGGCTCATCCAAGAAAGGCTAAATTGGCTAATTATCCTACGAAATGACATAATTAGCTTAGTTAGCTCCAAAATGACCTATTTAATAAAAAATGACCTATAGTTAGCTAAGTTCTCTCCTAAATGACATAATAAGGCTTGCGTAGCTGCAAGATGACCTATTCCCTCTTACTTAGGTATTAGATGGCCTATAATTAGCCTAGCTAGATCCAAAATGCCTTAATAAGCATAGTTTGCTCCGGAATGACCTATTTTACCCAAGTTAGCTCCGAAACGACCTATAGTTACCTAGGGTTCCACCTAAATGACATAATTAGCTTAGTTAGCTCCTAAATGGTCTATTTAATAAAACATGACCTATACTTAGCTAATTATCCTCGAAATGACATAATTAGCTCCAAAAAGGCATTCTTAGCTAATTTAGCCCGAAGAAGGGGACAAGAGGAGAAGAAAGAGGAAAAATGAAAGGAAGGAAGAAGAAGAAGAAGAGAAGAAGAAGAAGAGAAGGAGGAGGATAAGAAGAAGGAGAAGAAGGAGGAGAAGGAGGAGAAGGAGCTCCTCCTTCTCCTTCTTCTTCCCCCTTCTTCCTCCTTCTCCTTCTCCTTTTTCTTTTCTTCTTCTTCTTCTCCTCTTCCTTCTCCTTCTCCTCCTCCTACTCCTCCTTGTTTTACTTCTTCTTCTCTTTCTCTTCTTCTACGTAGCTTAGACTCATCCAAGAAAGGCCAAATTGGCTAATTATCCTACGAAATGACATAATTAGCTTAGTTAGCTCCAAAATGAACTATTTAATAAAAAATGACGTATAGTAGCTAAGTTCTCTCCTAAATGACATAATAAGGCTTACGTAGTTGCAAGATGACCTATTTGCCTAACTTAGGTATTAAATGGCCTATAATTAGCCTAGCTAGATCCAAAATGGCTTAATAAGCAAAGTTTGCTCCGGAATGACCTATTTTACCCAAGTTAGATCCGAAACAACCTATAGTTAGCTAGGGTTCCACCCAAATGACATAATTAGCTTAGTTAGCTCCTAAATTATCTATTTAATAAAACATGACCTATACTTACCTAATTATCCTCGAAATGACATAATTACTCCAAAAAGGCATTCTTAGCTAATTTACCCAAAGAAGGGGACAAGATGAGAAGAAAGGGGAAAAATGAAAGGAAGAAGAAGAAGAAGAAGAAGAGAAGAAGAAGAAGAGAAGGAGGATGATAAGAAGAAGGAGAAGAAGGAGAAGGAGCTCCTCCTTCACCTTCTTCTTCCTCCTTCTTCCTCCTTCTCCTTCTCCTTCTTCTTTTCTTCTTCTCCTCCTCTTCCTTCTCCTTCTCCTTCTCCTCCTCCTCCTCCTCCTCCTTCTTTTACTCCTTCTTCTCTTTCTCTTCTTCTACGTAGCTTAGACTCATCCAAGAAAGGCTAAATTGGCTAATTATCCTATGAAATGACATAATTAGCTTAGTTAGCTCCAAAATGACCTATTTAATAAAAAAATGACCTATAGTTAGCTAAGCTCTCTCCTAAATGACATAATAAGGCTTACGTAGCTGCAAGATGACCTATTCCCCCTAATTTAGGTATTAAATGGCCTATAATTAGCCAAGCTAGATCCAAAATGGCTTAATAAGCATAGTTTGCTCCTGAATGACCTATTTTACCCAAGTTAGCTACGAAACGACGTATAGTTAGCTAGGGTTCCACCCAAATGACATAATTAGCTTAGTTAGCTCCTAAATGGTCTATTTAATAAAACAAGACCTATACTTAGCTAATTATCCTCGAAATGACATAATTAGCTCCAAAAAGGCATTCTTAGCCAATTTAGCCCGAAGAAGGGGACAAGAGGAGAAGAAAGAGGAAAAATGAAAGGAAGGAAGAAGAAGAAGAAGAGAAGAAGAAGAAGGAGAAGGAGGAGGATAAGAAGAAGGAGAAGAAGGAGGGGAAGAAGGAGAAGGAGCTCCTCCTTCTCCTTCTTCTTCCTACTTCTTCCTCCTTCTCCTTATCCTTCTTCTTTTCTTCTGTTTCTCCTCTTCCTTCTCCTTCTCCTCCTCCTTCTTTTAGTTCTTCGTCTCTTTCTCTTCTTCTACGTAGCATAGGCTCATCCAAGAAAGGCTAAATTGGCTAATTATCCTACGAAATGACATAATTAGCTTAGTTAGCTCCAAAATGACCTATTTAATAAAAAATGACCTATAGTTAGCTAAGTTCTCTCCTAAATGACATAATAAGGCTTGCGTAGCTGCAAGATGACCTATTCCCTCTTACTTAGGTATTAGATGGCCTATAATTAGCCTAGCTAGATCCAAAATGGCTTAATAAGCATAGTTTCATCCGGAATGACCTATTTTACACAAGTTAGCTCCGAAACGACCTATAGTTAGCTAGGGTTCCACCTAAATGACATAATTAGCTTAGTTAGCTCCTAAATGGTCTATTTAATAAAACATGACCTATACTTAGCTAATTATCCTCGAAATGACATAATTAGCTCCAAAAAGGTATTCTTAGCTAATTTAGCCCAAAGAAGGGGACAAGAGGTGAAGAAAGAGGAAAAATGAAAGGAAGGAAGAAGAAGAAGAAGAGAACAAGAAGAAGAGAAGGAGGAGGATAAGAAGAAGGAGAAGAAGGAGAGGAAGAAGGAGAAGGAGCTCCTCCTTCTCCTTCTTCTTCCCCCTTCTTCCTCCTTCTCCTTCTCCTTTTTCTTTTCTTCTTCTTCTCCTCTTCCTTCTCCTTCTCCTCCTCCTACTCCTCCTTCTTTTACTTCTTCTTCTCTTTCTCTTCTTCTACGTAGCTTAGACTCATCCAAGAAAGGCCAAATTGGCTAATTATCCTACGAAATGACATAATTAGCTTAGTTAGCTCCAAAATGAACTATTTAATAAAAAATGACCTATAATAGCTAAGTTCTCTCCTAAATGACATAATAAGGCTTACGTAGTTGCAAGATGACCTATTTGCCTAACTTAGGTATTAAATGGCCTATAATTAGCCTAGCTAGATCCGAAATGGCTTAATAAGAATAGTTTGCTCCGGAATGACCAATTTCATCCAAGTTAGATCCGAAACGACCTATAGTTAGCTAGGGTTCCACCCAAATGACATAATTAGCTTAGTTAGCTCCTAAATTGTCTATTTAATAAAACATGACCCATACTTAGCTAATTATCCTCGAAATGACATAATTACTCCAAAAAGGCATTCTTAGCTAATTTACCCGAAGAAGGGGACAAGATGAGAAGAAAGGGGAAAAATGAAAGGAAGAAGAAGAAGAAGAAGAGAAGAAGAAGAAGAGAAGGAGGATGATAAGAAGAAGGAGAAGAAGGAGAAGGAGCTCCTCCTTCTCCTTCTTCTTCCTCCTTCTTCCTCCTTCTCCTTCTCCTTCTTCTTTTCTTCTTCTTCTCCTCTTCCTTCTCCTTCTCCTCCTCCTCCTCCTCCTCCTTCTTTTACTTCTTCTTCTCTTTCTCTTCTTCTACGTAGCTTAGACTCATCCAAGAAAGGCTAAATTGGCTAATTATCCTACGAAATGACATAATTAGCTTAGTTAGCTCCAAAATGACCTATTTAATAAAAAATGACCTATAGTTAGCTAAGTTCTCTCCTAAATGACATAATAAGGTTTACGTAGCTGCAAGATGACCTATTCCCCCTAATTTAGGTATTAAATGGCCTATAATTAGCCAAGCTAGATCCAAAATGGCTTAATAAGCATAGTTTGCTCCGGAATGACCTATTTTACCCAGGTTAGCTAACAAACGACGTATAGTTAGCTAGGGTTCCACCCAAATGACATAATTAGCTTAGTTAGCTCCTAAATGGTCTATTTAATAAAACAAGACCTATACTTAGCTAATTATCCTCGAAATGACATAATTAGCTCCAAAAAGGCATTCATAGCCAATTTAGCCCGAAGAAGGGGACAAGAGGAGAAGAAAGAGGAAAAATGAAAGGAAGGAAGAAGAAGAAGAAGAGAAGAAGAAGAAGGAGAAGGAGGAGGATAAGAAGAAGGAGAAGAAGGAGGAGAAGAAGGAGAAGGAGCTCCTCCTTCTCCTTCTTCTTCCTACTTCTTCCTCCTTCTCCTTCTCCTTCTTATTTTCTTCTGCTTCTCCTCTTCCTTCTCCTTCTCCTCCTCCGTCTTTTAGTTCTTCGTCTCTTTCTCTTCTTCTACGTAGCATAGGCTCATCCAAGAAAGGCTAAATTGGCTAATTATCCTACGAAATGACATTATTAGCTTAGTTAGCTCCAAAATGACCTATTTAATAAAAAATGACCTATAGTTAGCTAAGTTCTCTCCTAAATGACATAATAAGGCTTGCGTAGCTGCAAGATGACCTATTCCCTCTCACTTAGGTATTAGATGGCCTATAATTAGCCTAGCTAGATCCAAAATGCCTTAATAAGCATAGTTTGCTCCGGAATGACCTATTTTACCCAAGTGAGCTCCGAAACGACCTATAGTTAGCTAGGGTTCCACCTAAATGACATAATTAGCTTAGTTAGCTCCTAAATGGTCTATTTAATAAAACATGACCTATACTTAGCTAATTATCCTCGAAATGACATAATTAGCTCCAAAAAGGCATTCTTAGCTATTTTAGCCCGAAGAAGGGGACAAGAGGAGAAGAAAGAGGAAAAATGAAAGGAAGGAAGAAGAAGAAGAAGAGAAGAAGAAGAAGAGAAGGAGGAGGATAAGAAGAAGGAGAAGAAGGAGGAGAAGAAGGAGAAGGAGCTCCTCCTTCTCCTTCTGCTTCCCCCTTCTTCCTCCTTCTCCTTCTCCTTTTTCTTTTCTTCTTCTTCTCCTCTTCCTTCTCCTTCTCCTCCTCCTACTCCTCCTTCTTTTACTTCTTCTTCTCTTTCTCTTCTTCTACGTAGCTTAGACTCATCCAAGAAAGGCCAAATTGGCTAATTATCCTACGAAATGACATAATTAGCTTAGTTAGCTCCAAAATGAACTATTTAATAAAAAATGACCTATAGTAGCTAAGTTCTCTCCTAAATGACATAATAAGGCTGAAGTAGTTGCAAGATGACCTATTTGCCTAACTTAGGTATTAAATGGCCTATAATTAGCCTAGCTAGATCCAAAATGGCTTAATAAGCATAGTTTGCTCCGGAATGACCTATTTTACCCAAGTTAGATCCGAAACGACCTATAGTTAGCTAGGGTTCCACCCAAATGACATAATTAGCTTAGTTAGCTCCTAAATTGTCTATTTAATAAAACATGACCTATACTTAGCTAATTATCCTCGAAATGACATAATTACTCGAAAAAGGCATTCTTAGCTAATTTACCCGAAGAAGGGGACAAGATGAGAAGAAAGGGGAAAAATGAAAGTATGAAGAAGAAGAAGAAGAGAAAAAGAATAAGAGAAGGAGGATGATAAGAAGAAGGAGAAGAAGGAGAAGGAGCTCCACCTTCTCCTTCTTCTTCCTCCTTCTTCCTCCTTCTCCTTCTCCTTCTTCTTTTCTTCTTCTTCTCCTCTTCCTTCTCCTTCTCCTCCTCCTCCTCCACCTTCTTTTACTTCTTCTTCTCTTTCTCTTCTTCTACGTAGATTAGACTCATCCAAGAAAGGCTAAATTGGCTAATTATCCTACGAAATGACATAATTAGCTTAGTTAGCTCCAAAATGACCTATTTAATAAAAAAATGACCTATAGTTAGCTAAGTTCTCTCCTAAATGACATAATAAGGCTTACGTACCTGCAAAGATGACCTATTCCCCCTAATTTAGGTATTAAATGGCCTATAATTAGCCAAGCTAGATCCAAAATGGCTTACTAAGCATAGTTTGCTCCGGAATGACCTATTTTACCCAAGTTAGCTACGAAACGACGTATAGTTAGCTAGGGTTCCACCCAAATGACATAATTAGCTTAGTTAGCTCCTAAATGGTCTATTTAATAAAACAAGACCTATACTTAGCTAATTATCCTCGAAATGACATAATTAGCTCCAAAAAGGCATTCTTAGCTATTTTAGCCCGAAGAAGGGGACAAGAGGAGAAGAAAGAGGAAAAATGAAAGGAAGGAAGAAGAAGAAGAAGAGAAGAAGAAGAAGAGAAGGAGGAGGATAAGAAGAAGGAGAAGAAGGAGGAGAAGAAGGAGAAGGAGCTCCTCCTTCTCCTTCTGCTTCCCCCTTCTTCCTCCTTCTCCTTCTCCTTTTTCTTTTCTTCTTCTTCTCCTCTTCCTTCTCCTTCTCCTCCTCCTACTCCTCCTTCTTTTACTTCTTCTTCTCTTTCTCTTCTTCTACGTAGCTTAGACTCATCCAAGAAAGGCCAAATTGGCTAATTATCCTACGAAATGACATAATTAGCTTAGTTAGCTCCAAAATGAACTATTTAATAAAAAATGACCTATAGTAGCTAAGTTCTCTCCTAAATGACATAATAAGGCTTAAGTAGTTGCAAGATGACCTATTTGCCTAACTTAGGTATTAAATGGCCTATAATTAGCCTAGCTAGATCCAAAATGGCTTAATAAGCATAGTTTGCTCCGGAATGACCTATTTTACCCAAGTTAGATCCGAAACGACCTATAGTTAGCTAGGGTTCCACCCAAATGACATAATTAGCTTAGTTAGCTCCTAAATTGTCTATTTAATAAAACATGACCTATACTTAGCTAATTATCCTCGAAATGACATAATTACTCGAAAAAGGCATTCTTAGCTAATTTACCCGAAGAAGGGGACAAGATGAGAAGAAAGGGGAAAAATGAAAGTAAGAAGAAGAAGAAGAAGAGAAAAAGAATAAGAGAAGGAGGATGATAAGAAGAAGGAGAAGAAGGAGAAGGAGCTCCACCTTCTCCTTCTTCTTCCTCCTTCTTCCTCCTTCTCCTTCTCCTTCTTCTTTTCTTCTTCTTCTCCTCTTCCTTCTCCTTCTCCTCCTCCTCCTCCACCTTCTTTTACTTCTTCTTCTCTTTCTCTTCTTCTACGTAGATTAGACTCATCCAAGAAAGGCTAAATTGGCTAATTATCCTACGAAATGACATAATTAGCTTAGTTAGCTCCAAAATGACCTATTTAATAAAAAAATGACCTATAGTTAGCTAAGTTCTCTCCTAAATGACATAATAAGGCTTACGTACCTGCAAAGATGACCTATTCCCCCTAATTTAGGTATTAAATGGCCTATAATTAGCCAAGCTAGATCCAAAATGGCTTACTAAGCATAGTTTGCTCCGGAATGACCTATTTTACCCAAGTTAGCTACGAAACGACGTATAGTTAGCTAGGGTTCCACCCAAATGACATAATTAGCTTAGTTAGCTCCTAAATGGTCTATTTAATAAAACAAGACCTATACTTAGCTAATTATCCTCGAAATGACATAATTAGCTCCAAAAAGGCATTCTTAGCCAATTTAGCCCGAAGAAGGGGACAAGAGGAGAAGAAAGAGGAAAAATGAAAAGAAGGAAGAAGAAGAAGAAGAGAAGAAGAAGAAGGAGAAGGAGGAGGATAAGAAGAAGGAGAAGAAGGAGGAGAGGAAGGAGAAGGAGCTCCTCCTTCTCCTTCTCCTTCTCCTCCTCCTCCTCCTCCTTCTTTTAGTTCTTCGTCTCTTTCTCTTCTTCTACGTAGCATAAGCTCATCCAAGAAAGGCTAAATTGGCTAATTATCCTACGAAATGACATAATTAGCTTAGTTAGCTCCAAAATGACCTATTTAATAAAAAATGACCTATAGTTAGCTAAGTTCTCTCCTAAATGACATAATAAGGCTTGCGTAGCTGCAAGATGACCTATTCCCTCTTACTTAGGTATTAGATGGCCTATAATTAGCCTAGCTAGATCCAAAATGGCTTAATAAGCATAGTTTCCTCCGGAATGACCTATTTTACCCAAGTTAGCTCCGAAACGACCTATAGTTAGCTAGGGTTCCACCTAAATGACATAATTAGCTTAGTTAGCTCCTAAATGGTCTATTTAACAAAACATGACCTATACTTAGCTAATTATCCTCGAAATGACATAATTAGCTCCAAAAAGGCATTCTTAGCTAATTTAGCCCGAAGAAGGGGACAAGAGGAGAAGAAAGAGGAAAAATGAAAGGAAGGAAGAAGAAGAAGAAGAGAAGAAGAAGAAGAGAAGGAGGAGGATAAGAAGAAGGAGAAGAAGGAGGAGAAGAAGGAGAAGGAGCTCCTCCTTCTTCTTCTTCTTCCCCCTTCTTCCTCCTTCTCCTTCTCCTTTTTCTTTTCTTCTTCTTCTCCTCTTCCTTCTCCTTCTCCTCCTCCTACTCCTCCTTCTTTTACTTCTTCTTCTCTTTCTCTTCTTCTACGTGGCTTAGACTCATCCAAGAAAGGCCAAATTGGCTAATTATCCTACGAAATGACATAATTAGCTTAGTTAGCTCCAAAATGAACAATTTAATAAACAATGACCTATAGTAGCTAAGTTCTCTCCTAAATGACATAATAAGGCTTACGTAGCTCCAAGATGACCTCTTCGCCCTAACTTAGGTATTAAATGGCCTATAATTAGCCTAGCTAGATCCAAAATGGCTTAATAAGCATAGTTTGCTCCGGAATGACCTATTTTACCCAAGATAGCTCCGAAACGACCTATAGTTAGCTAGGGTTCCACCCAAATGACATAATTAGCTTAGTTAGCTCCTAAATGGTCTATTTAATAAAACATGACCTATACTTAGCTAATTATCCTCGAAATGACATAGTTAGCTCCAAAAAGGCATTCTTAGCCAATTTAGCCCGAAGAAGGGGACAAGAGGAGAAGAAAGAGGAAAAATGGAAGGAAGGAAGAAGAAGAAGAAGAGAAGAAGTAGAAGGAGACAGAGGAGGGTAAGAAGAAGGAGAAGAAGGAGGAGAAGAAGGAGAAGGAGCTCCTCCTTCTCCTTCTTCTTCCCCCTTCTTCCTCCTTCTCCCTCTCCTTTTTCTTTTCTTCTTCTTCTCCTCTTCCTTCTCCTTCTCCTCCTCCTACTCCTCCTTCTTTTACTTCTTCTTCTCTTTCTCTTCTTCTACGTGGCTTAGACTCATCCAAGAATGGCTAAATTGGTTAATTATCCTACGAAATGACATAATTAGCTTAGTTAGCTCCAAAATGACCTATTTAATAAAAAATGACCTATAGTTAGCTAAGTTCTCTCCTAAATGACATAATAAGGCTTACGTAGCTGCAAGATGACCTATTCCCCCTAACTTAGGTATTAAATGGCCTATAATTAGCCTAGCTAGCTCCAAAATGGCTTAATAAGCATAGTTTGCTCCGTAATGACCTATTTTACCCAAGTTAGCTCCGAAACTACCTATAGTTAGCTAGGATTCCACCCACATGACATAATTAGCTTAGTTAGCTCCTAAATGGTCTATTTAATAAAACATGACATATACTTAGCTAATTATCCTCGAAATGACATAATTAGCTCCAAAAACGCATTCTTAGCAAATTTAGCCCGAAGAAGGGGACAAGAGGAGAAGAAAGAGGAAAAATGAAAGGAAGGAAGAAGAAGAAGAGAAGAAGAAGGAGAAGGAGAAGGAGGAGGATAAGAAGAACAAGAAGAAGGATGAGAAGAAGGAGAAGGGGCTCCTCCTTCTGCTTCTTGTTCCTCCTTCTTCCTCCTTCTCCTTCTCCTTCTTCTTTTCTTCTTCTTCTCTTCTTCCTTCTCCTTCTCCACCTCCTCCTCCTCATCCTCCTTCTTTTACTTCTTCTTCTCTTTCTCTTCTTCTACGTAGCTTAGACTCAACCAAGAAAGGCTAAATTGGCTAATTATCCTACGAAATGACATAATTAGCTTAGTTAGCTCCGAAATGACCTACTTAATAAAAAATGACCTATAGTTAGCTAAGTTCTCTCCTAAATGACATAATAAGGCTTACGTAGCTGCAAGATGACCTATACCCCCTAACTTAGGTATTAAATGGCCTATAATTAGCCTAGCCTGATCCAAAATGGCTTAATAAGCATAGTTAGCTCCGGAATGACCTATTTTACCCAAGTTAGCTCCGATACGACCTATAGTTAGCTAGGGTTCCACACACATGACATAATTAGGTTAGTTAGGTCCCAAATGGTCTATTTAAAAAAACATGACCTATACTTAGCTAATTATCCTCGAAATGACATAATTAGCTCCAAAAAGGCATTCTTAGCCAATTTATCCCGAAGAAGGGGACAAGAGGAGAAGAAAGAGGAAAAATGAAACGAAGGAAGGAGAAGAAGAAGAGAAGAAGAAGAAGGAGAAGGAGAAGGAGGAGGAGAATGAGAAGGAGCAGAAGGAGGAGAAGAAGGAGAAGGAGCTCCTCCTTCTCCTTCTTCTTCCTCCTTCTTCCTCCTTCTCCTTCTCCTTTTTCTTTTCTTCTTCTTCTCCTCTTCCTTCTCCTTCTCCTCCTCCTCGTCCTCCTCGTTCTCCTCCTCCTTCTTTTACTTCTTCTTCTATTTCTCTTCTTCTACATAGCTTAGACTCATCCAAGAAAGGCTAAATTGGCTAATTATCCTACGAAATGATATAATTAGCTCAGTTAGCTCCAAAATGACCTATTTAATAAAAAGAACCTATAGTTAGCTAAGTTCTGTCCTAAATGACATAATGAGGCTTACGTAGCTGCAAGATAACTATTCGCCTAACTTAGGTATTAAATGGCCTATAATTAGCCTAGCTAGATCCAAAATAGCTTCATAAGCATAGTTTGCTCCGGAATGACCTATTTTACCCAAGTTAGCTCCGAAACGACCTATAGTTAGCTAGGGTTCCACCCAAATGACATAATTAGCTTAGGTAGCTCCTAAATGGTTTATTTAATAAAACATGACCTATACTAAGCTAATTATCCTCGAAATGACATAATTTGCTCCAAAAAGGCATTCTTAGCCAATTTGGACCGAAGAAGGGGACAAGAGGAGAAGAAAGGGGAAAAATGAAAGGAAGGAACAAGAAGAAGAAGAGAAAAAGAAGAAGGAGAAGGAAGAAGGAGGAAGAAGAAGGAGAAGGAGGAGCTCCTTCTCCTTCTCCTTCTCCTTCTTCTTTTCCTCCTCCTCCTCCTTCTTTTACTTCTTCTTATCTTTCTCTTCTTCTACGTAGCTTAGACTCATCCAAGAAAGGCTAAATTGGCTAATTATCCTACGAAATGACATAATTGGCTTAGTTAGCTACAAAATGACCTATTTAATAAAAAATGACCTATAGTTAGCTAAGTTCTCTCCTAAATGACATAATAAGGCTTACGTAGCTGCAAGATGACCTATTCCCCCTAACTTAGGTATTAAATGGCCTATAATTAGCTTAGCTAGATCCAAAATGGCTTAATAAGCATAGTTTGCTCCGTAACGACCTATTTCACCCAAGTTAGTTCCGAAACGACCTATAGTTAGCTAGGGTTCCACCCACATGACATAATTAGCTTAGTTAGCTCCTAAATGGTCTATTTAATAAAACATGACCTCTACTTAGCTAATTATCCTCGAAATGACATAATTAGCTCCAAAAAGGCATTCTTAGCCAATTTAGCCCCAAGAAGGGGACAAGAGGAGAAGAAATAGGAAAAATGAAAGGAAGGAAGAAGAAGAAGGAGAAGGAGGAGGATAATATGAAGGAGAAGAAGGAGAAGGAGCTCCTCCTTCTCCTTCTTCTTCCTACTTCTTCCTCATTCTCCTTCTCCTTCTTCTTTTCTTCTTCTTCTCCTCTTCTTTCTCCTTCTCCTCCTCCTCCTCCTTCTTTTACTTCTTCTTCTCTTTCTCTTCTTCTACGTAGCTTACACTCATCCAAGAAAGGCTAAATTGGCTAATTATCCTACGAAATGACATAATTAGCTTAGTTATCTCCAAAATGACCTATTTAAGAAAAAATGACCTATAGTTAGCTAAGTTCTCTCCTAAATGACATAATAAGGCTTACGTAGTTGCAAGATGACCTATTCGCCTAACTTAGGTATTAAATGGCCTATAATTAGCCTAGCTAGATCCAAAATGGCTTAATAAGTTAAGTTTGCTCCAAAATGACCTATTTTACCCAAGTTAGATCCGAAACGACCTATAGTTAGCTAGGGTTCCACCCAAATGACATAATTAGCTTAGTTAGCTCCTAAATGGTCTATTTAATAAAACATGACCTATACTTAGCTAATTATCCTCGAAATGACATAATTACTCCAAAAAGGCATTCTTAGCCAATTTAGACTGAAGAAGGGGACAAGAGGAGAAGAAAGAGGAAAATTGAAAGGAAGGAAGAAGAAGAAGAAGAGAAGAAGAAGAAGGAGAAGGAGGAGGATAAGAAGAAGGATAAGAAGGAGGAGAAGAAGGAGAAGGAGCTCCTCCTTCTCCTTCTTCTTCCTCCTTCTTCCTCCTACTCCTTCTCCTTCTTCTTTTCTTCTTCTTCTCCTCTTCCTTCTCCTTCTCCTCCTCCTCCTCCTCCTCCTTCTTTTACTTCTTCTTCTCTTTATCTTCTTCTACGTAGCTTAGACTCATCCAAGAAAGGCTAAATTGACTAATTATCCTACCAAATGACATAATTAGCTTACTTAGCTCCAAAATGACCTATTTAATGAAAAATGACCTATAGTTAGCTAAGTTCTCTCCTAAATGACATAATAAGGCTTATGTAGCTGCAAGATGACCTATTCCCCCTAACTTAGGTATTAAATGGCCTACAATTAGCCTAGCTATATCCAAAATGGCTTAATAAGCATAGTTTGCTCCCGAATGACCTATTTTACCCAAGTTAGGTCCGAAATGACCTATAGTTAGCTAGGGTTCCACCCAAATGACATAATTAGCTTAGTTAGCTCCTAAATGGTCTATTTAATAAAAGATGACATATACTTAGCTATTTATCCTCGAAATGACATAATTGGCTCCATAAAGGCATTCTTAGCCAATTTATCCCGAAGAAGGGGACAAGAGGAGAAGAAAGAGGAAAAATTAAAGGAAGGAAGAAGAAGAAGGGAAGAAGAAGAAGAAGGAGAAGGAGGAGGATAAGAAGAACAAGAAGAAGGAGGAGAAGAAGGAGAAGGAGCTCCTCCTTCTCCTTCTTCTTCCTCCTTCTCCTTCTCCTTCTTCTTTTCTTCTTCTTCTCCTCTTCCTTCTCCTTCTCCTCCTCCTCCTCCTCATCCTCCTTCTTTTACTTCTTCTTCTCCTTCTCTTCTTGTACGTAGCTTAGACTCATCCAAGAAAGGCTAAATTGGCTAAATATCCTACGAAATGACATAATTAGCATAGTTTGCTCCAAAATGACCTATTTAATAAAAATGACCTATAGTTAGCTAAGTTCTCTCCTAAATGACATAATAAGGCTTACGTAGCTGCAAGATGACCTATTCGCCTAACTTAGGTATTAAATGGCCTATAATTAGCCTAGCTAGATCCAAAATGGCTTAATAAGCATAGTTTGCTCCGGAATGACCTATTTTACCCAAGTTAGCTGCGAAACGACCTATAGTTAGCTAGGGTTCCACCCACATGACATAATTAGCTTAGTTAGCTCCTAAATGGTCTATTTAATAAAACATGACCTATACTTAGCTAATTATCCTCGAAATGACATAATTAGCTCCAAAAAGGCATTCTTAGCCAATTTAGCCCGAAGAAGGGGACAAGAGGAGAAGAAAGAGGAAAAATGAAAGGAAGGAAGAAGAAGAAGAAGAGAAGAAGAAGGAGGAGAAGGAGGAGGATAATAAGAAGGAGAAGGAGGAGAAGAATGAGAAGGAGCTCCTCCTTCTCCTCCTTCTCCTTCTTCTTCGTCCTTCTACTTCTCCTTCTTATTTTCTTGTTCTTCTCCTCTTCCTTCTCCTTCTCCTCCTCCTCGTCCTCCTCGTCCTCCTCCTACTTCTTTTACTTCTTCTTCTCTTTCTCTTCTTCTACGTAGCTTAGACTCATCCAAGAAAGGCTAAATTGGCTAATTATCCTACGAAATGACATAATTAGCTTAGTTAGCTCCAAAATGACCTATTTAATAAAAAAAGACCTATAGTTAGCTACGTTCTCTCCTAAATGACATAATAAAGCTTACGTAGCTGCAAGATAACCTATTCGCCTAACTTAGGTATTAAATGGCCTATAATTAGCCTAGCCAGATCCAAAATAGCTTAATAAGCATAGTTTGCTCTGGAATGACCTATTTTACCCAAGTTAGCTCCGAAACGACCTATAGTTAGCCAGGGTTCCACCCACATGACATAATTAGCTTAGTTAGCTCCTAAATGGTCTATTTAATGAAACATGACCTATACTTAGCTAATTATCCTTGAAATGACATAATTAGCTCCAAAAAGGCATTCTTAGCCAATTTAGCCCGAAGAAAGGGACAAGAGTAGAAGAAAGAGGAAAAATGAAAGGAAGGAAGAAGAAGAAGAAGAGAAGAAGAAGAAGGAGAAGGAGGAGGATGATAAGAAGGAGAAGAAGGAGGAGAAGAAGGAGAAGGAGCTCCTCCTTCTCCGTCTTCTTCCTCCTTCTTCCTCCTTCTCCTTCACCTTCTTCTTTTCTTGTTCTACTCCTCTTCCTTCTCCTTCTCCTCCTCCTCGTCCTCCTCGTCCTCCTCCTACTTCTTTTACTTCTTCTTCTCTTTCTCTTCTTCTACGTAGCTTAGACTCATCCAAGAAAGGCTAAATTGGCTAATTATCCTACGAAATGACATAATTAGCTTAGTTAGCTCCAAAATGACCTATTTAATAAAAAAAGACCTATAGTTAGCTAAGTTCTCTCCTAAATGACATAATAATGCTTACGTAGCTGCAAGATAACCTATTCGCCTAACTTAGGTATTAAATGGCCTATTATTAGCCTAGCTAGATCCGAAATAGCTTAATAAGCATAGTTTGCTCCGGAATGACCTATTTTACCCAAGTTAGCTCCGAAACGACCTATAGTTAGCTAGGGTTCCACCCAAATGACATAATTAGCTTAGTTAGCTCCTAAATTGTCTATTTAATAAAACATGACCTATACTTAGCTAATTATCCTCGAAATGACATAATTAGGTCCAAAAAGGCATTCTTAGCCAATTTAGCCCGAAGAAGGGGACAAGAGGAGAAGAAAGAGGAAAAATGAAAGGAAGGAACAAGAAGAAGAAGAGAAGAAGAAGAAGGAGAAGGAGGAGGATAAGAAGACGGAGAAGAAGGAGAAGAAGAAGGAGAAGGAGCTCCTCCTTCTCCTTCTTCTTCCTCCTTCTTCCTCCTTCTCCTTCTTCTTTTCTTCTTCTTCTCCTCTTCCTTCTCCTTCTCCTCCTCCTCCTGCTCCTACTCCTGCTCCTCCTTCTCTTACTTCTTCTTCTCTTTCTCTTCTTCTACGTAGCTTAGACTAATCCAAGAAAGGCTAAATTGGCTAATTATCCTACGAAATGACATAATTAGCTTAGTTAGCTCCAAAATGACCTATTGAATAAAAAATGACCTATAGTTAGCTAAGTTCTCTCCTAAATGACATAATAAGGCTTACGCAGCTGTAAGATGACCTATTCCCCCTAACTTAGGTATTAAATGGCCTATAATTAGCCTAGCTAGATCCAAAATGGCTTAATAAGCATAGTTTGCTCCCGAATGACCTATTTTACCCAAGTTAGGTCCGAAATGACCTATAGTTAGCTAGGGTTCCACCCAAATGACATAATTAGCTTAGTTAGCTCCTAAATGGTCTATTTAATAAAACATGACCTATACTTAGCTATTTATCCTCGAAATGACATAATTAGCTCCAAAAAGGCATTCTTAGCCAATTTATCCCGAAGAAGGGGACAAGAGTAGAAGAAAGAGGAAAAATGAAAGGAAGGAAGAAGAAGAAGAGAAGAAGAAGGAGGAGGAGAAGGAGGAGGATAAGAAGAACAAGAAGAAGGAGGAGAAGAAGGAGAAGGAGCTCCTCCTTCTTCTTGTTCTTCTTATCTTCCTCCTTCTCCTTCTCCTTCTTCTTTTCTTCTTCTTCTCCTCTTCCTTCTCCTTCTCCTCCTCCTCCTCCTCATTCTCCTTCTTTTACTTCTTCTTCTCCTTCTATTCTTCTACGTAGCTTAGACTCATCCAAGAAAGGCTAAATTGGCTAAATATCCTACGAAATGACATAATTAGCATAGTTAGCTCCAAAATGACCTATTTAATAAAAATGACCTATAGTTAGCTAAGTTCTCTCCTAAATGACATAATAAGGCTTATGTAGCTGCAAGATGACCTATTCGCCTAACTTAGGTATTAAATGGCCTATAATTAGCCTAGCTAGATCCAAAATGGCTTAATAAGCATAGTTTGCTCCGGAATGACCTATTTTACCCAAGTTAGCTCCAAAACGACCTATAGTTAGCTAGGGTTCCACCCACATGACATAATTAGCTTAGTTAGCTCCTAAATAGTCTATTTAATGAAACATGACCTATACTTAGCTAATTATCCTCGAAATGACATAATTAGCTCCAAAAAGGCATTCTTAGCCAATTTAGCCCAAAGAAGGGGACAAGAGGAGAAGAAAGAGGAAAAATGAAAGGAAGGAAGAAGAAGAAGAAGAGAAGAAGAAGAAGGAGAAGGAGGAGGATAATAAGAAGGAGAAGGAGGAGAATAAGGAGAAGGAGCTCCTCCTTCTCCTACTTCTCCTTCTTCTTCCTCCATCTCCTTCTCCTTCTTCTTTTCTTCTTCTTCTCCTCTTCCTTCTCCTTCTCCTCCTCCTCCTCCTCATTCTCCTTCTTTTACTTCTTCTTCTCCTTCTCTTCTTCTACGTAGCTTAGACTCATCCAAGAAAGGCTAAATTGGCTAAATATCCTACAAAATGACATAATTAGCATAGTTAGCTCCAAAATGAACTATTTAATAAAAAATGACCTATAGTAGCTAAGTTCTCTCCTAAATGACATAATAAGGCTTACGTAGCCGTAAGATGACCTATTCCCCTAACTTAGGTATTAAATGGCCTATAATTAGCGTAGCTAGATCCAAAATGGCTTAATAAGCATAGTTTGCTCCGTAATGACCTATTTTACCCAAGTTAGCTCCGAAACGACCTATAGTTAGCTAGGGTTCCACCCACATGACATAATTAGCTTAGTTATCTCCTAAATGGTCTATTTAATAAAACATAACCTATACTTAGCTAATTATCCTTGAAGTGACATAATTAGCTCCAAAAAGGCATTCTTAGCCAATTTAGCCCGAAGAAGGGGACAAGAGGAGAAGAAAGAGGAAAAATGAAAGGAAGGAAGAAGAAGAAGAAGAAGAGAAGAAGAAGAAGGAGAAGGAGGAGGATAATAAGAAGGAGAAGAAGGAGGAGAAGAAGGAGAAGGAGCTCCTGCTTCTCCTTCTTCTTCCTCCTTCTTCCTCCTTCTCCTTCTCCTTCTTCTTTTCTTCTTCTTCTCCTCTTCCTTCTCCTTCTCCTCCTCCTCCTTCTTTTACTTCTTCTTCTCTTTCTCTTCTGCTACGTAGCTTAGACTCATCCAAGAAAGGCTAAATTGGCTAATTATCCTACGAAATGACATAATTAGCTTAGTTAGCTCCAAAATGACCTATTTAATAAAAAATGACCTATAGTTAGCTAAGTTCTCTCCTAAATGACATAATAAGGCTTACGTAGCTAAAAGATGAACTATTCCTCCTAACTTAGGTAATAAATGGCCTATAATTAGCCTAGCTAGATCCAAAATGGCTTAATAAGCACAGTTCGCTCCGTAATGACCTATTTTACCCAAGTTAGCTCCGAAACGACCTATAGTTAGCTAGGGTTCCACCCACATGACATAATTAGCTTAGTTAGCTCCTAAATGGTCTATTTAATAAAACATGACCTATACTTAGCTAATTATCCTCGAAATGACATAATTAGCTCCAAAAAGGCATTCTTAGCCAATTTAGCCCGAAGAAGGGAACAAGAGGAGAAGAAGGAGGAAAAATGAAAGGAAGGAAGAAGAAGAAGAAGAGAAGAAGAAGAAGGAGAAGGAGGAGGATAATAAGAAGGAGAAGAAGGAGGAGAAGAAGGAGAAGGAGCTCCTCCTTCTCCTTCTTCTTCGTCCTTCTTCCTCATTCTCCTTCTCCATCTTCTTTTCTTCTTCTTCTCCTCTTCTTTCTCCTTCTCCTCCTCCTTGTCCTCCTCCTCCTCCTTCTTTTACTTCTTCTTCTCTTTCTCTTCTTCTACGTAGCTTAGACTCATCCAAGAAAGGCTAAATTGGCTAATTATCCTACGAAATAACATAATTAGCTAAGTTAGCTCCAAAATGACCTATTTAAGAAAAAATGACCTGTAGTTAGCTAAGTTCTCTCCTAAATGACATAACAAGGCTTACGTAGTTGCAAGATGACCTATTCGCCTAACTTAGGTATTAAATGGCCTATAATTAGCCTAGCTAGATCCAAAATGGCTTAATAAGTTAAGTTTGCTCCGGAATGACCTATTTTACCCAAGTTAGATCCGAAACGACCTATAGTTAGTTAGGCTTCCACCCAAATGACATAATTAGCTTAGTTAGCTCCTAAATGGTCTATTTAATAAAACATGACCTGTACTTAGCTAATTATCCTCGAAATGACATAATTACTCCAAAAAGGCAGTCTTAGCCAATTTAGCACGAAGAAGGGGACAAGAGGAGAAGAAAGAGGAAAAATGAAAGGAAGGAAGAAGAAGAAGAAGATAAGAAGAAGGAGAAGGAGGAGGACAAAAAGAAGGATAAGAAGGAGGAGAAGAAGGAGAAGGAGCTCCTCCTTCTCCTTCTTCTTCCTCCTTCTCCTTCTCCTTCTTCTTTTCTTCTTCTCCTCCTCTTCCTTCTCCTTCTCCTTCTCCTCCTCCTCCTCCTCCTCCTTCTTTTACTCCTTCTTCTCTTTCTCTTCTTCTACGTAGCTTAGACTCATCCAAGAAAGGCTAAATTGACTAATTATCCTACCAAATGACATAATTAGCTTAGTTAGCTCCAAAATGACCTATTTAATAAAAAAATGACCTAGAGTTAGCTAAGTTCTCTCCTAAATAACATAATAAGGCTTACGTAGCTGCAAGATGACCTATTCCCCCTAACTAAGGTATTAAATGGCCTATAATTAGCCTAGCTAGATCCAAAATGGCTTAATAAGCATAGTTTGCTCCCGAATGACCTATTTTACCCAAGTTAGGTCCGAAACGACCTATAGTTAGCTAGGGTTCCACCCAAATGACATAATTAGCTTAGTTAGCTCCTAAGTGGTCTATTTAATAAAACATGACCTATACTTAGGTATTTATCCTCGAAATGACATAATTAGCTCCAAAAATGCATTCTTAGCCAATTTATCCCGAAGAAGGGGAAAAGAGGAGAAGAAAGAGGAAAAATGAAAGGAAGGAAGAAGAAGAAGAGAAGAAGAAGAAGAAAGGAGAAGGAGGAGGATAAGAAGAACAAGAAGAAGGAGGAGAAGAAGGACAAGGAGCTCCTCCTTCTCCTTCTTCTTCCTCGTTCTCCTTCTCCTTCTTCTTTTCTTCTCCTTCTCCTTTTCCTTCTCCTTCTTCTTTTCTTCTCCTTCTCCTTTTCCTTCTCCTTCTCCTCCTCCTCCTCCTCATCCTCCTTCTTTTACTTCTTCTTCTCTTTCTCTTCTTCTACGTAGCTTAGACTCATCCAAGAAAGGCTAAATTGGCTAATTATCCTATGAAATGACATAATTAGCTTAGTTAGCTCCAAAATGACCTATTTAATAAAAAATGACCTATAGTTAGCTAAGTTCTCTCCTAAATGACATAATAAGGCTTGCGTAGCTACAAGATGACGTATTGCCCCTAACTTAGGTATTAAATGACCTATAATTAGCCTAGCTAGATCCAAAATGGCTTAATAAGCATAGTTTGCTCCGGAATGACCTATTTTACCCAAGTTAGCTCCGAAACGACCTATAGTTAGCTAGGGTTCCACCCACATGACATAATTAGCTTAGTTAGCTCCTAAATGGTCTATTTAATAAAACATGACCTGTACTTAGCTAATTATCCTTGAAATGACATAATTAGCTCCAAAAAGGCATTCTTAGCCAATTTAGCCCGAAGAAGGGGACAAGAGGAGAAGAAAGAGGAAAAATGAAAGGAAGGAAGAAGAAGAAGAAGAGAGGAAGAAGATGGAGAAGGAGGAGGATAATAAGAAGGAGAAGAAGGAGGAGAAGAAGGAGAAGGAGCTCTTCCTTCTCCTTCTTCTTCCTCCTTCTTCCTCCTTCTCCTTCTCCTTCTTCTTTTCTTCTTCTTCTCCTCTTCCTTCTCCTTCTCCTCCTCCTCGTCCTCCTCGTGCTCCTCCTCCTTCTTTTACTTCTTCTTCTCTTTCTCTTCTTCTACGTAGCTTAGACTCATCCAAGAAAGGCTAAATTGTCGAATTATCCTACGAAATGACATAATTAGCTTAGTTAGCTCCAAAATGACCTATTTAATAAAAAATGACCTATAGTTATCTAAGTTCTCTCCTAAATGACATAATAAGGCTTACGTAGCTGCAAGATAACCTATTCGCCTAACATAGGTATTAAAAGGCCTATAATTCGCCTAGCTAGATCCAAAATAGCTTAATAAGCATAGTTTGCTCCGGAATGACCTATTTTACCCAAGTTAGCTCCGAAATGACCTATAGTTAGCTAGGGTTCCACCCAAATGACATAATTAGCTTAGTTAGCTCCTAAATGGTCTATTTAATAAAACATGACCTATACTTAGCTAATTATCCTCAAAATGACATAATTAGCTCCAAAAAGGCATTCTTAGCCAATTTAGCACGAAGAAGGGGACAAGAGGAGAAGAAAGAGGAAAAATGAAAGGAAGGAAGAAGAAGAAGAAGAAGAGAAGAAGAAGAAGGAGAAGGAGGAGGATAAGACGAAGAGAAGAAGATGGAGAAGGAGCTCCTCCTTCTCCTTCTTCTTCCTCCTTCTTCCTCCTTCTCCTTCTCCTTCTTCTTTTCTTCTTCTTCTCCTCTTCCTTCTCCTTCTCCTCCTCCTCCTCCTCCTCCTCCTTCTTTTACTTCTTCTTCTCTTTCTCTTCTTCTACATAGCTTAGACTCATCCAAGAAAGGCTAAATTGGCTAATTATCCTACGAAATGACATAATTAGCTTAGTTAGCTCCAAAATGACCTATTTAATAAAAAATGACCTATAGTGTGCTAAGTTCTCTCCTAAATGACATAATAAGGCTTACGTAGCTGCAAGATGACCTATTCGCCTAACTTAGGTATTAAATGGCCTATAATTAGCCTAGCTAGATCCAAAATGGCTTAATAAGCATAGTTTGCTCCAGAATGACCTATTTTACCCAATTTAGCTCTGAAACGACCTACAGTTAGCTAGGGTTCCACCCAAATGACATAATGAGCTTAGTTAGATCCTAAATGGTCTATTTAATAAAACATGACCTATACTTAGCTAATTATCCTCGAAATGACATAATTAGCTCCAAAAAGGCATTCTTCGCCAATTTAGCCCGAAGAAGGGGAAAAGAGGAGAAGAAAGAGGAAAAATGAAAGGAAGGAAGAAGAAGAAGAAGAGAATAAGAAGAAGGAGAAGGAGGAGGAGAAGAAGAAGGAGAAGAAGGAGGAGAAGAAGGAGAAGGAGCTCCTCCTTCTCCTTCTTCTTCCTCCTTCTTCCTCCTTCTCCTTCTCCTTCTTCTTTTCTTCTTATTCTCCTCTTCCTTCTCCTTCTCCTCCTCCTCCTCCTCCTCCTCCTTCTTTTACTTCTTCTTCTCTTTCTCTTCTTCTACGTAGCTTAGACTCATCCAAGAAAGGCTAAATTGCCTAATTATCCTACGAAATGACATAATTAGCTTAGTTAGCTCCAAAATGACCTATTTAATAAAAAAATGACCTATAGTTAGCTAAGTTCTCTCCTAAATGACATAATAAGGCTTACGTAGCTGCAAGATAACCTATTCACGTAACTTAGGTATTAAATGGCCTATAATTCACCTAGCTAGATCCAAAATGGCTAAATAAGCATAGTTTGCTCCGGAATGACCTATTTTACCCAAGTTAGCTCCGAAACAACGTATAGTTAGCTAGGGTTCTAGCCAAATGACATAATTAGCTTAGTTAGCTCCTAAATGGTCTATTTAATAAAACATGACCTATACTAAGCTAATTATCCTCGAAATGACATAATTAGCTCCGAAAAGGCATTCTTAGCCAATTTAGCCCGAAGGAGGGGACAAGAGGAGAAGAAAGAGGAAAAATGAAAGGAAGGAAGAAGAAGAAGAAGAGAAGCCGAAGAAGGAGAAGGAGGAGGATAAGAAGAAGGAGAAGAAGGAGAAGGAGCTCCTCCTTCTCCTTCTTCTTCCGCCTTCTCCCGCCTTCTCCTTCTCCTTCTTCTTTTCTTCTTCTTCTCCTCTTCCTTCTCCTTCTCCTCCTCCTCCTCCTCCTTCTTCTTTTTGTTCTTCTTCTCTTTCTCTTCTTCTACATAGCTTAGACTCATCCAAGAAAGGCTAGATTGGATAAATTATCCTACGAAATGACATAATTAGCTTAGTTAGCTCCAAAATGACCTATTTAATAAAAAATGACCTATAGTTAGCTAAGTTCTCTCCTAAATGACATAATAAGGCTTACGCAGCTGCAAGATGACCTATTCCCCCGAACTTAGGTATTAAATGGCCTATAATTCGCCTAGCTAGATCCAAAATGGCTTAATAAGCATAGTTTGCTCCGGAATGACCTATTTTACCCAAGTTAGCTCCGAAACGACCTGTAGTTAGCTAGGGTTCCACCTAAAATACATAATCAGCTTAGTTAGCTCCTAAATGGTCTATTAAATAAAACATGACCTATACTTAGCTAATTATCCTCGAAATGACAAAATTAGGTCCAAAAAGGCATTCTTAGCCAATTTATCCCGAAGAAGGGGACAAGAGGAGAAGAAAGAGGAAAAATGAAAGGAAGGAACAAGAGGAGGAAGAGAAGAAGAAGAAGGAGAAGGAGGAGGATAAGAAGAAGGAGAAGAAGGAGGAGAAGAAGGAGAAGGAGCTCCTGCTTCTCCTTCTTCTTCCTCCTTCCTCCTTCTCCTTCTTCTTCTTCGCCTCTTCCTTCTCATTCTCCTCCTCCTCCTCCTCCTCCTTCTTTTACTTCTTCTTCTCTTTCTCTTCTTCTACGTAGCTTAGACTCATCCAAGAAAGGCTAAATTGGCTAATTATCCTACGAAATGACATAATTAGCTTAGTTAGCTCCAAAATGACCTATTTAAAAAAAATGACCTATAGTTAGCTATGTTCTCTCCTAAATGACATAATAAGGATTACGTAGCTGCAAGATGACCTATTCGCCTAACTTAGGTATTAAATGGCCTATAATTAGCCTAGCAAGATCCGAAATGGCTTAATAAGCATAGTTTGCTCCGGAATGACCTATTTTCCCCAAGTTAGCTCCGAAACGACCTATAGTTAGCTAGGGTTCCACCCAAATGAAATAATTAGCTTAGTTAGCTCCTAAATGGTCTATTTAATAAAACATGACCTATACTTAGCTAATTTTCCTCGAAATGACATAATTAGCTCCAAAAAGGCATTCTTACCCAATTTAGCCCGAAGAAGGGGACAAGAGGAGAAGAAAGAGGAAAAATGAAAGGAAGGAAGAAGAAGAAGGAGAGAATAAGAAGAAGGAGAAGGAGGAGGATAAGAAGAAGGAGAAGAAGCAGGAGAAGAAGGAGAAGGAGCTCCTCCTTCTCCTTCTTCTTCCTCCTTCTTCCTCGTTCTCCTTCTCCTTCTTCTTTTCTTCTTATTCTCCTCTTCCTTCTCCTTCTCCTCCTCCTCCTCCTCCTCCTTCTTTTACTTCTTCTTCTCTTTCTCTTCTTCTATGTAGCTTACAATCATCCAAGAAAGGCTAAATTGCCTAATTATCCTATGAAATGACATAATTAGCTTAGTTAGCTCCAAAATGACCTATTTAATAAAAAATGACCTATAGTTAGCTAAGTTCTCTCCTAAATGACATAATAAGGCTTACGTAGCTGCAAGATGACCTATTCACCCTAACTTAGGTATTAAATGGCCTATAATTAGCCTAGCTAGATCCAAAATGGCTCAATAAGCATAGTTTGCTCCAGAATGACCTATTTTACCCAAGTTAGCTCCGAAACGACCTGTTGTTAGCTAGGGTTCCACCTAAATGACATAATCAACTTAGTTAGCTCCTAAATGGTCTATTTAATAAAACATGACCTATACTTAGCTAATTGTCCTCGAAATGACATAATTAGGTCCAAAAAGGCATTATTTGCCAATTTAGCCCGAAGAGAAGAAGACGCAGGAGAAGGAGGAGGATAAGAAGAAGGAGCAGAAGGAGGAGAAGAAGGAGAAGGAGCTCCTCCTTCTCCTTCTTCTTCCTCCTTCTTCCTCCTTCTCCTTCTTCTTCTTCTCCTCTTCCTTCTCCTTCTCCTCATCCTCCTCCTCCTCCTTCTTTTACTTCTTCTTCTCTTTCTCTTCTTCTACGTAGCATAGACTCATCCAAGAATGGCTAAATTGGCTAATTATCCTACAAAATGACATAATTAGCTTAGTTAGCTCCAAAATGACCTATTTAATAAAAAATGACCAGTATTTAGCTAAGTTCTCTCCTAAATGACATAATAAGGCTGACGTAGCTGCAAGATGACCTATTCCCCCTAACTTAGGTATTAAATGGCCTATAATTAGCCTAGCTAGATCCAAAATGGCTTAATAAGCATAGTTTGCTCCGGAGTGATCTATTTTACCCAAGTTAGCTCCGAAACGACCTATAGTTAGCTAGGGTTCCACCTAAATGACATTATTAGCTTAGTTAGCTCCTAAATGGCCTATACTTAGCTTATTTCTCTCCGAAATAACCTATATACACTTCTTCATCTAGTATTATTCTTCTAATTTTCTTATTTGTCATTTTGCAGATTACATTCACTTCACGGGAAGCTTGGATTATATTGATGGAATGCTTGAAGATGATTTCTTGTACCATGGCTTGTATTGAAACTTGTAGTATATGGACATATATGAAACTTTGTATGCATGTGGATGAAACTGGTGTAATATATGGTTTGGTACGGATGCAACTTGCATAATATGTATGCACTATGGATGAGAGTTATTTTAATATGGTTATGAGTACGGAAAAAGAAATTTATTTATGTCAAGTATATATATATATATCCTGATTATTGTTAAAAATGCTGGATATAATAATAAATTAAAAAGGGGCTGGTGCCCCCCTTTGCCGTCTGCCCCCATATGGCAAAGGGGGGATGGCAGACGACACAAAGGGGAGAGAGAGGGGGCTGGTTTACCCCTTTGCCATCTGCCACCACATGGCAAAGGGGGAAATCAGCCCCCTCTCTCTCCCCTCTTTGCCGTCTGCGCCCACATGGCAAAGGGGGGATGGCAGACGGCAAAGAGGGGAGAGAGAGGGGGCTGGTTCCCCCAATTGCCGTCAGCCCCCACATGGCAAAGGGGGGATGGCAAACGGCAAAGAGAGGAGGCCTGCCGTTAACACTTAACGGGGCCGTTGCAGTCTGTGCTGTCCCATTTAATTTGCCGTCTACCCCTCTTGGCAAAGTTTCTTTGCCGTCTGCTTTAAAAAAGCAGACGACAAAGAACCTCTTCACCGGATTTTTTTACCGTCTACTTTGCCGTCTGTTGACCGACGACAAAGCCTTTGCTGTCCGTGGTTCCCCCCTTTGCCGTCTGCCATGGCATACAGCAAATATCTGAATTTCAGTAGTGCATGCTAAAGAAAGGGAACCTTGGGTTCAGAAACCCATGCCCTTTCCTCCAAAACCATCCAAGGAAAAGGATGATGAGGATTTTGAGAGCTTTGTTGAAATGATTAGACCTGTCTTTCTGCAAATGCGTTTGACATATATGCTCAAAATGTCTGTGTATACTAAATACATGAAGGATATTGTTACTTATAAGAGGACGATACCTGAGGTTGAGATTTCCACCATGCTCGCTAATTATACCTTCAAGGGTGGAACTCCTAAGAAACTAGGTGATCCCGGAGTGCCCACTATACCTTGCTCCATTAAAGGAAACTATGTTAGAACTGCTTTATTTGACTTTGGAGCCGGTGTTAGTGTTATGCCTCTCTCTCTTTATCATAGGCTTGAACTGGATAAGTTGACACCCACTTTCCCTATCGGCATTTGCGAGGATGTGCCTGTTGTGGTTGCCAACGTTACTATCTTAACAAACTTTGTTATTCTGGATATTCCCGAGGATGATGCATGGCGGTCATCCTTTGAAGACCCTTTTTAAACACTGCAGGGGCTGTTATAGATTGCAACAAAGGCAATGTCACTATCCATGTCAATGGTAATGAGAATACGGTGCACTTTCTGAAGAAACAATATCGGGTACCTTGCATTAATGCTATTGAAAAAACTTCATCCATTCTTATTGGGAGCTTTGAATGCCCTATACCTACTGTCAAGATGAAGTATGATTTGTTTGTTGGGGATATGCACATCCCCATTGAGATAACCTAGTGACTATTCGGAAATTCTCCGTTCTATTTATGATATTCGAAAAAGTTCGTCAAGGAGACTTGATCAACCTCATTGACGGATTTCTTTCGATGACCATGAGACGGATGAATTGAGGAGTCACAAACCTCTGTTCCAAGCTTTCACCTTCGGTTGCTTAGAAGAAAAATGATTGATTTAGCTTTAGTTTCTCCAGTTTTCTGCTTTTTGCATCCCCTAGAAAAGTACCCCGAAAATAGAAGTTCTCCGAATGCCGTGAAAATCAAGTATGATTTTTTCTGGAATTTTTGAAAAATTCTGAGAGGAGAGCTAGTCAGGGGGCTGCACCAGTGGGCCACAAGCCCTGGAGGCGCGGGCACCCCCCTGCTCGCGCCTACCAGGCTTGTGGGGCCCACGTGTACCCCCTCCACTTATTCTAGCTCCCATCTGCTTCTCCTACCTCCAGAAAAAATCGTTTCGCAGCTCAAACCCGTGTTCTTGCTCTTCTTGCTGCAATTTTCGATCTCCTTGTGCAAAGCCCCATTCACCAAACTGTTTTGGGGAAATTGCTCCTTGGTATGTGACTCCTCCATTGGTCCAATTAGTTTTTGCTCTAGTGCCTTATACGTTGCGTATTTTTGCTGCCTTGGTGACCTTGTTTTTGAGCTTTGCATGCTAATTTTAGCTGGTCCTAAGTAGTTTTGACGCGTGATATGGCCTCTAGGCACTTGAAGGAGTAGTTGCTACGAGTTCCGTTGGGCCTTGTTCACTTTTCCTTAGAGTCACTAAAAATTTCAGAAATTTTCAGAGATAGAAAAATGAAAATATGAGGAGGTTCTTAAGAGGCTCTTCAAGCCGTGACCCCAAGGATGATGAACATGAGAAGAAGAAACCCAAGTATGTGGTCCCCCGAGTTGCAGAAGTTTGAGCGTGCGAGTGGCGAAGCAATGTGTTCTTACGCGCCGCCGAACTTTATGAGGACTTTTACTACTTGGTGGAGAACACAGGCCTTACCACCTTCGTTGAAGATAAGTGTCCGCAATACCTCCTCCTCACTAATATTTTCATGCAAAGCTTTAACTTCTATCCAAGGAAGAATCCTCCTATGGTTGAGTTCAAGTTATATGATATCCGCCAGCGCATGTCACTTCAGGATTTTTGCAATGTTTGCAAATTACCTTATGTTGGGGATATTCATGAACCTCGTCCACGGAACTTCTATAGGAGAGGAGAGAGGAGTGTCTTGCGCTTGAGCTCCTAGCATACATTTTCCCATGCTTCGGTACTTCTCAATATTTCAAGGAAAATGTTTGATTGGCCGTGGGAAAGCTGGGGCCCTTAGCTCCCTAGATCTTGCGGTTGTGCGCGAAGCCCTTTATAATCATAAAACTTATAGCTTGGGCGCTATAGTAGCTCAATGGTTGAACACGAACCGTTCTAAAGGCGTTGTTTATGGAGGTATCTATGCTACTCGTCTTGCTAGACATTTTGAGATACCTATTAGACTAGACGAGGAAGAAGAGATTCTTCTTCTTGAGAAATATCTAGATTATGATAGCATGGTTCGCCATGACTTTCTTGATGAAGATATAAATTAGAGGATGATTTATAACCTGGTATTCAGTCAGGGTACTCGTGAGACTATTACCTTGCCTGCTCCTTCTTTGTTCAATCTTCATCTAGGCAGGTAAATTATCATGCCCTCGGACATCTACGCATATTGGGGCTTAGCACAACCACAGGCGCCCTTGCCCGAGCTTCCAGTCGAGTACCAGACGCCAGTTTATCAGTGGGAGCCAGAGGAGCTCACACAGCAGTGGCACCCTCAGTACACTCCGGAGTACCCCGGAGCTGGTTATTTCCCTCCTTGGGAGCAGAGCAACTTAGGCCAAAAGCCTAAGCTTGGGGGAGTACGTGTTTCTCATCGACTTTATATTCTTGCTTACACTTTCACTTTGATAGTCGGTGTTCACACCTTGCCACTGTATCATCCATGATAGTTTATTTCTTTTTCTCTTTTCTTCTCATGTGTTTGTCTAGTTTGAGAACACCCAAAAAGATTTCTTGTTCTTCTTTTGCTTGTTGGGACCTTTCCCGTGTAAATAGTTTTCTTTTTCTTTGGGTGAAGGTAGAATACCATGGTTACAATGTTTAGTGCCTCTCGCATGCCTATCTGTTTATCAATCAAAGAGACATATTACTTTGTCTTCTCCTTTGTGTTTGCCTGTAGATTCCAGCTTAGTCCAATGCACGAACACTCTTATTATTGTTCACATCGTTTGGTCATGCACGTGAAAGGCAATAATGACGATATATGATGACGTGAGTGAGCTTGGAAAAGCTGGTATGAACTCGATCGATTTTGTTTTTGTAAATATGACTAGCTCATCGTTCCTGATTCAGCTTTGTTGTGAGAGAAACATCTTTGCAATGACAACTTAGAGATCATAGTTTCTGATGCCATGCTTAATTAGCTAGGAGCTTATAATGATTTGTCTTGGATACCAACATGAATTTTGAGATGACTATGATGTAGTATGATAGGATGGTATCCTCCTTTGAATGATTCAAGTGGCTTCACTTGGCGCATGTTTACGCATGTAGTTGAAACAAAATCAACATAGCCTCTATGATATTCATGTTCATGGTGATTTATGTCCTACTCATGCTTGCACTCAATGTTGGTTAATCTCAATGCATTTTGATGACTCTTGTCGCTCTCTAGTTGGTCGCTTCCCAGTCTTTTGCTAGCCTTCACTTGTACTAAGCGGGAATACTGCTTGTGCATCCACTTTCCATAAACCCAAATTTGTTCCATATGAGTCCACCATACCTACCTATATGCGGTATCTACCTGCCGTTCCAAGTAAATTTGCATGTGCCACTCTCTAAACCTTCAAGAAATAATCAGTTTTGCATGCCCGAACCGCTCATTTGGTGACAAAGGGCGATCAGTATCTTCCATGATAGGCGTGTTATCTTCGATATGTGTTTATTCACTATCACTCACGAGAAAGGGGCCGGTAATTGGAATGCCCAGTTCCATGCTCAAATCGAAAAGATAATTGCAAACGAAACTCCCCTGGATTGATGTTGGTATGGACGGCTCCCGAGTATTCGGCTAGTCGTGGAGTGTGATTGATCGGGGTGGGGGAGTCAAAACTTTACTTTGCTGTTTGAGAACCGCCTATAGTATGTGTAGCATGGAACATGGTGAAAACTCCTGGTCATGGCGTTGACAATGAAAGCATGCCACCCAAAATTATTTATCTCTGTCTTCAAAGCTTGAGCTCTCGCACCTCTGCAAATCAATGCTTCCCTTTGCGAAGGGCCTGTCTATTTATGTTTCTGTTGAGTCATCCTCTTCTTATAGAAGCACCAATTAGAGAGCACCTCCGCCATTTTTATGCTTTGCTTTTGACTGATATTGAGTATGACTGTGACTGGATCTTCTTTGTCATGAATTACAAGGTTTAGTCAGCCCTTGGTCTTTGAAGGTGCTCTTCATTTATGTTTTGCGGTCTTAGAAAGAGCTAGCGAGATACCATCTGTTCACACTGCTTCATGATTGTTTTGATTGAAGTGTTGACATTTGGAACTCATTATTATTGCTCGCTAGTTGATTATGCCATTGATATGAGTTTACCATGAGACCTAGATGTCATTTGCTTATGTGGTTAGCTTGTGATCTTGCTGAAATTCTGGATATGAGTTAGACATAGTTGCAACAACAAGATCAAAGAGAGTTTGTAAAAGTTTTTCTTTTGTCTCTTTTAGTTTGTCAACTGAATTGCTTGAGGACAAGCAAGGTTTTAAGCTTGGGGGAGTTGATACGTCTCCATCATATCTACTTTTACAAACTCTTTTGCCCTTGTTTTGGACTCTAATTTGCATGATTTGAATGGAACTAACCCGACTAACGTTGTTTTCAGCAGAATTGCCATGGTGTTGTTTTTGCGCATAAATAAAAGTTCTCGGAATGACCTGGAAATTTACGAGGATTTTGTCTGGAATATATAAAAAATACCGGCGGAAGAATCAACCGAAGAAGTGGAGCGTGGAGCCCACGAGACCACCAGGCGCGGCCCCCTAGCCGCGGCTGGAAGTCTTGTGAGGCCCACGTTGCTGCACCGCCTCCAATTCCAGCTCTATTTAGTCCCTTTCGTCCGAAAAAAATCAGGGAGAAGAGTTCATCGCGTTTTACGATACGGAGGCACCTCCACCTCCTGTTCTTTCTCTGGAGGGCAGATCTGGAGTCCGTTCTAGGCTCCCGAGAGGGGAGATCGTCGCCATCGTCATCACCAACCTTCCTTCATCGCCAATTCCATGATGCTCTTCCCCGTTCGTGAGTAATCTCATCGTAGGCTTGCTGGACAGTTATGGGTTGGATGAGATCTATCATGTAATCGAGTTAGTTTTGATGTGGATTGATCCCTTGTATCCACTATGTTCTCTCATTGATGTTGCTACTACTTTGCCATGCTTAATGCTTGTCACCAAGGCCCGAGTGCCATGATTTCAGATCTGAACCTATTATATTCTCGTCAATATATGTGTGTTCTTGATCCTATCTTGCAAGTTGTAGTCACCTACTATGTGTTATGACCCGGCAACCCCGGAGTGACAATAGACGGAACCACTCCTGGAGGTGACCATAGTATGAGGAGTTCATGTATTCACTAAGTGTTAATGCGTTGGTCTGGTTCTCTATTAAAAGGAGAACCTTAATATCCCGTATTTTCCATTAGGACTCCACTGCCACAGGAGGTATGGACAATAGATGTCATGCAAGTTCTTTTCCCTAAGCACGTATGGCTACATACGGAATACATGCCTACATTACATTCACGAACTGGAGCTAGTTACATATCTCTCCGTGTTATAACTGTTGCATGATGAATACCATCCGGCACAATTATCCATCAACGATCCAATGTCTACGTGTTTTTCCTACTGGTCCTTGCTACGTTACTTTGCCGCTACTTCTTTCACTACTGCTACTGTTACTCTGTCGCTACTACTGTCACTGCTACTGTTATTGTTGCTACTGTTGCTATCACACTACTTTGCTACTGATACTTTGCTGCAGATACTAAGTCTTTCAGGTGTTGTTGAATTGACAACTCAACAACTAATACTCGAGAATATTCTTTGGCTTCCCCTTGTGTCGAATCAACAAATTTGGGTTTAATACTCTACCCTCGAAAACTATTGCGATCCCCTATACTTGTGGGTTATCAGAGGACTCCGGTAGTCCTTTCCAATAAAGTTCCCCTTCATAAAACTTGTAAGACTTGGATCGTCGAAAAAGCCGTCTCTCTTTTGTTTGGTCATTGGGAGTTCCTAGCAAAGAAGATAAGCCAGGAAGGGTTTGGTCCATGGTGCGATTACGGCCATAATTTCGTAACCGAGTGTGTTTCATCCAGTGCTGAGGTGCCGATGATTTCATCATCTAGTTCAACTATAGGGGGTAACTTGTTATTTTCATGTGGCTCTAACGTCTTTGTTTTTTTCATCCCATACCGGGGAAGGCTTGAAAAGTCGACCCAAGAAGGTATTTTTATGGACGGGGTCGCGCTTGGCACCCATACGAGCGAGGACATCGGCAGCCTGATTAATCTCCCTAGAGATAGTATTCAAGGCCTTCGAACCGAGCTGATATTTTGAGGACGACGTTCCTATAAGCTTGCATCTTTGGATTTTTGGCATCAAATTCCCCCTTTATTTGAGAGATAGCGAGGTCCGAATCCCCCTCTGTCGGTGATGCGAGGTCGACACCTATGGCAATCAACGTGAAACCCTTGTGATCGTAGGGCGGGGAGAGGTGACGTGAAGAGCAGAACTAACTATCAGCACCCGACAAGCCTTTTTACCCAGGTTAGGGCCGCTTACGCGTAAAACCCTACGTCCTACTTGTCTGGTTGTATTAAGTGTTTTCTTGTTGATTGTTCCAGTGACTGTTGATGATCGTCTTATGAGTCAATGTCCAAAGAGTCTCACCCCTTATAAATGAGCTAAGGGCCTCCTTTTTTAGGCAAAGGGGTCACCTACAGTACTCGATGGTAGGTTCACGAGGAGTTACAGTGAACATAGAGCGGTGCTTATCCATATAACGCCGTCAGGAGCATTAAATGCACGACTTGTCCTTGTCAGCGATGTGCTAGTGAAGACATGTATCCATGTGTTTGGACACCTAGACGCTGCGTTGGCGCATGCAAATGCGCTGGAACTTGGGGGCGGTGGCACTATGGCAAGGGCGGTTGCCCACTAGTGGCCAGCCATGTCATCTCGGCAAGGAGCTCGTCGGGGCCTTGGGTCTTCGTCCCGGCAAGGGAGCTTGCCGGGGGCATCGGTCGTCATCCTGACAAAGGGGGCTTGCTGAGGTCTTGTACTTGGTGAGGTTCATCACGCCTACCAAATGGGCGCGGGCATTGTCATCCTCCCGGCAAGGCAGGCTTGCCGACGCCTTGATAATCTCGGGGGTTGCATTTTGACTTGTTCCTGCCATGCCCTGCCGGCAGGGGCTCTCCACGCCCGTCCACAAGTCTGGGGCACTAGGGACCCTAGTCTTTAGTGCACCGATAGGAGCCCCCGGGCCTGGGCCACACATTCATGCGAAGCGTTGTTGGGCCAGGCCCAAAGAGGTGCACGGGCCTTCGTGGCTGGATCTGCTAGCGGTTGCTTTTCCCCACGTCGCGCATCCGATGCGCGAAGTGCGAGGTCGTGCGCGGAGTGGCCTTTCCACTTCCTGGAATGCCTCTGCCACGCGTGTGGCATGCACAGTTATGGATGGAAAGGTGGCAGACGTGTCCTTGAAACGCACAGTAGTGGCTGGGCCCGCCTGTCCATGCATTGATGCAGCAGGGAGGTTCTCTATTTGGCCGTGAGCTCGAGCGATTGGGCGAGAGGGGTGGTGGCTTCTGGAGCAAGGGAGGCTAGCCCCCGCGTCCCATCTTATAAATTAGAAGGTTTTGCGAGGGGTTTTGCTCACCCAACTCCTCCTTAATCCACCAACTCCTCAGCCTTGATCTTCAGACTCTTCTACTGTTTGTAGGTCACGCTCGCCCCTAACTATGGTTAGGAGACGGGGTCGACCATCGTCGGTCATGGCGGCGAGAGGATCCCATTCGGATCATGCCACAGCTTCTGGGGGCACCGCGGTAGAAGATGGCCCGAGCGCCCATGGTGGAGGAAGGGCGAGGGGTGGCGGTCGTCGTGGAGGCGGTGGCCGGGGGAGGCAGAGCGCTACTCCAGCGCCTCCGCCTTCCCTGGGGCTTGCTCCTGTAGAGGTCCTCCATGTTGCTTTAGGGGCGCCCACGTGTGCTTCTCGGCTGTTGCGATGGTCACTCGAGCGGCATTGAGTGCTCCACTTTGAGCGACGGTGACGAGGGGGACGACGTCGGCAGTGGCGCTCTTAGCAGGTCGGGAGCCTATGGGTCAAGTCGGAGTACGATTCCTCGAGCTCTGACTAATTGATGGCCCTGTCGCCGGCGTTCGCTAGCGCCTCTCCCCCTCCTTGCCGGAGCCCGCATCGACGCCTCGTCTTCTGCCGGATGCGGTGGAGGTCCTGTATGCTAGGCTTTTCTGAAATGCTAAGATGACGCCTAGATTTTGAGGTGGGTGGGAATAAATTTGGTATTTCAACAAAAGACGTGCGTCATGTATTGCCAATCGTATGTGATACCATTGAGGAGTTCGGAGCATCGAGTTCAGAGCCTGGACGGCCGACCGGACACGAGTGCTTGCATTTCAAATTGAGTTCAAGGCGTAACTCGATTACAGGATCATCTAGAGAGTCTGGGTTATCGATACCAGGACATAGATGGTTCTCAGTTCCGATGGTCGGGAGGGTGAACCTTCCGCCGCTTCCTCAATGGTGGCGATCTGGTGAGTGATAGGTGGGATATGGATTTCCATGTCGCCGGGTCTAGTCCCTATCTGGTTGTAGATCAATTATTGGTCATGGGATACTCCTTGGCCTGAACTCGGCCAAGCAACTCGTCTAATTCCATAACATTCATGGGGTTCGTGCATCTGGAATCCATGGAACCAACCAGAGACATTACCGTCTTGGGAATATTTAGAGTTGTGCCCGAGTTTCGTTCACCCGCGCGTGATCTGCATAAAGCACCTGGCTCGAGCTTCGAGCCCGGAGCCTCATAGGGAGCCATCTCCAGGACGAGATCTACCTCCTCGAATGTTGTGGCAATGAAGGTAAAAGGTGTTGTTAGAATAAGGTCTCCCCGGGGATCGACGACAAACTCTAAGTTCCCTTACCTGATCTCTTGATCAGGGGCAAGGCTTCTCACTCGGTCTAGGCGCTCGGTCGGATCGGCATGTAGGGCAACACTGTCAAACGCAAAGATATGCGAAGGGACGAAAATGTGCCAAGTGCGAATGTCGTTGTTAATGATGGGGCGAGCCATCGATTCTTCAATAATTCCACAACATGCTCTAAATGAAAGGGCCAATATTGGTGTCAAAACGGGTGATCTCGAGTAGGGTTCCGAACTGTGGATCCTGGATCAATGGGTAACAAGGGACGAAGGAGACGATGTTTTACCGAGGATCGGTCACTCTTGATGGAAATTAAACCATGAGTCTTGCTCTTATTGTATTGATGAAGTGGTAGAGAGTAGATAGTTGATCTATCTCGAGATCATATAGTGTGGTCCAAAACCCTAGTCATAATGAGTCTAAGTCCCTTACAAACTATAGCCCCCAGGTTTATATAGATACGAGGGGAGCTAGAGTTTACACAACAATGGTTACATTAAGGTAAGGAATATGCGGATTAGTTTGGTGTCTTGCATTGCACGCTAAGTCTTCCTAATAGTCCGCCTTGATTTAGTGTGTTAACAACAGTAGAACGGCCCCGGAGTCCGGCCCACAAGAACATATAGGTGGCCCAAAGACCCCTTTAATCCCGGACTCCCTCAATGACGTCACAATACAACATTCGCGACCCTGTATGGCCTGTATGAGTACATGGTCATGTCATTTCGGTTAACAAATGCACCACCCTAGTTCATGTACCTCATGAACAAAATATTCATGGAGTATTTGGACAAGTTTGTCATTGTCTTCATCGACGACATACTCGTCTTCTCCAAGTGTGAAGATGGGCATAAGCCCCACTTGAGGATGGATAAGTTCCGAGATCACCGGCTTTATGCCAAATTCAGTAAGTGTGTATTCTGGCTGCATGAAGTTTGATTCTTGGGTCATGTGTTGATGGTAGAAGGGTTGTGTGTGGATATTCCCAATATTAAAGCCATGACTGAATGGCAAGCTCCAAGCAAAGTGAAGTCGGAAGCTTCCTCGGACTTGCGGGATATCACCGCAAGTTCATTGAAAGGTTCTCAAGCATTGCCCAACCTATGGCTCGGCTCTTAAAGAAGGACAAGAAGTTTGAGTGGATGCAAAAGTGCGAAGAAAGCTTCCAATAACTCAAGAAGAGGTTTACAACAGTCCCAGTTTGGCCACTCCCCATATTCACAAGGAGTTTGTGATATATTGTGATGCATCAAGAACCAGGCTTGGTGGTGTTCTGATGCAAGAAGGCAGGGTCATAGCATATCTATCCATACAAATATGTCCCAATGAACTGAACTATGCCACTCATGATCTTGAGTTGGTAGTTGTGGTTCATGCCTTGAAGACATGGCGACATTACCTTCTCGGAAAGCGATGTGAGATACAAATAAACCACAAGAGTTTGAAGTATATTTTCACTCAAAAGGAAATGAGAATGAAGCGATGGATATGGTTGGAGTTGATCAAAGACTACGACCTCACTATTCCATACCACCCCGGAAAGGCCAATTTGGCAGGTGATGCCTTGAGTAGAAAGGTTTGTTCCTTGAATGCTATGATTAAGGAAAGGCTACCTGCCTTGTATGAAGAACTTGACAGCTTCGGATTGGAACCAGTTGCACAAGGATTTCTGGCCAACCTTGAAGCGAAGCTTATATTGATGGGTGATATCAAGGAAGCTCGGAAGGGACATGAAAGCATCGAAGGCATCAAGAATAAGATCTAGAACGTTAAGTCCCAAGGATTCTCTACGGATGAACAAGGAGTCGTGTGGTTTTGGAATCACATATGCGTACCCAACATACTTGAGCTCAAGAACATGATCTTGCAAGAAGCCCCTGACACTCTGTATGACATTCATCCTGGAGGAACCAAGATGTACCAAGACCTTAAGGTAAGATTCTGGTGGCAAGGCATGAAGAGAGCGATAGCCACATATGTCGCCAATTTTGACAAATGAGAGAGAGACAAAGTTGCGCATCAGCGACCCGCTGAACTGCAACAACCTCTCAAAGTACCTAAGTATAAGTGAGACAAAGTTGGGATGGACTTCATCGCCGGGTTGCTTAGATCAATCAAGGGACATGATTCCATTTGTGTCAATGTCGATCACCTGACCAAGGTATCCCACTTCAACCCTGTCAAGACAACCTTTGATGGGAACCAACTAGCCAACCTCTACATCAACCAGATTGTAAGCCTTCATGGAGTCACTAAGGAAATCGTGCCAGATCGAGGTACCCAATTTACCACAAGGTTCTCAAACAGATTTCAAGGAGCCTGGGTGACCAAACTATCCTTTAGCACTGCTTTTCACCCTCAGACAGGCGGAGAGATGGAACGAGTAAATCAAATACTCGAAGACATGCTTTGTGCTTGTGTTTTAGCATATGGAGCCAAATGGGATGATTTCTTAACTTTGCCGAGTTCTCCTACAACAAGAGCTATCATTCCTGTCTTCAGATGGCACCATTTGAGGTGTTGTATGGATGTAAGTGCCGCACTCCCCTTAACTGGTCAGCAACCGAATAAGGACCAGTCTTTAGACCAAATATCCTCCGTGAAGCAAGAGAGCAAGTTCAACTTATTAGAGAATGTCTCGAAGTTGCCAAGTCAAGACAGAAGAGCTACGATGACTCACACCGCTGAGACATGAGTTCCCGTGTTGGAGAATATGTCTACCTTTGTCTCACACCTATCGAGGGAACCAAGCGCTTCCACGTCAAGGAAAACCTCACACAAAGGTATATCATCCTGATCAAAATCACTGACAGGCAAGGAGAAGTTGCCTACCAGCTAGAGCTACGCTCTGAGCTTTCGGGTGTACACAATGTTTTCCACGTATCATAATTCCAAAAGTCCATCCTAGTTCCCAACCGCCCCGATCTCTACAAGGACATCCATCATCAAGCCCTCGAACTTCATACAGACCTCACTTATCGTGACCGACCAGTTCGCATCTTGGATGAACCCAAGCATTGCACCAGAACCCGCACCATCAAGTAATTCAAGGTCCTATAGAGAAACCACACGGAAGGAGAAGCAACCTGGGAGCGTGAAGGTTAACTTAGATTTATGTTCCTTATCTTTTTAGTGCATAGCCTAGGAATCTCGAGGATGAGATTGTTGTAAGGGGGCAAGGTTTTTCACACCCTCTGTTTGTACCACTTGACCACACTACGATTTTATTAAATTTAGAACCTTCTAAACCTTTTTGTGTGCTTGTGATGACTGACTTGGTTGCTATATGCTCGTTTGTCTATTTGGTTTTTATTCACAAAATTCTCCCTTCTCTCAAAACTCATTTTCTTGCTCCAAATCCTTGCCCAATTACCATACCATGTGTACACGAGCTAAAATTATTTTTATTACATATTATTTTGACCAAAAAGGCTTTTCTTTAATTTAAGTTTCCCAAAACCCATGAACAAAGGTTTGTACTACATGTCAGCAAATTATGGTAGATGGTTTTCCCCCAAGAGTTTATTTTGATCCTATTATCGAGAAGACTTCCCAAAACCACAAAAAAATATTTTAAAAGTTATTTTCCTATTTTAGTTAAATACCTTTTTGTGAGGCCGGAAATGTTCTTTTATAGGGAAAATTATTTTTATGCTTACAAAATATTTGAGAAAATTTAGGGAAACTGAATGGACACGTATTTTCCATATATAAGAATTTCAACCCATGGTAATGTTCAAAATATTGGACAAAACACCATCAAAACCCTTTCTACCTATTTCAAGCTTTTGATATATTACAACAGGAAATATTCTAAAATAATTCCAGGAAACTTCTAGTAAGTCACACAATATATGTGTGATGATTTTGCAAAGTTTCATCTCAATCCAAGTTGATTTGGTCCACCAAATATTCCAAGACCCTCTCTGTCTAGAACCAAATTTGACCAACTCTACATTGCCAAGTTTCTCCATTTTCTCTCAAGCTCCGCAGGAGTGATCTAGCCCACCAAATAATGATGCTACACGAAGTTATGCATTTGGAAGAATATATTTGCTTAGCTAGATCTACAGAAACATGATTCTGTTGATTTCTAGGGTTTTCAAAGTTTAAATTGTTAATTTTCTCAAATGAGCTGAAAACTTGTGACCCCTCCAATTTCTACCCACAGTTTGATCCTATCAAGTCTCATGGAAATTAGACTCCATTTACTTGCTCAAAACTCCTTCAAAGAACTTCTGATAGTATCAAAAAATTATTGTTTTGACCCCTTATACGATTCCCCTTGACCCCAATATTCTACCACAGTTGAACTAAGAACCTCAACACCTCCCCAATGGCTAACTCGATGATTGAGGGGGTGAAACCCCACTTGCACTCCCAAACATCAAGGATTCCTTCCTCTCTCAGCCTCCCCTCTCTCTTGGCAAGCATCGAGAGCATGCAATGCTCCCTGCCCTCTAGATTTTATTCCTTCTGCAGCTAGTGGGCATGAGTGGCCGTGCCAGAACACGTCATTGGCAGGACCATGCCAGCCAAAAAGATGCTCTGGAGCGCACTACAGGACAGGTTGAGGGTTGTCCTCGCGTCCTGCCCATGCCCCTGGCCGCCTCGAGCCCCTTCCTTGCGCTAGTCGAGGAAACTCGGCGTTCGTGACATGTTGTTGTGTCGGGAGCCACCTCTACCCCTCTCTCTCACCCTCTACAATGGGTGCCCGACATCGTCCCTCTTGCCAATACATGAGCTCGCACATGGGGGACCCAGAGAGCATCCCACTCGCTCTCTCCCCTCCCTCTGGTTGTGCACAACTCCCATGAATGCCCCAAGCCACTCCCTCCTCCTCTAGTGGTTGCCAGCACCATTGTCACGAAGGTCGAATCCCTGTCCACGTTGCACCGTCGACCATGCTATATGAAGCCCTCCACGGGATCTGTCTCCCCCTTTACTCTCTTGTTGAACCCACTTGCACGCCCGCCCCACCTCCTCCCCCTCTCCAGCTCTTTGTGCTCGAGATCGAGTCGAGCGCCGCCATCGCAAGTTTCCGAAGTTGGCGCAGTAGGAAGCCCCTCCGCCCCTGTTGGCCTTTGAGCTAGAACTAATTCCCCTCTGGTCATTTCCCCTCTCTCTCTATCTTGCTCATTGCAGCTCAAAGCGAGCAATTTGGGCTCGACCCGAAACCCTCCGCCACAATGTTCTCACCTTGGAGATTCCCTGCACTCCAGCTGTCCTTTCCTCATACACGCGACTAGCGACTCATTGCGGAGAAGCCCCGTGACAGCCATTCCTCTCGCCGTGCCGTGTAACATAGACGGTCATGAATCGAGGTTGAAGATGATAGTTGGGAACACCTATCATACTCACCTCCCTCTCTCCTTTACCGCCTATCGCTCATGCCTAGGACCCGCGCGTTAGGTTGGAAACATGCCGGCACGCGCGCCTAGCTCGGCTGTGGTTCTACAGCTCTAGGCCGACCCAGCTGTGTCTAGTTCTCACCCAGGCATAGAGGGCCTTTTCTCTTTTACTTTTTCTCTCTGGATTCCAAAAAAATTGTTAGGATTAAATAGTTATCCAAATCCAATAATTCCACTTTCTAAAAATATGTAATATTGAAAACTATTTATTGGTGCCACTTGTACATATTTTGAGGAAGGCTTTAGACATTATTTTAATTTAAAACCGTGTTTTAAATATTTTAACTCTCTCTTAAAATGATTTTCACCATTTTTCAAATACTAAGGATCACCCTAATATTTTACAAAATTTATTTGACATTTTTCTGAGTGTTATATTTTCATGTTATTGTCGTGGTTTTATTTTTGCTCGTTACTATTGCGATGATAGATCGCGTTGTTGACGAGGGAATTGGACTAAAACACTTTGAAGACTTTGAAGACCTTGTTGAGGCATGCAAGAATCCCCTTGACCATGTCTTGAAACCATTTTTATGGATGTCATATAGCACTTTACTTCGTTGCTTTTGAATCATCATTGACTCGGTAACCACCTTGGTGGGTTGCCTCCGATAAATCCCTGTTGATACTTGAAGTGATTCTGACCATACCTTCCTATAAGGATTGTGTAGGTGGGAAGTAACTAGTAGAAGAAAGCCTAGTAGTAGCGTTGGAATTACCCATACTAATAGCGCTTGTGGTAGCGCTACTTCTAAGGCACTACAACTAAGTTGTAGCAGTAGCGCTAGATAACAAGCGCTACTGGTAAGTATAGTTAGCAGTAGCGCTGGATGAAAACAAGCGCTCCTAGTAAACCAGCGTTCTACTAGGCACCTACCAGCGCTACTGCTAATATTCCTGCTTTCACAGATTCCATTCCCCTCTATGTATTTGTGCATGCTCTATACAGTAGTTTCATCATATCATAATAAACATACATTATTCTCATCATATTATTCACATACAGTAGTCTCTTCATACCATCATCCTCATCATCATCATCATCATTATCCAACACAAATATCATCACATCTCGAAAATAGCGATACACAAGTCATGTCTCGAAAAAATGCAACTGCATGGTCATGGCACACCCACAAGTTTCATCATCTCTATCTAAACCATTGATCTCCACTACACAACTTTCTTCTTGTAGACTCATGTTGGGCGTCCAAGCGCAGAGTTTTGTAGGACAATATCAAGTTTCCCTCAAGTGGATGACCTAAGGTTTATCAATCTGTGGGAGGTGTAGGATGAAGATGGTCTCTTTCAAGCAACCATATAATAAAATAACAAAGAGTCTCTTGTGTCCCCAACACACCCAATACAATGGTAAATTGTACAGGTGCACTGGTTTGGCGAAGAGTTGGTGATACAAGTGTAATATGGATGGTAGATATAGATTTTTGTAATCTGAAAATATAAAAACATAAAGGTAACAAATAGTAAACAGCGAGCAACCCATTGTATAAATGCTTGGAAACAAAGCCCAGGGTCCATACTTTCACTAGTGCAAGTTCTCCCAACAATACTACCATAGTTGAATCATATATAAATCCCTCACATGCGGCAAAGAGTTCACTCCAAAGTCACAAATAGCGGTGAACAAAAAAAGAAATTATTGTAGGGTACGAAACCACCTCAAAGTTATCTTTTTCGATAAATCTTATGAGCTATCCCTATAAGTGTCACGAACATCCCTAGAGTTCGTACTAAAATAACACCTTAAGATACACATCAACCAAAACACTAATGTCACCTGGATACTCCAATGTCACCACAAGTACCCATGGCCTTGATTATACGATATGCATCACACAATTTCAGATTCATCATGTTCAATCCAACACAAAGAACTTCAAAGAGTGCCCCAAAGTTTCTACCAGAAAGTCAGGACGACAACATGTGCGAACCCCTACGCATAGATTCCCAAGGTCACGGAACACGCAAGTTGACCACCAAAACATACATCAAGTGGATCAATAGAACACCCCATTGTCACAACGGGTATCCCATCGCAAGACATACATCAAGTGTTCTCAAATCCTTAAAGACTCAATCCGATAAGAAAACTTCAAAGGGAAAAATCAATTCATCACAAGAAGATAGAGAGGGGAAAACTCCATATGATTCATCTATACTAATAAAGCTCGTTATACATCAAGATTGTGCCATCTACTGGTACATACCGTCAGCCCCGAGGGTGAACTACTCCCTCCTTGTCAAGGAGACCGCCGACATGATGAAGATGGCCTCCGGTGTTGGTTTCCCCCTCCGACAGGGTGCTGGAACGGCTCCTGATTGGTTTTTCATGGCTCTAGAGGCTTGCGGCGGCGGAACTCCCGATCTAGGTTTCTTTCTAGAGGTTTCTTGATTGATATGATTTTTTGGCATCGGTCTCATGTCAAGGCGGTGCCCTAGGGGCCCACAAGACAGGGGGTGCACCCTACGGGGGTGCCCGTCGCTTCTGGCTAGGTGGTGGACCCCCTTCGGTTCATTCTTTCGCCGTTATTTTTTATGTTTTCTAAAAATATTCTCCATAAATTTTTATGTCATTCTGAGAACTTTTATTTCTACACAAAAACAACACCATAGTAGTTCTACTGAAAACAATGTTAGTCTAGGTTAGTTATAATGAAATCATACCAAAATCATATATAATTATTGTAAACATGGAATGAATACTTCATAAATTATAGATACGTTGGAGATGTATTAGCATCCCCAAGCTTAATTCCTGCTCATCCTCGAGTAGGTAAATGATAAAATAAACAATTTATGAAGTGTGAATGCTAGCAAGTGCACAAGTTTGATCAATGATACTTCCAATCACTTTTTCTCGCATCAATATAAGCCATAAAAAGTAGCTCATCTCATAAAACTTCTCATGATCAAGTAACAAGCTATTCACATGTTAAAGTATAGACCAAAAAGTTTCTTAAAAACTAACAAACCATAATCCTAGTCATCGAACATTTACAATTCATCTTATTCTCAGGTAGGGTCTATGTAAGAGCTTTGATTTAGCAAATTCCACATACTTAACTATCATGTAGTCTTCCATGATTATTGACACTCAAAGCATATTTTCAGAGCAAATAGCATCCATCGAACACAGATAAATATAGGGGTTTAATGTTTCGCTTCCCAACTTATTTATCATATAGATAATTGTCAACAATAATAATTCATGATCAAATATATTTGGGTGTATATATATGTCTAGATCATTCCCAACACATGACGCTTGCCAAGAGAAAAAGGAGAAATATAGGAAGTAGTGAACATCACCATGACTCTTGTATAAATGTAAGTACTAGTAAGTAAAAGATAGGCCCTTCGCAGAGGGAAGCATTGATTTGTAGAGGTGCCAGAGCTCAATCTTTTAAACCAAAGACGAATAATAATTTTGAGTTGTATCTTCCATGCGCGATACATTATACGAGGTTCCCAAACAGAATGGTAAAGTTTTTACTCCCTCTCCAACAATCAATCACACTCTATGGCGAGCCGAATCCACGGGTACCGTCCATACAAAATACAATCCTGGGGGAGTTTTGTTTCATTATATATTTATTTGATTTTTTTGAGGTTGGGACTAGGCATCCCGAATACCAGCCACTTTCTCGTGAATGATAGTGAATCAACACATACGTGAGAATAACTAAACTAGCATGGAACGTTCTGACAGCCCCTAGTCACTATATTGAGCGATTCGGGCATACAAAAAAGAATATTAGTTGAAGGTTTAGTATTTGGCATATGCAAATTTACTTGGAATGGCAGGTAAATGCCGCATATAGGTAGGTATGGTGGACTCATATGTAACAACTTTGGGTTTACGGTGTTTGGGTGCACAAGTAGTATTTCTACTTGGTGCAAATTTTTTGGCTAGTATGAGGTGGAAGCAAGCACCACATGTTGGCGGATCCATAACAATATAACTTCTATACAAATATACCGAAGCATAACTCATTACGTTGTTTTCCTTGTCCAACTTCAACTAATTGGCTCATGTTTTAAAATAATTATTGGGTATTCACAATCACAAAAGATTTCCAAGATAGTATACTTATATGTGAAATCTCTCTTCCTTCAATTTTCTTTCATGAATTGTTCAATTGACCAATGGGGTATTTGCTAACTTCAATAAATTTTACCACCTATACATCTTATATGTGAAGTCATTACTACCCATGGGATAAGCATATAAAACATATATAATCTTAGATTTATGATATTTAATTCATTCAACTATTTACTCATACGATATAAGTGAATCACGACAGTAAATGACAAAAGTACTCCAAAACATATAAGTGAAGATCCATATGTAGTCAAACAATCAAGTAGCTATGTGAGGACTTTGTATCTCTCTCTCAATAAAGATTTTAGATCTGAGTATTTTATTTAAACAGCTAGCAAAATAAAAATAGCACCGCAAGAATACGATGCATCATGTGAACGAATAAATATTTAGGCTCAACATAGGCTAATCAATAATTGTTGATGAAGAGAGGTCGAATGAGTAGCATCCCCAAGCTTGGATGCTTGAGAGTTCTTGAAATATTTACTTGTGATGCCTCGAGCATCACCAAGCTTGAGCTTTTCTATCTCGTTTAATCCTCTCATATCGTGGTTTCACCAATTCTTAAAAATGCCATCTACACAAAACTCAAAAAAACTCATGAGATAAGTTAGTACACATAAGAATAAATCAACACTTCAGCTACTGCCAAGACAAGCTGCACAATAATTTTCAAACATATTCTACTATTTACTATCATTTCACAATTTATATCTACCAATAAAGGCTATGAAAACTATTGGATAAGTAGGTAACAAAATTACGACAACAATTTGTCCAAACAAAATAGTGTGTAGAAATTTATGAAAACAGTGCACTTTTGTAACTCAAAAAAATATTAAAATTTAATACATTCTATAAAATTTATATGACAACACTGTGTAAAATTATGAGAAACTTTTCACATTCCGGTAAAATAATAAAACTCAAACAGTAAAGCACCAGTTTCTCTTTTTTCCACAGCACCAATCAAAGCATGCAATAGAAGCATCCTAATGCAATTCTTGGAACTTTTTATTGAAAAACAAGATTATAAATAGCACATAATAGATAACAACAAAATAAAATGACGCTCCAAGCAAAACTCATATTATGTGACAAATAAAAATATAGCTCCAAGTAAGATATAGCAATAATGTTGAAGACGAAAGAGGGGATGCCTTCCGGGTGTCTTGGGCATCCCCAAGATTAGGTTCTTGTCAGTCCTTATTCTCCTCATATCGGTGTCTCACCCAAAACTTACAAACTTCAATCACACAAAACTTAACGAAACTTTGTGAGAAGGGTTAGTGTAATAAAGATAGATCATTCACTTAGGTACTGTGAAGACAAGCTTCATAATTGTTCCCACATGAGACATAATGTATTCTACTATTCCCATAATTTATATCACTGAATATAAGCTATGGGAACACTAAAACAAGCAAACTATGCATGCAAAACAGAATCTGTCAAAAATAAAACAGTCTGTGAAGATCTGTAGCGTAACCACAGTTCCCTGTCTCTAAAAATTCTGAAAAACCACGAAACTCCAGGAAATTTGTATATAAATCATGTGTAAAAAATTCAGATCAAAATCACGTTCCACTGAATTTAAAAAATTCGTGGACTAAGTGCAAATGTTTCTGTTTTTGGATAGAATGAAGTCAACTATCATCCACACTATCCCAAAGGCTTTACTTGGCACTTTATTGAAATAAATTGCATTAAACATGATTAATAAAGTAGCTTAATCATGTGAATACCAAAAAACAGAAACTAAAAGTGTTGGGTTGTCTCCTAACAAGCGCTTTTATTTAAAGCATTTTAGCTAGGCATGATGATTTGAATGATGCTCACATAGGAATAATGATTATAACATGCAAAATAGCATCATGAATCTCATAACAAGAACATTTAAGTCTAACCCACTTCCTAGGCATAGGAATTTTATGAACAAACAATTTACGGGAGAAAGAATCAACTAGCATAGTAAGGCAAAACAAGCATAACTTCAAAACTTTGAACACATAGAGAGGAAACTTGATATTATTGCAATTCCTACAAGCATATGTTCCTCCCTCAAAATAATTTTCAGTAGCATCATGAAGTAATTTCACAATGTAACCATCACATAAAGCATTCTTTTCATGATATTCTAGCATAGAAATATTACTACTCTCCACACGAGAAAATTTCTTATCATTCATAAAAGTGAGAAGAAACTCAACAAAATAACTATCATGAGGTACTTGATTGATATAACCACTTTGAATATTAAAATCATGATAACAAGTTACATGGTTACTATCACTCTTTATAGCATACATGTCATCTGTCACATCCCTGACACCTTAGTCAAGTTAGCATTGTGTTCATATCTTCTTTGCATTGCATCCAGGAAATTTTCAACAAGAACAACCAAGTGGTGAAGGAACACTCAAAAACCTAGCCACTTCTCAAATTCAAAGGGATTATAAACTTGTTCAAATCAATGAACTCAAAATGGCCTCAAGAAAAGTTCAACTTTTCTGATATATCATGGAACCAAATAAGCAATGAAGAAAACCATTTTCATAACACTCTTGGCATTTCAAATAAATTCAAAAAACTACTCGTTTCAAGTTTAAAATTTGAATTGAAAAACTTTAAGTTTTCAAAAATGTTGAAAACCTCACGAATGGTTGGATATATTCCAACTAATATTCTGGTGTGTTCAAAATATTTTTATAAACTATTTTGGAGCTGAAATAAAAAAACAAATCAAAATAGTTAGCAAATCGGAAAAACAAAACAGAAAGAAAATATAAAGAAGCTTACCTGTCGCCTTGAGGAGGCCCAGCCCACCAGGGGCAGGGGCGTCTTCTTCTCCTGCCTTCTGGCAGATGAGCGAATGCCCACGGTGGCTCCTCCACCTCCTGCTTCGCCCTGGCACGCTCCGGTGCTCCCCAGGACAGCGCGACAGCGGGGATATCCACCCCGACCCCGTCTCTATCCGTTCCCCTGCTCTTGATTCCCCCTCCTCTCGGGATCTCTCCTCCTTCCTTCTGCCGCCATTGCCAAGAGCTCGAGCTCGAGTCGCCGTGTCTCTAGCCACATGTCCTTCCTCCCGAGTAGTACAGTAGCTCCGCCTCGACGAGCTGGTTCTCTCTGCAAAGGCCGAAGCCTCCCCGAGCCCTGCAACGTCCTTAACGCCATCGTCTTCAACCTTCGGTCGCCGGCAAATCGACGGTGAAACGTCGGCTACAGCCCCTCCCCGAGCAGTCTGAGCCTAGCTTCACCTCCACCGTGAGCCTGCGATCGTTTCCCCTCTTCCTCCCCTCGGATTCGTGCCCCCTACACACTGGACCATCGAACCCGTACTACGGTAGCCGCCCCGGCTCGTCGCCGGCTTGCTCCGGCCACCCATAGCCCTCCCTGTGGCCAGTGCTGGATGAGGTCGAGCCTGGGGATCATCCCAGTGCTCTCGGCAACCATTTCCGAGCACCATAGCACGAGATAGCGTGTCTCCGGCGAAGTTCTGCCGCGGATCTGGTCGCCGCCGGTCAGGCTCCGGCGGGGGACGACGTGGCCGGCTTAACCCGAGTAGCTTTGCCCTAATCGGTCACTGACAGTGGGCCCAAGGCCAAGTCAAACCCACTTAGGGGATGGTCAGCGCGGGATTAGTTCCTGAGACGCTGACCAGTGGGTCCCCCTGTCAGGTTTGCCCTGATCAGGTCAGTTGACCTGTTGACGCCATCATGATGTAGTGATGACACAATAAGTGAATTTCTGATTTAAAAGAATTCCAGAAAAATGCCAAAACTTCTGAAATTCATAGAAATTAATTTGCAACTCCAATGAAAATAATTTATATATGCAAAAGTATCAGAAAAATTCAAGGAATCTGAATATGTCATTTTCAAACATGTTTGAAAATGTTACTGAACCCAAACATGTAGATTAATGATTAAGTTAATTCTTATAAATACTTTCAAGATGGAATTTGGAAACTAATTAAATTTCACTACAGATGATATGATCAAACACTGACCAAATCACAAACCAGCAACCTAACATGTCATTCGATGCATGATAAAAGCAAGTTGATCTGAGCATCAGGTCGAATCAATTAAAATGGTGTCCGAGAATACCTCGTTTGAAGTGATATTTGAATTTGATTCAAATCAACTTCAAACCTAATACATGTTAGCTATAATAGTATACCACCTTGCATCCTCAGGCCATGCTCATGCATCATCTTGTTGCACATGATTGTTATTGATTGTTGTCATTTCTTTCGGTAGGCTCCGCTCCCCCGGATTCCACCGAATATTTGTCTGACGGATATTGTCACTCCTCTGAGCAACAAGGCAAGCAACCATTTTGATCATCCCGATAAATCCCATGTTCTCGCTCCTGCACTTACTTATTGCATTAGGATCAAATGTTTCAAATGCTTTTGCCACATTAGTTGAACCCACTTCCTTTGCATGACCTATCCTTGTCACAGTAATTAGCTGAACCTTGCAACCTAGCATACCTGGTAGTTGCATGAGCCATGATGTGTCTTATCCTGCTATGCATGCTATGCTTAGAGTTGTGTATGGTCTGTCATCTGGGAGATGAACAGAATGGTGAGCATGTGTTCGGTAAGCAAAGGTTGTGTGTTGAACCTGATTGGTAAAGGTACCGGTGAAAGGCCGTGTAGGAGTACATGGCGGGTTGTTTCATTGGAACCGTCCTTAGGAACTGAGTTCCGTGTATGTAATCCAAGACGAGATACTACCACATGCTGGGCCCTGAAATATAACCCCGCTCGACTTATTAATCGCTTAGTACTCGGTCCAGGAGTTGCAAGTAGTTTCTGGTGTTTATAGTCATGCTGGAGGCCGTGCATGGTGCTGACCTGAGAGGTGGGCTGTGATGCGGTAGGCAGTGGCACGGTGTACTAAGTGGCACCCGGGTGGTGGGCTTGGGAACCCTACGCACATCGTTTGGGGCCGTGGCGGAAACCTCGGCCGGACTTCTGTGCGGGTTACCCTCAGATAGACGATAGACCTGGACTAGGTACTAATGTGCTTAACGGTCGTGGACGACTCCCTCGCTGGGCTTCGAATAGCCGCGTCCGTGGATATGGACTACTTGGAGACATATGTTGTTCATAGATAACTTCAATGGCTACTCATATAATTGTCAAGACAAGCGTGAGTGTCATGGACGGCATTTCCGTATGGAGACGGAATGACTCCACAATGGAGTATTGTTGTGGTGTTAGTGGACTCATGTGAGAGAAATCAAGTTGTCAAAATTATTTAAAAATGCAAGTTGTCTAGCCACGAGTCAAATGCTGGCTTTCCGCATGAAACCCCACAATACCTTATTGACACATTGCATGAGTAGATAGTTATCCTAAAGTCTTGCTGAGTACCTCCGTACTCATGTTTGCCTAATAAATGTTGCAGAGGTTGCTAATGACCCTAATGGAGGGTTCTTCATAGACATCGACGACGACGAGTAGCTGGTGTCCCAGCTACGATCTAGCCCTAGGTTGGGTCTGTAGTATAGTTAGGCCATGTGCCTTCTAGTTTCACCTGTCTGTACTCAGACAGTTTTAAACACTTCCGCTGGCTTGTAACTGAATGACTGCTATTATGGGTCGTGAGACCCTTACTGTGTAATATTATGTGTGTGGCTCTTCCGGGCATCTTAAATTAAGCTTGTATGTTTATGGTTATGTTGTGATGCCATCGATGTATCTATACATATCGGTATGACATGCGTACGTGTGTCGTACTTGATATGTGTGGGGTTCGATTACCTAGCCGTAAACTTTAGCAGCACTCCTTACAGGGAAATGCCCCTTTGTGATCCAACAAGCCATGGTAGCTCGCTACTGCTCCGGACACATTGGTTGGTCGGCGTGTGTCCTTCTTAGCTGTTGTGTCTGACCCCTTTGGGGAAATGTCACGCGATGTAATGGAGTCCTTGTAGCTTGTTATGACTCGTCTACATTTGCTGGTGACCGATACCTGCTTTGCTGGGTCATGTATGCCTGTCCTTGTGCGGTACTGCCACTTTGGTTTATGACTAGACATGTCGATCCGGGTTCTTTGTCATTGGAATACTAGCGACACAATTGCATACGTGAGTCAAAATGCGCAAACGGTCCCGGCTAAGGTAAGGCTGCAGCCGTGGGGTTAACCGTACGTGAGTCAAAAGGGATGTGATGTGTTACAGGATGGATTCCTATGGCTTAGGATCGGGGTCCCGACATCATCGCAATAATCATAGTATATAGGAGGCATGCTATCATCATAATAGTTTTGCTCATCAAACTGGGGGACTAAAAATATCATATTCATCAAGCATACCATCCCCAAGCTTGTGGCTTTGCATATCATTTGCATCATAAATATTCAGAGAATTCATACTAACAATATTGCTACCATGCTCGTCACTCAAAGATTTAGGGCCAAACATATTAGTAAATTCTTCTTCTAACACTTGAGCACAATTTTCCCTTCCATAATTTTTACGAAAGATATTAAAAAGATAAAGCATATGAGGCAACCTCAATTCCATTTTTTGTAGTTTTCTATTATAAAAACGAACTAGTTAAAAACAAGAAACTAAAATATTTGATTGCAAGATCTAAAGATATACCTTCAAGCACTCACCTCCCCGACAACGGCGCCAGAAAAGAGGTTGATGTCTACTACACAACCTTCTTCGTGTAGACTCGTGTTGGGCCTCAAAGAGCAGAGTTTTGTAGGACAATAGCAAGTTTCCCTCAAGTGTATGAACTAAGGTTTATTAATTCATGGGAAGCGTAGGATGAAGATGTCACACCCTAATTTCACTTTGCATCAATTGTAGTCTTTTCAAATTTGGATTTAATTAAAACTTTTTAAGCAAATGCTATGAGTGCCATGATATTCATTGATTGTATGTATGCTTGAGTGATTGGATCTAAAAATATTTTTATAACATAATATTTCCATAAAAATCCTTCTTCTCATTTTTTAATTCAAAACCTTGTTTTGGGGTTTGCACTACAAGTTCCTGATTTCAAGGGGGTGCCTTCACCCAAAGATTGTATTCTCATTCTAGCACTATTATAACTCTCCAAAATCATAAAATAATAATTTTATAAAATATTTTCTGATTTTATTTGCATGTCTTTTTCTGAGACCAGAATGATATTTCTAAGTGGGAAAATATTTTCTACCTTAGAAAAATCTGAGAAAATTTGGAGATACTCATAGGACATATATTTTCCATATATAGGATTTTCAACCCATTTATGTTCAAAATATTTGAGCAAAACTTTGAAAACCTATTCTGTCTGTTTTGACCTTTTGAAATATTTCCAAAATAAATATTCTCAATAAATTCCTAGAAAATTCTAACATGTTCCCAAGCTATATTTGATGATCATACCAAGTTTCACCTCAGTCCAAGGTGGTTTGGTTCACCAAATAATCCTAAAACCTTTCCTGCCCAGATTTAATTTGAAGCAACTCTACACAGCAATGTTTGTCCAAATAGCCTTAAACTTTGCAGGGGTGCTCTATACCATAAATGAGGAGAGCCTACCAAGAATAGGATTTGTGGGGATTAAATTGCTCACATTTTCTCTTAATAAGGCAAAACTATCCATTTGTGGGTGTTTTCAAGTTTACATTGTCAAACTTGTCCAATGGAGCTCAAATTTGGTAGAGCATCCTAATCTTACCTAAAACTCAATCCTGTTAACTTTCAACCTCATTGGTAAAGGTTAGCCCCTGTAGGTTCTCACCTCCCGAGGCTAGGGAGGCCAGCCATGGCCCATTCTCACCTCCCGTCGATGTCTCACATCGCCCCCGACAATGGCCCGACTCAGGACAGCCTCAGGGTCCCTTTCTCCCCCTCTCCACTTACTCAGGCAACACGTGCCCACGCGCGCTCGATTCAGTCAACAGAGTGCGGCCCCGCAGCACGCCTGCACAGTTGCCCCCTGCTCTTCCCGTTGCGTCCACGGAGTCCTAAATCACGTCCTCCAACCGTGGTTTCGGCACCGAGCCCTCTCTCCCTCTCCTGTAGCTGTGGCAAAAACCACTGGCCCTCCCCCACTCGGTGCCCCGTCGCAAACCTATAAATAGGCTTCCCCCATCATTCTAGCACCTCACTACTCTCCTCCCAACCTTCAATCGAGCCCCTAGCATCCCCACAGGAGCAAGGAGAGACCCGGTGCTTGAGATTGACCGAAGCGCCGCCGCAACAAAGCACCGTCGATCTCGGGCTACAGCATCGCTCTCAAGCTCCTCTCGCCTTCCCGGTGACCACAACAAGCTCAGGAACCTTCTCCACCACTCCCCCGAGCTTCGCCCCACTCCGAGCACCCTTCTTCACCACAACCTGAAGCTTCTCCGCCACGGCCTCATCGTCCCCGATGACATAGGTCCTCCCAGTCGGTCCATCGACCCCTACCAGGTAGGCGTGCCTCCCCTGCTCTTTGTTTGGAGGTGGAAGACGACCCCGACAGGAGCGTCCCACCTATCAGTGGCCAATCTCTCCCCCTCTCTCCCCTCTCAGTCGCTGATCGCACGGGCCCGCGCGTCAGGTTTAAACTTGACGGCGCGCGTGCCTGGGCTGGCCAGTTCGCAAGCTGACCGGTTTGCCAATTGGTCCGGCCCAGCTGCTGTCCGAATCGGTCCCGGGGCTGAACCCCTTTTTGTTTTCTTTTAAACCAGATTCTTAGATTATTTCTACAGGATAAAATATTGAATTAAGTTTAAATATTTTTCCACCATAATTCTTCTAAAAATGTGTAAAATTTATTTGTGTTGTTGTTCAAATTTTTGAAAAGACTTTAATCCGCACCTTTAATTGAATACCTAGTTTGGGTATTTTTAGCTTCTATTAATAAGACTTTAAAAATACCTTTTTACTTAAAAAACAGAAACAAACATTTTTAAACTAAAGTTATAATTTCTCAGAATAGGTCAACATTTTTAATCTGAGTTTGTGCTCTCTTTCTGAGTGTGCTTCTTATTATTATTATTATTATTATTATTATTATTATATTTACGATGGTAGATCACACGTTGGACGAAGGACTTGGACCCAAAGACCTCGAAGACCCCGGATACGTAGCTGATAAATGCAAGCAGTCCTTTGACCATGTCTGAGAAAATGTTTTATCCATGACATGTTGATTACTTAATCCTGATGCATGTAGTCAGGATTAATCGGTACACCCCTGTATGGTGATACCAATGGATCCTGTGGAGCACTTGCACTAAGCATGACTTTACCATCTATGAGGGTCACGCTGATAAAATGTTGACAAGTAGAGAGTAGTGCTATGCATAGGTATAGCATATGCATGGTGATGGTAAAACATGGTGATTACAAAAGTTTTACGAAAACCCCGTCGGGTGCCACTAATGCCCGAGGGTGATGGTGTAGAGTTGGATGACCACTTGAGAAAGAAGTGGTGTACCGGAAAGGTTTTATGTGAGTGGTTTTGGAAATGGGATTATATTTATGATGTGTTGACCGTCCCAAACTTATATGTGCGACCACGATACCCCTTTATGGGACGGGGCTGTGTTGATTACCCTGGTCGTGTTATCAAGGAGCACGCATTACTAGTGGTGGGAGTGATATGTTCGCTCTCGTGACGGGGTCGTACCAGGTACGGCGACTATGTCATTTTTATGTGTTCCGGGCACACCGTTGGTCCGTGCATGTATGATACGGTCTAGAGTTGGTGCTCGTAAGAGGTACATCATGTAGGCTGGGTACCAATTGAGTAGACTCCTTGTCTAGTGCCGTCAGGGGAAAGGCATTGATCGGGTACTTACCTCGTGAATGTTATATACCTTTGAGTCATGGTTCACACGGAAGTTTCCCGGATCTCGTGGGTACAACATACAACATCCGCAGAGTGTAAAACTATTCGAATAGCCATGTCTACGGTCAAGGACAATTGGGTAATCCTGCTTAAATTACGTCCAGTCGTTTGCGCCTAAACCGAGATGTGTGTATGTGTATTAAGGTGACACCTGAGTAAGATGATATCACAAGTCTGGAGACTTGGCATATAGGGTGAACCTATGGTGTTCAGACCTCCGCAGATATGTTGATATATGTGACCTGTATTCATGATTACCATCTATCTTACGATGCATATCCATACAGGTAATTGACCATGCTCATTTTTAGATAAAACTTGCTTTCCGCAAGGGCTGCATATTACTTTATTATTGTACCAACTGCATTATCCATATCATCATCTGTTTGCGAGTACATTCAATGTACTCATTGGCTTGCCACTGGTTATTTTATTGACCATACATGCAGGAACTAGAGTATGGAGAAGAATTCATCATCGGAGACAGACACACGAACTAGGATGCTTCCCAGTCAGAATGCATGTTGGTTAAGGCTGATTGCATGGGTTCTAGTTTACTACCAAGTATTCCGCTAGTATTTGTGTTGGTGTGATTGGCCTTCTTGGACATATCTATGTAAGACTTGACCATGATGGTCCTTTATTGTATCAGACGTTAATTTCGTATGTAAGACTCTTGTTATTTAGTATCTGTGTGTTCAGTGAGCATTGATCTGTGGGATCATTGCACACATGCATTCGGCGATCTCGACCCGTAAGTCGGGGTCCCCACAGATCTGGTATCACATCTAGGTTGACTGTTCGAAGCCTTAGGTAGCATGGAAGATAGCCGAGGCGAATGACACTCTCAGCCCTTACACTTGATATTTTCTACACCCTACTACCTTTTCATACCACCCACAAATTTCTAACCGTCTCATAAAACTTTGTAGATGGTCGTCATACCTGAGACTCTTCTGGAAACTGGTTTTCCCCTACTCTTGGGAGACAACTTGAATAAGTGTCAAGTACGCCGCACACCCATTTTTGTCTACCATGAGCACTGGGTCAATGCCAACACAAAGGAATATCACGTGGATGTGATTGTGAAGGCAAATGACTCCCCAGCTAGTTGGTTCGTTGAAGGACCACAGATGGAGACTGTGGTATTGGTAGTGGAGATAGAAGCACGAGAGGCGCTCGTGCATCTCCGAGATTTCCTCCCCGATATGGACAACAAGCCGGCTACTCGTCACCTGCCTTTTGTTAAGGACGGACTTGATGGGAGCTGGACACTCATCCCATCCCCGGAGGAAGGAACGCAATCAGGTTTCACACCTACTTCAGCCTCTGTGCTGACACTCGAGCTCACCTTCTGATCAAGGAGTCCGTGATGCTCCGCCAAGAACTTCATCAAGTCAAGGACCTACTCTGCCTAGAGAAGATGAAGACAATGAAGATTACGAAAAGAAGGAGCACCATAGGGCAATCTGCCATCGCCTTCTGTGGAGGAATACCACCATTTAAGGAAAGTCCTATATAGAGTCGTCGCCAGACCGCCCAGGAATACACTGAACTCCTCACCTCTTCACCGATGAAACGTCATCGTGATGGACCTCGTCCTTCCCCCACACCCTTGATGGAAGATGTTTTCCGCACCAATGAGGATGAGGAGGAAATCCCTGAAGAACCTCTGTACGAGACTGAGCAATCCATCGCTTGGGATGGATGTCTTAGGACAAGTTAGGAATTCCCATGCGAAGTCGAGTCTGTGTAATGCTTCATATGAAACCATGAATGCTTGTAGTGTGTGTGCGTTCTGTTTGTGTCTCGCTGCAAGCCGTGCTTTTGCCTTAGGCAACATGTAAACGAATGCATCGGCTATTTGCATAGGGTTCTTTCACCGCACCATACCAAAGCCCTCTTATATAGGCACGTCATCCATTTATGCCTTCCTCTCGATCACTTCAGAGTATTGACATGTCTGCTCCAAACAGGATGGTGACTGCTACTCGCACCATTACCTTCGGCAACCCGAGGACTGGCAATTGTAGCCAGCAGCCAGGAGCCGGTGGGTCTGCCCAAGCTGGAGATCACACGGAGCAACAGCAAGGCGTCATTCCCCCGCCACCGCCTCTTCGGAGAGCATGACTGTGGCTCAGTTCCTCCAGGCTCTACGAGAGGAGCGCCAACCCAACAACACCGCCATCCAACAGATAGCTTGGGCCCTAGTGAACAACCCACCACAGGGCAGAAATGGCAATGGTCGCTCCACTCTATGTGAGTTCATGAGGACTACGCCCCCAATATTCACTAAGACAACTGAGCCCCTGGATGCCGATGACTGGATCCGCACCATTGAATACTTCCTCGCATTGGTTAAGTGCACCCACGATCATGAGAAGGTCCTTTATGCTTCTCACTGTCTCAGAGGCACGGCCAGGGCTTGGTGGGATAGGTTCCAGATTATGCAAGACGCGCAGGCTATCACTTGGGCTGTCTTCAAAAACGGGTTCCGCGCTGCTCACATTCCCCTGGAATGATGACTATCAAGAAGCAGGAATTCCGTGCTCTGAAGCAAGGCAGTGGCTTAGTTAAGGACTACCTGTAGAAGTCCAACCTCTTGTCGAGGTATGCACCAGAAGATGCCAGCACTAAAGCCGCTAAGGTGGAACTCTTCATGGAACGGCTTCAGCAGTCACTGCACTTTCAGTTTGTTGTTTGTGACTCCGGACCTTCTATGATTTGGTAAATAAGGATCTCATGCTGGAAGACAAGCTCCATGCTATGTATTATACTCGCAAGCGTAAACTGATGGGCAATGGTGGTTCTAGGAACCAGAAGGCTCGTCCGTGGCAATCCACCCCAGCAAGGCCTAACTATCAGTAGCACAGTACAAGACTCCTGCATTTCTCCCAAACTATCAACCTGAGTAGCATGCCAACCCCAAGCCGACAATCAATTCGCCCAACAACAATGGGTGCAAGCCCAACATCCCGGGGAAGGTCACCTGATTTGGATATGGTTAGCCTGGACATTACTCCAAGCAATGCCCCAACAAGAAGCCCGATGCACCGCGCCCCAATGCGCCAAATCAAGAACAAGCCCATGGAGCACCAAATAGGAATCGGGCTCCGCGCAACCAGTCGTACCACAACAGGGGACGCGTGAATCACATCTCTACTGAGGAAGCACAGGAGGACTCGACTGCATTCTAGGTACGGACACGCAAAATAGGACTCTTCCCAGTAAGAATGCTTGTTGCTTAAGGCTGATGGCATGGGTTCCCGTTTACTACCAAGTATTCCGCGAGTTGTTGTGTTGGTGTGATTGGCCTTCTTGGCACTATCTGCTGGATTTCGGGCTCCGAAAAACCCTAAGGATTCAAACTCAGGTACGCGTGCGGATAGCGCATTGCAAATACGGTTCCTCGGCTCGTTACTCGATGGGCAAGGCAAAGAACTCACTCGATGGCGAGGAAGACACAGGAAACAACAGTTTACCTAGGTTCGGGCCGCTGGGAAGCGTAAAACCCTACTCCTTCTTTTTTGGATTGCCTCTCGTAGAGATTGAGGTATGAACTAGTATATCATTCTTCGACCTCTTGAGGCTAGGTGGCCTGAGCAGTGCGATGGTGGGTGAGTGAAATGGATCAGGGTTGGATCCCCCTGTACGAAGCAATCTGTCCCCTATTTATGGTGGCGGCCCCGATCCTCTTCCCTTATCGTTTTGGCGGGAAGGGATACCACAATGGCCAATTTTAAAGGGGGATAGGGGAACGTGCTCACCTGCCTAAAGGTCGTCTTCGCCTACAAAGTGGTTGTCAACGCTACAGGGGTGACGTCCGCCCTGTAGGCGGGCGTCGGTGGCTTGGTTACACCGAAGTGGATCATTTGGAAGATGCCTTTGGGTCCTGCATACGTCCTTGCCTCCTTTGCACCAATGGGGAAGCTGCACGGCCCTGTCATCTATGATTCGCTTGTCCTTCCTCTCCGTCATCCTTGACTCCGAAGCCCAGACCTTGCCACGGAATGTCCGCCCCTCCGGAGGGGTCGTGAGGAGGCCCCCTAGAGGTCTTGATACCATTCCTCCTCGTGAGGCTTGGCCCCTCACGAGGGCCTTGCCTTGAGTGACATCGAGCCTCCTCAGCCTTGGTTGTTGAAGTAAGCCTGCCCTGGGCCGCACGCAGGCAGGTCTGGGTACCCCCATTCCCAGAACGCCGACAGTAGCCATCGTGCCCAAGGCACGCTTGGGCTGGCTTCATGGCGAAGCCTTGGGGGAAGTATGAAGCATCGCGGGACCTAAGGGTCTGCGAACCACGCTGCACACGAGCGTCGCGCAGCCTAGTGACAATGCTCCAGTTCCCGAGGTGCCCGGAGGTGCACCTGGTCAAACTGATGTGACACCTGGATGCTGCTCCAACCATCATTGCTCCTTGGTAACGGCGTATGTGCACACGCCACGCGCTTGCGTCCCCTCAGGAACCACGCGGGCCTGAAGATGCGAAGGGGCGCCAACTCAGTCTCGACTTCTTATTTAACCCGACGAGGGCGATAAGGCTCACATCGTCTCAGTCTTCTTTGTCTTCCACCTTGAGCCCTCCACTTTCTCAGCATAGCGCCTGTGAGGAGGTCCTTCGCCGCCGAGAAGGGGAAGACTTCCGGTGAGGGTCTTGCTGCACCACCTACCTAGAGGGGGCGAGGCCGCCCCCGGAAGTGTGCGGCGGTGTCGGTGCAGGCTTCCGGCTGGCGCGGTCGGGGCTCCGCCCTTCTCGGAATCACTATCGGTGGCGCCGGTGGTGCGCAAGCGAGCGCGAACACGCGCGGCGGCCGAGGTTGAAGGTCAGTGGTGGCCACCCAGCCACCACGCCCGAGCTCTAGTCAGTCCACACGGCGATGGAGTTCGTGATGTGGGTGGACATGTCGGAGATCGCCTGGTTCCAGCTCCCAAGCTTCTTCGTGAAGGCGCTGCTGACTGGCGGGCTCCCGGGGTGCAGGCCGACGGCTACTACGGCGGGTCGTCTTGGTTGGCGGTCGAGGTCCCCCCCCCCCCCGCGGCTGCGTGTATCTGAACCGCGGGTTGCAGGCGTTCGCCCATGCATGAGGTTTTGAAGGGGAGACACAACCTCTACTTCAAGTACGACGGGATGGTGACGCTATTCGTCAAGATCTTCGGGCACGAGGGCGAGCGTTTGGGTTACTCCTCGGAGGACGCCGGCCGTGGCGATCCCGTGGATGAGCCCGTCTCCGGCAATGGGCCCTGGCCTCCAGAAGCAGCGACACCCCCTCAAGAAGGTGCCCAGACGACAGCAATGACAGCAGCTACGACGAGCCGCCCCGCCGCCGTGCTTGGACCTCGGGGATGAGCCCCCAAGCTCTGCGCCGCTCGTCCGCTCCTGCGGCGCCTATGAAGAAGGAGGATGACACGGACTGAGGGTCGTTGTGCGGGTGTCAGACGTCTGCGGCGACAGCACTCCTCCGAGATCTCCATCGTTGGCTCTCTCCTCCTTCCTTTTGGTCTTGCGTCCATGAAGACTAGAATAGGCCCTTCAGGCATGTAATGGATTTGGGCAGCCGTCTCTTTTGTTTGCACTATTGCTTCTTTGTTGGTTCGGATACATAGCTTGGCATGCTTGCAGTGAACTTCTTCGTTGCGAGGTGTGATTTTGGCGCTCACGGGGCTTGTTGTTCGGTTGGTTTCCCCAACTTGGGGGTGAAGTGGGTCGATGCTCTATGTTAGCAGGTCCCAGTACCACACATTTTCCTGCCGCCTTGTGGCATGACCCGTTACCAAGGTCGCTCCTCATGGGACAAGAACCTGACCCCCCATGATATCGACCGGATCGCCTGGACGGCACCAGGGTGATCAAGTGGCTTTGCAACCGGTGAGTATCCCGAGGCGCGATGCTCAGGAAACCCTTAGACATTCAAGCATCTCTACGTTGACAGATCCCAGTCCCGCACATTTCCCTGTCGTGAGGTACGACCCGTTAAAGTCATCCCCCGCGGAACAAGGCCCCGGTACCTAGGTACCAGGTGGCTCTGTGACCGGTAAGGCTCCTGAGGCGCGATGCTCAGGAGCCCCCTTAGACATCCAAGAGGCCCTCACTAACTCTGTTTTCTGGAGATGCCTCATCTGCATTCAGGAAGTTCTGCGTCAGCAGGTCCCAGTCCCGCTCATTTCCCTGCCATCATGGTGCGCAACCCGTTACCAAGGTCGTTCCTCATGGGGCGAGGCCCTGGCACCTGGGTGCCAAGTGGCTTGAGACCGGTAAGGCTCCTGAGGCACGGTGCTCAGGAGCCCCTAAGGCGCTCAAGCTATCCCAAGAGAAACAACTATCGTAAGAAAATACCAAATGCGTTTCCTCTCCAGGGCGGTGCGCGGAGCCGTCAATGGACTCTTGAGCGAGTATCAGATGGCATAAGTCTTCCGTCTCGTCCATGAGTGCCACACGAGGGTCTGGGCGCCAATGCCTTGGAAAGGTGCCGGCACCATGCCCCCCAGCCCCCGCTCGCGGGGTACGAGCGGGTGGGGACAGGCGAATGCTCGACTTAGCAAAAGAGAGCGTGCTAGAAAGAGCGGCAAGGAGAATGAGTTTTCACAAAGGCTTCATTTGGAAAGGCCCTAGTTTGATTTCATAAACATCAACAAATCCAAATCAGAAAAAAGGCAAATGCAAGCCGCGTCCGGAACCTAATATATTTTCCGCCTCCGTCGACCCCCAGCGATGAGCATAGGGTTTCCACTAGGCGTGAGTGGACCCCTTCCATGTCCTCGGGGGGTCCTGGGCGTATACAACCCTGACAGTTATTACGTGAGAGTGTCACGGTGGGGGTTGATACGTCTCCAACGTATTTATAAGTTTTGATGGTTCCATGCTATTATCTTGTCAACTTTGGATGTTTTATATGAATGAATATGCTATTTATATCTTTTTTGGGACTAACCTATTAACTCATTGCCAAGTGCCAGTTTCTGTTTTTTCCGTGGTTTTGACCTTTTCAGAAAAGAATATTAAACGGAGTCCAAACGGAATAAAACCTGCGGGGTGATTTTTTCCATAACAGAAGATACGCAGGGGACTTGAGAACCAAGGCAGGAGACCTCGTGGGATGTCACAAGCCCCCTAGGCGTGCCCTAGGGGGGCGCCTAGCAGGCTTGTGGGCCCCACGTGGGTCCTTTGCCCTACCTCTTTCGCCTATAAATTCTCTAAAATGCCGAAAGCAAAGAAGAGAGCCACGAAAATACTTTTCCGCCACCGCAAGCTTCTGTCTCCGCAAGATACCATCTGGGGACCGTTCCAGTGCCCTGCCGGAGAGGGATTCGGACACGTAGGGCTTCTTCATCAACACCATTGCCTCTCCGATGATGCGTGAGTAGTTCACCACACACCTTCGGGTCCATAGCTAGTAGCTAGATGGCTTCTTCTCTCTCTTGGATCTTCAATACAAAGTTCACCATGATCTTCATGGATATCTATCTGATTTAACCTTCTTTTGCAGTATGTTTCTCGAGAATCGATGAATTGTGGATTGATGATCAGATTATCTATGAATATTATTTGAGTCTCCTCTGATCCCTTATATGCATGATTTCGTATCCTTGTAATTCTTTTCGAGTTATGGGTTTCATTTGGCCAACTTGATTTATAATTCTTGCAATAGGAGAAGTGCTTGGTTTTGGGTTCATACCGTGCGGTGTCCTCACCTAGTGACAGAAAGGGTAGCGAGGCACGCATCATGTTGTTGACATCAAGGGTAAAAAGATGGGGGTTATATCATATTGCATGAATTTATCCCTGTACATCATGTCATCTTGCTTAAGGTGTTACTCTGTTTGTTATGAACTCAATACACTAGATGCATGCTGGATAGCGGTCGATGTCTGGAATAATAGTAGTAAATGCAGAAAGTATCGATCTACTTGTCTCGGATGTGATGCATATATGTATGATCATTGCCTTAGATATCGTCATGACTTTGCGCGATTCTATCAATTGCTCGACAGTAATTCGTTCACCCACTTTAATACTTGCTATCATGAGAGAAGCCTCTAGTGAACACTATGGCCCCGGGGTCTACTTCACATCCTATATTCAAATCTACAAAATTACTTTGTTGCACTTTTCACCTTCACATCTCACCTTGCAAATAATCGTGAAGGGATTGACAACCGCTTTTTCGCGTTGGGTGCAAGTTTTTTTGTTTTTGCACAGGTACATTGGTGCCTTATCTTGATACTCCTACTAGATTAATACCTTGGTTCTCCAACTGAGGGAAATACTTATCGCTACTTTGCTGCATCACCCTTTCCTCTTCAAGGGAAAAACCAACGCAAGCTCAAGAGGTAGCAAGAAGGATTTCTGGCGTCGTTGCCGGGGAGTATTCAAGTGAAGCACATCCAAGTAAGTATTGCAAAATCATCTCTTGCATTTACATTATTTGCCTTTTGCCTCTCGTTTTCCTCTTCCCCCACTTCTGAAAAAACAAAATTTACAAAAATATTTGCCTTTTTCGTTCGCCCTTTCTTTTGCTTGCTTTCTGTTTTCTTGTGTGGGTTAGTATACCTATCCTTATGGCTAGTCCTATCGCTTTGAACATTACTCCCAAGAGTGAAGTTCTTAATTTCAAACAAGATGAGGGAGAAAACTTAAAGGAAATTTGGTATAGAATTTGCAATGCTCATAATAGATGTACTCGTAAGCAATCTACTACCGTTCTACTTCGCAACTTTTATGTGGGTATTTCCCCTTGGAATAGGTATGTTCTTAACAACATCGTAGGCAGAAATTTCTTGGGTAGCCATACCGTTGATTCACCCCCACTCATGGTTAATGGAACTACTTTAACTTCAAAACATGTGATGCGTAGGCTGGATATTCTTGAAAATAAAGTTGCTACGAAAGAACTCATTGAAAATTTGGATAAAAAGATCCACAATCAAATCACTCAATATGGATCCAAGGTGGGAATGAGTTCGAAAAATTTAAAGGATAAGGAACCCACATTTAACGAAAAACTAGGTCATGATTCCGCTATAATTGGCAAACTAGAGGATGTTATAACCAACTTGGGTTCCGCTTTTGCTGCTGTTCAGAACACTCCAAATTTTGCCCACAATAAGGCCACTAAGTTTGTTTTTGTTCCTAAAAACAGTTGTGAACCATCTCGTAAGAGAGATGAAGATCTTAAAATGTTGAGCGTTCACCCTACGAGTGGTTTGAGCACCAAAGATGATGATACTTGATTCCATCACCTTATGCCTAGCTAAGGGCGTTAAACGATAGAGCTTGTTGGGAGGCAACCCAATGAATAAATTTATTTTTGCTTTTTGCTTTCTGTTTTGTTGTGTCCACAACATCATAATTATTTTATGATTGTGTTTTTTGTGTTTTTTTGTGTTTGTGCCAAGTAGAACCTTTATGATTAGTTTTGGTGATAGTTGTTTGATCATGCTGAAAAAGACATAAACTTTGTGCTCACGAAATTATTTTTAATTCCTATCCAGAAAGAGCTTTTAAGTTCATTCTTTTTGCTTCTAATTGATATGCCAATTTCCCTAATTTGCACAATGTTTCAGAATTTTTGGGATACCATAAGTATACGAAGTGTACAGATTGCTACACACTGGTATGTTTTTGACAGATTCTGTTTTTTGTTGTGTTGATTGCTTATTTTGATGAAACTATGGTTAGTATCGGGGGGTACTAGCCATGAAAAAGTGAGAATACAGTAATATAACATCAATCTAAATGGAAATCAAGTTTACTACAGTACCTAAAGAGTTGGTGGTCTATTTTCTTATGCTAATGATATCACGAGTTTCTGTTTAAGTTTTGTGTTGTGAAGTTTTCAAGTTTTGGGTGATGTTCTGATGGACAATGGAATAAAGAGTGGAAAGATCTTAAAAGCTTGGGGATTCCCAAGATAGAACAAGCCAAATTCAAGGACACCAAAAAGCCTAAGCTTGGGGATGCCCCGGGAAGGCATCCCCTCTTTCGTCTTCAATCCATCGGTAACGTTACTTTGAGCTATATTTTTTTTTCACCACATGATATGTGTTTTGCTTGGAGCGTCGTGTATTATAGGAGTCTTTTCTTTTTGTTTTGTCACAATCATCCTTGCCGCGCACCTTTTTGAGAGGGACATGCACTCATCATGAATTTGCTAGAATACTCAATGAGCTTCAATTATATCTTTTGAGTTTGGCAATTTAGCTCGCATGTGCTTCACTTATATATTTTGAGATAGATAAATTTGCTCTAGTGCTTAACTTAAATCTTTGTAGAACACGACGGTGTCATATTTTGAAGAAATAAAAACTCTCGATCTTCACTTATATCTTTTTGAGAGTGCTCTCTCTAAGTAACTTGGTAATTGGCGTGTGCTATGAAATTAGTCCTAAATATGATAGGCATCCAAAGTGGATATAATAAAAACTTTCATATTCTTGTTCATTGATTAGTAAGAGAAGTTTGATTCCTCACAATTAGTTTTGAGATATGGATATGATAATATTAGAGTTATGTTAGTAGAGTGTTGTGAATCTGGAAATACTTGTGTTGAGGTTAGTCATTCCCGTAGCATGCACGTATGGTGAACCGCTATGTTAGGAAGTAGGAGCATAATTGATTTATTGATTGTCATCCTTTGTGTGGCGGTTGGGATCGCGCGATGGTTAACACCTACCAACCCTTCCCCTAGGAGTATGCGTTTAGCACGTTGTTTTGATTACTAATAAAACTTTCGCAATAAGTATATGAGTTATTCATGACTAATGTGAGTCCATGGTATAGATGCACTCTCAGCTTCCACCATTGCTAGCCTCTCTAGTGTCGCGCAAGTTTCGTCGGTGCACAAACCCACCATATACCTTCCTCAAAACAGCGACCATACCTACCTATTATGGTATTTTGATAGCCATTCCAAGATATATTGCCATGCAACTCCCACCGGTCCGTCTCATGACATGTGCTGTCACTTTCATATTGCCATTGCATGATCGTAAGATATCTAGCGAGATGTTTCAACATCATACGCTAAGCTAGATCGTTGCACATCCCGGTACACTGCCAGAGGCATTTCATATAGAGCCATCATTGTTCTAAGTATTGAGTTATAAGTAAATAAAAGTGTGATGATAATCATTATTAGAGCATTGTCCAATGTGATGAAATAAAAAAAAAGGCCAAAGATGCCCACCAAAAAAAATGAAAAAAAGAGGCCAAAGAGCCGAAACCAAAAAAATGAGAGAAAAAGAGAGAAGGGACAATGCTACTATCTTTTCCAATACTTGTGCTTCAAAATAGCACCATGTTCTTCATGATAGAGAGTATCTTGTTTTGCCACTTCCATATACTAGTGGGAATTTTCATTATATAACTTGGCTTGTATATTTCAATGATCGGCTTCCTCAAAATAGCCCTAGGTCTTCGTGAGCAAGCATGTTGGGTGCACACCCACTAGTTTTCTTTTTGAGCTTTCATACACGTTTAGCTCTAGTGCATCTGTTGCATGGAAATCCCTACTCATTCACATTGAAATCTATTGATGGGCTTCTCCATAGCCCATTGATACGCCGAGTCGATGTGACGATCTCCCCCTTTTTTCCTCACAACCTCCACCACACTCTATTCCACCCATAGTGCTATATACATGGCTCACTCTCATGTATTCCGTGAGAGTTGAAAAAGTTTGAGAAAGTAAGAGTGTGAAAACAATTACTTGACCAATACCAGGGTTGTGCATGATTTAAATTCGTTGTGTGGGCATCATGGAGCATATCTAGACTATATGATTTTGTAGGGATAACTTTCTTTGGCCTTGTTATTTCAAAAGTTCATGATTACTTTGCTAGTATGCTTGAAGCATTATTGTTTTCATGTCAATAGTAAACTATTGTTTTGAATCTAACGGATCTGAACATTCATGCCACAAGAAATAAGTTACAAAGAACAAATATGATAGGTAGCATTCCACATCAAAAATTTGGTCTTTATCACTTCCCTACTCGAGGACGAGCAGGAGTTAAGCTTGGAGATGCTTGATACGTCTCCAACGTATCTATAATTTTTGATGGTTCCATGCTATTATATTGTCAACTTTGGATGTTTTATATGCATGAATATGCTATTCTATATCTTTTTTGGGACTAACCTATTAACTCAGTTCCAACTGCCAGTTTCTGTTTTTTCCGTGTTTTTGACCTTTTTCAGAAAAGAATATTAAACGAAGTCCAAACGGAATAAAATCTGTGGGATAATTTTTTCTATAACAGAAGATACGCAGGGGACTTGAGAAGCAAGGCAGGAGACCTCACGGGAGGTCAGAAGCCCCCTAGGCGCGCCCTAGGGGGGCACCTAGCAGGATTGTGGGCCCCACGTGGCTCCTTTGCCCTACCTCTTTCGCCTATAAATTTTATAAAATCCCGAAACAAAAGAAGAGAACCACGAAAATACTTCTCCGCCGCCGCAAGCTTCTGTCTCCGCAAGATCCCATCAGGGGAACGTTCTGGTGCCCTGTCGGAGAGGGATTCGGACACGGAGGCCTTCTTCATCAACACCATTGCCTCTCCGATGATGCGTGAGTAGTTCACCATAGACCTTCGGGTCCATAGCTAGTAGCTAGATGGATTCTTCTCTCTCTTATATATTCAATACAAAGTTCTCCGAGATCTTCATGGAGATCTATCCGATGTAACCTTCTTTTGCGGTGTGTTTGTCGAGATCCGATGAATTGTGGATTTGGATCAGATTATCTATGAATATTATTTGAGTCTCCTCTGATTTCTTATATGCAAGATTTCGTATCTTTGTAATTCTCTTCGAGTTATGGGTTTTGTTTGGCCAACTGGATCTATAATTCTTGCAATAGGAGAAGTGCTTGGTTTTGGGTTCATACCATGCGGTGTCCTTACCCAGTGACAGAAAGGGCAGCAAGGCACGCATCGTGTTGTTGCCATCAAGGGTAAAAAGATGGGGTTTATATCATATTGCATGAATTTATCCCTCTACATCATGTCATCTTGCTTAAGGCGTTACTCTGTTTGTTCTGAACTCAATACACTAGATGCATGCTAGATAGCCGTCGATGTGTGGAGTAGTAGTAGTAGATGCAGAAAGTATTGGTCTACTTGTCTCGGACGTGATGCATATATGTATGATCATTGCCTTAGATATCGTCATGACTTTGCGCGATTCTATCAATTGCTCGATAGTAATTCGTTCACCCATCGTAATACTTGCTATCATGAGAGAAGGCTCTAGTGAACACTATGGCCCCCGGGTCTACTTCACATCCTATATTCAGATCTACAAAATTACTTTGTTGCAGTTTTCACCTTCAGATAATCGCGAAGGGATTGACAACCCCTTTTTTGCGTTGGGTGCAAGTTTGTTTGTTTTTGCGCACGTACATTGGTGCCTCATCTTGATACTCCTACTGGATTGATACCTTGGTTCTGAAACTGAGGGAAATGCTTATTGCTACTTTGTTGCATCACCCTTTCCTCTTCAAGGGAAAAACCAACGCAAGCTCAAGAGGTAGCAGGGGTGTATATGGGAGGTCGCGAGGATGCTTTGGCTCGCTAGTGTCCCTACCCACGAGGCATTGTGGCCTGAGCTTATGGAGTCATTGGTGCACTGTGTTGATTAGCTCAGTCGTCCCCACTAGGTGTGGGATGGAACCCTTCCGTTTCATGGGCTGAAGTAGGTTGCGGAAGAATCGAAGGACAATGCAGGGTCGATGCAGAGGCGGTGCAGAGTCGTTACGGGTAGAACTTGCGGAGGTGTTGGATGTTCCTGGCGTTCTGGATGGGGACTCCTTCTTGAGTCTCCAGACGCACAGAGCCTGGCCTAGAGACCTGGACGACCTTGAACGGGCCCTCCCACATGGGCGAGAGCGAATGCAAGCCCTCTCTGGATTGGACCTACCTCCGGACGAGATCGCCGACTTCGAGGGTCCTGGAGCGGATGTTGCGGCAGTAGTAGCACCGCAAGGCCTGTTCGCACCTCGCGGCTCGGAGGGAGGCCCGGCAGCGTGCCTCCTCTCCGAGCATGAGCTCCGTCTCCCGCGCAGCCTCCTAATGCTCCTCGTCGAATGCCAAGACCCGCGGGGACTGATTCTTGATTTCATGGAGAAGGAGCGCCTCAGCTCCGTAGACGAGGAAGAACGGGGTCTCGCCGGTGGGTTTGGTTGTGGTGGTGCGGATGGACTGCAACACCGATGGGTGCTCGTCGACCCGACCCACGCCGCAAGCTCCGAGCTTCTTCTTGAAGCTCCTCACTTTGAGACCCGATAGGACCTCCGCGTTGACGCGCTCTGTCTGTCCATTGCTCCACGTATAGGCCACCGATGCATGGCATATCTGCGTACCGAGGTTAGCACAATAAATCTTGAAGAGCAGATTGGTGAACTGCGAACTGTTATCGGTGATGATGCGGTTCGGGACACCGAAGAGGCTCATAAGGCCCTTGATGAACTTGACGGATGACCTAGCAGGGATGGTGCGCACGGGCTCCACCTCCTCCCACTTGGTGAATTTGTCGACGGCCGCCCGCGGGGAAGGCCCTAGTATGTCTAGCCCCCATACCACAAAGGGCTAGGAAAGCGGGATAGTCTGGAGGCCCTGCGTGGGCTGGTGGATCTGCTTGGCATGGAACTGGTAGGCCTCGCAAGACATATCCAGCTCGGTGGCGTCGTCCGGTGTTGTAGGCCAGTAGAACCCTGACCTAAACGCTTTACTTGAGGCCGTGCGTGAAGAGGAGTGATGCCCGCAGTCCCCTCCATGGATGTCATCCAGTAGCTCGCACCCCTGCTCCTTGGAAATGCACCGCAACACGACATCATTCGGGCGCGTGTGGTACAAGGCGTTGTCTCGTATGCAGTAGGTCGATGCTTGCCGTGCGATGCGCTCCGCTTCTTCCTCCTTCTCCGGCAATGTACCGTGGAGGAGATACACCCTAAGTTCCGGCATCCAATCATCAGTCCAAGCCTCCAAGACCTGACCGCAGAACGGAGACCCCGAAGGTGGTGCCGGGTCATCAGGTGATGGTGTCGCGGAAGGCTTCAAGAGTCGTTCCTCAAAGACGCCTGGTTCTTGAGCCTCACGACGTGAAGCTCTTTTGGCGATGCCGTTCGCCTCCTTTTTTTGCCTCGTGGAATGTGCTGCAGCTCCAGGCCCTAAAAGCATTTCTCAATCTAACGTACCTCTTGCAGATATGCCTCCATATGTTCGTCCTTGGGTGTGTACTCTTTGTTGGAGAAGTTGACGAGGAGCTGAGAGTCGCCCATCACGGTGTGGCGCTGGACCCCCAAAGCCGCCGCTGATTTGAAGCAGGCGATGAGGCCCTCGTACTCAGCTATGTTGTTGGAGACCTTCTCCCCATGCTTGAAACAGAGTTGTACGGCATAGCGAAGCTTGTCTCCCATCTGGGAAGTGAGCAGGACACCAGCCCTTGCTCGTTTCCGTGTGAAGGCTCCGTCGAAGTGCATGGTCCATCTCTCAAGTGCCTCCACACCATTGGCAAGGGATTGGCTCCCTTCCAGCCTCTGGTCCGTTGTGTCCGTCCACTCCGCTACAAAGTGAGCCAGGGCCGCTCCCTTGATGACCCTCGTCGTGTTGAATTCGATGGTGAAGGCCTGAAGCTCGATGTTCCATTCGGCGACCCTTCCGGCTGCATTTGGGTTGTGCAGGATCTTCTCTAAGGGGTAGGCAGAGACGACCTTGATTGGGTTCCCTTGAAAGTAGTGACGCAGCTTGCACGAGGCAACAAGGAGAACTAGAAGGAGCTTCTTCTGCAATGGGTATCATGAGCGCGTGTCCCGCAGTACCGTGCTGATGAAGTACACAGGGTGCTCGACTAGGGTGTGTCTCCTGGTGGCGGCATGCTCCCCGGCAACTTCAGGGGGTTGGGATGTTTTGTCGTCCGGGGCCTCAGGAGGGCCGAGCTCCTTATGGCACTGACCTTTTCATGATCTTGAAGAAGGGCAAAGCCTGCTCACCAAGCTTGAAGATGAAACGACCTAAAGAGGTAACGCACCCCGCCAACTTTTGCATCTGCTTGAGGGTGGTGGGCGCGCTCATCTTCTTTATGGCACTGACCTTCACTAGGTTTGCCTCGATTCCCGGTGCTATACCAGGAAGCCGAGCAGCTTGCCCGATGGGACCCCGAAGATGCACTTCTCGGGGTTGAGTTTCAAGTTCACCTACCAAAGGCTGGCGAAGGACTCCTCCACGTCCTCCAGTAGGGTGCTTGCATGTCTTGACTTGACCATGATATCATCGACATAGGCCTGTGCGTTCCTCCCGAGCAGCGGTCCTTGGGCGATCTACATTAGCCGCTGGAAGGTTGCCCCAGTGTTTCGCAGCCCGAAGGGCATGCATTCGTAGCAGTACACCCTGCATGGGGAGAGGAAAGCTGTCTTCTCGAGGACCTCCTCCGCGATCTTTATCTGGTGGTAGCCCGAGAAGGTATCCAAGAAGCATAGGAGGTCACACTCCATGGTGGAGTCGACGATCTAATCGATGCGTGTTTGCGGGGAGGGGTCCCGAGGGCAGGCCTTCTTGAGATTGGTTAAGTCGATGCACATGCGCTCCTTCCCGCACTTCTTCGGGACAACCACCGGGTTGGACACCCATTCAGGGTAGCGCACCTCTCGAATGACTCATGCCTCTTTCAGCTTGCGCACCTCCTGAGCGATGAACGCCTGCTTTTCCGGGTCTTGACTCCTTGCCTTGTGCTTCACTTGGTGTGTATTTGGGCGCACCATGAGGTGGTGCTCGATGACGTCCCTCAGGACCCCCACCAGGTCGGAGGTGCTCCAGGCGAACACGTATTTGTTCGCCTTGAGGAAGTCTACAAACGCCTTCTCTTGGTCTCGGGGGAGGTTCGTGCCGATGGTGAAGGTGGCGGCCGAACTTCCTTCATCGACCAGAACTTGCTTCTTCTCCGCCCGGTCCTCGGAGAACAACTACTTCTTCTTCATAGGCGCAACGTCGTGGACGTCCCTCGGGTTCTCTACAGCATGCACCTTGCCCCTGAAGTTGGACCGTGCCACAGCCGCAACCTAGTGGGAGAGCTTGAGCACCCGAGAGCCATCCTTGCTGAACCCCATGATGGTGAGGACACCGCCGCTCCTGGGCATCTTGACGATGTTGTAGCCCAGGTGCGTCGCCGCCATGAACTATGTGAAGGCGGGGTAGCCAAGTATTGTGTTGTACGGTTGGTGGATGTGGGAGATGTCGAAGTCGATCTCCTCGGTGCGGAAGTTGGAGCTTGTCCGGAATGTGAAGGCGAGGCGAATTCGACCCACGGGGATGACGGATCCTGTGACCACCCTAGTGAAGTACTTTGAGGGTTCAAGCCTCTCTCGGGGTAACCATAGTGCACCAAAGGCCTCCACTGAGATGACGTTGAGGCCCACGTCGCCGTCGATGAGGGTCTTGGAGACGGCCACGCCGGATATGGTCGGCGTGCACATCATCGGAAGTGTCCCGGCGGCCGTCGTGGCCCTGTGGTGATCGTCACGGCCGAAGGTGATGTTGACCTCCGGCCCTGCTTGCCCAAACATCGTCCAATTTCGTGGACGAGTGGCCGTTCGAGGTTGCACTTTCCACGGATTCGCAGAGTCAAGATCTGGCTATTGCTGCCGCGTGGAGGCTCTGACACGTGCTCCCTACCTGGCGCGCCAAATGTCGGATTTCGGGCTCCGCAAAACACTAATGATTCGAACTCACGGGCGCGTGCGGAGACCGCGTCGAAGATACGGTTCCTCGGCTCGTTACTCGATGGGCAAGGCAAAAAACTCACTTGATGGCGAGGAAGACACAGGACACAACAGTTTTCCCAGGTTTGGGCCGCTGGGAATCGTAAAACCCTACTCCTGCTTTTGTGGATTGCCTCTCGTAGAGGTTGAGGTATGAACTTGTACAACGTTCTTCGGCCTCCTGAGGCTAGGTGGCCTCAGCGGTGCGATGTTGGGTGGGTGAAATGGTTCAGGGTTGGATCCCTCTCGACGAAGCAACCTATACCCTATTTATAGTGGCGGCCCCGGTCCTCTTCCCTTATCGTTTCGATGGGAAGGGATCCCACAGTGGCCAATTTTAAAGGGGGACAGGGGAACGTGCTCCCCTGCCTAAAGGTGGTCTTCGCATGCAAAGTGGTTGTTAGCGCTGCAGGGCTGACATCCGCCCTGCTGGCGGGCTGCTATGGCTTGGTTACACCAAAGTGTAAGCATTTGGAAGATGCCTTCGGGTCCCGCGTACGCTCTTGCCTCCTTTGCACCAACTGGAAAGCTGCATGGCCCTGTCATCAGTGATTCGCCTGTCCTTCCTCTACGTCATCCTTCACTCCGGAGCCTAGACCTTGCCTCGAATTGTCTGCCGCTCCGGAGGGGTCCTGAGGATGACCCATACAGGTCTTGATGCCGTTCCTCCTCGTGCGGCTTGGCACCTCACGAGGGCCTTTCCTTTAGTGACGTTGAGCCTGCTGATGCTTGGTTGATGAAGTAGGCCAGCCCTGGGCCGCAGAGAGGCAGGTCTAGGTACCCCCATTCCCAAAACGCCGACACTATCTATGTATGACTTGATCGTGATGGTCCTTTATTGTTTCAGACGTTATTTTTGGATGTAAGACTCTACTTATTTAGTATGTGTGTGTTCAGTGAGCATTGATCTCTGAGATCACTGTACACGTGCATTCGACAATCTTCACGCGTAAGTCGGGGTCCCCACAGAGATGGTATCACAGCCAGGTTGACTGTTGGAAGCCATAGGTAGCATGGAAGATAGCCGAGGTGAATGACACTCTCAGCCCTTACACTTGAGATTTTTTGCACCCTACTACCTTTTCATACCACCCACAAATTTCAAACCCTCTCCTAAAAACCTTGTAGATGGCCATCGTACCTGAGACGCTTCTGGAAACAGGTTTCCCCTACTCTTGGGAGAGAGCTAGGATAAGTGGCAAGTACGCCGCACGCTCGTTTTTCTCTACCATGAGCGCTGCGTCAATGCCAACACAAAGGAATATCACGTGGACGTGATTGTGAAGGCAAACAACTCCCCAGCTAGTTGGTTACTTGAAGGACCACATATGGAGACTCTCGTATTGACATTGGAGATAGCAGCATGATAGGCGCTCATGCATCTCCAAGATTTCCTCCCCGAGATGTCCAACGAGTCGGCTACTCGTCACCTGCCTTTTTTTAAGGAAGGACTTGACGAGAGTTGCACACTCAACCCACCCAGAGGAACGAACGCCACTCAGGTTTCAACCTACTTCAGCCTCTGTGTCGACACTCTAGCTCAACTTCTGATCAAGGAGTCTGTGACGCTCCGCCAAGAACTTCATCAAGTCAAGGACCTACTCCGCCTAGAGAAGATGAAGACACACAATATTAAAAAAGAAGGAGCACCCGGAGGCCAATCTGGCATCGCCTTTTGAGGATGAATACCACCACTTAAGGCCACTCTTATACAGAGTGGTCGCCTGACCGCCGAGAAATACACTGAACTCCTCATCTCTTCACCGACGAAATGTCTTCGTGATGGACCTCTTGATTCCCCCATGTGACGCCCTCGATTTAATCATACGCTAATCATACACGCAAATGCGTACGATCAAACCCAAGGACTCACGGGAAGATATCACAACACAACTCTAGACACAAATAAAACAATATCAGCTTCATATTACAAGCCAGGGGCCTCGAGGGCTAGAATATGGAAGCTCGATAAACACACGAGTCAGCAGAAGCAACAATATCTGAGTACAGACATAAAACATGGGGTGCCTTAGAGAAGGCTAGCACAAAAGATACAACGATCGAACAAGGCGAGGCCTCCTACTTGGGAACCTCCTAACTACTCCTATCTTCAGCGGCCTCCACGAAATGACACCATCAGGATGACAGCCATCGGCAGGAAACTCCACTCCTGGGCTCCATCATCTGGTCGCAGCAACGGATCAAGTGAACAAGGGGGGAGCAAAGCAACGGTGACTACTCATCCAAAGTACTCGCAAGTCTTACATAAGAACTATGCTAAATATGCACCAGTATCAAAGAAGGAGTTTTATATGTGGACTGACTACAGCAATGCGAGAATAGAGAGAGAAGGCCTAGTACTGTCGAAGACTAGCATCTTGAGGGTCTTGCAGCAATAGACGAGAATAGAACAGGGGTAAAACATTAATAGTCATATTGTTGCAGCAATATTAAAGTGAGGTCACGCCTAGAGATCCTCCCTCGACTCCCTGCGAGGAAGCAATCCCGAGGCAAACTAATTCCAGTTAAGTAACAATTGTAGTTGTATAATATCAGGGCACAACTCCAAGTCGTCCTGTAACCGTGGACACGGCTATCCGAATAGTTAATTTTCATCCCTACAGGGGTGCACCACATGTCCCGTCACGCTCGATACCACCCGGCCTCGGAATATCGAAACATCGCAGCCCCACCTAAGACTAATCAGAGAGGTCAGCCCGCCGGTCTAAATCCTAAGCGCAAAGGGTTCATGGGCCCAGTTCCCCTCCGCGCTCCTGCCCGATGGGAGGGCGGCCGACGTCAGTCCTAGCATCCCTTAATCACAAGCGCAATGCATCTCGGGACCACTCGGGCGCGTGCCACTACGATTGCTGACATATGAAAAGCTTCGGCTGATACCGCAACGCCGAGTACCCATTATTCTTCCCGCGTAGCCGGTTAGTGCGAAAAGGTCTCCAACCAACCCAGATCAAATACCCAAATCCAATAACATTTTAATTAGGCCAACAACACAGTCTCACGGGAATCCACCCGTCTTACAACTAATCACCAAAGATCCCAGTAACATGGTCGAGTAACTATGTGGTTGTAACATCGGTGGGAATCCTAGGTATCACCCTCGTTGGATTCCGAACGATGTGTCCATCAAGGTGGGCTTAGAGGAATCACCCTCGGGGGTCCCACACTTGAGGGGTTGTACGATAGAGGCATCGTCTGGAATGGTGAAAGAGGAATCACCCTCGATAACCACTACTGACTAGCTATACTACAGAGATATCATCAGGAGTACTTAGCAAGGTGTCACCCTCGGTACCCGATAGTATCTCTGTAGCGTCGTACAACTAAGGGGGTGTATGTGCTATGTCGGGTCTGGCTCATCGATCAGGGATCGAGATTTGAAAACAAGCGGGGCAACTGAACTACGGGGTCAGAGGGGATGACTGCTCCACCTATACTAAGCATATTAAAGGTACATGACGGAAAGTAGCAGTTCATCGAAAGTAGGCTATGCATCAGATATAGGAGCTAACTACAACAGTAGCAAAATACTAATGCAAGCAGTAGGAAGAATGACATAGGCGATATAGGAATGATCAAGGGGGGGGGGTTGCTTGCCTTGCGGCTCTGCGGCAAAGGACTGATCGGCAGGGTCGTAGATGTACCCGGCAGCAGGGTCAGTCTCGGGGTCTACCGGTAATAAGAGGGTGAAGAAACAATAAATAATAGCAACGGTGCAACACAAAGCATGACATGGCAAGATGCAGGCTAGACATGAGCTAACGCAGCAACATCCGTCATAGACGGGTCGGAAGAATATCTGACGACATTTTCCGGGGCTCGGGCTACTACCGGTGAGACTAGAAACGATGGAAATGTTCCACGTTTGCTATGCTAGGGACGCGTGACAGACAAATGGACCGTGTATTCGGGTTCGTCTCGTTCTGCTGATCAACTTCCATGTTGAAAATATTTTGATCTGACTTACAGATTATTTTATATTAATTTTTAAAGTTTTATTCAATAATTAGGAATTAAAAACAGATTTAATTAATTTAATTAAATGCTAATATGACATCAGCATGATGTCACGCTGACATCAGCAATTGACTGGTCAACTGACCAGTGGGTCCCATGCATCATAGACACAAGTTTTAAAATAGGTTTAATATTAATTAATCAAATTAATTTAATGAGGGACCGACGTGGCATTCTTTATTAGGATAATTGATTATTCTAATTAACATATTATCTTATATACCTATTTAAATAATTCATTAACTAATTAATTAATTATTATATCTAATTATTTATTTATTTAAGAAAAACATATATCTTTATTATTATTATGTTCTTAAGAACGGGTGTGGAGCCTCCCTCGCAGTGGGAGTGGGGGGTTTGGCCCCACATGGCAATGGCCTAATGGCCACACACACACACAACTCTTGTACACACATTTTATACACACACATATACCATATACATACATAATACATTTTCTTACATACATGCATTCATACATAATAATACATACATACGTACAGGCTTTATACATATATCATTTTTTTGTTGCCTCTCTAACTCTTTCTCTAACCTCTGTGCTAACACACAACCTCTCACCGAACTTTCTCATCTCAACAGAAAGAGGGAGGAGACAACCTCCACCTCCACCTATACGAACCTAACGGCGCCGGAACGCGGCGGTGTTCGCCGGAACGTATCCGGAGCGGAAAAAGGAAGGGAAGGGTGTTCTCACCGAGCCCTGTGGATGTGCAAAAACGGGCTGGAGGGGGCTTGATGGAGATCGGCGTCAGCGTAGGGGAAGCTCTGGGACGGGGCGGATCCGGCGTGATGGAGCGGTTCCGGTGAGCTTGTTGACGAGGAGGCCGGTCGTGTGACGAGGAGGGGCCGGCCGGTGGCGCCGGTTGTGGAGGGCCGGCCGGTGCGGAGGTCGTCGTGGCGCCGCCGAGGAGGTGCTCTGGCGACGGGGAGTGACGCCACCGGGGAGGCGCTTGCCGAGGAGGAGGGGCGAGGTGCAGGGGTGGCGCCGAAGTGGGGAGGCAGGGGGCCTCGGTCCCTGGGAGGACGAGGGGACCGAGAGAGGAGCGTAGGTGGGGGGAGGCTCGGTGGGTAAGGAGCCCATGGGGAGGGAGAAGGAGCCCGCGGGGAGGGAGGGAGACCTGGGACCGGCGATGTGGGGAGAGCCAGCGGGATGGGGAGGTCTCGGGCTCGGTAGGGGAGGTGGGATCGAGGGGAGAGTGAGGGTGCGGGGCGAGCGGGATCTGCTCCGTCTCCTAGGGAGACCGACAAGGGGGGGTCCTCGTGTGGGGGTGTTCGTGTAATGCCCCAAGTGTAGGACTTTCCTTTTTTTGTAACCTTCCATGTGGGGCCACCTTGTCAGAGATTGTGATGATATCATTTTGTGCCATGATTTCATGTGTGTTCCTTAGTACTTACTTCCCTTGCATGCATGCATAACATATCATTCCTTGCCATACCTTATGATTGCATGTCATGATAATGTTGCATATGTTCTTACTAGGAGTAGTGTTGTGGTGTTGTGAGTGCATGTGATCTTGCTAGGGTTATGTGGTGGTATTGCACTATCTTGTGATGCATGTGATAATGGTGTGTGTAATGTAGGAGTGAGTGCTAGTCATTTTAAGCTCTTGCTATTTAAACTCCTTTTCCCTCCTATTTTTTCCATGTCAAAATTCCTTCTTCCCAAAAATGATTCTAAAATGTCTGGTGGTTAGATAAAAATGTGTTTATGAGGAGGTGCAATTTTTCTGGCTTGTTCTTTGATTTTTACAGGTGCAAATAAACTCAAAACAGTAAGTTAATTACTGTTTTGCATTTATTTCAAACAGCTCCAAATATTGCTTTCCTATTTTTCCCTATTGGGCCATAATTCCTTATGTCCAGCAGGTATTTCCTTTTGAATTTTGCCACAGTAACTTATATTGTGGGTTTTTTGCTGTGTGTGTTTAAATCTAAATAGGAATTTCCTCCCCAGCTTTATTTCTTTGTCCCTGGACAGCATGGGCCTCCTTCTCCTTCTGGCCCAGCTGCTCCCCCTCCAGAGAGAGACCACTCGAGAGCCCCTCCTTTCCTTTCTTTCTCTGACGGCGTTTCTTCTCCTTCCCCCCGCTTTCTCTTTCCGTCAGCACGTGAGAGAGAGGGAGAGCTGACGGTGCCGTGAGCACGGACGTCGAGGGCCCTATATATCTGGGCGTCCGAGCCTCCCCTCGAATAGGGTTTCCTCCTGCTGCCGCCATCTCCTTCCTCCCCCTCCATCTCTTCCTTTCCTCCCCAGGTAAGCTTCCTGTAGGTTACAAAGAGTGCAGAGAAGGGAGAGTCGCCGGCGTCTACCCGCGTGCGTTGTTGGGCGGCACGACCGCCATGTCCGGGGGCTCGGGGCGGCTCCCCGCGTCCCATTCCCGGTGCTAGGAGCCCCGGGGAGCGACCCTCCCGTCGAGCTCGTCCTCGTCAATGGGGCGAACCGGGCGAACTCCTTCCCTACTTCGGTCTACGGCGGAGGAACTTCTTCGGCGTCTCCTTCCCCGGTCTGGCTTCCTCTCCGTCAATTCGGCGCCCCCTCTTCTCCCCAAGTTGAGGCCGTGCTTCCCCCCTTCCTTCCTCCTCCGCGGATCGGCTCGGATCCGTCGTGGTGCGTGCTTCTCAGTTCCTAGCAGCAGCATAGGAGGATGCAGTAGTAACGGTTTGTTCTGCGTAGTGTAGAGTTCATGGGGGTGCTGCGCAGAGGAGGGCTTCCTCCCCCCTCGCGACAGCAGCAGCGGGGACCTCCTCGTCGCCGGTAGCTGTGGCTTCCTGTCACCTCGTTCTCGGTAGAAGCAGTGCAGTAGCGTAGGTTCGTGCGGGTCCTCCGTCTGTCTAGGGCGCCATGCGGGCGTGCACTAGCAGCAGCGGGGATCCCTCCTCGCGTAGTTGGGTGTCTAGCAGGTGCGGGCTCTTCCCCTCGTCGGTTCTCGGCGTTGTGTGCAAGCGTTCATCGCCCGCAGCGCAGCGTAGCAACGTCTGCTAGGATATCCCATCAGGTTCTCTGTCGCTGTCGTTCCCAGTAGACAGACAGAGGACGATTTCTGTTAGCTTTACCTGTATGAGATTCCCCCTCTGTCAAATATCTCTTCGTAGCCCAGTGGTCGATCTCATGCGTGCCTGATGAGAGGTTCTGGGTTCGATCCCCCTCGGCCTAATTTTGGGTTTTGTTGATTCGGTGCACGGTGGCCAGTGAAGCATGTTCTTTTGCTTCCTTCCTCTTTCCTGTCGACAGTAGTGGAGGTGGTGCAGTGGCTAGATGGTGTCTTGTGTACCAGGAGGTATTGGGTTCGATCCCCAGGACCCCTGATTTTTTCTTTTGCTATTTCTTTTGCTGCCTTTTATTTGTTCTTCCTCTTCCTTGTGCTTGGGCAGCAAGGTGGTTTTTGAATCATTCTTCCCTGCTAGTGTAGTTAGTAGCAGATCCCTTTGTGTGTGAGTTGCACACTTGCAAGTTATCAGATGTTGTATTGCTAGCTTTGTGAACCTTGTGGATTGCATCTAGTGGTGTGGGGTACACTTGGTAGGAATTGTGCATGATGATGCGTTTTTCTTGTGTGTGTTGTTCTTAAGGGGTGATCGAAGCACTAGCTATTCATGTTGGGTCACATCTTTTGAGCTTAAGTGGGACAAAGTTGATCTTGTAGTTTTAATTGTTTGCATTGATTTAGTGGGGTGTGGGTGCCTCCCCCTCACCACATGGTGTGATGTGAAGTGATGCACTAGTTGGCCAACTATGATAGCATGTGAAGGTGGAGCTTACTAGTTAAGCTAGAGTAGAATGTTGTGGGGGTTGCTCCTTGAGTAATACATGATTCATAGGAAGATCCTAGTAATGCATGTGAGAGTGTGTACCATCACATGCCCATATGTGGGGGGTCCATACTCTCTTGATAGCCTAGGGTCCCATTGTGGCGTGCTTGATCTAATAATATTGGGATATGGGTGTGGGTGTTGTTGATGTGCATCACACAAACATGGGGTTCAAACCCCCATGTCACTTTGTCATTGTGCACATGAAACTCTCCTATGTAATTGTCATCTTAGAAGAATACCTTGTGGAATTGCATTTGCACTTTGTTGAAAGTTTGGGCTTTGTTTCCATGGTATAGATGGAGCCCAAGGGCATGGATTTTGTGTGTTAGTAGTAGGGGTTTGTGCTCAACACCATAGTGGTGTCAATCACCTCCTGGTGACATGTGTGTGCAAACTATGCCTAGCCAAAGTGGGCATGTGGCTGGAAAATTCCAGATTTTTCAACTCTGAAAATTTCACTAAGTCTGGAATGCTGGTAACATTTTCTTCCCCTGTAGATGATGATGTGCTGGTCATTCTGTTGAGAACTGGACTTAGTTTAGTGCTAGTGTTTTGAACCTGATATGTTTATGAAGCTTCCTGTCAATTTTCAAGTCATTTGAAGTCCAGTAGATTGTGTTTTGATTGCTGTTAAAACGCTTCAGAACAGAAACTCAGGTGCAGGAATTTTCACAAAGTCCCTGAGAACTGATGGTTTTGGGAAAGTTTGTGGCCTTGTATCTTCTAGAGTTTAATTCCTTTTGCTGTGATTCTTTCTGGATCTTGTATTGTTCTTGGTTGGCAACAGCCACATATATTATTTGTCATATTTTAAGACATGTAGCTATGTTGCATGTTGCTCACAAACAGCTAAGATGCAGAAACTGGCAGATTATGTAGTTTTGCCATTTTGTTCAAAGTTTGTGATTAATTGTTGTTGGGGTGTTCTACCTTGCTCAATTTCATTCATGTTGGGTTAATATATGTCTTGGCAACCTAGGAACACCAGATTTGTGCCAATTGTGTGTGTGGTGATGAATCTTTTACGTAGGGCTTCATATCGTGTTTCGTTGATTCCCATTGATCTGTAGCTCCGTTTGCAAAGTTCTTTACATGGTTTTGCACCATTTTTACGAGATGCATCTGTTCATATCATTCCCATGCATGTACAAATAGGTTAGTGCAAAGTTCTGTCCAGAAACTTGTTGTAGTCTATTTTGCTTGTGCTAGTGATAGAAATAGTGTTGCATGCTCAACTTCCATCTCATGCATCATGTGATTGTTGCATTTTGTGGTGCTGATGTTCATTGGCTGTTATTATTGTGTTGGCTAGCACCGGGAGTGGAGAACGAATACGTGGAGTCACGAGAGTACGTGCAGGACGATCCAGAACCATTCCAAGCTGAGGATATCACAGGCAAGATGACATGACCTTGATTCCATATCTAGACTTTTTATGTTAGTTTCGATTCCACGTCATATTGCTCGCTGCCTACCACTGAAAATATATTGCCTCTTCATATGCCATGAGCCTAACACCTTACTCTTTCCTAGCATACTTGCATGGCTAGGTAGGCTTGCTCAGCTACTAATGTTAGCGTTGTTAGTTGCAGGTGTTTTAAACTCATGTGATGACATGAGCTTGATATCATTATATTAATTTCTGTTATTTAATTAATGTATCTATATACTTGGTAAATGACGGGAGGCCAAACCTTTTGCTGGGTGTCTTGTTCCGTTATTCCCGCCTTACTTACCGGTTACCCGTGTTTGATTCCATAATGATCGCCCCTAACACGTTCGGGGTTCTTATGGGGACCCCCTTGATAAATCGCGTAGCGTTAAGGCTAGTCCGGCAGGACCCAACATTGGTTTTAATTTGCGAATCACTTAATAATAAATTGCATAGGAAATAGCTATCCCGAGGATCCTAATCAACAACCCGGGCCAGTGCTCCTCATGAGTGTTGGTCCAACCACCTAGCAGTCGGCAAGACCACCCCGGGGAAACTTGAGGTTTGGTCCTTGTCCACTTTGCATAGACGGTGTTGTCCTGAGACTGAGATACGTGGCTCTTATCGGGTCGTCGACACACCGGGAGGTCCTGCTAGCCTTGCCTTACCTAAGCGATATATCTTGCGTATAGGAATCCCAGTGAAGCTTTGGTTTTCCCCAGAGATGAGGTTTTCCTCTAAGGAATCCGACGAGATCACGAGATTCGTGATAGAGGATGCCTTTGCGGCCTGTGTTCGTTTGTGATGGACTAGTTGGAGCACCCTTGCAGGGTTTAATCTTTCGGAAAGCCGTGCCCGCGGTTATGTGGCAACTTGGAATATTTTGTTAACATCCAGTATTAGAGAACTTAAACATAAACTAATAAAATATGCCAACGGTGTGAGTAACCGTGACTGTCCCTTCGAAGATCTCTCTTCGACTGGGAACACGGTGGGGTTATGATTTCCGTAGGTAGGTGTTCAGGATCACTTCCTGATCAAGTATTCCCGATCGTTAGCGTAGACCACTTTCACTTCCTTCTCGCGTAAGTTAGCCACTTATTCAATCATAGGATGCAGCAGCCTGAAACACTTCACCCCTTCCTTACCCAAATAACGTGACTAGATTTGGCACCAAGGTCTTAGATTGCTGAGTCCCCGTGGCTCACGGATTCCTCCGAAACTTCCAGCAGGTACAGGTACCCCAGAGTCAGACGATCCCGACGGCACCCAGCTGGCGTGGCAGTACGACGAGGAGACATATCACCTTTACGTGAACTATCCAGAGGATTGAGCCGTGGTCGTGATTGTGGGCCTGCAGTGGGTAGCATAGCATTTTCCTTGTTTTGTAGTCCGTACCGGAATTACCTTGTTTGTATCTGCGTTGTACTCTGTATTTTTAATAAGAAGACAGTTGAATCCCAGATTGTCTACTGTAATTATCATTATGTGGTATGTTTACTTTCTTGCGAAACACTTAGATGCGCTTCTTTCCTATTCGGGGGCCTCGACCCCCAATTGGAAAGGACCGCATCTTGGTCGTTACAAGTTGGTAATCAGAGCCTTACGACCATAGGAGCCTTTGTGCGATCGTATTTGGCCGAGTCGAGTCTAGTAATGTTTTGAGTCTTAGTTATATCGGAGAGTAGGTTTCATTTTTCTCCTCTTCTTTGCTCTGGTGAGGCTTCCGTCTTAGGAAGTCTTTAACTCTACTCCTTTTCTCGCTCAAAATTTTTTTTAGGATCACGCGGGTGTTTGCGAAATCTATATGATTTCGATGTGATGGAATCATGTCCTGGTGCCTCCTATCTGCTCTAAGTATCAGGGGAGTTGAGCTCCAGGGATTATCGCGCACATCGCCATCATTCAGATTTCCGAGTACCTAAGAACGGAGGGTGTTCGTTATTGCTTCAATACGGGTAGTGGTGAGATAACCCCGACGTCCCTAGTACTGGTGTAGATTGTTCGGGGGTACTACCACACTTTGTATCGTTGTGATCACGAGGATCTGTTGTAGACGAAGGTCCAAGATGCTGGTTGTGTGTTGAAGGATGTGATACAGGTGACGGGTTAGTTTAGGAGTTGTGCGAAATACTCCTTGTATCCGGGTGCCTGATTGCATGACCAGTTATTTCGGGAATTCATAGGTGGGATATCTGGTAGTATCTTATAGGACTATCTTCCTACAGACGCTTGATTGAGGTTTGGGAAATCTTGATCATATGTTTGTTCCGAGCAGTTCTAGCTCACACTTGTTTGCTGTGGCCCTTATCGGAATTTTGTCGTCTGTTACCTTGAGAATGCACTCTTGCTATGTTGTTCGAGTGCAATGCTAAATTCTATTCAGATATTCTATCTTCTGATTCAGCTTATCTTCAAATATTCTGTGGACTAATATGATGTCCGTCTTCAGGATGGCTCCACCAACTCGTCAGACCCCAGCGCGTGAGGATATGCCGCCTCCACCTCCTCCTCCGCCACCGCCGCCGCCTCCTCCTGCAGAGGCCTGGCAGGCGACGATGGCAGCTACCAATGCAAATACTCAGATGCTGCTGCAGTTGATCCAGGAGAGAGCCAATCATCAGCAGGGCAATTTCCAGCAGGGTGGCAATCACTTCGCCAGTCTGAGTCAGTTCCTGTCAAACCAGCCTAGGACGTTTACTTCTTGCGACCGGCCGTTTGATGCGGAAGATTGGATCCGTCATATGAACAAGCATTTCGAGTGTAGCAATGTGCGTCCAGAGGATTATGTCAAGTTTGCAACATTCCAGTTGAAGGGGCAGGCTTCTATTTGGTGGCAGCAGCTTAAGGACTCCAGAGGTGGCAGGGTGATGTCTTGGGACGAGTTTTGTCGTGACTTCAGGTCCCACTACATTCCTTCCAGTTTTGTTGAGGAGATGCGTGAGAAGTTCAGGCGCTTGAAGCAGGGCAGCAATTCTGTGTACAAGTACAATGTTGAGTTCCACGAGCTGGCCCGTTACGCGTTGCAGGATGTTCCGGATCAGAAGAGCAAGATATACCAATTCAGGGGTGGCTTGAAGGAGGATTTGCAATTAGCACTCGCTTTGCACGATCCTGAGGAGTTTGACAAATTCTATAACTTAGCTCTCAGGGCAGAGGCAGCCTTGCTCAGGGTGGACAACTCCAAGAAACGTTTCAGAGATTCCAGCTCTTCCTCGACGCAGGTGGTTCAGAAGCAACAGAGGTTTTGGGTTTATCCTCCTCCTCCTCGGCACTCTCAGCAACCGAAGCACTCAGGTGGACGTGGTTCTTCCCGCCCACCCAACCCTGGATTCCAGCAGAGATATCAGCATCAGAAGCAAGGGCCTCCTCAGATTCAGTTCCGGCAGCCAGGAGATGTCACTTGTCACAAATGTGGGCAGAAGGGTCACTATGCCAACAAATGCACTTCTCAGCTCCTTCTGCCGCCTCCTCCTCCAGGCAAACCTCCTAGCAACGCTCTTGTGAAGTTCAACCCCAGATCAGCTTGAGTCAACATGGTGAATGCAGCTGAGGCAGAAAATTCTTCGGATGTGATCATGGGTAATCTCTTAGTCAATGATTTTCCTGCTAAAGTCCTGTTTGATACTGGCGCATCGCATTCGTTTATCTCAAGGCCATTCTCATTTAAGCATGGGTTCCCTACTCGTGATTTGATTAAGCGTCTTTCAATTGTGTCTCCGGGTAAGATCATGAATTCTCACATGATGGTTCCGAACGTTTCTATCAAGATGGACAATTATGCTTTTCTAGCGTCTCCTATTGTCTTGGGCAAGTCCGACATTGATTTGATCCTTGGTATGGACTGGTTGGCCATGAACAAAGCATCAATTGATTGTGCAGCTAAAGAAGTGAAGCTGACCCACTCTTCCGAGGATGTGATTATATTCGCGGCGCGCGATGACACAATCCGCTTGTTCTCCTTGAATGAAAAGGGTGAGATCAATCCCATTGAGCAAGTTCCAGTAGTCTGCGAATATCAGGATGTGTTTCCTGAAGAGCTGCCAGGGATGCCTCCGCACCGTGAAGTGAGTTCGTCATTGAGCTTGAGCCAGGCATAGAGCCAGTGTGCAAGCGTCCGTACAAGCTGGGTCTAGAAGAGTTGAAGGAACTCAAGAGGCAACTCGATGAGCAGGAGCGTTTGGGTTTGATCAGACCAAGCTCGTCTTCGTGGGGATGTGGTGTTCTGTTTTTCAAAAAGAAGGATGGTACGGAACGGCTGTGTGTCGATTACCGCCCATTGAACAAGAAGACAATCAAGAACAAATACCCACTTCCGAACATAAATGAGTTGTTCGAGCAGCTGAAAGGTGCTAAAGTATTCTCCAAGCTTGATCTCAGAATGGGCTATCATCAGATTCGCATTCGCGAGGAAGACATTCCGAAGACGGCATTTAGGACCAGTTTTGGCTCATATGAGTATACGGTCATGTCTTTCGGTCTGGATAATGCTCCTCCGACTTTTTGCCGATTGATGAACTATATTTTATCGCCATTCAAGAATGAGTTTGTCTTGCTCTATCTCGATGACATTCTGGTCTTTTCTGAGGATGAGGAAGAACATGAGAAACATCTCAGGTTGGTGCTTGATAAACTGAGAGAATACAAGCTGTATGCCAAGTTTTCCAAGTGCGAGTTCTGGCTGAAAGAAGTCGTGTATCATGGGCATATTATCTCTGCCGAGGGCATTAAGGTTGACCCGTCCAAGGTTCAGGCCATTGTTGAATGGGAACCTTCGCAAAATGTGAAGCAGCTTCGAAGCTTTCTTGGTCTTGCCGGATATTGCAGAAGATTCGTTGAGAACTTCTCCAAAATCGCCAAGCCGCTCTCTAGTCTTCTTCAGAAGGGTGTCAAGTATGTGTGGTCTCCAGAGTGTCAACTGGCTTTTGATACACTCAAAGAGAAGCTTACCTCCACTCCGGTATTGGCTCCTCCGGATGATTCCAAGCCGTACCAGGTCTTTTGTGATGCTTCTCTCCAGGGTTTTGGTGCAGTCTTGATGCAAGATAGGCAGGTGGTTGCTTATACCTCCAGGCAGCTGAAGCCTGCGGAGAAGAACTATCATGTGCACGATCTCGAGCTAGCAGCTGTTGTGCACGCCTTGATGACTTGGAGACATCTCTTGTTGGAACGTAAGGTTGAAGTTTTCACCGACCACAAGAGCCTCAAGTATATCTTCACTCAGCCTAACTTGAATCTTCGGCAAACACGTTGGGTGGAAATGCTCCAGGATTTTAATCCGAGTGTTGAGTACACGCCAGGCAAGGCAAATGTTGTGGCAGATGCATTGAGCAGGAAAGCATATTGCAACAGTCTGATTCTACAACCTCTCCAGCCGGGTCTTTCTGAGTCTTTCAGGAAGCTCAATCTTCAGCTGGTTCCTCAGGGTTTTCTTGCGAACCTTCAGATCTCTCCTACCTTGGAAGATCAGGTCAGAGCAGCGGAGCTACTTGATACTATGGTGAAGAAGGTCAAGATTGGTGTGGGAAAGAGCCTTCCCAAGTATAAGTGTTTCACTGTGGATGCCAGGGACACTTTGTTTTTCGAGGACCGCCTTGTCGTCCCGAAAGGTGATCTCAGGAAGGTGATCATGGAAGAAGCTCATAATTCTCTGCTTTCTATTCATCCGGGAAGTTCTAAGATGTACCATGACTTGAAGCAGTCGTTCTGGTGGACCCATATGAAGTGTGAAATTGCTCAATTCGTTAATGAGTGTGATGTATGTCGAAGGGTGAAAGCAGAACATCAAAGACCAGCGGGCCTCTTGCAGCCTTTGCCGATTCCCGAGTGGAAGTTCGATCACATTGAGATGGACTTCGTCACAGGGTTTCCGAAGTCCAAGAAGGGCAATGACGCTATCTTCGTCGTCATCGACAAATTGAGTAAAGTGGCGCATTTCCTTCTAGTCAAGGAGTCCATTTCAGCAGCTCAGTTGGCAGAGTTGTACACCTCGAGGATTGTCTCGTTGCACGGTGTACCTATGATGATCTCATCAGATCGCGGGAGTATCTTCACTTCCATGTTCTGGGACTCTTTTCAGTCTGCTATGGGCACGAAGATCCGCTTCAGCACAGCGTTCCATCCTCAGACTAGTGGTCAAGTGGAGAGAGTGAATCAAGTTCTTGAGGACATGCTGAGAGCCTGTGTTATCTCCTTTGGCATGAAGTTTGAGGATTGTCTGCCTTTCGCGGAGTTCTCGTATAACAACAGTTATCAAGCTAGCTCTGGCAAGGCTCCGTTTGAAATTCTCTATGGCAGGAAGTGCCGTACTCCGCTCAACTGGTCCCAGACAGGCGAGCGTCAGATCCTTGGCAATGATATGATAGAAGAAGCTGAGGAGATGTGTCGGATCATTCGCGACAACCTCAGAGCAGCTCAGTCCCGTCAGAAGAGCTATTACGATAGCAAGCACCGTGACATGTCGTATGAGCTTGATGATTTTGTCTATCTCAAGGTGTCGCCTATGAAGGGTATGCAGCGTTTTGGCATCAAAGGCAAGCTTGCGCCTCGTTTTGTTGGTCCGTTCAGAGTGGTTGGCAAGAGGGGCGACCTTGCGTACCAGCTCGAGCTTCCATCAACCTTTGCAAATGTCCATGATGTGTTCCATGTTTCTCAGCTTCGGAGGTGTTTCAAGAACCCCGAGCGCACTGTGCATCTTGAGGATATCGATCTCCAGCCTGACCTCTCTTATCGCGAGCATCCAGTTGCGGTTCTCGAGGCGACTGAGCGCAAGACCCGTAACAAGTCTGTCAAGTTTCTCAAAGTGCAGTGGTCACACCATTCCGATAAAGAGGCTACGTGGGAACGCGAGGATCACCTCCGTTCCGAATTTCCCGATTTCTTTCAGTCTTAGATCTCGAGGTCGAGATCTTCTTTGTAGTGTGGGAGAATTTGTAATGCCCCAAGTGTAGGACTTTCCTTTTTTTGTAACCTTCCATGTGGGGCCACCTTGTCAGAGATTGTGATGATATCATTTTGTGCCATGATTTCATGTGTGTTCCTTAGTACTTACTTCCCTTGCATGCATGCATAACATATCATTCCTTGCCATACCTTATGATTGCATGTCATGATCATGTTGCATATGTTCTTACTAGGAGTAGTGTTGTGGTGTTGTGAGTGCATGTGATCTTGCTAGGGTTATGTGGTGGTATTGCACTATCTTGTGATGCATGTGATAATGGTGTGTGTAATGTAGGAGTGAGTGCTAGTCATTTTAAGCTCTTTCTATTTAAACTCCTTTTCCCTCCTATTTTTTCCATGTCAAAATTCCTTCTTCCCAAAAATGATTCTAAAATGTCTGGTGGTTAGATAAAAATGTGTTTATGAGGAGGTGCAATTTTTCTGGCTTGTTCTTTGATTTTTAGAGGTGCAAATAAACTCAAAACAGTAAGTTAATTACTATTTTGCATTTATTTCAAACAGCTCCAAATATTTCTTTCCTATTTTTCCCTATTGGGCCATAATTCCTTATGTCCAGCAGGTATTTCCTTTTGAATTTTGCCACAGTAACTTATATTGTGGGTTTTTTGCTGTGTGTGTTTAAAGCAAAATAGGAATTTCCTCCCCAGCTTTATTTCTTTGTCCCTGGACAGCATGGGCCTCCTTCTCCTTCTGGCCCAGCTGCTACCCCTCTAGAGAGAGCCCACGCGAGAGCCCCTCCTTTCCTTTCTTTCTCTGACGGCGTTTCTTCTCCTTCCCCCCGCTTTCTCTTTCCGTCAGCAGGTGAGAGAGAGGGAGAGCTAACGGTGCCGTGAGCACGGACGTCGAGGGCCCCATATATCTGGGCGTTCGAGCCTCCCCTCGAATAGGGTTTCCTCCTGCCGCCGCCATCTCCTTCCTCCCCCTCCATCTCTTCCTTTCCTCCCCAGGTAAGCTTCCTGTAGGTTACAGAGAGTGCAGAGAAGGGAGAGTCGCCGGCGTCTACCCGCGTGCGTCGTCGGGCGGCACGACCGCCATGTCCGGAGGCTCGGGGCGGCGCCCCGCGTCCCATTCTCGGTGCTAGGAGCCACGGGGAGCGACCCTCCCGTCGAGCTCGTCCTCGTCAACGGGGCGAACCGGGCGAACTCCTTCCCTGCTTCGGTCTACGGCGGAGGAACTTCTTTGGCGTCTCCTTCCCCGGTCCGGCTTCCTCTCTGTCAGTTCGGCGCCCCCTCTTCTCCCCAAGGTGAGGCGGCGCTTCCCGCCTTCCTTCCTCCTCCGCGGATCGGCTCGGATCCGTCGTGGTGCGTGCTTCTCTGTTCCTAGCAGCGGCATAGGAGGATGCAGTAGTAACGATTTGTTCTACGTAGTGTAGAGTTCATGGGGGTGTTGCGCAGAGGAGGGCTTCCTCCCCCCTCGTGACAGCAGCAGCGGGGACCTCCTCGTCGCCGGTAGCTGTGGCTTCCTGTCACCTCGTTCTCGGTAGAAGCAGTGCAGTAGCGTAGGTTCGTGCGGGTCCTCCGTCTGTATAGGGCGCCTTGCGGGCGTGCACTAGCAGCAGCGGGGATCCCTCCTCACGTAGTTGGGTGTCTAGCAGGTGCGGGCTCTTCCCCTCGTTGGTTCTCGGCGTCGTGTGCAAGCGTTCATCGCCGGCAGCGCAGCGTAGCAACGTCGGCTAGGATATCCCGTCAGGTTCTGTGTCGCTGTCGTTCCCAGTAGACAGACAGAGGATGATTTATGTTAGCTTTACCTGTATGAGATTCCCCCTGTGTCAGATATCTCTTCGTAGACCAGTGGTCGATCTCATGCGTGCGTGATGAGAGGTTCTTTGTTCAATCCCCCCTCGGCCTAATTTTGGGTTTTGTTGATTCGGTGCACGGTGGCCAGTGAAGCATGTTCTTTTGCTTCCTTCCTCTTTCCTGTCGACAGTAGTGGAGGTGGTGCAGTGGCTAGATGGTGTCTTGTGTACCAGGAGGTATTGGGTTCGATCCCCAGGACCCCAGATTTTTGCTTTTGCTATTTCTTTTGCTGCCTTTTATTTGTTCTTCCTCTTCCTTGTGCTTGGGCAGCAAGGTGGTCTTTGAATCATTCTTCCCTGCTAGTGTAGTTAGTAGCAGATCCCTTTGTGTGTGAGTTGCACACTTGAAAGTTATTAGATGTTGTATTTGTTGGGGAACGTCGCATGGGAAACAAAAATTTTCCTACGCGCACGAAGACCTATCATGGTGATGTCCATCTACGAAAGGGGATGAGTGATCTACGTACCCTTGTAGATCGTACAATAGAAGCGTTAGTGAACGCGGTTGATGTAGTGGAACGTCCTCACGTCCCTCGATCCGCCCCGCGAACAATCTCGCGATCAGTCCCACGATCTAGTACCGAACGGACGGCACCTCCGCGTTCAGCACACGTACAGCTCGACGATGATCTCGGCCTTCTTGATCCAGCAAGAGAGACGGAGAGGTAGAAGAGTTCTCCGGCAGCGTGACGGCGCTCCGGAGGTTGGTGATGACCTTGTCTCAGCAGGGCTCCGCCCGAGCTCCGCAGAAACGCGATCTAGAGGAAAAACCGTGGGGGTATGTGGTCGGGCTGCTGTGGAAAAGTCGTCTCCAATCAGCCCTAAAACCTCCGTATATATAGGTGGGAGGGAGGGGAGGAGGCAGCCTCAAAACCTAAAGGTTTGGCCGAAATTGGAGGTGGAGGAGTCCTACTCCAATCCTACTTGGAGTAGGATTCCACCTTCCCACTTGGAAACTCTTTCCACCTTGTGTTTTTTCCTTCTCAAACCTTATGGGCCTTAGTGGGAACTTATTCCAGCCCACTAGGGGCTGGTTTATCTCTTCCATAGCCCATGAGACCCCTTGGGACGTGACACCCCTCCCGATGGTCCCCGGCACCCCTCCCGGCACTCCCGGTACACTACCGATGAGCCCGAAACTTTTCCGGTAATGCACGAAAACCTTCCGGTAACCAAATGAGGTCATCCTATATATCAATCTTCGTTTCTGGACCATTCTGGAAACCCTCGTGATGTCCGTGATCTCATCCGGGACTCCGAACAACATTCGGTAACCAACCATATAACTCAAATACGCATAAAACATCGTCGAACCTTAAGTGTGCAGACCCTGCGGGTTCGAGAACTATGTAGACATGACCCGAGTGACTCCTCGGTCAATATCCAATAGCGGGACCTGGATGTCCATATTGGATCCTACATATTCTACGAAGATCGTATCGTTTGAACCTCAGTGCCAAGGATTCATATAATCCCGTATGTCATTCCCTTTGTCCTTCGGTATGTTACTTGCCCGAGATTCGATCGTCAGTATCCGCATACCTATTTCAATCTCGTTTACCGGCAAGTCTCTTTACTCGTTCCGTAATACAAGATCCCTCAACTTACAATAAATCACATTGCTTGCAAGGCTTGTGTGTGATGTTGTATTACCGAGTGGGCCCCGAGATACCTCTCCGTCACACGGAGTGACAAATCCCAGTCTCGATCCATACTAACTCAACTAACACCTTCGGAGATACCTGTAGAGCATCTTTATAGTCACCCAGTTACGTTGCGACATTTGATACACACAAAGCATTCCTCCAGTGTTAGTGAGTTATATGATCTCATGGTCATAGGAACAAATACTTGACACGCAGAAAACAGTAGCAACAAAATGACACGATCAACATGCTACGTCTTATTAGTTTGGGTCTAGTCCATCACATGATTCTCCTAATGATGTGATCCCGTTATCAAGTGACAACACTTGCCTATGGCCAGGAAACCTTGACCATCTTTGATCAACAAGCTAGTCAACTAGAGGCTTACTAGGGACAGTGTTTTGTCTATGTATCCACACAAGTATTGTGTTTCCAATCAATACAATTATAGCATGGATAATAAAAAATTATCATGAACTAAGAAATATAATAATAACTAATTTATTATTGCCTCTAGGGCATATTTCCAATAGTATTGCTAGCTTTGTGAACCTTGTGGATTGCATCTAGTGGTGTGGGGTACACTTGGTAGGAGTTGTGCATGATGATGCGTTTTTCTTGTGTGTGTTGTTCTTAAGGGGTGATAGAAGCACTAGCTATTCATGTTGGGTCACATCTTTTGAGCTTAAGTGAGACAAAGTTGATCTTGTAGTTTTAATTGTTTGCATTGATTTAGTGGGGTGTGGGTGCCTCCCCCTCACCACATGTTTTGATGTGAAGTGATGCACTAGTTGGCCAAATATGATAGCATGTGAAGGTGGAGCTTACTAGTTAAGCTAGAGTAGAATGTTGTGGGGGTTGCTCCTTGAGTAAGACATGATTCCTAGGAAGATCCTAGTAATGCATGTGAGAGTGTGTACCATCACATGCCCATATGTGCGGGGTGCATACTCTCTTGATAGCCTAGGGTCCCATTGTGGTGTGCTTGATCTAATAATATTGGGATATGGGTGTGGGTGTTGTTGATGTGCATGACACAAACATGGGGTTCAAACCCCCATGTCACTTTGTCATTGTGCACATGAAACTCTCCTATGTAATTGTCATCTTAGAAGAATACCTTGTGGAATTGCATTTGCACTTTGTTGAAAGTTTGGGCTTTGTTTCCATGGTATAGATGGAGCCCAAGGGCATGGATTTTGTGTGTTAGTAGTAGGGGTTTGTGCTCAACACCACAGTGGTGTCAATCACCTCCTGGTGACATGTGTGTGCAAACTATGGCTAGACAAAGTGGGCATGTGGCTGGAAAATTCCAGATTTTTGATCTCTGAAAATTTCACCAAGTCTGGAATGCTGGTAACATTTTCTTCCCCTGGAGATGATGATGTGCTGGTCATTCTGTTGAGAACTGGACTTAGTTCAGAGCTAGTGTTTTGAACATGATATGTTTATAAAGCTTCCTGTCAATTTTCAAGTTATTTGGAGTCCAGTAGATTGTGTTTTGATTGCTGTCAAAAAGCTTCAGAACAGAAACTAAGGTGCAGGAATTTTCACCAAGTCCCTGAGAACTGATGGTTTTGGGAAAGTTTGTGGCCTTGTATCTTCTAGAGTTTAATTCCTATTGCTGCGATTATTGCTGGAGCTTGTAGTGTTCTTGGTTGGCAACAGCCACATATATTATTTGTCATATTTGAAGACCTGTAGCTATGTTGCATGTTGCTCACAAACAGCTAAGATGCAAAAACTGGCAGATTATGTAGTTTTGCCATTTTGTTCAAAGTTTGTGTTTAATTGTTGTTGGGGTGTTCTAACGTGCTCCGTTTCATTCATGTTGGGTTAGTATATGTCTTGGCAACCTGGGAACACCAGATTTGTGCCAATTGTATGTGTGGTGATGAATCTTTCACGCAGGGCTTCATATCGTGTTTCGTTGATTCCCGTTGATCCGTAGCTCCGTTTGCAAAGTTCTTTACATGGTTTTGCACCATTTTTACGAGATGCATCTGTTCATATCATTCCCATGCATGTACAAATAGGTTAGTGCAAACTTCTGTCCAGAAACTTGTTGTAGTCTATTTTGCTTGTGCTAGTGATAGAAATAGTGTTGCATGCTCAACTTCCATCTCATGCATCATGTGATTGTTGCATTTTGTGGTGCTGCTGTTCATTGACTGTTATTCTTGTGTTGGGTAGCACCGGGAGCGGAGAACGAATACGTGGAGTCAGGAGAGTACGTGCAGGACGATCCAGAACCATTCCAAGCTGAGGATATCACAGGCAAGATGACATGACCTTGATTCCATATCTAGACTTTTTATGTTAGTTTCGATTCCACGTCATATTGCTCGCTGCCTACCACTGAAAATATATTGCCTCTTCATATGCCATGAGCCTAACACCTTACTCTTTCCTAGCATACTTGCATGGCTAGGTAGGCTTGCTCAGCTACTAATGTTAGCGTTGTTAGTTGCAGGTGTTTTAAACTCATGTGATGACATGAGCTTGATATCATTATATTAATTTCTGTTATTTAATTAATGTATCTATATACTTGGTAAATGACGGGAGGCCTAGCCTTTTGCCGGGTGTCTTGTTCCGTTATTGCCGCCTTAGTTACCGGTTACCGGTGTTTGATTCCATAATGATCGCTCCTAACACGTTCGGGGGTGTTATGGGGACCCCCTTGAAAAATTGCGTAGCGTTAAGGCTTGTCCGGCAGGACCCAGCATTGGTTTTAATTTGCGAATCACTTAATAATAAACTGCATAGGGAATAGCTATCCCGACGATCCTAATCAACAACCCGGGCGAGTGCTCCTCATGAGTGTTGGTCCAACCACCTAGAAGTCGGCAAGACCACCCCGGGGAAACTTGAGGTTTGGTCCTTGTCCACTTTGCATAGACGGTGTTGTCCTGAGACTGAGATACGCGGCTCTTATCGGGTCGTCGACACACCGGGAGGTCCTGCTAGCCTTGCCTTACCTAAGCGATATATCTTGCGTATAGGAATCCCAGTGAAGCTTTGGTTTTCCCGAGAGATGAGGTTTTCCTCTAAGGAATACGACGAGATGACGAGATTCGTGATAGAGGATGCCTTTGCGGCCTGTGTTCGTTTGTGATGGACTAGTTGGAGCACCCCTACAGGGTTTAATCTTTCGGAAAGCCGTGCCCCCGGTAATGTGGCAACTTGGAATATTTTGTTAACATCCGGTATTAGAGTACTTAAACATAAACTAATAAAATATGCCAACGGTGTGAGTAACCGTGATTGTCCCTTCGAAGATCTCTCTTCGACCGGGAACACGGTGGGGTTATGATTGTCGTAGGTAGGTGTTCAGAATCACTTCCTGATCAAGTACTCCCGATCGTTAGCGTAGACCACTTTCACTTCCTTCTCGCGTAAGTTAGCCACTTATTCAATCATAGGATGCAGCAGCCTGAAATACTTCACCCCTTTCTTACCCAAATAACGTGACTAGATTTGGCACCAATGTCTTAGATTGCTGAGTCCCCGTGGCTCACGGATTCCTCCGAAACTTCCAGCAGGTACAGGTACCCCAGAGTCAGATGATCCCGACGGCACCCAGCTGGCATGGCAGTACGACGAGGAGACAGATCGCCTTTACGTGAACTATCCAGAGGATTGAGCCGTGGTCGTGATCGTGGGCCTGCAGCGGGTAGCATAGCATTTTCCTTGTTTTGTAGTCCGTACCGGAACTACCTTGTTTGTATCTGCGTTGTACTCTGTATTTTTAATAAGAAGACAGTTGAATCCCAGATTGTCTACTGTAATTATCATTATGTGCTATGTTTACTTGCTTGCGAAACACTTAGATGCACTTCTTTCCTATTCGGGGGCCTCGACCCCCAGATCGGAAAGGACCGCATCTTGGTCGTTACAGTTCGGGACCGTTGGTGGGAGTGCGGGTTGGCGGCGGCCACGGGGGCTCACGAGGGAGGGAGGGCTCTCGCGGGGGGGGCGTATTGCGATCCCCTCGCGGCGGCCAGGGAGGAAAAGCGGGAGTGGGGGCGGTTGGGCTTAGGGTTTGGGGGGGTTTTATACCTCCCCAATTAGGTGGGCTGGTTGGGTCAATTTGGCCCACTTGGCGCACGGGTTTTTTTTTTGCATTGTCTTTTATTTGTTTTAGAACTAGAGTACTTTGACTTAAGAAAAAAATATAATTTGCAGAATTATTTACGATGCATTTATAGACACTACTCGAGAAAGTTTCTTAATTATTTGGATTAGTTTGAATTCTCATAATGTATAATAGGGAATTTAAATAATGTTTTGGCCTCTATTATAATTACTTTATGGCATTTAATTATATCAAATAATGTTGTTTGCTAGGTAACAATTACTTTGGGAATATTTGTGACCCAACCAAGATTTTTATCTTTAAAATAAAAATGGCTTTAATTTTTATCAAGCGAAAGTTTAACTTTGTTAAACTTGATAACGTGATACTATTAGCGAGTGATTACTATAGTCTAACTATATTTATTACTGTAGCTTAATCCCGGGATGTCACAACTCTCCCTTACTAACAGGAATTCTCGTCCCGAGAATTAAGAAGTAGAAGGAAAGAGCTCGGGGTATCCATCACGAAGATGACCCTCGCGTTCCCAAGTGGCTTCATCTTGAGAATGATTTGACCATTTCACTTTGAGGAACTTGGTGACTATGCGACGAGTCTTACGTTTAGCTTGATCGAGAATGCGGACTGGATGCTCTTTATAAGAAAAGTCTTGTTGCATCTCAACCATATCATGATCCATTGCTCGAATAGGATCTTTGAAGCAGCGGCGGAGCTGAGAAAACATGGAAGACATCGTGAACCTAAGAAAGGTTCGCCGGCAGTTCCAATTGATAAGCCACTCTTCCACGCCTTCCAAGAATAGTGAAAGGACCAATATAGAAAGGAGCTAACTTGCCCTTGATCCCAAAACGGTGTGCGCCTCTCATTGGTGTGACACGAAGATAAGCCTCTTCGCCGGATTGATAGACCATATCTTGATGATGACGGTCATATTGACTCTTCTTACGAGACTGGGCAGCCTTCAGATTCGCGTGAATAATGCAAACTAGATCTTCAACGTGTTGGAAATCATATGGGCTGAAGAGTGATCGATCCATTGAACGATGGCTCGAGAATTTCATACGAAGCCAAGTGTAAATGATACCTTGGAGTCAAATGATGTACAAGAGAGTCAGGTTTCAATCCTGTGGAACTTTGGGTTATGGGTCCACCATGTGGGCCGAGATTTAGATAGAGGGGTGACATATCATATGGTCTTGGTAGTAAGAAATGTTAGAGGATAACATGTCGGTTATGTTGGAACAACATCGGTACCAAAGGCGGGGGACGAATAGAACCATCTTCCTGCTCGCTGAAAGGAGGCGGACCAATAGGCAAGGCTCTTGTCCATCGGCGGCTATCGGAATGTTATCCACAATAGTAACAGGGTCTTACTGACAGAATTGTATACCGAGATTTTTACCTAAGCAGAGAATTAACACTATTTAGTTAAGTTATGCCACAAGAAAGGTCAAACAGACCAATAGGAAAGAGAAATGTGTTCACTCACTCAAGAATTTAAAGTATACCATTCCTGAGGAAAACATAGAGTATGGTATACATGATAGGTCATCAAGTACATAACCATCTTGATAAAGAGGCAAGAAGAATCAAGATGTTTACCTATACCACGCGGTCTGGATAATTGATCAGGAACAATTTAGCATTGCGCTTCCAATGTTCGTGTTGAAATTTGAAGTACCGCATCCGTGCTTTGGGGTAGCATTGACATGGTCATCAGGTAAGGGTTCGACTCATGGGTATACAAAGATGATTCATGAGGAAAAACTTATGAAATAAGTCATATAGTTTCCGCATGGTAGAATGGCCACCCTTACACATGGGAGAAGTTATAACAATAGGTCATTCGGCCCGATGCGTTGGAAAGATAGCACCGTACCGGTTACATAAAGACCAAAGTTATAATTATTGGGAAAATGTCCCAACCATCATATCTGCCCGAGATTCCGATCTGGTTGGTGTTAGGATACCTCAGACTCAAGATGCCTGAGAAGCAAAATGAAGATGCAAGATTCTGAGGGTATGAGCTTCACAAGTAATCCTTGAATCGTGAGTTTGATTGTAAGACACATGAACACCATGTCAAGACATTCGTGCCCACGTGCAATTCTTATCTCAAAAGGCAAGCGGGTTCTCTTTTTGGGAACCATCATCGAGGATGACAAGGTTCCATGTGTAAGTCTGGATTAGCTATTATGAAAGAAATTATTTTCCTTGATCAAATCAGTCTGTGGCTTAGCGTGCTAAGAGAAATTATATCAAGTGAAGATAACAAATCTTCAAAACATATAACACTTTGCACATGCGTGAATGATTTGGTATTTCACGAGAGGAAGCGAAACAAAACTTTCACATATTCACGGCGGAAAGAGTGCACGTGAACTTTGGGAAATACACTTCTACTATCCACATATTCTTCATGAGCTAGGCACAAGGATAATGATTTCAAGAGCTTCATCGTGGAACATAGAGGAGTTGAGGGTGTAGCCGATGTGCTCAACAATAACCCCTCAAAATTTTGACAGCCAAAATTATAATATCAAAGAGATAGGATTTGTCAAATCAAATGGTATAATGTTGTATGCTCGAGGGAACAACAACAATTAAACATTGGTAAAAGGGTGCACTCGGAAATACTTAGTGAGTAGCACGACCAATGCTAAAATGATGAGTCAACACCCAACACACTAAGGAGGAAACAATCAGTTATTAACCTAAAGGTGATAGGGTTGACAAAAGTATTGGAATCACACATCAGAGTTCACTTGTCGGTATACCGGTTAGAAACAACTCGGGACCAAGAAATCAATGGTGATGGTGAGAGGTATTACTATATCAAGAATTCTTAAGAGCTGCAATGATGCTCACAGCATTCTTGATAGAAAAGTAATAGTAATACTCCAAGGTAGAAGATAACATAAGCTGAATAGCAAGGAACTTGAAGGACAACACAAAACATGAACACGTTTGTGTTGGAGGGAATGCAAGGAAGGATGATGATAATACAATTTATCAAGGGGGCAAGGTTGGTATTCCTCATGATGCAGTCGGTTGATATCCTGCAAGAGCTCAGAATGCTGATGGTGATCACGACACATTTGTCGAGAAGCCTCACGAAGATGTAACCGTCAGCGACGACAATAAGCAAGGGAATGATGAAGCAAGAGGTTGTCGGAATCACAGTTAAGACTGCTAGCTTAAAAATTGAGATTGCCTTTCGAGACAACCAATATGATATGAAAAGCTCGATGTGAGCTTAACGCACAGTTGGAAATGTGTTCCAGGGGTGAAGGGTATAAATAGCATGGTCGAGCTCCAACATGACGATGATCATGTAGCTTAGCAGCTTGGAATGACATGATCGAGTACAAACTCGTAAACAAGGAATATTACTAAAAATTGTTAAATCGTAATGCGTACTCGATTCAGTTATCGATGTACTCACGTGTCCAATAACTCAAACACGAGGCAACTGGAATTAAGGAAAATATCATAGTTGATGACGAGCTCACAAGAAGTTCCATAGCTCTGTGATATCCTCGAGCTACAAGGAATAATACTCGAAGGTAGATCAACTTTAAGGTTTGGACCGGCGTGTTGATATGAAGAAGACAAGTACTTCAACTCGTCTGAGAATGAAATCAAGGTAGGACAACATGGTCGGAACCATGATTGCAAAGGAAAAGATCACCAATACCAGATTTAAACCACAACTTGAATGATTATTGATACGAGAAGTTTCTATGATAGGATCAACATCGTTTCCATGGGCATGAACACAAAGTTCAAGGTCGACTCCCACTTCATCAATGCATCACCTGCCATTTATTCCTCGCCTTTAATCAGGTTGTAGCTTTGAAAGAATATCCGGCATAACACCAGAAGAGTAAGACTCGTGAAAACTCTTCGGGTCATATTGATTTAGGAAGGCATAGGTTCAACCCATCGGGGAATCTTAGGAACATATACCACAAACTTCAAGAGTAATCAACACATGCTTGAAGGGCACGGCTGACAAAAGCGTAGGTTACAACTTATTAGAGGGAGAAGACACAATTTACCAATGGCATCCTGTGTAAGGGGAAGCAATCACAAGAATTTTTGAAAGCAAAGGATGTCGTCGGATAATAACTCAAAATGAGTCTGGCAATCCACAAATGATCTGATGTGAGTATCGGTACTCAATCAGAGGGGGTAAAACACAAGGCATCGTGTTATAGAACATCTGAAAAATGTTGATGCTTAATCACCAAAGGAATTATGATTTCCAGGTTGGCGTATCATAATCAGATGCTCTGGTCAAATACCGGTAAGTTGAATGGACTTAGATGGACAGCCAACCAAAGTCGATTTGTCGAGAACCCGCTCCGTTTGGAAGGACGTCTGAACCGGAAGATAATTCCTGAGTATCAACAGATGATTGTGTGTATTCACCCAAAGGTAGAATCAATAAGATCACAAAAAAATTCACAAAGGAATTTTAATGAATGCGGCTAGTCATATGGATTTAAGCATAATGCAAGCAGGTGAGAAAGGTCATGAACATTAGGCTACGGAGGATTTCGGAAGACCGAATAGTAAGTCGAAGAACTTTCGAAACCCATGACAACTGATGATGGACGAATCCCCGATAAGATAATTCGTTGCATCTCGTAAAACAAGAGCAATTAGAAAAGAAGGTATGAACGACATTTGCATGTAGTCATCCATAGGGGTTGACGAAGGAAGGGAAATCGCAAGAGCGATGGGCACAAGTTCTCGAGAGAAAGCATCGGAGAATATCATCAGAGTCTCCTCACGAATCGAGTCATTATCACGAATGAGGGACTCTTCGGAAGGAAGTATTTACGAGAACCTAATCTTAGAGTTAGTAAAATCTTTAACCCGAAAGAGAAGAGAGAGTAGAGCCCAGAGTATAGGAAAGGAGTAAAAGATACTAATACCACCCAATTGAGATGTGGGCCTCTATGCCACAACATCAGTGTTAGTAAAGTTTTTCAAACACTAGACTCAACTTCGGCCAAGGAGTTGGAAAGGGGGCTACCTACAGGCAGTCGGCTAAGATACCAACTTGTGACGCCCTCGGTTTAATTGTATGCTAATCATACACGCAAATACGTACGATCAAACCCAAGGACTCACGGGAAGATATCACCACAACTCTAGACATAAATAAAACAATATCAGCTTCATATTACAAGCCAGGGGCCTCGAGAGCTAGAATACAGAAGCTCGATAAACACACGAGTCAGCGGAAGCCACAATATTTGAGTACAGACATAAAACATGGGGTGCCTTAGAGAAGGCTAGCACAAAAGATTCAACGATCGAACAAGGCGAGGCCTCCTGCTTGGGAACCTCCTAACTACTCCTATCTTCAGCGGCCTCCACGATGATGACACCATCGGGATGACAGGCATCGGCAGGAAACTCCACTCCTGGGCACCATCATCTGGTCGCAGCAATGGATCAAGGGAACAAGGGGGGAGCAAAGCAACGGTGAGTACTCATCCAAAGTTCTCGCAAGTCTTACATCAGAACTATGCTAAATATGCACCAGTATCAAAGAAGGGGTTTTATATGTGGACTGACTGCAGCAATGCGAGAATAGAGAGAGAAGGCCTAGTCCTGTCGAAGACTAGCATCTTTAGGGTCTTGCAGCAATAGACGAGAATAGAACAGGGGTAAAACATTAATAGTCATATTGTTGCAGCAATATTAAAGTGAGGTCACGCCTAGAGATCCACCCTCGACTCCGTGCGAGGAAGCAATCCCGAGGAAAACTAATTCCAGTTAAGTAACAATTGTAGTTGTATAAGATCAGGGCACAACTCCAAGTCGTCTTGTAACCGTGGACACGGCTATCTGAATAGTTAATTTTCATCCCTGCAGGGGTGCACCACATGTCCCGTCACACTCGACAACACTCTGGCCGGACATACTTTTCTCGGTCCTGCCCGGCCTCAGAATATCGACACGTCGCAGCCCCACCTAAGACTAATCAGAGAGGTCAGCCTGCCGGTCTAATTCCTAAGCGCAAAGGGTTCATGGGCCCAGTTCCCCTCCGTGTTCCTGCACGATGCAAGGGCGGCCGACGTCCGTCCTAGCATCCCTTAATCACAAGCGCAATGCATCTCAGGACCACTCGGGCGCGCGCCACTACGATTGCTGACATCTGAAAAGCTTCGGCTGATACCGCGACTCCGAGTACCCATAATTCTTCCCGCGTAGCCGGTTAGTGCAAAAAGGTCTCCGACCAACCCAGATCAAATACCCAAATCCATTAACATTTTAATTAGGCCAACAACACAGTCTCACGGGAATCCGCCCGGTTTACAACTAATCACCAAAGATCCCAGTAACATGGTCGAGTAACTGTGTGGTTGTAACATCGGGGGAATCCGAGGTATCACCCTCGTTGGATTCCGAACAACGTATCCATCAAGGTGTGCTTAGAGGAATCACCGTCAGGAGTCCCACACTTGAGGGGTTGTACGACAGAGGCATCGTCGGGAATGGTGAAAGAGGAATCAGCCTCGATAACCACGACCGACTAGCTATCCTACAGAGATATCATCAGGAGTACTTAGCGAGGTGTCACCCTCGGTACCCGATATTATCTCTATAGCATCGTACAACTATGGGGGGTGTATGTGCTGTGTCGGGTCTGGCTCGTCGATCAAGGATCGAGATTTGAAAACAAGTGGGGCAACTGAACTACGGGGTCAGAGGGGATGACTGCTCCACCTATACTAAGCATATTAAAGGTACATGACTGAAAGTAGCAGTTCATCAAAAATAGGCTATGCATCAAATATAGGAGCTAACTACAACAGTAGCAAAATACTAATGCAAGCAGTAGGAAGAAAGACATAGGAGATATAGGAATGATCAAGGGGGGGTTTGCTTGCCTTGCTGCTCTGCGGCAAAGGGTTGATCGGTAGGGTCGTAGATGCACTCGGCAGCAGCGTTAGTCTCGGGGTCTACCGGTAAGAAGAGGGGGAAGAAACAATAAATAATAGCAACTGTGCAACCCAAAGCATGACATGGCAAGATGCCGGCTAGACATGAGCTAAAGCAGCAACATCCGTCATAGACGGGTCGGAAGAATATCTGATGATATTTTCCGGGTCTCGGGCTACTACGGGTCAGACTAGAAACGATGGAAATGTTCCACGTTTGCTATCTAGGGACGCGTGACAAACGAATGGACCGTGTATCCGGGTTCGTCTTGTTCTGCTGATCAACTTCCATGTTGAAAATATTTTCATCTGACTTACGGATTATTTTATATTAATTTTTAAAGTTTTATTCAATAATTAGGAATTAAAAACAGATTTAATTAATTTAATTAAAGGCTAATATGACATCAGCATGATGTCACGCTGACATCAGCAATTGACTGGTCAAGTGACCAGTGGGTCCCATGCGTCATAGACACAAGTTTTTAAATAGGTTTAATATTAATTAATCAAATTAATTTAATGAGGGACCCACGTGGCATTCTTTATTAGGTTAATTGATTATTCTAATTAACAGATTATCTTATATATCTATTTAACTAATTCATTAACTAATTAATTAATTATTATATCTAATTATTTATTTATTTAATAAAAACATATATCTTTATTATTATTATTTTCTTAACAACGGGTGTGGGGCCTCCCTGGCAGTGGGAGTGGGGGGCTTGGCCCCACATGGCAATGGCCTAATGGCCACACACACACAACTCTTGTACACACATTTTATACACACACATATACCATATACATACATAATACATTTTCTTACGTACATGCATTCATACATAATAATACATACATACGTACAGGCTTTATACATATATCTTTTTTTGTTGCCTCTCTAACTCTTTCTCTAACCTCTCTGCTAAGAGACAACCTCTCACCGAACATTCTCATCTCAACAGAAAGAGGGAGGAGACAACCTCCACCTCCAGCTATACGAACCTAACGGCGCCGGAACACGGCGGTGTTCGCCGGAACGGATCCGGAGCGGAAAAAGGGAGGGAAGGGTGTTCTCACCAAGCAGTGTAGATGTCCAAAAAGGGAGGGAAGGGTGTTCTCACCGAGCAGTGTAGATGTGCAAAAACGGGCTCGAGGGGGGCTTGATGGAGATCGGCGTCGGCATAGGGGAAGCTCCGGGATGGGCCAGATCCGGCATGATGGAGCGATTCCGGTGAGCTTGTTGACGAGGAGGCCGGTCGTGTGATGAGGAGGTGCCGGCCGGTGCGGTGGTCGTCGTGGCACCGCCGAGGAGGTGCTGTGGCGACGGGGAGTGAGGCCGCCGGGGAGGCGCTTGCCGAGGAGGAGGGGCGAAGAGCAGGGGTGGCGCCGAAGTGGGGAGGCAGGGGGCCTCAGTCCCTGGGAGGACGACGGGACCGAGAGAGGAGCGTAGGTGGGGGGGAGGATCGGTGGGGAAGGAGCCCGTGCGGAGGGAGAAGGAGCCCGCGGGGAGGCAGGGAGACCTGGGACCGGCAAGGTGGGGAGAGCCGGCGGGATGGGGAGGTCTCGGGCTCAGTAGGGGAGGTGGGATCGAGGGGAGAGGGAGGGCGTGGGGCGAGCGGGATCTGCTCGGTCTCCTGGGTAGACAGACAAGGGGGGGGGGGGGGGTCCTCGCGTGGGGGGTTCGGGACGGTTGGTGGGAGTGCGGGTTGGCGGCGACCAGGGGGGGCTGATGAGGGAGGGAGGGGTCTCGCGGGGGGGGGGGGGGGTGTTGCGATCCCCTGGCGGCGGCCAGGGGGGAAAAGGGGGAGTGGGGGCCGTTGGGCTTAGGGTTTGGGGGGGTTTTATACCTCCCCAATTAGGTGGGCTGGCTGGGTCAATTTGGCCCAGTTGGCCCACGGGGTTTGTTTTTCTTTTTCTTCTTTTTGTTACATTGTCTTTTATTTGTTTTAGAACTAGAGTACTTTGACTTAAGAAAAAAATATAATTTGCACAATTATTCACGATGCATTTATAGACACTGCTCCAGAAAGTTTGTTAATTATTTGGATTAGTTGGAATTCTCATAATGTAGAATAGGCAATTTAAATAATGTTTTGGCCTCTATTATAATTACTTTATGGCACTTAATTATATCAAATGATGTTGTTTGCAAGGTAACAATTACTTTGTGAATATTTGTGACCCAACCAATATTTTTATCTTCAATATAAAAATGGTTTTGATTTTTATCAAGCGAAAGTTTAACTTTGTTAAACTTGATGACATGATACTATTAGCGAGTGATTACTATAGTCTAACTATATTTATTACTGTAGCCTAATCCGGGGATGTCACACCCCACACCCCTGAAGGAAGATGTTTTCCGCACCGATAAGGGTGAGGAGGAAGACCCTGAAGAACCTGTGTACGAGACCGAGCAAACCATCATTTAGGATGGATGTCTTAGGACAAGTTAGGACTCCCCATGCGTAGTCGGGTCCGTGTAATGGTTCAGATGAAAACATGAATGCTTGTAGTTATCTTTTCCGATAAATCTTATGAGATATCCCTATAAGTGTCACGAACAGCCCTAGAGTTCGTACTAAAATAACACCTTAAGATACACATTAACAAAAACCCTAATGTCACCAAGATATGCATCACACAATTTCAGACTCATCATGTTCAGTCCAAGACAAAGAACTTCAAAGAGTGTCCCAAAGTTTCTACCAGAGAGTCAAGATGGCAACATGTGCCAACCCCTATGCATAGATTCTCAAGGTTAGGGAACCTGCAAGTTGACCACCAAAACATAGATCAAGTGGGTCAATAGAACACCCATTGTCACCACGGATATCCCATCGCAAGACATACATCAAGTGTTCACAAATATTTAAAGACTCAATCCGATAAGAAAACTTCAAATGGAAAACTCAAGTCATCACAAAAACATAGAAAGGGGAAAACTCCATATGATTAATCTATATTAATAAATCTCACGATACATCAACGTGCCATCTCAAGAACACGAGAGAGAGAGAGAGATCAAACACATAGCTACTGGTACATACCCTCAAACTCGAGGGTGAACTACTCCCTTCTCGTCATGGAGACCACCGGGATGATAAAGATGGCCCCGGGTGAACAGGCTCCCGATTGGTTTTCTGTGGCTCTAGAGGCTTGCGGCGGTGGAACTCCCGATCTAGGTTTTTTTTGGAGGTTTCTTGATTTATATGAATTTTTGGTGTCGGTCTCACGTCAAGGCAGTGCCAAAGGGGCGCACAGGATAGGGGGCCACGCCCCCCTGGTTTGTGGTTAGGTGGTGAATCCTCTCCGGTTGATTTTTTCGCCAATATTTTTATATTTTCCCAAAATATTCTCTATAAATTTTCAGCTCATTCGGAGAACTTCTATTTCTACACAAAAACAACAACGCAGTAGTTCTGCTGAAAACAGCGTTAGTCCGGGTTAGTTCTAATCAAATCATACCAAAATCGTATAAAATTATTTCAAACATGGCATGAATACTTCATAAATGATAGATATGTTGGAGATGTATTGTAACGACCAGAATGCTACATTTTCCTTATTTGGGGCGAGGCCACAAAAGGGGAAAGGGTCGCATCTAAGCATATAGCAAGTAGGATAACATTGCCATTATATAAATAGAGAGATGAGTATAAGATTCGACTTACACTCGCCGCATGCTAGATTACAATCCACGCAAGCATTCATAATTCATACATAAGATAGGTTCCGACTATGCACAAGATACAAGACAAAATAATGCTATCCCACCTTGCTAGGGCCACGATCACGACCAAGCGCCTCTAATCCTCGGGATACATCACGTACAGTCTGCCACTCTCTTCGTCGAACTCCCACCTCAGCTGGGTATCCTCGGGGACGTCTACATTTGGAGTGCCTGTACTTGTGGGTGGTTGTAGTAAACTATCAGCCACGAGGACTCAGCAATCCCATGACCTTGGCATCCAGTCTAACTAAGTTAATAGGTGATGTAGTGTCAAGTGTTTGAGTTTGCAACATCCTAATCATATATGGTGGCTAACTTACAAGGAACAGAGTTAAATAATGGTGGTCTACATAAGACGATCGAGATCTAAGAATGATCACTTTGTGATCCTGAACACCTACTCACGTAATTCATAACCCCACCGGGTTCTCGGTCACAGAAGGAGCTCTGAAAGAAACAGTCATGGTTACGCACATAGTTGGCAGGTTTTATTTAAGTAACTTTAAGTTATCTAGAACCGAATGTTAACACAATATCATGTTTGCCACATAACAGCGGGCACGGCTTTCCGAAAGATCTAACCCTGGAGGGGTGCTCCAACTAATCCATCACAAATTAACACAGGGTACATAGTAATCCTCAAGCATGAATCTCGCGATCTCGTTGGATTCCTCAACTCTGAGAAGACGCAAAGTCTCACCAGAATCCCAATGCACAGGATATATCGCTAAGGTAAGACAAGTCCAACCAGACCTCCCGACGTGTCGACGAACCCGATAATAGTCGTGTATCTCAGTATTAGGACACAACGGATGAGTCACACTACGAGTTAAACCAAACCTCGAGTTTCCCCGCGGTGGCCCCATAGTCCGCTCATTTTGGACCAACACTCATGAGGAGCACTGGCTCGGGTTGTAGATTTAATTCCTCGGGGTAGCCATTCCCTATGCCTTTTATTAAGTTGTTAGCAAATTAACACCAAAGTTGGGTCCTGTCAGACAAGCCTTAACACTACACGATTTATCAAGGAGGTCCCGATAACAACCCCGAACGTGTTAGGAGCGCTTTGTTATGGAATAAAACACCGGTAGCCAAAACTAAGGAGGCAACAGCGGAACAAATCACCAGGCAAAAGGTTAGGCCTTCCACTATTTACCAAGTATATAGGTGTATTAATTTAATAGCATTTTGAATAGGCTGATATTAAATGCTCATGTTATCACAAGGACCAACTAGCACCTGCAATTAGCAACGCTAATAAATTAGTGGTTGAGCAAGCCTAACTTAGCCAAACAATATTTGCTAGGAGGGGAGGTGTTTGAGATTTCATGGCAATGTTTGATGGCCTATATATCATGTGGTAGATAGCGAAGATGTAATGATAGAAACGAATCACTAAGCATAACAAAGCTAGAAACGGTGTCAAGGTCACGATCATCTTGCCTCTTATTTCTCCAGAGTGGAACTGTTCCTGATCTTCTTGCACGAACTCACCGGTCTCCTTGAACTCGTTCCCGGACCCGTTAGCTACCCAAAAGAAACAAACATCTAATAAACACCAGCAATTGATGATGCAACACACAATATGATGCATGTATGCCCAGCTCCAAACATGCACAACAAACAATCCTACTAATACTACAAAAAGCCACCTCATCAGCAAATTACTTTTTTACAGAACTGCTCAAAACTGAATTGCAGTACCACCATTAGATTCGTTGGGATTTCTACCCCAAATCTATATATGATACTGCCATATTTGCAAGCAGAAAAACACCACCAATAGGAGAAGAAAAACTATTGAGAATCAAACTATACTAATGTCAAGAAGAGGAACTGTTCTTGACCCTGCTAAATTTAGCATATGCCAGAATAGGAAAATTCCATTTCTAGACTATTCCAAAAATGGAATCATCACATCAAACAGAATAAATAATAAATAAAAACAAAAGAAAAAACAACTAAACCTAATTAGGCAGGGGCCCACTGGTCGTAGGTACCAGGGCCCCTAGAGCATGACATGTGGGCCCTAGGCCCACTTGTAAGTGGCACACACAGCACAACACACTGATAAAATAAAGGGGCATGGTGGGGGTTCGACCCCCCCCCCCACACACAACGCACATAACACCAATACCACCCGACTAACACACGGTAGCTGCCTAACAAAGGCGGTTTACTGTAGTTATGCAAACCCTGCAATATCCCGCAGTTAACTAAAAACTAAGAAAAAAGGGGGTGTTAGGGGGTATTCAAATCCAATACCTGCCGGTCTCAGCTCGGCTCTCATACCAGTACGCTAGGTGGGTGGAGTCTGCTCTAGTGGGGAGACTAACGTAGGTATAAAGGTAAAGGGCCACGGACGACGATGGATCAGAGTACTCGCACACACACGACGGCGCTATGCTGGGAACTAACCTATGCGATACTACGTGCGTGGAAGAATCAGGCCACGATGCATAGGGGCTATGCCCCTGCACGCGCGCCTGCATATGCAACAACAAAGTACATGCAACCTGCCGGTGCAACTCCGGCAGGGTGTTGACTCACGACCACTGGAGCTAGCAAGAGGGGATGAGGAGGAGAGTGGGGAGCTATGCGACAAGATGGTGCAGGAGGTGCTCGTCGGAGGTGAGGAAGGAGCCAATATCGTGGACGTTGATGAAGGAGACCTTGATGCCCAGTTTCCATAGGAATGGAACCCCACGGCCCTCTGCAGGCTCCTGGTGCTGCAGGGGAGGGTCAAGGACGTCGGATCACCACGACCTCAAGCTCTTGCAAGAGCCGGCCATGGCGTGGTGGAGTTATGGGGCCTCGCCCCAACACCGCTAGGAGGGAGAGGAGGGTAGAGATGCGGGCTAGGGTTAGGGGAGGTGTTGGGGTCGCTTATATCCCTCGGAACGCGTGCCAGGGCCATCTGATGAAGGTTCTGGTCGATTTGGTGGTGGCAATTGAGTCGTACGAGGGTGACGTCGAAGGAGGAAGTAGAAGGCTGCGTTGGTGGGCTCTCGGCCGAGACCAACGAACCTGGGTCGCACCCCCTCTCTCTGATAACAGGCTTTAGCAAAAAAATACATATAGGTTGTTCAAATAAACCACAGGGCTAAAAGGGAAAGACTTGAATAAAACAAATGTGGTCGTCTAAAATCATGCCACAATTTATTAAAAAATAAATTGGGAAATTTTGGAAGATTTCAAATAAAACCCTTTTATTTAAAATGACGTTTTGTTTTAAAATAAAATCAAAAGGAAAACAAAAGAAAACCACAGGGCTTGCCTCCATAATTATCAAAAGGGTTTTTAGGAAAAGATGAACATTTTTATTGGGGCAAAACAGAAACTTAGAAATCTTTCTCAAAAGAAAGTAAGAGAAGGGTTTTTTATCCCATGGTGCAACTAGTGGGTTTTGACATGCACTTGTTGCACCCACACCTCAACAAACACAAAAGCACCTCCACACATGCACTCACACATCAAGGTTCACCCACACCAATACAAACAAAAACAAAGGAAAAGATGCAATGCATGAAGGCATGATGCACATAAAATGATGACACAATGATGGGCTCACACCACATATCATACGATATCAAGGTTGCCATACAAGGAAAGAATACAAGGGGGGGGGGATGAATTGCATTGGGACTGTCACAACTCTCCCACACTACGAGAGGATCTCGACCCGAGATCTATGACTGGAAGAACTCCGGGTACTCGGAACGGAGGTTGTCCTCGCACTCCCAAGTAGCTTTTTTGTCTGAATGACGTGACCATTGCACTTTCAGGAACTTGATTGACTTATTGCGGGTCTTGCACTCAGTCTGTTCAAGTATTGCTATCCGATGCGCATTCTAGGATAGGTCGTGCTGGAGATCGATATCCTGGAGATCAACTATGCGCTCGGGAGTCTTGAAGCATCTCCGGAGCTGAGATACATTGAATAGATCATGCACATTTGAAAAATTGGATGGAAGCTCTAACTAATATGCAAGATCACCTCTCTTGCCAAGTATTTTGAAAGGACCAACAAAGCGAGGAGCGAGCTTTCCTTTGATGCTGAAGTGCTGAGTGCCCTTCATGGGAGACAGTTTGAGATACACAGAATCATCGAGCTCAAGAGTCATGTCAAGATGCTTATTATCGTAGTAGCTCTTCTAACGGGGCTGAGCTACTTTGAGATTATCCCGAATGACACGACACATTTCTTTTGATTCAGCAATCATGTCATTCCCAAGAATCTGACGCTCACTAGTCGCTAACCAATTGAGCGGGGTACGTCACTTCCCGCCATATAAAATATCGAATGGAGCCTTGCCTGAGCTTGCTTGAAAGTTGTTGTATGAGAACTCGGCAAATGGTAGGCAATCTACCCACTTCATGCCAAAAGAAATCACACAAGCTCTGAGCATATCTTCAAGGATATGATTGACTCTCCTAACTTGCCCACTTGTTTGAGGATGGCAAGTTGTACTGTAACGGATCTTAGTACCCATCACAGTCCGAAAGGAATCCCAAAACTTGGAAGTAAATATGCTTCCATGATTTGAAGAAATGATCACAGGAACACCATGCAACGAGACTATCCTTCACGTATAGAACTCTGCAAGCTGAGCTGCAGAGATAGACTCTTTGACCGGTAGGAAATGAGCAACTTTGGTCAACTTGTTGATGATGACGAATATGGTATCGTCGCCTCTCTTGGACTTCGGAATCCCAGTGAAAAAATCCATTTCCACATGATCGAATTTCCACTCGGGTATATGCAAGGGATGAAGGAGGCCTGCTAGACGTTGATGCTCCGCTTTCACTCTACGACACACATCGCACTCATTCACAAACCGAGCAATTTCATGTTTCATGCGAGTCCACCAGAAGGTCTACTTCAGATCCTAATAAATTTTGGAGCTTCCTGGATGTATCGAAAGGAGGGAATTATGGGCTTCAGCCATGATAACTTTCCTAAGCTCACCTTTTGAAAGGACAAGGCGGTCCTCAAAGAACAAGGTATCTCTGTCATCAATAGAGAAGCACTTATATTTCGGAATGGTCTTTGCCAAGCCTATCTTAACTTTCTTCACCATCACATCAAAAAGTTGAGCTTGTCCGACATGGTCTTCCAAGGTAAGAGAAATCGGGAGATTGGCAAGAAATCCCTGAGGTACTATTTGAAGGTTGAGCTTCTTGAAATATTCACAAAGACCAGGCTCGAGAGGCTTCAGAATGAGACTGTTGGAGTAAGCCTTTTTGCTCAAAGCATCGGCAATGACATTTGCTTTGCCTAGATCAAAGTCAATGCTTAGATTATAATCTTGCATCATTTCCACCCAACGAGTTTGCTGAAGATTGAGACTAGTTTGAGTGAATATGTATTTGGGACTCTTGTGATCAGGGTAGACTTCAACCTGTCTTCCCAACAAGAGGTGTCTCCAAGTCATCCAAGCTTGAACCACTGCCGCCAACTCAAGATCATGAGTGGGGTAGTTCTTCTAACTTAGCTTCAACTGTCTTGAGGTATAAACTACCACTTTCTTCTCTTGCATCAGAACTGCACCAAGACCTTGGAGAGAGGCATCACAAAACACTTGATAAGGCTTGGAATCCTCAGGAGGAGTCAAGACTGGAGTTAAGTGAGTTTCTCTTTGATTGTATCGAAAGCCAACTGACAATCTGGAGACCAGACAACCTTCACACTATTCTGAACAAGGCTGGACAAATGCTTAGCACTCTTGGAGAAGTTCTCAACGAACCATCTGTAATAGCTTGCAAGCCCGAGAAAGCTTCAAAGCCGCTTCACATTCTAAGGATGTTCCCACTCAACAATGGCATGCACCTTTGTAGGATCAACTTTGATGCCCTCGGTAGAGATGATGTGCCCCAGGTACACAACTTCCTTCAACCAGAACTCACATTTGGAAAACGTAGGATAGAATTTATGCTCTCTTAGCTTATCAAGAACAAGCCGGAGATGTCCTTCATGCTCTTCCTCAGTTTTAGAAAAGACCAAAATGTCATCAAGATACACCAACACAAATTCATTCTTGAATGTGGAGAAGATACAATTCATCATCTGGGAGAAGGTCGGAGGAGCATTGGTGAGACCACAAGACATCACTTTGTACTCATAAGAGCTAAAGCTTGTCCAGAAAGCTGTCTTTGGAATGTCTTCTTCGCGAATGCGGATCTGATGATAGCCCATCCGAAGATCAAGCTTAGAGAAAATCTTGGCCCCTTTCAATTGCTCGAACAATTCATTAATGTTGGGAAGTGGATACTTGTTTCTGATTTTCTTCTTATTCAATGGACGGTAGTCGATATAGAGTCGGTCCGTGCCATCCTTCTTCTTGACAAACATGACACCACAACCCCAAGGAGATGAACTTGGTATGATAAGACCCAGAAGCTCTTGCTCATCAAGCTGCTTCTTCAATTCTTTCAGCTCCTCGGGACCAAGTTTATACGGCCGCTTGCAGACTGGTTTAGTTCCAGGTTCAAGCTCAATTACAAACTCAACTGGCCGGTGTGGAGGCAATCCTGGCCGTTCTTCAGGAAAGACATCTTCATACTCACACAACACTAGGACTTGATAAATTGGAGAGATCTCACCCTTCTCATTGAGGGAAAAGAGATGGATCGTGTCATCGCGAGCAACGAAAATGATCATGTCCTCTAAAGGATGAGTCAGCTTGACTTCTTTTGCTTCACAATCAATATATGCCTTGTTCATCGCCAGCCAATCCATCCCAAGGATCAGATCAATATCAGACTTGCCAAGGACAATTGGAGAAGCCAAAAAGGAATAGCTGCCCATCTTGACACAGACATTAGGAACAGACCAACGAGAACTCATGACCTTCCCCGGAGAAACAACATCTAAAGCCTTTGGCAATTCTTCATTATGCAAATCATGCTTTACCACAAAATGATATGATATGAAAGAATGTGATGCACCAGAATAAAAAAAGACCTTTGTAGGAATATCATTAACTTAGAGATTACCCATGATCACGTGTGTTGAGTCCTCTGCTTCAGCTGCATTCATCATATTTTCCCTTGCACACCTGGGATTGAACTTCACCATAGCATTGCCTAGAGGCTTGACTAGAGGAATAGGCGGGAGATGCTGCTGAATGGTGCACTTGTTAGAGTAATGGCCCTTCTGACCGCACTTGTGACAAGTCACCTCTGACAGCGGACGGAATTGCACTTGAGGATTCCATGCTTCTGTTGCTGAAATTTATGCTGGAAAGCTAGCCTGTGTGGGTGGGAAGAACCACGACCACCAAACTACTTCAACTGCTGAAGCTGCCGAGGAGAAGGAGACACCCAATATTTCTTTTGCTTTTGAACCACGTGAGTTGAGATGAGGAACTGGAATCTCTGAAACGCTTCCTTGAGTTCTCCACTTTGAGCAAAGCCGCCTCAGCGCTGAGAGCCAAATTGTAAAACTAATAGAAGTCGAGAGGCTCCTACAAGGCAAGGACCAGCTGTGAGTTTTCCTTCACACCACCTCGGAACTGATAAATCTTGTTCTTCTGATCTGGGATGTCCTGTTTAACATAACGAGCCCGCTCCTGGAACTCCACATGGTACTTGTACACAAACAAACTCCCTTGCTTCAAGCGCCTGAATTTCTCACGCATCTCTTCCACAAAACTTGCGAGAATATAGTGAGCCATGAAATCCCTGTAGAAATCATCCCAGCTGATCATTTTGTCGCGTCTAGAATCCTTCAATTGCTTCCACCATTCTGTTGCGTGCACCTAGGGATGAAATTTTGCAAACTTGACAGAGTCCTCTGGTCGCACATTACTGCACTCGAAGTGCTTGTTCATGTCACGAATCCATCCATCCGCATTGAATGGCTGGTCACAGGAGATGAAGGACTTGGGCTGGTTCGCCAGGAATTGATTCAGAGTTGCAAACTATTGTCCACCATTGTTGAAATTACCCTGGTGTTGTTGGGTCCTGTCTGGAAACAACTGGAGCAACGTCTGAGCGTTTGCCTTGGCTGCCGCCATCACAGCTTGCCATCCCTCTAGAGGAGGAGGAAGAGGCAGAGGAGGTGGTGGAGGGTCAGCACTCTCACGACCCGGATTCTGGCGAGTTGGAGGAGCCATCCTGGAGACGGACAACAACGTTAGACCAGACATGAAAGTTCAAAGACTAAGCTGATTCAACAGATAGAAATATCTGAACAAGAATACTTAGCAATTGCACTCAAACTATAATTAGTAAGAATGCTTCCTCAAAATATCTGCCGACAAAATCTGATTCAAAGCCACTTGTAAATCAAGTATGAGCTAGCATTGCTCAGAACAAATGTATGACACAGATTCCATCCGATATTTCTATGGATAGGATCACATGGGATCTATCCTAGAGTAGCGATCATGTACATGGTAGTGCACACGACATACGAAGCGTCCCCGAGTCGTAGCAAGCTACAAGGACTCTGTAAGACACCACGAGAACCATTGTAAGACGACCGTGAACAAACAAATCGACTAAATGTCGAACCCCAACCTCACATCATGCATGTGTTGCAAGATTATCCTATAAGTAACTACTTGAATTCCCACTTAAGAACTCCCAAAATTTATGGTCATGCAATCTGGTCCACAGATACAAGGAGTAATATATCACTCAACTCCTAAACTAACCCATCCAGTGTATCACATCCATCAACAAATAACCAGAATCTCGGAACTTCATATATCTCAGACCCTCGTAATCACAATGATACTAAGTATGGCGATACATCTGGACCTATCTGCACCGGTACTGGGGAAGCCACACTCCTCTCGCAACTACAAGTATTGAAGAAATTTCGAACATCCTCCGTCTTGAGATACTAAGAAATCTGAGTGATAACGATGTGCTCAACCATCCCCTGGATCTCAACTCCCCGAAATAAAATCAACAGAGAAAGAGGCACCAAGAAAGAACCCCGTCACATCGGTGTCATATAGATTCCAAAATATCTGCGTGATCCTAATTTTTTTTGAGCGAGAAGAGGAGCAGAATTAAAATTTCCTAAGTCGTGAACCTCACCACAACATAGAAGAGGAGAAAAAAGAAACCTAGTCTCCGATATAACTAAGACCCAAAATAGTTTTTGCTAGACTCGACTTGGCCAAGTTCGATCAACTAAAGGCTCCTATGGTCATAAGGCTCTGATTACCAACTTGTAATGACCAGCATGCGACACTTTCCTTATTTGGGGGCGAGGCCTCAAAAGGGCAAAGGGTCGCATCTAAGTGTACCGCAAGTAGGATAACATTGTCATTACATAACAAGAGAGATGAGTATAAGATTCAGCTTAAACTTGCCACATGCTAGATTACAATCCACACAAGCATTCATCATCCATACATAAGACAGGGTCTGACTACGGACAAGATAAATGGCAAATTAATGATATCTTGCCTTGCTAGGCCCACGATCATGACCAAACGCCTCTAATCCTCGGGATACGTCACGTACAGTCTGCCACTGTCTTCGTCGAACTCCCACCTCAGCTGGGTATCCTCGGGGACGTATGCATCTGGAGTACCTGTACCTGTGGGTGGTTGTAGTAAATTGTGAGCCACGAGGACTCAGCAATCCCATGACCTTAGTAACGAGTCTAACTAAGTTAATAGGTGAGGTAGGGTTAAGTGTTTGAGTTTGCAGCATCCTAAGCATATATGGTCGCTAACTTACGAAGAACATCATTAAGTAATGGTGGTCTATGTAAGACGGTCAAGATCTAAGAATGATCACTAAGTGATCTCAGACACCTACTTACCTCATTCATAACCCAACCCTGTTGTCGATGAGAGAAGGAGCTCTGAAAGAAACAGTCACGGTTACGCACACAGTTGGCAGGTTTTACTTAAGTAACTCTAAGTTATTTAGAACGAGATGTTTACAAAATATCCATGTTTTCCACATAACCGCGGGCACGGCTTTCCAAAATATTTAGCCCTGCAGGGGTGCTCCAACTAATCCATCACAAATTACCATAGGCCGCATAGTAATCCTCGACCACGAATCTCGCGATCTCGTCGGATTCCTTACAGGAAAACCTCATCTCTGAGAAGACCCAAAGTCTCACCGGAATCCCAATGCACAACATATATGACTAAGGTAACACAAGTCCAGCAAGACCTCCCGACGTGTCGACGAACCCGATAAGAGTCGCATATCTCCGTCTCAGGACACGACGGATGAGTCACACTACGAGTTAAACCAACCTCGAGTTTCCCTATGGTGGCCCCATACTCTGCTCTTTTTGGACCAACATTCATGAGGAGCACTGGCTCGGGTTGTAGATTAAATTCCTCGGGGTAGCTATTCCATATGCCTTTTACTAAGTTGTTAGCAAATTAACACCAAAGTTGGGTCCTACTAGACAAGCCTTAACACTACATGATTTATCAAGGGGGTCCCCATCACAACCCCAAACGTGTTAGGAGCGCTAACTTATGGAATAAAACACCGTTAGTTGAAACTAAGGCGGGAACAGCGAACAAATCACCCGACAAAAGGCTAGGCCTTTCTCTATTTACCACATATATAGGTGCATTAATTAAATAGCAATTTGAATAGGATGATATCAAATTCCCATGTTATCACATGGACCAACTGTCACCTACAACTACCAACGCTAATAAATTAGTGGTTTACCAAGCCTAACTTAGCCAAACAATATTTGCTAGGAGGGGAGGTGTTTGAGGTTTCATGGCAATGTTTGATGGCCTATATATCATGTGGTAAGCAGCGGAGATGTAACTATAGAAACGAATCACTAAGCATAACAAAGCTAGAAACGGTGTCAAGGTCACGATCATCTTGCGTGTGATTTCTTCAGAGTGGAATTGTTCCTGATCTTTCTGCACGAAATCACCGGACTCCTCGAACTCGTTCCCGGAGCCAGTAGCTACCCAAAAGAAAGAAACATCTAATAAACACAAGCAATTGGTGATGCAACAAACAATATGATACATGCATGCACAGCTCCAAACATGCACAGCAAACAATCCTACTCATACTACAAAATGCCACCTCATCACAAAATGACTTTTTTACACAGCTACTTAAACCTAAATTACAGTACCACCACTGGATTCCTTGGGATTTTCTACCCCAAATCCATTATCATATTTCCATATTTGCATGCAGAAAAACACCACAAACAGCAAAACAAAAACTAGTGAGAATCAAACTGTACTAATGTCAAGAACAGGAACTATTCTTGAGCCTCCCAAATTTGTCATATGCGAGAATAGGCAAAATCCATTTTTGGACTATTCCAAAAATGTAATCATCACATCAAACAGAATAAATAAAAAATAAAACAAAAGAAAAAAACAACTAAACCTAATGAGACAGGGGTCCACTCGTCATAGGTACCAGGGCCCCTAGAGCATGACATGTGGGCCCTCGGCCCACTTGTCAATGGCCCACACATCAACCACCCCCCACACACACAACACACACAACACCACTACCACTCGGCTACCGCACAGTAGCTCCCCAACAGAGGGGGTTTACTGCAGTTAGGCAGACCCTGCAACTATCCCATAGTTAACTAAAAACTAAGAAAAAAAGGGGCCGCTAGTGGGGATTTGAACCCAAGACTTGCCGATTTTAGTGCGACGCTCGAAATAGTAGGCTAGGTGGGTGGAGTTTCCTCTTGTGGGGAGATTAACATAGGTATAAAGGAAAAGGGCCGATTTCCTCTACTTTAGCAGAGAACGCCGGCGATGATGCACCGGAACACTCGCGCACAGACGTCGGCGCTACGCTAGGAACTAACCTATGTGATACTATGCGTGCGAAAGAACTACGCCACAATGCATAGGGGCTACACCAATGCACGTGCGCGTCCATATGCAGCAACAAGCTACACTCAACCTGCCGGTGCAACTCCGGCAGGGCGTCGACTCACAACCACTGACCCTATCAGGAGGAGATGCGGAGGAGAGCGGGGAGTTGCCGCTCACCGAGGGTGCACAGGAGAGGAACCGGCGTTATGGAGAGGAAGCCACTCGACGAGATGGTGCGGGAGGTGCTCGTCGGAGGTGAGGAAGGAGCCGTCGTCATGGACGTCGGGGATAGAGACCTTGCCGCCTAGTTCCCGCGGGAATGGAACCCCACGGCTCTCCCCACGCTCCTGGTGCAGCAGGGGAGGGTCGAGGACGTCGGATCACCACGGCCTCGAGCTCCTGCTAGAGCCGGCCATGGCGTGGTGGAGTTATGGGGCCTCGCCCCAATGATGCTAGGAGGGGAGAGAAGGGAGAGATGCGGGATATGGTTAGGGGAGGCGCTGGGGTCGCTTATATTCCTTGGAACGTGAGGGAGGGCTGTCTCATGGAGGTTGCGGTAGATCTGGTGGTGGCTATGGAGTCATACGAGGGTGACATCAACGGAGCAAGGACAAGGACGCGTTGGTGGGCTCTGGGCCGAGACCAATGGACCTGGGCCAAACCCTCTCTCTCTGCTAATAGGCTTTAACAAAAAAATACATACAAGGTGTTAAAATAAACCACATGGCTAAAAGGGAAAGACTTAAATCAAACAAAGTAAAAATAAAAATAAAAAACATTTGTGGTCTTCTAAAATCATGCCACAATTTATAAAAAAATAAATTGGGCAATTTTGGAAGAGTTCAAATAAAACCCTTTTATTTAAAATGAAGCTCTGTTTTAAAATAAAATCAAAAGGAAAAATAAAAGAAAACCACAGGGGTTGCCTACACAATTATCAAAAGGGTTTTAGGAAACGATGAACATTTTTATTGGGGCCAAACAAAAACTTAGAAATCTGCCTCAAAAGAAAATAACAGAAGGGTTTTTTATCCCATGGTGCAACTAGTGGGTTTTGAAATGCACTTGTTGCACCCACACCTCATCAAACACAAAAGCACCTCCACACATGGACTCACACATTAAGGTTCACACACATCAACACAAACAAAAACAAAGGGAAAGATGCAATACATGAAGGCATGATGCACATAAAATTATGACACGGTGATGGGCTCACACCACATATCATACCATATCAAGGTTACCATACAAGGAAAGAATACAAGGGGGTGGGAAGAATTGCATTGGGGCTATCACACGTATCAACCATGATGTAGAACAGAAGAGTGATCAGTATGAGCAAGAGGGCGACTATGTAGTACTTCTTGAGGCACCGGTTTCGCTCCCTCTCTTGTCGTAGCATCCACCTCAAGTAACTATTTCCGCTTCGGCTTTGCTATCTAATCCTATGTGTCTAGCGCCCGGTACATGTCCACTTGGGCCTGTGCGTTTGGACAGTGGTCGTACACTCCTAGAACCCTCCCAGTGAATATGGTGTACGAGTCCTTCGCCATATCCGATATATGTACCTACATTGCAAGTTGATGAATTCAACGATAATATACAACATAATGTACTTGAGAAACACAAAGAGGCATAGTTAGCAAAATAAGGGAAACCTATAGAAAACAAAAATAACGAAGTTCCTCATACCCAAACTAATTAACTAGAGCGATCTACGCGAGTTCATAGGAAGACAATAGTACTAATTAAAGATATACATTGTCATCGTCAATCACTCCTCCATGTCGGCGCTCCAATCTTCATAGTCACGGAGGAATCACCCGAGCTTCATGAAAGGCTTCAGGTCCAGATGCTGAGTGAGTAGCAGTGTTCGGAAATTATCTAGCCTCATTGGCCCATGGTAGATAATCCATGTTGGTTCGAGGACCTCCTTCATGATCACTTGGGCAAGTTCACATTGTACGTGATAACACTCAGCTTGCATTCGATGATCCGGTGTCCTTCCTATGCTTGTGGCTGAGTTGAAAATCTTGGCATCGCTGGAAGCAGTTGACATGCGAAGGCGTTAATTATCCCTTCTATAATCGAGCATGTGATGCATGAGGTAGAATCCATCACCCTTACTATCATTCGGTTGCTGGATGAAGCAGAAGTCGGTGTTATGGCCAAAAGTCGACCCTTTATTCCTGTACTTTTTCACATTGACATATCCACCAGTAAGGTTGAAGGTTAAAATGGCACTATCGAGAACACTCTTTATGTGCATGTAATCCATTTTCTTGATGTTCTTCGCTGAGTCCAAGTATAGAGCATGGGAGTATTGTGGGTACAGACACGTGAGGACGCCCCCCCCCCACTTCACAAAATAAGTACACCTCAAATTAGCCTCCATGCTTGCAAAGGAATGATTAAAACTTATGAAAGGATATCCGCGGATGACTTACGTAGGATGATAAGGTAGGAGAATGGTTACCCTGTCCTTATTAGCGATCATGAACACGCCGATGTACTTTCCCGCATAGTCAAGGTGCTCTTTGCACACTACCAAGAAGCTCACGTGCATATAGTATGGATCCCCGATGCAAATATATTCTATGTTCTCGCGTATGATGATGTAGTTGAGATACAACGCATACAAGGGGATAAACTAAAAATCCAGCTTGGTCATGTGGAACATGGCGTAGATATAGTCAAATCACAGGATAAACTTATCCGCATGCGATCTATCGACGTATAACATCTCACCCGGAACCTGAGCTGCGTAAAGCTGGTATCTTGGTTTTTGTGAGATGAGAAGGCTTTTCTCTCTGGCCAGCACATCATCATGCAGTGTCCTTAGATCATTGTTCTTTATGGTATCTAGTGATTTCCGTGGTAGGATCGGGTGGCTGGCGACATGGAAATGCTCCGCACCTACGACAGGTATTCTGTCTACTTCCCTCGGCTTCAGAGGCGTCTGGCTGCTTGAAGCAGCTCTGGCACCTTTAGAGTCTTTCTTGTCTAGTCTCCTCCTTTGCTTCTTGGCGGGTGGCAGTAGTGAGCCCACCATACCTTCCCTAACAACCACCAAGTGTCGTCAGGCTAATCAGTTGACGGCCCTCGCGTTTTTCTTGCTCGGTAGAGGCAGAATCTAGAGGCGTCTCCTACGAGGATCGCATGAACAGAGACTTTTTGCAATCAGCCTTAGCAGGTTCCGGCTCCGGCAAATCAGGCAGCATCAAGTCATCTCTACACTCATAGCCTCAGTCATAGGAATGAGCATTGTCATAGCCGGTATGGATATACTGGTTAGGGTCATCATCATCATCCTCCATGACATCATCAGAATTTGCTTCTTCGACGGGGGCAATGTCATCTCGCACTAATGGAGGCTCTCCCTCGCGTCGCCCGCTATCACCCGCCACGACAGGTGCAGGTAATTGGGTAGGTGGGGTGGTGTTCATGCTTTGTCGAGGAGTTGTCGTTGGTGTGCTACCGGGCGCCACGACACAAAGAAGATTCTTCGGCCAAGGCAAGAACCAGCTCTTGCATGCACCAATACGTTTAGGGGTCTCGCCGTCATCGAGTGGTACCGGAGGAGGAAAACCTCGAAGCACGCTTTGACACTTGCCACACAAACATTGAAGATGCTATGGGACATCTGTCGGTTGTGGAACATGTTGTACTTTGGTTCCACGATCATTGTCTTTCCCATGTCCACCTTCTAGCCATTGATCTCATATAATAGGGTGCACGGGGTTTCGTCGGCCTGCGAAGACATCTCTATGATGTCAGACATCCGAAAGGCAACTGAAACGAAAGACTATAGATATGTTGCTGAAGAGTGTATGACACGTAATTTCCATGATGGCGTCGAGCTCAGCCAAAGACGAAGCCCCTCCGAGCATGCCAGAGATGGAGGATGTCGGGACCCCGATCCTAAGTCATAAGAACCCAGCCTGTAACACATCACATCACTTTGCGGCCTCACGCACGGTAAACTCCACGGCTGCCACCTTACCTTGCCGGGACCGTTTGCGTCTTTTGGCTCACGTATATGAATATGTTGCTAGCGTTCAAACGACAAAGAACCCGGGTTGACATGACTAGTTATAAACCCAAGCAGTACATCCGTACAGGGACAAGCATACATAACCCAGCAAGGCAGGTGTCGATCAACAGCGTGTGTAGACGAGTCGTAGCAAGCTACAAGGACTCTATTACAGCGCGTGACATTTCCCCGAGGGGACAGACACAACAGCAAAGAAGGATACATGCCGGTCAATCAATGGGTCTAGAGCAGTAGCAAGCTACCAAGTCTCGAGAGAAGCACAAAGAGGCATTTCCCTGTAAAGAGTACTACTAAAGGCACACAACTAGGTGTTGAATCCCACACATACAATGCATTCATAACATACACACAATATGCACGATATGTGCAGATACAACATGGCATCACAACATAACTCTATGACTCAAGCTTTTATTAAGGACTCATAAGAATCAACATAGTGTGATATTACAAACAGGGGTCTCGTGACCCGACACTCAAGTCATACAAACAACAAGCGGAAGCAAATCATGTCTGGGTACAGACATCTACTAAAAGTGGCTGGAACAGCCTGAAAAGCTACTACGACCCTACCAAAGGAGCCAGACCTTTGTCTGGGATTCCAAAGCTATTCCAGTCAACATCGAACACATTGCGTAGAACCTTTAAATGAGTCTAAGTCTTCTATGCAAAAACATAAATAAAGCAACCGTGAGTACAAAGGTACTCAGCAAGTCTTACATCATAACTATCTACATATGCATCTTGTTTCAATGAAAGGATTGTGGGGTTTGATTGCAGCAAGCCAGCTTTGACTCTTGGCTAACCTGTACTACGACTACAAGCTCTTTCTTTGAGGTGGGATAGCGCACACGAGTCCACATATTCACCAATTCAATACACCACTATGGATCCACTCTCGTCTCCCTACGAGAAAGCCTTCCATAGCACTCACACTTATCTTGCATGTTTTAGAGTATCCATTTAAATTGTCTATGTACCACGTAATGTTTCCAAGTAGTCCATATCTGAGGACGCGGCTATTCGAACAGATTAAATCACCCTGTAGGGGTATACTTCTTCACACACGCTCCCACCACTTATCACCATGTGCACGTCATGCATCTCGGCAACCTTCAGGCGGAAGCAGTGGCGTGGGTGTCGGCCACGACCGTTAACCACACAAGACCCTAGTCCAGGTTTATCGCCTATTTGAGACTGAACCCGCAAGGAAGTCCGGCCGAGGTTTCCTCTACGGCCCCAAACGATGTGTGCAAGGTTCCCCAGCCCACCATCCGGGTGCCACTTTGTACACCATGCCACTGTGTATCTACCGTAGTGAAGCCTACCCCGTAGGGCAGAGCTAAACACGGTCGCCAAAACTTTTCCTACAAACACCAGAAACTAATTGCAACTCCTGGACAGAGATCTAGGCGATTAATAAGTCGAGAGGGTCAATTAAGTATCCCAATGTGTGGTAGTATCTTGTCTTGGATAACACACATAGAACTCAGTTCTTAAGGATGGTCCCAACGAGACAACCCGCCATGTACTCCTACATGGCCTCTCATTGCTACCTTTACCAAATCAGATTCACACCTTTACTCTCACACTATAGGACATGAACACAACCATTCCGATACATCATTCAGATGGATCAGACCCGACACGACTCTAAGCATAGCAGGCATTGTAAACAAGCATGGATGAGTAAGCACAACAGGGCTCAAGCAGTTGCTACTCATGCTAAGTGGTCTCAACTATTTACTGTGACAAAATCATGTCATGCAGAGGAATGGGTTCAACTACCGATAACATGTATAGTTGAATCGTGTTTGCCCGGATGTAGTAAAAGAGAGCAGGAGCGAGAGAGTGGGTTTATATCAATATGCTCGAGGGGGTTTGCTTGCCTGACACGTCTAAAGATAGCAACGAGTCTTCATCAATGTCAACGATCACCTCGTCGGAAACATCGTCTACCGAGAGGGAACAACACCGGCAAACAAGAAAGAACAACAATTACTTCACGGGAATGCAACACTATGATGCATGCTCAAGACATGAAATGAAAGGTGGCAGGGCTAATGTGGCTATCATTTCTTAAGTTGAAGTTGGTTTGAATTAGGATTCATACATCACTTCAAGCCGGGTATTTTTCCAAGTACGCTTACAATTGATTCGACCTGATGCTCATAACAAATTGTTCCAACATGCATGGAGTTAGTATTTTGAGGTACTAATTTGCATTGACCAATGTTTGGTCATAACAATTGAAGTGGAATTCAAATAGGTATCAAATTCCAACTCCAAACTAATTATTAAATTTATCCTATTCACCATTTGGCCTATTTGGTGTTGTTAACTTTCTCAAACCAGTATGCAAAGGCCATGATCAGATTCTTTGGCTTTTTCTAATCCTTTTTCATACATAAATTGTTTTCATAGGACTTACAGATTATTTTCTATGATTTTTAGAAGTTTTAGGCATTTTATGGAATTACTTTATAATAGGAAATCAATTACTCTGTCAGCACTACATCAGCATTGCATGAGCAGTCAACTGGCCCAGGTATGAGTCAAACCTGACGTGTGGGGTCTACACGTGAGTGACACAGGTCAAATAAGAGGGTTAGATTAGTTTTAATTCCTGTTTTAGAATCGTAGGGTCCACTGCCAGTGAGTCTTTAGGTTAGTTAATCTGGTTAGTTAATTTTGTAATTGACTTAAGTTAAACAGGGCTAGGCCCCACCTGTCTATGAGTCAGGGGAGTCAACCCACGGTCACAGGGGGTCAAGACCACCGGCGGCTCAACGCCGGCGACTCCTGACGCGGCGGAGCTCATCGGAAAATCCCTACAGGCATCCATTTCGGTCTCGGTTTGGCTCTACGGATAGATGATGAAGCGCAACATCCGTTCCGACCAAGCCACGGGCCAGGAGGTGGCCGGAGCGAGGCCCGCGACGACCTCGGGCGGTGGCCGGAGTTGGCCAGGGTGGGGATCGAGGCTATGGGGCACGGAAGAGCGTGGGGTGAGAGGGGAAAGGAGCAGGGGCTCACTGCGTCTCCATTTTTGCCATCGGGCAGACCGGAGAGGGACCCTGGCCGGCGAATCGAGGTGGAGAGCTCCGTCGACCGGATAAGGAAGAAGGTGGCGATGGCGACGCTGCATGGCTCGGGTGCTCGCGGAGGTTGACGGCGAGGAGCTTCTCGATGAGGTGGAGCTAATGAGCCGGTCAGGAAGGCGAGGGGTGGCCGGAGACGAGCTGGAGGCGAGCTTGGAGATATCGGCAATGGCGACAACGAGGGAAAGCACAGAGGGAGAAGAGGGAACTGGGGAGAGAAGAGGAGGATGAGCTCGAGGGGGTCCGGGGCATCCCCAGGCGAGGAGATGAGGACGGGGACGAGCGGAAGGTGGCAAGCAGGAGGTGGAGCCGGCGCACGCGCTGCTGCCACGCAGCTGCTCGGGGAAGACGACGAGCAGGGGGGAGGCCCTGGTGGGCTGGGCCTGCAGGGGGCGACAGGTAAGCGTTTCCTTTTTTTTTTCTTCTCTTCTTTCTGTTTTGTTATTTCTAACATTTGTTTTATTTGTTTTGGATCCAACTAATTCAAAGAAAATAGCAAAACAACTCTGGGTGTCATTTGGAATATTTCCAACCCCATGTGAAGTTTTCAACATTTTATAAAACTAGGAAGTATTTGAAAGCAATTAATTAATTGATTTCATTGGCTTTTGAGTTTAAAATAAAATGCCAAAAGTATTTTTAAAAAGAAAACCAATCGTGAATTGTGTTTTCCAAGGTTTATCAACAATGATGGACTTTTATGGAGGCCATTTTTGGTTTATTGATTTGTCACAACTTTGGATTGTTTTTTAATATAGACTATGTTGGAGTTTTGCTTTGATTTCACTTCTTTCTTGGGTTCAATTCATTTTCTTAGAATGCAAAGAAAGAAAACATGAGCTCAAACTTGCTAAGCTCTACTAGGGATTTCAGGGATGTGACAGAGGACGGGCTGCTATGAACAGGAGCGAGACCATGTATGGGAGCACGTGCGGTTGCGTGAGGAGGTGTGATGGTGCGATGTTCACCGAATTGCTCCCAACAAATCTAGGAAGGGGAATGTCCTCTGGCCCTTTATCTGGATTGTTCTTCGTCCAGTCCCAAACTGTCGGAATCAAGCTCCTAAAGGAAGCCACCAAAGCTGCACTGACCCTTTCTTCTACTACCTTGACCAACTCTTCTTTGGTCTCACCTTTTCTCTTATCGACCGCAACCACGACAGTCTCATTGATGGTCAGTTGGGTAATCATCCGTCTCCGGCTTCTTGTGGTAGCACTTCTTCCATGATGCACCATCTCTGATGTCGTGCACACGTCCATACGATGGAGGTTTTCCCACCGAGACATTTTTCAGTACGTTTAGGGACAGTTGAACGGTTTATCCCACTTGGGCCTCGTTGACGACTGAGATGACTCGCTGCTTTCGGCAGCCTTTTGGTGCTGCTCTTTCTACAAAAGGAACGTGTATAGTTCACAAATATGACAAAACTTGTAGTCGAATTGATTAGAAGCTAATATAAGGTGGTAATCTAACGAATACCAGTAGTCTCATGAACTTCCTCGTGTTCGGGTTCGTGTAAAAGATGTTATTGACGGGGTCCCACTTGTACCAGGCCCTGATCCAGTCATGCTCCTGCAGGTGGGTGAACTCCACCAACAGGGTCTAGGATTCCGTGACTTCCACATTCGACGTCCTCCTTGGACTATACCAGCCACTTCCCCTCATAACCACGGCTTCTGAGGCAGTGGGGAGGTATATTCCTGGCATGGGGCGCCTTCATTTTCTCCGACTTTTTCTTGTCTTCTTCTATAGCGCAAGTCTCCTTGAATTTTTCAATTACCTCTTCCGTTAGTGTCGGATTGTCAGCATGAATCTTGGACCACGGTTCGTTCTTTGCAATCGCTTTTTCACCCTTACTTTCCAAGCGGACAAGGCATTGGTGAATGTAACCATTGCCTTACTGTTTTCTTTATCATGGGTTCATCCTTCCATGGAAGTTTGCTTTCAGTGCGCCCGGGGAACAAGAACCTATTGTGCAACCTCGTTAGGAGCATGTGCTCCATATGTGGTAACTTCCTTCACTTTTCATCGTTGATGTTGGCGGTTTCCCTAAGGATGCATCCTAGTTGATTTCCGTAGCAAATGCACGCTTGCTCCGGCGCCGTTAGCTCTAATTTCTTGGGATGCATCACCGTGACTACAATTTTTCCGATGCCGAGCTCGTTTGGTTTTCGTGCCCTCTTCGGCTTCGGTCCTTCACCGGCTTAGTCAGCATCATTGCCGGTCTTGGGGGTGATGTCGGTGCCGGTGCCAGTGCCGGTGTCAGTGTCGGTGCCGGTTCCCGTGTCGGTGTCGGGGTTGGTGCCATTGCCACCCTGCACCCGCAAGTGGTGTTCGTTCAGGTAATCGAAATAATGATTTGCTGCCTCAATGGGGTCTTCTTTGAGGCGACCAGAACCCCCATCTTCCTCGTGACTAGACATATTTCCTATGAGTATTTAATTATGCTAGTTTAATTCTAGGCCGAATAAAATGAATAATAAGAAGGGCCTATATTTGGTCGGAATATCGATTCATTCCCCTTCCGGCAAATCCTCGGCACTCGATATGTCCTAGTTTCTAGCACAAGTCATGCCGAAATTCATGAAACTTTTTGGCAGGATGTTTGATAAAAAGTGGACATATGGAGCGCCTAAAATTTGCGAGAACGTAAATGTATCAACATTCCGATAAAACATAGGCCACTCAGACATTCCAGCAAAATATCAATGACAAGAAGGGACATTCCGGCATTATTTCATTCATCTACATTTTTTAGAAATATAATTGGGTTGATTTTTCTTCTGATTAAATCAACTTAAGCAAGATCTCAACGCTACCAACATTTTCATAAAACAAAAAACAACCAAAATTAAGCATCTTATAAATTCCATCCAAATTTTCAACCCTGAAATTTCAACAAAGGCAGTGCATTGGTGATAGTGCATGATCATACAGCATAAGAACATGGCAGAGCAACATGGCATATTGTCTTGGCAGCATATATTAGCACATGGTGTGGTGGAAACTATCGCTTCACCGGTAATGAGTTGCCAAGGAATTCCCTTAATTCCATTAGTTCCTTACTATGCTATCATGCTCCTCCGTTAAAACATCACAAATGAAATTATTGTTATAGATCTTTTTCTTGAAAAATCTGTTGTCACTTCTTTCCCTTGCCTATTTTCAAAACTATTACTTCCAATAATTCTCCCGTGTCCCAAGTCAGCATCCAAACCATTTTCACAAAGTTTCCAACCTATTTATATTTTTATTTCATCCAAATAGTTTTAAAACAATTCCTCAAATAGTTTTAAACACTTTCTCAAATAGTTTTAAATGATTTCTCAAATAGTTTTTAATCTATTTCACAAAGTATAGATTGCTCTTTTGAACAATGGAACATGAAATTACATGGTTAGGCACAACGAGGCACTAACATCCACACAATCCCACTAATGCAACATACCTCCTAAAAGAAGCTGAATATACACTTGCAGAACAAGTTTGAGTTTCATCCATCGCACTAGGAATGGAGTGGATTGCTCTGAGTAACATCGTCTTGAGTTAGAGCCCAGGCGGATTAAGTACAAAACAACAGATTTTCCAATATGCAGATATTATAAATAGAAGATTAGGGTTGAGTGATGAGCACCATGAGACGACGAAGGCAGCGACAGTGCAGCCATGGAAGGAGACGTCCGGGCCGAAGCAGAGGCAGCGGGTTACGCCGGTGACCAGGAGTTGCGTGAGGAGCATGAAGAAGGTGCAAACACCATAGACGGCGGAGGCCGCGGCGACGACACAGGAGACGGGGAGAGAGTGGAGAGGACAGGTACTTATCCACCGCTACTACTAACTTTTTTATTATTTTATTTTTATTATTTTTATTTTATTTTTATTGTTTTCCTTTCTTTTTCTTTTTACTTTTCTTTTTATTTTGTATTGCTTTCTCCCTTTTGTGTTTGTTTTTTGTTTTTATATTGACGGCCTCGCACGCAGTCGACGAGAAGGTACCCCTCCCACAATTGGCAAATATCACCGAAACACATGTGGTAGTAATTGAAGGGGATACGATGTATACATCATTTGACCGATATCGGTTACTTAAGTGCATACACAGAATACATACATATATATAAATTTTGGTTTCTAAGCTACGTAGAAGACGTTTCACATTAAGCTTCTTCCCTTTCTTGTTCGTTTTCTTGATTCTTCTTTTCTGGCACCATGGAGTACGATCTTTCTTAGGTAATGTTGTATTGATTCTTCTTTTCATGTATGCTTCATCGTCATCGTCATCTTCCCTCACCAGGTTGGCGTATTGGTCGTAGTCTTCCTCGTTGGCGACTCCATCCATTCTAGCGATGCTCCTTTTGCCACTCCTAACAACAACACGGTTGGGATTGGTCGGGCCGGTTATGAAGAAGCATTGTGTCACGTGCTTAGCTTGTACCCGTGACTCAGTTTTGGCGACGATGTTAACGTTCATGGTAGCACACTTTGCATCGGGTATAGACATGGTAGTGAAATACTTGTTTTCCCTTACGATGGACTTAGCCCATGTGACACGGAACATCGTTGCATCATGCATTCCAACGTAGTTAAGCTCCCAGATCTCTTAGACCCTTCCGTAGAATCTTTCAGTTGTGCAATTGATATCGTATGCCTCCGTGTAGAATGTGTACCCGTTGATATCGTATGCCTTATAGGATGCGAGTTTGGGTGCGGGGCCATGTGCTAAGGCGTGTATGATAAATCTGTCCAAACTTCCTTCTTCTGAGGCATTAGCAAGAACTTGCTCTTTGAACCAACACAAGAAAGTGGTGTTGTTCTCTACAGTAACTTCGTCGTCCGTCTTGCGCATCCCCTAATCATGGTACTTCTTTGTGATGATTTCTTTGTGCAGTGTCACATAATCATCTACCACATCTACGTGTTGTAGCACTACCAAGTTAGCCCTGTCAAAGTCGTCCCGTTGATCCGAGTAGTCCACGTCCAATTCCCTCTGGCCATTGTTGTGATCTTCTCCTCAGAATCTCCCATGGTGCATCCTGACGGGAAAATCAACAACGGGTTCTTTGCCGCCTATATAATTGTCGCAAAAGGAGATGCACTCTTCGGTTAGATACCCGTGGACGATGCTCCCATCGGGACGGGACATGTTACGAACGAATACTTTGATAACCTCATTCATCCTCTCAAATGGAATCATACTGTGAAGGAATGTCGGCCCAAGGTCGATGATGTCGTATTCCTGTGGTCAATCCCAATACGGGGTCATGCAAAAAAAGGATGACCATGGGCAGTTTATAAACACATGGGGCACACCGTTGCATGCCCTCGTGGATGATACTGGTGATGTACATCACGAGGTATGGCACCAACGAGTGGACTCTTTGTTAGTACCGTCATGGGAAAGGATTTGTTCGGTTACTTACCTCGGGTATGGAAAGTACCGCGACTCATGGATTGAGACGGAAGTTTCCCGAGTCTTGTGGGTGAAGTTTGCAACCTTTTGCAGACTGTAAAACTATTCGAATAGTCATGTCCATGATCAAGGACAGTTGGCTGACCGCTCTTGGGCTACGTCCATTGTTAAAAAACTTTCGGTGGGTGTGAGAAAGAGGATATTTGAGCTAAGTTGAATGACATGACATGATAATGGAACATGAGATGTTCTACCTTGTTTATATTGATATCTCTAATTTGTTCATATGGATATCAGTTACCTCATGGTGCATGCCTTCATAAGATATTGATCATGTCATTGCACTTAAAATTAGCTTCCTGCAACTTACCTACTTAGTGCTATATCATGCATTGTTATACCTCATTCCAAAACATAGGTTTGTTTCCGAGTACATTCAAATTACTCATTCTCTTGCCACTAGTTACTTCATGGTCCAGGCATGGAAGAACAGGAGTATGACGAAGAGTTCATTGGAGACGAACATACGAAACTAGGATGCTTCCAAGTCAGATTGCCTATAGAGTTAAGGCACATGGCATGGGTTCACGCTTTCTCTTAGGATTTCCGCTGCTAGCTATGTTTGGTGTGTTCGCGTTGGAGGCCCTTTCAATGTAAGAATTGACAGTAATGGTCTTTATTTGTATCAAACAGTATGTATTGATGTAAGACTCTTGTTATTTAGCTTTTGGGTGTTTAGTGAGCATCGTTCTCTGGCATCACTATACACGTGTATTCGGTGATCACGCCTTATGAGTTTGGGTCCCCACATGGTGTTGGCATACTACTAAGGCTGGTAGCTCGGAGGAGGTCAAGGAGTCATCGCTTCCTGAGGCTGATAGATTGGCCTGGCTGGGGCTGGTTGACATGGGTGAGGCTTTGATAATACCCAAGTGCATGGAATTACCATAACATTTTGCAAAGATGGAAGTAATAAGTATGGAGTATTGAACCTACAAGGAACTAAAGGCAGGATCAATATTCGCTCAAATCTTATATGCCACGGATACAACTCAACGTACACCGATCGTTTGCTTCTATCTAGTAATGAGAAATAAAACTGCTTGTGGGTATAAAGAAGATAGCTTAGCATGATATTGGAGAACAAAAATATGAAAATAGTTGCTCCCTAAGTAAAGTTAGAATATATTACAATATATTAAGATAACTAGTGTGGATTAATTATCATATGGTGTGCAAAATTGTCCTAAGAAATTAATGACAAGATTGGTAATCATTCTTGCAATTTTATACGAGGAGAGGCATATGAGCTAACATACTTTCCATACTTAGATCATATGAACTTGTGATTGGAACTCTAGCAAGCATCCGCAACTACTAGAAAGCATTAAGGTAAACCCAACCATAACATTAAACATCAAGTCCCCTTTACTCCCATACGCAATAATCCCCTTACTCGGGTGTAAGCTTATGTCACTCTAGCCACCCACTATAAGCGAATCATGAACGTATTGCAACACGCAATAGCGAGAACCCCTCACGTATGCACGACATGGAGGGCACCATAGGACAGCACCAAAATAAAACATACACTTGAACCAAGAAATATCATCAATCAACCAAAATGACAACATAAATCTACACAAAAATTATAGGGTGGCAACAGATCATTGATTAATAATTTGTGGCATGAAACACCATGTTCGAGTAGGGGATTACAACGGGGTGTGGGAGATTAGACCGCTCAAAAGAGATGAGGAAGGTGATGAAGACGGTGATATTGATGAAGATGGTCACTGCGGTGATTGTTCCCCTGGCGGCACTCTGGTGCCACCGATAGATAGGGAGAGAGAATCTACCCCATTAGGGTTCCTCCTCCATGGCCTCTCCCTAGATGGGGAGAGGTTCTCCCCTGTGGTCCTTGCCATCCATGCGTCCGTGAGGGGCGAGAGCCCCTCCGATATTGTATCTGTTTCTCTCTCTTTGTTCTCTCCTGTTATTGCTGCCATTTTGTGGCCCTTCATCGTTTCTTAAATATCTAGAGATTCATAACTCCGATCGGGCTGAAATTTTGTGTAGAGTTTTATATGAGAATTATATTTATTATGGTTAAAGAAGGGACCCAACCGACTTAAGGGGTGGACATAAGCTATTAGGGACGAGCCACCCCCCTGGTCACGCCATGTTGGCTTGTGGGGCCCTCGGGCACTATGTTGTATTGATTCCTATTCCCAAAATCCCATCAATTCAAAAAAAGTTCGTTGCAAATTTTTATCCCATTTGGACTTTGTTTGATATGGATTTTCCATGAAACAAAAAACACACCAAAAATTTGAACTCGCACTAGACACTGGACAAGTAAGTTAGTCCTAAAACTAATATAGAATGTTGCCAAAAGTATATAAAAGTTGTAGAATATTCGCATGAATACTTTGCAAATTATCGATGCATTGGAAACGTATCAGCATCCCCAAACTTAATTTCCGCTTGTCCTCGAGTAGGTAAATGATAAAAGAAATAATTTATGAAGTGTGAATGCTAGCATAATATGTAACATTGATCAATGTTACTTCCAATCACTTATTGTAGCATCATAAAACATTAACTCTTTTCTGATAGAACTTGTCATGATCAAGTAACAAGCTATTCACATGCTAAAGTATAGACCATAAACTTTCTTGAAAACTACCAAACTATGTTTTTAGTCATCAAACAATTACACTTCATCTTATTTTTAGGAAGGGTCTACGTAAGAGCTTTGATTTAGCAAATTCCACATACTCAACTATCATTTAGTCTTCAATGATTGCCCACACTCAAGCCATATTTTTAGAACAAGTAGTTTCAATCAAACACATACGAAGATAGGGGCTTAATGTTCCATCTCCCAACTTATTTATCTCTGGGATAATGCCGACAATACTGAATCATGATCACCTATATCCAACTGGATGTAGGTGCATTGATCTTTCCCCAGCACACGATGCTTGGAAACTGAAGAATTAATAGATTGAAATAGGGATGAACATTATTGACTCTTGCATAAAACTAAATGTAGAAAAGTAAATACATAAAAGTAAAACATAGGCCCTTCACAGTGGGAAGCATATTTCTCATGCACTTTTTATTTTTGGATGTGCAATCTTTTAAGTACAAGGAATGTCACTTTATATTGCCCCTTGTGAAAGCAACCTTTATTATGCATTTTGTCGCACTTATTTATTTGTCATCACAAAATCGTAGAAAAATTTATTTCCCTTACAATAAAAGATCATACATGTTTGGGAGCATATTTCTTTGTGGAGTGATGAAAACTTACTTGAAGGATCTTATTCAATCCATAGGTAGGTATGGTGGACTCTCATGGAAATAAACTAGATTTAAGGGTTATGGATGCACAAGTAGTATCTCTACATAGTGCAAATTTTTGGGCTAACAAAGCATATAAATAAAGCACCACATGTCAGAGTATCCATGAATATATAACTTCTATGTGAATATAAGCAAACATAACCATTATGTTGTCTTCCTTGTCCAACTTCAACTACTTGATCAAGTTTGAAACTAATTAATGGGGGCTCACAATCATAGAAGATGTCCAAGATAGTATATTTATACATGAAATATATATTCCTTCAATGTTATTTCATCAATGCTTAAACTGACCAATGCTATGTTTGCTAACCTCCAATAAATTGTATTGCTTCTACTCTTTGTATGTGAAGTCACTACTCCCCATGGGACAAGCATATGAAGCATATATAATTTCTTGTTTTATGGAATTCAATTCATTCAACACTTTCTCTTAGGATATAAGAGAAGCATATGTGTGATCATCAAACTACTCTCAAAGATATATAAGTGAGGTTCGTAGAGCATTCTTGAATGAATATACATAGACCAATATCCACGCCCAAACATTTAAGCGAAGCAGATGAAGCATTCTGTAAAGCGATACTCAAAAGATTTAAGTGAAGCACATGAAGCATTTTATAAATCAACCAAGGATTATATAATACCAGCATGGTGGATAAAACAAAAGGGAATAATAAACACAAAATATGTTCGAGGAATAACACATATGAACGAATGAAAACATAGGATGAACATTAGCTAACCGATAATTGTTGTCAAAAAGCGATGGGATGTGTAGCATCCCCAAGCTTAGCTGCTTGATACTTGTAATATTTACTTGGGGAGCCTTGGTCATCCCCAATCTTGACATTTTTATCCTGTTCCATCATCTCATATCTCATTTGCACCTTAGTCTCAAAAGCTTCATCCACACAAAACTTGAAACCAACTCATGAGATATCATACTACACATAAGAATAAATCAACACTTAATGTGCAATCAAGAGAAGTTGCAATTCAAGCATCTAAAAAATTAGGTACTTTATACTATCACTTTCACAATTTATATCTACCATTATAAGCTATGAAAACTTTAGGATAAGTAGATAATAAAACTATGACATCAATTTGTGCAAACAGAATAATATAGAGTAATCATTTAAAAAGTGTACTTTTGTATCTCCAAAAATTCTGAAACTTTAAATAATATGTATAAAAGTACTGTGTAAACTTCCTACATTCCAATAAAAGCTCATAATTCAAATACTACAGAAAAAGTTTCTATATTTATACAACACTCCTCACACATGCAATTCAAGCATTCTAAAGGCATTTCTTGGAAAAAAAATTGAAAACATGATTATGGATAAATCTAACAGATAATAACAAAATAAATTACACTCTAAGAAAAACACATATTATGGGACGAATAAAAATATATCTCTAAGTAAGGTATACTGATAGTATTGAAGACGAAAGAGGGGATGCCTTCTGGGGCATCCCCAATCTTAGATGCTTGAGTATTCCTTGTATATTATCTCGGGATTCCCCAAACTTAGTGTCTTGATGCTCCTTATTCTCCTCATATTAATACTGAACTATTTCATACGGTACTGTATTATAAATTATCCATGGCTTATACCCCCCCCCCACCTCATATAATCCATAGCATCATCAAAACAAGCAAACTATGAAAGCAAAAACCTGGATCTATCTAAAACAAAACATTATGTAATGATGAGCACAAACACCGTACTTCCATAACTTCAAACATTCTGAAGCATTAGAACATCCTAGGTAATTTGTATACTAGTATTGTGTACAAAATTTATATCAAGAAGGCGTTCTAGTAAAAAATCATAATAATTCTGCACTAGATGCATAAGTTTTTGTTTTTGCACAGGATCAAATCTACTATAATCCAAATCATCCCAAAGGCTTTACTAGGCACTTTATTGTAATAAAAGACACAAAACTGATTATCACATTATCTTAATCATGTGGATGCACAAAAACATAAAGGATAAGTGTTGGGTTATCTCCCAACAAGTGCTTTTCTTTGAAGCCTTTTAGCTAGGCATGATTATTTCAATGATGCTCACATAAGAACACTGAATGAAACATGCAAAAGAGCATCATGAACATTATGAAAATCACATTATATATATGGTAAATTGGCTTATGCAAGGGAATAATTATTTTTATGAGAAACATCCATGAAAAATTCTACATTGTTTCCATGAGCATGAACACAAGTATTCAAGGTCGACCCTCACTTCTTCAATGCATAAATTTCCAATCGCTTCTCTTTTAAGAGGAAGTAAATTTTTGTGTTTTTTATTTTTCAAAATTTTATTTGTTTCACCCGCAACTAAATAAATAAAATAATAAAACAGAATAAAATAAAATAAATCTACTTAGTGATAAAAGCAAACAAGCATACACGGAAATATTAACCTCACATTATTGCTCCCTCGCAACGGCGCAAGAAAAGAGCTTGATAATACCCAAGTGCAAGGAATCATCGTAGAAATTTCCAAAGATGAAAGTAATAAGTATGGAGTGTTGAACATACAAGGAGCTAAAGGTAAGATCAATATTCTCTCAAGTCCTATCTGCCACCCATATGACTCAACATACACCAAGCATTTGCTTCTATATAGTAATGAGAATAAAAAAATGCACTGTGTGTCTAAATAGGATAGATTAAAATATTGAGAAAAAAATATTAAAATATTCGCTGCCAAAATAAAGTTAGAATATATTACAATATATTCCAAATAGCAAGTGTGGAATACTAATGGTATGGTGCGTGGAATTGTCCTAAGGAATTGATAACAAGATCGGTAATCATTCTTGCAATTTTATATGGGGGGGAAGCATGAGCAAACATACTTTCCATACTTGGATAATATGAACTTATGATTGGAGCTCTATCAAGCATCCGAAACTACTAGAAGTCATTAAGGTAAACCCAACCATAGCATTAAACGTCAAGTCCCCTTTACTCCCATATGCAACAATTCCCTTACTCGGGTGTAAGCTTTTGTTGCTCTAACCACCCACTATAAGCGAATCATGAACGTATGCCAACACCCTATAGCAAGAATCCATCACGTGTGCGGGGCACAGAGGGTACCATAGGACAGCACCAAAATAAAACATACACTCAAACAAATCAAGATCATCATTCAAGCCAAATGACCACAAAAATCTACTCAAACAACATAGGATGGAAACACATCGTTGATTAATAATATGTGGCATGAATCAACATGTTCAAGTAGAGGATTATAGCGGTGTGCGGGAGAGTGGACCTCTAGAACGAGATGAGGAAGATGATGAAGACGTTGATGTCGATGAAGATGATTACCGCGACGATGGTTCTCCCGGTGGTGCTACGAGAGAGGGGGGAGAGAGTATCCCCCTAAGGCTTCCTCCTCCATTGCCTCTACCTAGATGGGAAGAGGTTATCCCATGTGTTCCTAGGCCTCCATGGCTCTCGGAGGGGTGACAGCCGCTCCAAGATTGGATATGTCTCTTTTGTTTATCTCCTATTTTCGCTGTTGTTTCCTAGCCCTTCATCGTTTCTTAAATATCCGAAGATCCGTAACTCCGTTCGGGAAGAAATTTCGAGGAAAGTTTTATCTGCGAATTATATATATGGCACAGAAAGAAGGGCCCAAACTGACTTAAGGGGTGGCGAGAAGATATCAAGGTGCGGCCACCCACCTGACCGTGCCCTGTTGGCTTGTGGGTCACTCGGGCACCATGTTGCGTTGATTCTTCTTCCCAAAATTCACATCTATTCCAAAAAAATCAGCGCAATTTTTTATCACGTTTGGACTTTGTTTGATATGGATTTTTGGTGAAACAAAAAATACACAAAAAACTGGAAATGTCACTGCGCCTGGCTTCCATACAATGAGCTTCTACTATAGGGCTTGTGGAGTGTCTTCCATGTCACGAAACTTATCCTCGAGCATGATGGACTTGTTCACCAGGTCAAAGAACGTTTGGCACTCACACACAATGAGCTTCTACTATAGGGCCTATGGAGGTCTTCCATGAAGTGTTCCATCTTAGCTGCCTTAGTGTTGACATCTTGAGGGGCATACCTTGACAGAAGTTTGAACTTCTACATATACTCCCTAGTAGAGCCACTTCCTTGCTTTAGTGCTCGGAATTCCCGCTTCTTGATAGCCATGACCCAGAAGGGATGTGGGCCTTGCGGAATTCTTCCTCGATATCAGCCCAGGTGATCGTATTGTCGCCTTGCATGATATTGAATCCATCCCACCAAGCTCTGGCGGTACCCCCGAGGCAGTGAGAGGTATAAATAACCTTCTCGCGAATCCTCATTGAGATTGACCAATGCAAGGAGGACATCGATGGTGCGATCAACTCATTGACATCTAGAGGTTCATCAGTCTCGGTGAAGATTGGGGCGAATTCCTCATGAATTCTGACATAGTCAAACGGCCATTACCGTTCCTTCCTTGCTGCTGGTTGTTCACAAGGACCTGAGACATACGGTGAATAGCAGCAGTGTTGGCTTGGTGTTCCTCCCGAAGAACCCTGAGAAACTGAGCTATGGTCATGTTCTCTAGTGGAGGTGGTGGTGGGGGATATCACCTTGTGGCTGCTCCTCGTGATCTCCGGCCAGAGCAGAACCACCAGCCCCCTGCTACTGGCTAGAGTTGCCGGCGCTGGGGTTGGTCAAGGAGCTGTTCTAGGTTGCAGTCACCGTCCTGTTTGGATCAGCCAAGTCAAATAAGTGGGATAGATGAGAGGAAAAAGCAATAATAGAGGAAGCACGCCTAAGGGGGTTGGTATAGTGCAAGTGTGATTAAACAGAGGTCGAAAGAACAAACACATAATATTAAGATAAGATAGGTGATGTAGTAGCTTACATGCTGCATAAGGAAAAAAGCACGACAAGCATGAACACACACAAAAAATCAAACAACAAGCATACATGGTTTCATATGAACCATTGCACAGACCCGGCTTCGCACGGGGGATACATGACTTATCCTACCCTAGGTGTTCTCGGACTGAAGTGGTGGAGTGCTCAGTCTCGTACTTATGCTCTTCTTGATCCCCTTCTTGTCATCATGCATATGAGTGTTGTCTCCCATCAAGGGGTTCGGAAAACAAGGAGGTCCATCCCCATGACGCTTTACCGGTGGGTCGGTGAAGAGCGTACGATGCTACTTCACACTCATGCGACGAAACTGAGATGGTCCTAGAGCGGGTGCATGTCTAGTTGGGGTACTCTTCCTCTGTAACGATAGATGGTCGTCCCTCGAGGGCTCCATCCTTCTTAATCGTGTCTGGCTTTATCTTGGCTTGTCAAAGTATCTTACGGGTGTGGTGAACTTCCCTGCGGAGCTACACGGACTCCTTAATTAGGTGGTGAGCCAATTATTCAGTGGAGAGGCTAGCGTTGGTGTGGAACCTGAGTGGTGTGTAATCCTCCTTGGATGGGACCATCGTCCAACTCTCGCCAATATCATCCTTCCTGAAAGGTAGGTGGTGAGTAACTGGCTTGTCATCCATCTCTAGGATGACGTCTCGAAGGTGGACAAGTGTCTTTCGTGCAGCCGTCTCAACTGTGATCAAGAGGGTCTCCATCTATGGTCCATCAAAGAACCAACTCGTCTGGGAGTCATTTGCCTTCAGGACCACATCAACGTGGAACTACTCCATGGTGGCATCGAACCAGTCCTCGTGGTAGAGGAAAATGGGAGGTCGGCCAAATTGTCACTTCTCCAAGCTATCCTAAGAGAGTACGGGAAAGCCAGCTGCAAGGAGGTCCTCACGTACGACAACCATCTACAAGGTTTTAAGGGGAGGGGTGCGAGTAAGGTTTTGAAAGAGACAACGAGAGTAGAGAAGTACAAAAATCGTTGCACTTAGCACCTAGGTATGTTTTTTTGAAAACAGTTTTACCCTAACTAACATCTATGCTTACTAGGGCTTCCTACAGTCAGGATGGCTCTGGTACCAACTCTGTGGGGACCCCAACTCATAAGTCGTCATCACCGAATGCACGTGTACAGTAATCTTAGAGATCGCCATGAAGGCGAGACACCAAACAAAACTCATAGAGGAAATCTTGAACGAAAGCGTGAACCCATGCCAACTGTCTTAACCTATAAGATCCGAAGTATGTCTAGAGAGGGGTGATTAGACTACATGACCAAATACAAACTTAGAATTTTCCCAATTTTAGTTCTCAGAAAGTTTTAGCAATTATGACTAGTCAAGATCACTATACACATGCAAATCTAAGAGTATATCAGCAGAAAGTAAAGACATGCAAATGTAAGTACATGGTAGGGATAGGTAGATCAAACGCAAAGGTTGACACGGCGAATTTTGGCGTGGTTACGATAGGTGGTGCTATTGTACGTCCATATAAGTGGAGACACGTCCATATAAGTGGAAACTTTAACCCACAGAGGTTAATGGCTGCAAGAGTCCATGGAGGGCTCCACCCACAAGGGGTCCACGAAGAACGGCCTTGTCTATTCCATCATGGCTTACGTCCACATAGAACTAGTCTCACTCGAGATAAATCTTCACGAAGTAGGCGATCTCCTTGCCCTTACAATCTTCTTGGTTCAACTCCAAAATTTGAAGTAGGAGGCTCCTAAGCGACACCTAACCAATCTAGGAGGCACCACCCTCCGAAAGGTAATATATATGGTAGAACAATGACCTCCTAGCTCTTGTTCTTCCAAAGATAGTGTCATTAACACTCAATCACTCTCTCATAAATTTGGTATGGGTAGGAGAGATTGATGTGGTGTAAAGCAACTTGTGGAGGCTAGAGATCAAGTTTCAAATGGATGGATTGGAATCTCTTGATATGAACACATGAGTGGGTGGATCTCTCTCAGAAAAATGAATCTCGCAAGTGTATGTGTGATATGAGTGCTATCTCTGCGAATGAGAGGTGGTGGAGGGGTATATATATGCATCTCCCAAAATCCAACCTTTGCAACATTATTTCCCAACTTGGTGACAATGAAATGAATCTCGGTGGTACGGAGTTGCACTGAATGTGGCAACTTTTGAATCCTCGATGAGACCGATATATGAATATTGGTGGTACCTATTCGACGACCTAGGGCAGTTTCCAACTCTCATTGAGACCGATTTCAACACTCGGAAATTCGGATTCTTGAAATCGACAGACTAGGAAGTTGGTCGCTCTCTTTCGGTGGCTATGATATGCAAGTTCGTGGTACCCAGAGATTTGGGTTTGGCAAAGGTCGTGTCAGTGGGAAATCTGTAGAGCCAAAATGGAATTCTTGGTGGCACCGATTTCTACGTGTAGGGTTTAGATAGAAATTTTTGTGAGCGAAATGTTGATTTGGTGTCTATCTCTAAGCACTTGAGCAACCAATTCATCATAAATACCTCGCCCCCTTTTAATAGTATTAGCTTTCCTATGGACTCAAAAGTGATATATCACAAACTTACAATGTTGAGTCCTCTTGCTTGAAGCTTGGCTAATCATATTCCTTTCCTTGCATCAAGGGGTTTCTCCTCACAATCCTTTAGCCAATGCATCTTTGAACTTTTCTTAAATATACTTGGATATAATCATTAGTTCGATGATACATATGTTATTATTAATTACAAAAACCATCTTAGGGAGCAATTTTGCTTTCAGTCTCCCCATTTTTGGTAATTGATGACAACATATAGATCAAAGCTTCGACAAAAGATATAATCAATGGTTAGCATCATTGCTTTAAGAAGTATGTGAAAATCAAGACCTCCCCCTAAATTTGTGCATTATTTTCAATTTTCTTTTGAATGCAAATGCACAATCGATTAGGATCATGAGTTAGTCTTCAATGTCACATACATCTTGGTGGCGCACATAAATGATATGAATGAATATTGATGCACATAACACCAAACAAACGAGTGAATGATCATCATGTAGATACCTCAAAGATATAACATAGTAGCACCAACAATTGAAGTGTATGATCAAGCACAAAAGTTTAACTCATCCAAAAGACCAAATGTTTTGTACAACCAAACAAGAGCAAATAAAAAGCAAAGCCCTCTCTCTGAAGCCCTAATTTGTCTATACACTCCTCGCCCTTTGGCAACAAGTAAGCATAAAGTTCAAAGGTCTAGAACTAAGTGTCGCTCTAGGCTCTATCTTCTCCAGTAGCAGATGATGGAATACACAGGAGAGTGTCAGCGAAGGCTTCTATGGATGTCCGTGGAGGTGGAGGCGTAAACACTGGAGGTGCAGGATCTGGAGCTGGAGCTAAAAGTACTGCTGCTTGAGCTGATGAAGTTGGTCTTGCTTCCATCACTCGCACATCTGTAGACCTAGACTAGGTCCTGAAATGGGTAGTCGTTGGAAGAGGCGAATCTTGACTGTCACTACTAGAGCAAGGAATATTCACCGCGTCAACCTAATGCTGGAGCTCCTCAATAGAAGTAGCCAACTCTATCACTTTGATATCCAGGTCATGGAATTGAGTCCACATGATCCTCTCAAGGCTCTTTTGGTTCAGCAAGATCTCTGAAATACTCTTCTTCATCCCTTCGATGGTACTAACAAGAAACGACATATGTGTTGGGAACGTCGCATGGGAAACAAAAATTTTCCTACGCGCACGAAGACCTATCATGGTGATGTCCATCTACGAGAGGGGATGAGTGATCTACGTACCCTTGTAGACCGTACAGTAGAAGCGTTAGAGAACACGGTTGATGTAGTGGAACGTCCTCACGTCCCTCGATCCGCCCCGCGAACAATCCCGCGATCAGTCCCACGATCTAGTACCGAACGGACGGCACCTCCGTGTTCAGCACACGTACAGCTCGACGATGATCTCGGCCTTCTTGATCCAGCAAGAGAGACGGAGAGGTAGAAGAGTTCTCCGGCAGCGTGACGGCGCTCCGGAGGTTGGTGATGACCTTGTCTCAGCAGGGCTCCGCCCGAGCTCCGCAGAAACGCGATCTAGAGGAAAAACCGTGGAGGTATGTGGTCGGGCTGCCGTGGAAAAGTCGTCTCAAATCAGCCCTAAAACCTCCGTATATATAGGTGGGAGGGAGTGGGCCTTGCCTTGGGGTCCAAGGACCCTCAAGGGGGTCGGCCGAGCCAAGGGGGAGGACTCTCCCCCCCCAAACCGAGTTGGACTAGGTTTGGTGGGAGGGAGTCCCTCTTCCTTCCCACCTCCTCCCTTTTTTTTCTTTCTCTCTTGATTTTCTTCTCCTTGGCGCATAGGGCACTTGTGGGCTGTCCCACCAGCCCACTGAGGGCTGGTGTGTCTCCCCAAAGGCCTATGGGCTTCCCCGGGGTGGGTTGCCCCCCCCCCCCGGTGAACTCCCGGAACCCATTCGTCATTCCCGGTACATTCCCGGTAACTCCGAAAACCTTCCGGTAATCAAATGAGGTCATCCTATATATCAATCTTCATTTCCGGACCATTCCGGAAACCCTCGTGACGTCCGAGATCTCATTCGGGACTCCGAACAACATTCGGTAACCAACCATATAACTCAAATACGCATAAAACAACGTCGAACCTTAAGTGTGCAGACCCTGCGGGTTCGAGAACTATGTAGACATGACCCGAGAGACTCCTCGGTCAATATCCAATAGCGGGACCTAGATGCCCATATTGGATCTATAATCCCGTATGTCCCGGTGCCAAGGATTCTTATAATCCCGTATGTCATTCCCTTTGTCCTTCGGTATGTTACTTGCCCGAGATTCGATCGTCAGTATCCGCATACCTATTTCAATCTCGTTTACCGGCAAGTCTCTTTACTCGTTCCATAATACAAGATCCCGCAACTTACACTAAGTTACATTGCTTGCAAGGCTTGTGTGTGATGTTGTATTACCGAGTGGGCCCCGAGATACCTCTCCGTCACACGGAGTGACAAATCCCAGTCTTGATCCATACTAACTCAACTAACACCTTCGGAGATACCTGTAGAGCATCTTTATAGTCACCCAGTTACGTTGCGACGTTTGATACACACAAAGCATTCCTCCGGTGTTAGTGAGTTATATGATCTCATGGTCATAGGAATAAATACTTGACACGCAGAAAACAGTAGCAACAAAATGACACGATCAACATGCTACGTCTATTAGTTTGGGTCTAGTCCATCACGTGATTCTCCCAATGACGTGATCCAGTTATCAAGCAACAACACCTTGTTCATAATCAGAAGACACTGACTATCATTGATCAACTGGCTAGCCAACTAGAGGCATGCTAGGGACGGTATTTTGTCTATGTATCCACACATGTAAATGATTCTTCATTCAATACAATTATAGCATGGATAATAAACTATTATCTTGATACAGGAATTATAAAAATAACTACATTTATTATTGCCTCTAGGGCATAATTCCAACAATCTGCTCCTCTCTCGATCTAAGCTCTGGTGTTGGAGCATTTGTTGCTTCCTCTGCATGTGCTGCCTCTGCCTACTGACGTGTTGTAGGTGTTCTAGGATGGATGGGGTCCATCACAAATTCATTGTCCTCGAATTATGGATGTAGTGGCAGTTATGGTTGATCAAGTTGATATGCATGCTTACCAATCTTAGCATTCATGAGCATCTGAATATATGGTCCATACCCACAAGATCTCTTCTGATCTGCAGCAGTCCTCCTGAAAGTCTCAACTATGAAATCCATCACTCTGATCCTGGTGTGGTTAGCTAAATGGTGCAGCATGTTGATGGAATATCCTCCCATCATCTTGTCATCTCCTGATTTTGGCATCAGGGTGTATGTATCCCATAATGGTGTTCGTAGTTGGTATTTCAGCTTGCAGAAAATAGACAAAGACAAATTTGTGTGTCTTCCGATACTGATGGGGCACTAGATTGTACATGTTTGCCATGGCGTCATGATTCATCTTGGGGTCTAAGTACACATCCAAATCACCCTCTTGGGTCTCGCGGGCACAAATTATAGTGTCCCACTCCTCTACGGTAGTTCTGTGACCTTCTGTCATCCACACTATCCTTCCAACTGGATGGAAATGAGTAGTTCAATAGAATTTCATAATCATCTCATCATTCCATGTTGTCCTCTATCTGCCAACAAAATCTTCAATATCAATCAGCCGAAAGTTCTCTCTCACATGAGGGAAGTAGTACTCATGTTCCTTCACGTAGTCTCAGTCAACATATCTCATGTCACTAACTACAGGACTCTTATGCAAAAGCATTGTCTGATAAAAATCTTGTTGCTCCTTTGTGTGAAAATGAGGATCAACAGCAGTTCTTCTCCTGACAGTATATGGATCAATAGACCTCCACTGCCTCAGACCTTGATCCCTTCTCTTATTCATATCTTTAGCAACAGGATGAGCAACACTAGGCAATGGCAAGTGAGAACACAATTTTCTCAGAATAGATGCCTCTTCTTCCTCCTCTACAGCAGCCTCTCTGGATGCATAGCTCTTGTTCTTCTCTACTACAGGTATGTCCCTAGTAGTCTTCTGGGGAGCTATTGGCTTCTTGGGCCTGGGTGCTGAAGGTTTAGGTGCAGACCTGCTTGGCATTGCATCTACCATGAGCTTCTTCTTATTAGATGGAGGTGCATTAGCAGCAACCTCCACTTCCTCTTCCTCGATAGCTTCTGTTGAATCTTCATACATGGATGTTGGCCTTCCAACAACATGCACCACTCTCTTCCTAGATCTTTTATGTCGTGGCTTCTTAGCATCCTTGGAAGATGGGTTCTCAAGGGTGATCTTCATCCCTTTTTGAGCTGCCTGTGGAACTCTCATAAAGTCTAGTCTGGCATACTCCTTTCTCACAGTCTTTTTGACTTGACTCTCTCCTTTTGCTTCTAGGACATGCTCTCCTCTGGGATAAAATCCACAATCACCTCATCAAAATTAAGCTTCTTCCTAGACTTGGTAGCTGCCTTTGGCAAATCATGGGAACTAGGAGTAAGTGGGTCAGAAGCAGTCCTCTCAGGACTAGTGCATGAGTCCACCTCAACAGTGTGCTCTCTGAAGTCATTTCGACAATCCTCTAAACCTAACATGCTGACAGTCAACCAAGCATACAATCTGACCCTATTAATAGAGATAGAAGAGCAGGAGTGGATGAGCATCACAAAAATTCAGAAGATTTTGCAAGTTTGAACTCTAAAAATCTTAAGTTTAACTTTCTGCAAAAAGGGATATCGGTTCCACCGAGACAAAAATTTGGGAGCCAAGCTGACAATCTCTTTAACACAAACTTGGCACACTTTTTGGTTCCACCGAACATTGTAACCCTGTTTCACTGAGACTGTTCTTAGTACCAAAAATAATAATTGGTAAGACCGTTTTTTCTGAATTAGTGACATCGAGATTTGGTTTTGCGGATCGTTAACCCTAAAATTTCCTTCGTTCTCTAATCTACTCGAGGCTTCTTCTAGATAGGAAGAGTACATTCATGGAATGAATATGGGAAACCCTAATTGCGCAAGATTCAGATTTGGGAGCTCAAGAAGGGGACGAAAGATTACCCTAGTGCGGTGCAGGTCTCGCTAAGGCCACAACCACGACGATTATTCTAGTCGGCGGCAAGGATTCCTGAGGCGAAGGCACACTTGAGATAATATAGAAGTCGTGGGGACTACGGCTTGGTAGCAAGTAGGTCTAGTGAGGCTAAGTTTGAAGGTTTTTTTACAAACGTCGGGTCCGTGAGGTATATATACCCCCTGGCTGTTGGTCACACCAAGATGCACTTGGGAGGTTTTGGAAGTCACCCTTGTCGAGATGGATCTGCGAGTGCTCCTAACACAGAGTGTCCCTAAAGTGCACATGGCTATTCGAATAGTTTTACATTTTGTAGTGGTTGCTCACTTTACCCAAAAGACTCAGGAAACTTCCATGTCAAGCCAAGACTCGTAGTTTATTACATACCGGGGGAAGTACCCAACCAATACCTTTCCCTCGATGATAGTAGCAAGGTGTCCACTCATTGGCACACAACCTGCATTAAGTTCATCATAGGTATCATCCATGAAAGGACAAACAAAGTGCGTGGTGTTTATAAAAATAGCCCAAGGTTGGCCTTTCTGGCAAGACCCTGTATGGAGAGTGACCACATCACTTCGCCACTAGTAATGAGGGCTCTCTACTAATACTGGCCAAAGTAATCAACAGAACCCCATCCCATAAGGGGTATCATGGTTGTACATGCAAGGTTGGGAATGATCGAAAATCTTAAATCTAATCGTTTTCAAAAACACACACACACAACTTGCTCCGCTACACCACTTATTTCTCAAGTAGTTACCTATCTCATCTTCTCCCTCTGGCATTAGTGGCACCCTACGGGGTTTTCGAAAAGTCTTTGAAAACACTTTTTTTTCCAACACCATGCACATTCCCGTCCCACTTGCATACCATCTACTAGCATGCTATCTACTTCCAACCCACACAACTCTAAACAAAAGATAGAGTCATGGCAATGCAAGTATCAATGAGGAAAGTAATATAGGCAACCCATCAAAGTGGTCACTACTTCATCATGATTCTGATGCAACAAAATAAAGTGCTATATGCCATGCATAAGAAGGGTTTCATAGACATGGTCAAAGGGATGCTTGCTTGGCTCAGCAAGTTCTTCACAGTTTTCAAATCCTTCTGGTCCAACTTCTTCGTCAACCAGGTAATCTCTCGTCACAATATAACGAGCAAAAATAAGACCACGACAAAAACAGAGAAAATACATCACTCCTAAAAATTTCAATTTTTTTGGTAAAATACTAGGGTGGAAACTAAATATGACAAAATTATTAGTTTTGTGTTTTGGAGTGCCAAAATTGTGAAAAAAGCATTTTATGAGTGGTTTAAAATGCTTTAAAAGTGTTTTACATAATAAAATCATAGAAAAAGTTTTCCAAATGGTGCACAAGTGTCATCATTAATAGGTTGGAGTTTTAAAAGATTTTAGGAGTCGGAATTACTAGATTTAGATAAATATTTAACCCCGTAGAATTTTTGCAAAAACAAACATAAAAATAAAAGGAAAAAAGGCCAGCGGATAGCTAGGCCAAAAGAGCGAGCCGCTTTGCCGGCACAGTAGCTAGCTAGCCGAGACGAACCGATGTGTGCATGCCCGCCAGGTTCAAACCTGAAGTGTTGGCCCCGGGCTCTAGAGAAAAAGAGAGTGCAGGATAGGGGTGGGAGGCTGGCAAGCGGACCCCACCAGAGTCGTCGTCAACATCTAGCCAGAGGGGGCAGCAAGCTCATAAGCAATGTTCCCGGTACGATGAGGGTAGCTCGGTGCATGAATGGGCTCGAGGAGTCGTTGTCAATTGGGTGGAGGTGGAGTTGGGCGCCGGGGATACCTAGCTTGCCGATGACAAGGAGCCGAGGCAGAAGTGCTTCGGGAGGTGGTCGTTGGGGCCGTTCCTTGCTGCAGACATAGCGGAAGAGAGAGGGGAATGGGTAACGCCACTACTGCGACTTGATATGGAGGGAGAATGACGGCTAGGAAGGGACCTACCAAGCAAATCGAGGGTGACTTGAGTGGGCGGCACTCGGCTCGATTCCAAGTACACAGAGCAACAGGGGAGCTAGGTCTTTGTGGGTGGTCGTCTGAGGTTGAGAGAGAAAGACTAGGGAGAATAAACGGTCATTGAGAAGCTTAAATAGAAGGGGGTGAAGTGCACCGTGGACCAGTGCACCAGCTAGGTCACAACCATTGCTGGAGGTCCCGGGAATACACATGGGCATGTTGGGGGCACTACTGGATATGATACAAGACTAGGAGGGGGAAGAAAGAGTGTGGGGAAGTGCGAGGGGCTCGTGCCTGTGGGCGCGCTCATTGGGGTGCTTGGGCGGCTATGGCACGCATGCGAGGGAGGTCAGTACAGAGAGATACAGGAGGGGGCAGCCAGTTGGTTGTCGAGGACGCCGAGGCAGCCTTGGGGGACACAACCCCGCCTCCCGATGTTGTAAGGTCCACGAGATGGGGCGAAGCTACAGTGCGGCTAGGCACTATATCCCACTCCAAAGTGCAACTTTGGCATGCCATGCATGCTCTGGACGCATACCAGATTGTCCCTTAGCACTTGGGGAGTTTGGAGATGCTCTAGGTAGTAAGGAGGGTAGGGTAGTGTAGAGGTAAAATAATCTGGAGTGGAAAAGCAGCTGTTTTGGCTGATCATAGAGGTAAAATGGGGTTTCACCGCACCAATCATTGAGAAAGGGCCTGAAAAAGTTTACTTAGACTCAAGAAGAACAAGTTAAGAGGTGAAATCGATAACTTTAGGATTTAACTAGAAGGTGTTTGATGCTGGTTTGGGCAAGTTAAAAGACTCTACTTGCTATGAGATTTAACGCAATAAAACTATAGATAGAAATGAGGTTGATCACCAAGTTCGAGCTCATTTGAAGAAAGTTGCCAATGCAAACTTTATAAACCCTAGAAATCAACAGAAATAGTTTTCCTTAGATCTTGTCATGCAAATCTATTCTCCTTGATTCACCACTTGGTGTGGTGGCATCATTTCGTGATTATAGCATGCCCAAAATTTTTGAGATCAAATGGAGAAACTGGACAATGTAAAGTTGCTCAAATTTGGATCTGGATAGAGAGGGTTTTGGGGCATTTTCGTGAACCAAAATTATTGGGATTGACATGAAAATTGGCAATATAATCACATATGGCATATGTGACCTGCTGGAATTTGCCTAGATTTATTTTTAAATATTTATTATAGAAATATTTAAAATACTTTAAATATATAGAGAGAGTTTTGGAGGGTTTTGTCCAATATTTTGAACATGAACATGGCCTACGTCCTGCAGCATTGATCCGTTATAATCCTCTAACACCAAACTGGTAAGCTCTTGATACCAGCTTTTAAAGGAGCAGCTCGTGCTGCCTCCAAATCACCAAAGGAAAAAAACTCTTTGTTCATGTCGACTGGCATGGTCTCTGCTCTCTTCCTCCACGAGGGTATGTCACCCACGGAACGGACACACAGGCTCGCGGTAGGAGACCCCGCAAGGCCCTTTGGCCCCTGGCGGTCCCCGCCAAAGCTCGTCCCACCAGGGGCAGAGGTAGGGCCATATTACTCAAGCCGGCCTAGCGTCACCCCCTAGGCCAATCAGTAGACAGGTTGTGGTACCCCGGGTCCCACTATGCTGAAAGTAGCCCACGGATGAAGAGACGTGGGGCCAATCGAGCCACTCGGACCAGGGGCGGCGTGTGGTAGTGTATGCGGGCACGACGCCTCCACTCCAATGTATGTATAATCTTTTATTGTTCAATGCTATTATGTTATTATTCTAGAACACTTTTTTATGTACTTATCTACCAATTTATATTATTTTTGAGCACTAACCTACTGACCCAGTTCCGAGTACCAGTTATTGTATTCTGCGTGTTTTTCCACTTTTCATGTTCGAGTACCAAACCAAGTACAATTTACCTAAAACAGTTTGTGAATTTTTTTCTCTACCAAAACAAGACTATGGAGCATCGAAAGAAGGCGGGAGGGCGCACAAGGCCCCTACAAGCCAACAGTGCATGGCCTGGGGGCGCGCCCTGATGGCTTGTGGCCCCCTCGTGGCTGTCTATACTATGTTTACTCGCCTAGAAATTCTTATCTACCCTAAACACTTCGAGGGAGGTCCCAAAACACTTTTTACGCTTCCGCAAGTCTCTCTTTCAATGGGAGGCCATCTAGAGCTCCGTTCCGGTACTCAATCGCAGGGGGTCGATCACAGAGGGCTTCTTCATCAACCTTGTTGCCCTCGTGATGACATGTGAGTATTTCACCACACACCTACATATCCAGTACCTAGATGGCAATCTATCTCTTTGATCTTCAATACAATGATCATCTCATCTTCGCTTTGATCCATATGATGTAACTCTTTTGTATGGTGCGCTTGATGGGAACCGATGAATTGTGGGTTTACTTTCAGATTATTCGTCATAAATATTTGAGTCTCCACTAATATATGATATGATTCTTATGTGCATGATTATGATAACTTCATAATTCCCTCTGATCTATTGAAATATTTTGGCCAACTAGATTGATATTTCTTCGGTGAGAGAGCTGCCCTGTAGTAGGTTTAAACTGGCGAGTTTCTAAATAGTGGTGATAGAAGGGGACAAGTTGCGTCTTTGTGTTGCTTCTACTACGAGTAATATGATGGGGTTTATTCATGTTGGTTTAGTTTACTTTTTCTACATCACGTCATCTTACTCCCAGCATTACTTTGTTTGTCATGAACTTAATATGTAGAAAGTCAAGCGTAGAGGCGCTCTTGAAGTGAAGTAATAGTAATAGGTGTAGGAAGGATTCGGCCTATTTGTTTATGGATGTGATGCGTATATTTACATGATCATTGCCACAAAAATCGCATAACTATCCACTCCTCTATCAATTCCCCAACAGTAATTTGTTTAGCCACCGTTGCTATTTCATGAGAGATACCATTAGGGAAAACTATGGCCCCAGGGTCTATGCACAATATATTGCTAAAACCTCCAATACCATGCTGCCATTTATTTGCTTTTATTTTATTTTGTGTTTTACAATTATCTACAATATCTATACACCTCATTGTCACACCATGTATTTGACTCTCCTGACTAAATTAACTTATCTCAAAAATTAGGACCAATTAAAAAATTTATGACTGATTGTGATGCTTGATGTGATTGCTGCTTTCTTGCTTGTTTGCTTATGCTTGAATCCCAATGTTCCTTCTACTCTCTAGACTCACCTCCTTGACCCAAACCCTTGCCTAATGATAATGCCATGTGTATTGGACCAGGAACTAATTTTACAAAATACTATTTTTACCAAAAAGCTTTTATTTAATTCAAGCTTTCAAAAACCCCTGAGTTGGGATTTGTACTACAAGTCCTCAAATTAGGGAATTTATTTTGCACCAAATATTTTATTTAAAACCGTTATCAAAATGGCTTCCCAAAAGCACAATATTATTATTCTAAAAGTTTGTTTACTATTTTATTTAAGTACCTTTCTCTGAAGCCAGAAATGGTCCCTTATGAAGGAAATTTATTTTTATTACTTTCAAAATATTTGATAAAATTTAGGGAAACTGAGTGGACATATACATTCCATATATATGAGTTTCAAGACATGGTCATGTTTAAAATCTTAGGAAAATCCTTCAAAACCCTTCCTGCCTATTTCAAGCTTTTGGAATATTTCTATAAGAAATATTCTCAATAAATGCTAGAAAAATTCTATCATGTCACAAGTGTCATATGTGATGATCTTGCCTAGTTTCATCTCAATCCAAGTTAATTTGATTCAGCTAAATATTCCAAAATCGTATATGGACAGATCCAAATTTGAACAACTCTACATTGTCAAGTGTCTCCAATTGTTGTCACATTTGGTTGGCATGTTCTGATACTCTAATAATGAATTCACGCTAAGTTGTGCACCAAGGAGAATAGAAGAACCTGCCCCAAACCCCTCAAAACCTTCTTTGTTGATTTCTAACTTTGGGAAACTTTACATTATAATTTTTTTCCAATTGATCCCATACTTGTTGGGCATGCTCTAATGCTCAAATAATTCCACCATGCCAAGTTGTGGATTAGTGGGAATTTATTTTCGTAGTTTTGTAAGCAAAAAGCCATTTCTGCACATTTCATGGGTTTTTAATGTCTACATTGGAAACTTTCTCCACCAAATCCCAAATTTGGTGTCCAAGCTTATTTTTAGCTATTATGTTATCTTGTTAAGTTTCATAGCAAATGCAGTCCATTTGCTAGCCCTGGCATCCATCAAACACCTTATGCCCATTTACCAAAATTGCTTCTTTGACCCCTTCCACTAATCTCCTTGAGCTTAAATTTTTACCACAGCTCTATCTAGTCCCCTTTTACCTCTAGTAACCTTGCCATGGCCTCTGGTCAATTATTGGAGGTTGACTCCACCTCTCCACCTCTCATTTTTAGCTTGGCAACACTTATTTTACCCTCTTGCTATACTTTTTCTCATGCCAATGCCCACACACCTTTCCGAGCATCTCTAGTATGATAATGCATCATTCCAAACCAAAATATGGCATGCTCATGTGGGAAATATGAGTAGCCCTTCTAAAACTTGTTTTTGGCAGAATTAGGGCTTTGAACAGCAAGTACTAGCTACACTCCTCCCCCTGAGCTGGAAGTTAGCAGTATTGTAGTCCTTGCATAGCTAGCACTGCTAGACATGGTTTCATTCCTAGATTCCCCCACTGAAAACCACTTTTGCTAGCCCCAAGTTTGGTGTAGAATACTTAATCAGTGATGAAATCCAGCCTAATTAGCCACATATGCAACCAAACACCCGAGTCGTCTTCCTGAATGCATGCCTTACACGAAGGGGGTCTTTGACTGGTCTTAAAGCCATTGTAGACATGCATGGCCATGGTGAACACCTCCCTCGCATGCAGAAATGGTGCTCTGCACATTGTGCCCTTGTTGCAGCTCGGGTCCAGGAAAGGCAGCGTGTCCCAGAGAGCCTAGGAATTGCCCTTTGACTAATCATGCCCTCCCCGACGCTAGGAACAGGCCAAGATGGCTCTGGCACGCGTTCTCTCCCATGCCCAAAGCATCCGAGGTCCTATTCGGTGCCCCCTCCATTTTAGCTGCTCCCTCAAGCCTTGCGACCTCTTTCCCACACCCCTCTCTTCCACGAACCGCCCTAACCAGCCCAAGGAAGCCATTGAGCCCTCTCCTCTCATCCACGGTCGAAACCCCTCCATCGGGCTCCTCTCCGATTCGGCCACTCCGGTCTCTCTTTACCCCATGAGCCTCACCAGAGCTTCCCCCCTGCATCGTCGCAAGTCCACGCCGGGCCCCCTTCCTCTTGCTATGGCCGGGGCACCACCCCCGCGGTCGGTGCCATCGACCTCCACCGCAGCCAGGGGCCAGCGCTCTCTGTTGCCTTCTAGGAGGGGAAAGCTGCCTAGGTGGGTGCGGCTCCATCCCCCGAGCTCGTAGGTGGTCGCAGCGCTGCCAGCCATCGCCGGAGCCACTGGGAAGGCGCTGGCTTGGGCCCTGCCTCGCTCTCCCCAACTCCTCGATCGTGGGGCGGGAGGTAGGGGATGACCCAACGGTTGGGCCCGCATGTAAGTGAGCCAACGACCGGGGCCACCAGTTTAAGTGGAGGCGCCCGCACGGGACTCCGCCTCCTCGTGGCTAAGGCGTATTTGGCGCAGTACGCCTTCGGCGTCACCTTGGCCACATGGATGGGCCGGCCCAAGGCCTATCTAACGCCCATAGCACACTAAAGTCCCTCTCTGGTATAACCCTTCTCTGTTTTATCTTTGAATATACATTTCTAAAATCCATGGTAAATTAACCCTAACTCCAAATTTGGTGATTCAAGTTTTTGTAGATTCCTAAAATCATGATCTATCTGAATATGTGCATTGCACATTTTTTCCAAAGTTATTTTCTGTAGAGATCTAATGCAAACAAGGATCGGATTATTTCAAACTCCACCTTCGTAAATTCTTGCAGCACTCAAATCAACTCCAAATGGAGTGATTCCAAATTCTAGATACTTACAAATTATTCTCTATTTTTCCTACCATGGTCATAATTTTTGTCTTTCATATTTCTGTTGCATAAAATAAATAGCCCCTTTTTCTATTTATTCAATAATAGGAAATCCCAAGAATATTCATACGAACTCCAAATCTAGTGAAACCAATTCGTAAATGTTTCTAAATTCATGCTCTATTAAATGAGTGCCTCCACTCATCTTTGGCAGAATGTTTTCTGTAGACTTCTTATAGGATCACCTATTCCTCCTTTCCTCCCTTCAAAAATCTCTGATGATCCAAATCTCCTAGAACAAGCTTCAGTTATTTTTCTTATGAGCAGAGAGGTCCAAGAAAAATAAAATTCCTATTTTTAGAGCACTTTTGTTTGTGCTTGTTGTGTGGCTTACTATCCTTGTTTTCGATGATAGTTGACAGAATAGACGGAGTACTCGGAGTTGGACCAAAAGACCTCAAAGACCCCGGAGACCTATTAGAGCAAGGCAAGGAGCCTTTGACCATGTTTGAGAAAAACAATTATGCATGACATGTTGATTACTTTATTCCGATGCATATAGTCGTGATTAATCGGTACACCCCGGTATGGTGTTACCAATGCTTCCTCTGGAGCAATTGCACTGAGCATGACCTTACCATCTATGAAGGTCATGCTGATAAAACTTGACAAATAGATAGTAGTGCTATGCATAGGATGAGGATATGGATGGTGATGGTAACACAAAGGTGATTACAAAGGTTTTACGAAAACCCTATGGGGTGCCACTAATGCCCGAGGGTGATGGTGTTGAGCTGGATGGCAACTTGATAAAAAAAAGTGGTGTACCGAAAAGGTTTTGTGTGAGTGGTTTCAGAAATGGGATTAGATGTAAGACTTTCTCACCATCCCAACCTTACATGTCCGACCGTGATACCCCTTTATGGGACGGGGATATGTTGATTACTCTGGTCATGCTAGCAAGGAGCCTGCATTGCTAGTGGCGTGAGTGATATGGTCACTCTCGTGATGGGGTCATGCCAGGTAGGACGACTATGTCGTTTCTACATGTTCTGGGCACAGCGTGGGTCCCTGCATGGATGATACGATCTAAGGTTGGTGCTCGTAAGACGTACATCATGTGGGCTGGGTACCAGTTGAGTGGACTGTTTGTCTAGTGTTTTTAGGGGAAAGGCATTGATCGGGTACTTATCCCGGGTATGTTATATACCGCGAGGAGTGGATGACACGGAAGTTTCCCGGATCTAGTGGGTACAGTGTACAACCTCTCTAGAGTGTAAAACTATTTTAATAGCCATGTCCATGGTGAAGAATAGATGGGTAATCCTTGTTAGACTACGTCAAGTCGTTTCCCCATAAACCAAGTGTACGTGTGTATAAAGGTGTTACATGAGAATGTGGTTACTTGGTCAAGTTTGGTGACTTGACATGCAGGGTGAACATGATGTGTTCAGCCCTCAGAATATTTATGTTGATATTTGTAACCTATTCTTAAGGTTACTATTTACCTAGTGATGCATGACCATCTAAATACTTGACCATGTTTACGCATTAATAAAACCTTATTTTGGCAAAGGTTGCATGCTTCTGATATATCATGTTTCATTATTGCCTTGTCCCACATCACGGGTTGCTTGCAAGTACATTTGAAGTACTCATTGGCTTGCTATTAGTTATTTCCTTAACTAGGTAAGAGAGAAAGGGGATGGTGAAGAGTACCTTCTTGACGTTCCTGCGAACTAGGACACTTCCCAGTCAGAAGGCTTGTAGGTTAAGGATGATGCCATGGGTTCACGCTTTCGACCACTATTTCCGTTGTTGGTCAAATTTGTTGTATTGGCCTCCAAGGCCCTATCTATGTAATATTTGATGGCAAGGTCATTCCTTGTATCAACGGTATGTATGGATGTAAGTCTCTTGTTATTCAGTTTATGTGTGTCTGTTGAGCATTGATCTCTGGGATCAATGAGCACGTTAATTCGGCAATCTCAACTCATAAGTCGGGGTCCCCACAGAGCTGGTATCAGGGCCATCTTGATTGTAGGAAGCCCTTAGTTAGCACAGACGTTTGTCAGGACACGACTGATTTTAACACCTTCAAAAGTACTTGCAAAACTCGTGTCTTTCTCACCTCTCCTAAATTTTCAAAGCAAGCAAGGTTTTTGCCTAAGCACTCACACTCTTATTCTCTTGACACTCCTCGTATGCTTCTTCAAAACTTGAAAATGGCCGCTAGCACCCCTATGCATGACCACGAGATTACTTTAAATCCTCGTGGGTAAGTTGGAAGGGAGCAACCTTTCCAAGCAATCACTCACATGCTTGGAAGACAAGGATGGAAACTCTACGACCAGACGACACCAACAGAAGCTACCTCCATGAGGAATAAGGATATCGAGACCCAGAAGATGGCAACACCCTCAACACTGTCCAGAGTGATGCAACCTTCACCTACAGTGATCAAAACATAAGATATGCAAGGCCATGATATGCACTGGTGATAAAGCAAACCTGTCAATATCATTATTGCGTCGGCCACCACCGGTGGATGATAACCCCACCGTTCTCTCCGCCTTACCTTAGTGAGCAGGAAAACGATTCTCTTCGTTCCCTGCTCTAGGTGTCGTTATAGTGATCAACGTGACTGACAGGTCAGAACTCCATCATGCCTTGCTGATGTCATTGCATAAATGTTGTCCACTTGGAACTCTTCACACCTTGGAAGACAAGAAGACAATGACAATATTGCAAAGATAACAAGAAGACCCTTGTCGGATTTCAGGCTCTTTAAAACCCTAAATATTCGAACTCAGGGTGTGTACGAAGATCTCTTGCGAGCTCGCCTCACCTAACTCGCTACACGTTGGGGATGGAAGAGAACTCACTCGATGGTGAGGAAGAAACAGAACACGACAGTTTACCCAGTTCGTGCCGCTGAGAAGCATAGTACCCTACTCCTGCTTTGGTGGATTGCCTCTTGTGGAGGTTGGTGGATGAACTAGTACAGTGTTTGAGGGCCTCCAGAGGCTGGGTGGCCTTTGTGTGGTGCCAATGGGCGGATGGATGAATCGGATCCCCTATGAAGTAACCTACTCTCTATATAAATAGTGGCGGCCCCGGTCCTCCTCCCTTATCGTTTCGGCGAGAAGGGATCCCACAACGGCTAATTTTGAAGAGGACCATGGGAACATGCTCCCCTGCCCAAAGGTGGTCTTCGCCCACAAAGTGGCTGCCAGCGCTGGAGGGACGGGTCGAGAGATGACGTTTGTCCTGCTGGCGGGCGGCGATGGTCTTGTTGCACCAAAAGGAAACCTTTGGAAGATGCCTTGGGAAGCCCGGTTCATCCTTGCCGCCTTTGCACTAAAGGGGAAACTGCTCCGTCCTACTATCTGCTGCTCACCTGTCCTTCCTTCGCGTCATCCTTGACTCTTGAGGCCGGTTCTCGCCTCGGAATATCCGACGCTCTGGAGGGGTCCTTATGAGCCCCCCTGCGGGTCTTGATCCTGCTCCCCCTCGCGAGGCTTGGACCCTCGTCAGGACCTTGCCTTGAGTTGTGTCGTGCCCGATTGTGCTTGCTTGATGAAGTGGGCCAGCCCTGGGCCACAGGCAGACATGTTTTGGTACCCCCATTTCCAGAACCCCGACATTAGCCCCCGGGCCCAAGGCAATCTCACGCCGGCCTCTTGGTGAAGCCTTGGGGGCGGCCTAAGGTGCCGCGGGCCCTAAATGCCTATGGGCCAGGCCATTGCGCGTCACGCGGCTGATATCGGGTCTCCCTTGCCTTCTGTCTCCACCCGAGCTATTAGGACCCTGACTCGTTGCGTTGGTCCGTTATTTCTTTCCTTTCTCCCGCACTTGCTCATCCTCCTCGGCCTCCAACCCAAACCGGCGTCTCCCAGATCCAGCACCGCGTCATTCCCTTGTCGGTTCAGCGATGGTGCCTGCCGGCAAGCAAAAGCCAGAGACGCAAGGTCCTACCCTGGTTCCTCCAGTCCTAGTGTGTGCCCACGCCAAGGATGTGGATCTTACCCCCGTGCTCCCATGGACGACGGCCGAGTCCAGCGAGCATGGGCGGTCCCTGATCTGGCCCGACGCCACAACAAAGCGGCCCGCGTCGAAGGCGGTATACCCCTTCTTCCTCCATAGCATCTTCGTCGGGCTGGTGCAGCCTTTCGCCTCGTTCTTCACCGCCATCCTGAACCACTATGGGATCTAGGCCCTTCAGCTCCAGCCCAACTCCATCTTTCTCCTGTCTGTCTTTGCTTTCTACTACGAGGCCTCCGTAGGCATGTCGCCTTCAGTAGCCTTCTTCCGCCATTTCTTCAGCCTGCGCCTGCACGACGGCGCCCATTTGTCGGCATGCGTCTCCTTTGTAGCGGCACAGGGCGGCAATCTGCTCTTGAAGGGCGGGAAGAAGGTGGAAAACTTGAAGCACCGTTGGGTTCTCATGAGACTTAAGGACGCCAACCCTTGGCTGGAGGTGCCGAAGGGCCTGTCGGAGTGGACTTCTGCGTGGAGCTCAGCGAAGCTCTTTGACCGGTGGGATGATACTGAAGGATTTTTTGGCTTAGCGCCTCGTGCCCCTTCAGGCCCATTCCAGTCTCCTCTAGGACTAACATTTCGGTGACGACAAGCTGAGGCTCCGGTCGGAGGACCTTCCTACTAAGGAGCTGAACAGGGTCGTGTCGACACTGCTAGGCGGTGACCCTGTTGACTTGCCTGAGGCTCTGGTTCTGCAGCACCGTCTCGACGGTCGGGCCGACCTGATCACCGCGCTACCTGTCTTCGATGACCGGGGGCTCTTCCCGGCTGAGGGCTCTGGTGGACTCGGAGAAGAGCGTCGACGACTGCCTGGCGAGCGCGCCTCTTCCATCACGGTCCGTCCTTTTGCACGAGCTTGAAGATGATGATGTCACCGGCGAATTCTCTACAGGTGATCTCCTCGCGCCTAACCAGGAACTCTAGGGGACCCGCGTCGGCCCCGCAAGCCACACGGTTCGCGTGCGTGCTCGCCCCCGGAAGCACGGGGCTGAGTCGCCCTTGGCGCATCTTGCCTCTGCCGGCGGGAAGTTTGAGGCGCCAGGCTCGCCCCCCTCCATGCGGGGCCCTGTCGCCCCTGCCGTGTCCGGGGCAGAGAGGAAGAGGAGATGGGTCGACGTCCAAGAGTAAGTGACTCATCTTGGCACAACCCGCGCTTCCATCGTCCGCGCATGGCTGATTCCCTTTTTGCCTAATATCCAGGGGTGTTTCCTCGCTGGGGGCGCAGAAGAAGAAGGCGGGCATCAAGCCGAAGGCGACTCTTGACGCACCGCCGGCCCTGCCCAACGCCTCGCCGCCTGCCGATGAACAAGGGGAGGCTCGCGAGGCAACCTCCCAAGCCTTGGTTGTCGAGCCCCCCGAGCCCCCGAAGCGTCCTGAGGCGGCCGTAGCGGCGCTCTTGACTGAGGGGCAGGCTCTTGAGGGCCCTCAGTCTACTGATGCATCAATGCTTGCAATCTCCGAGCAAACTTCATGTGACGCCCTCGGTTTAATCATACGCTAATCATACAGTCAGTCAGGCTCTGATACCAACGCTGTCGGGACCCCGATCCTAAGTCATAGGAATCCAGCCTGTAACACATCGCATCTCTTTGAGGTCTCACGCACGGTTATCCCCACGGCTGCAGCCTTACCTTAGCCGGGACTGTTTGCGCCTTTTGACTCGCGTATGCAATTGTGTTGCTAGCAATCGAGTGACAGAGAACCCGGATCGACATGTCTAGTCATAAACCAAAGCGGCAGTTTCGCACAGGGACAGGCATACATGACCCAACAAAGGAGGTGCCGGTCACGAGCGAATGTAGACGAGTCATAGCAAGCTACAAGGACTCCATTACAGCGCTTGACATTTCGCCAACGGGGATAGACACAGCAGCTAAGAAGGACACATGTCGGTCAACCAATGCGTCCGGGGCAGTAGCGAACTACCATGGCTCGTTGGATCACAAAGGGGCATTTCCCTGTAAGGAATGCCACTAAAGCCTATGGCTAGGTAATCGAACCCCATACATATCAAGTACACCACACGTACGCATGGCATACCGATATGTATAGATATATCGTGGCATCACAACATAACCATGAACATACAAACCTAATTTAGAAGGCTCGGAAGAGCCACACACATAATATTACAAAGTAGGGGTCTCACGACCCATCATCACAAGTCATACACACAGTTCTTACAAACGAGCGGAAGAGTCAAGCTGTCTGAGTACAGACAGATGGAAAGATAAAGGCACATGGCCTGACTATCTACAGACCCACCCTAGGTGTCACATCCCTAACCCTTAAGCAACTTAGTCTTGTGCTCATGTCTTCTTTTCATTTGCATCTAATAATTCTCCAATCAAGAACAAGAAAGTGGCAAAGGAAAAAAAACTCAAAAACCCTAGCCACTACTTTAAATAAAGAAAATCTCAAACTAGTTGAAATCAATGAACCCAAAATGGCCTCAAGAAATGTTCAAACTTTCTGATAAATCATGAAAGTAAATGAGCATTGGAGAAAACTATTTTCTTGACACTTTAAGCATTTTAAATTAAAGCAAAAGCCACTGGTTTCAAACTTTAAATTTGAAATTAGAAACTATAAATTTTCAAAAATGTTGAAAACTTTGAAAATGGTTGAGAATATTATAACAAATATTCAGGTGGGTTTAAATTAGTTTTTACAACCTTTTTGGAGCTGAAATAAATAGCAAATCAATGCCAGAAATTAAAACAGAAATTAAACACAAGGAAATGGAAAAAGGGTTACCTGATGCCTAGCCTGGCCTGGCCCATCTCCCCGAGTCGTCCCCTCCCTCGCGCCAGTAGGAGCAGGAGGTGGCCGCCGCCTTCTCCGGCGCGGCCACGCACCTGTGCGCCTGCCTGGCCGCCGCCTCGCGCTGGCAAGGCTGGGGATAAGCTCCCCGAGGCCACCGCTATCCATTCCCAGCGTCGGTTCCTTCCCTTCCTCTCAGATCTCTCCTCCCCCTCCTACCGCCATTGGAGCCGAGCAAAGCTCGAGCTGCCCGTGCACCTAGCCTTAGCCTCCTCTTGATGAGCACGCCGTTAGCTCCGCCTCGTCGAGTCGGTCCTCTCTGCAGAAGCCGAAGCTTCCCCGAGCTCTGCATCGCCCCCAACGCCATCGTCTTCCACCTCCGGCCGCCGGACCTCTCCCGTTGATTCGCTCCCTCCGGCGCACCCCCGAGCCCCGCACCAACACCATCGGAACCGCCGTGAGCTCATCATCGTTTCCCCTCTCGCCCCACGCTCTTCCGTGCATCGTAGCCCCGTTCCCCACCAAGGCCGAGAGCTCCTCGCCGCCGGTCATGTCGTCGCCGTCGCTGTGGTGTCTGATCCACGCGCTCGAGCTAGGGTTCGAGCTCCTGGAGCCTCCAGGAGTGTGATGAGCGCCTCAGCTATCCTCCCCGTAACTGTGGGAGGCCGAGCTTCGGCCACCATTTCGGCTCGTCGCCGGCGCCTCTCCCGGCGACCCTAGCCTCCCTTGATGCCCCTGCCAGATCGGCTATTTCGCCAGCGTTCCGTAGCTGCAAATCGCGTTCGAATTGGTGCTGTGCAGCGCCGTTTAGGTCGTCTTCAGCGAGCCCTCCGCCGCGGGCTTGGTCGCCGGCGACCACCCTCCGGTGGGGGCCGACGTGGCAAAGCTAATCCAACAGATTAGTAGCTTAATCTCTCGCTAACAGTGGGCCCAAGGCCAAGTCAACTCAGTTTAGGGGCTGGTCAGCGCGGGATTAGTCCCAGAGAGGCTGACTAGTGGGTCCCCCGTGTCGGGTTTGACCTGAACAGGTCGGCTGACCTGCTGACGTCAGTCTGATGCAATAAAGAGAATTTCCAGTATAGAAATAATTCCAGGAAATTGCTAAAACTTGTAAAAATCATAGAAATTAATCTGTAACTCCAATGAAAATAATTTATATATGAAGAAGTATCAGAAAAATTCTAGGATTCTGATAATGCCGTTTTCAACCATGTTTGGAAAAGTTACAGGACCCTAACATGTAGAATAAGGATCAATTCAATTCTTATAATTACTCTTTAAATGGAATTTGGAAAATATTCAAATTTCAATATGAATGCCATGATCACACACAGTCCTACTTACAAATCAGTACCCTAACATGACATCTCATGCATGTTAACATCAAGGTTATCTGAGCATCAGGTCGAATCAATTAAATCGGTATTCGAGAATACCCGTTTGAATTGATATTCGAATGTGATTCAAATCAACTCTAAACCTAATACATATTGATTATAATAACTTATCACCTTGCATTCTCATGTCATGCTCATGCATCATTTTGATTGCATATGATTGTTATTGAATGTTGCCATTCATTTCGGTAGGCTCCGAACCCCCGGATTCCGCCGAATATCCGTCTGACGGATATCGTTCCTCCTCTGAGCAACAAGGCAAGCAACCCATTTGATCATCCTGATAAATCCCATGTTCTTGCTCCTGCACCTATTTATTGCATTAAGATCAAATGCTTCAACTGCTTTTGCCACGATAGTTGAACCCACTTCCTTTGCATGACCTAACCTTGTCACAGTAAATAGCCGAACCTTGCAACCTAGCATACCTGGTAGTTGCTTGAGCTATGATGTGCCTTATCCTGCTATGCATGCTATGCTTAGAGTTGTGTATGGTCTGTCATCTGGGAGATGAACAGAATTGTGGAAGGTGTTAGGTGAGCAAAGTTTGTGTGTTGAACTTGATTTGGTAAAGGTACCGGTGAAAGGCTGTGTAGGAGTACATGGCGGGTTGTTTCATCGGAACCGTCCTTAGGAACTGAGTTCCATGTATGTAATCCAAGACTAGATACTACCACATGCTGGGCCCTGAAATATGACCCCGCTCGGCCTATTAATCGCGTAGTACTCGGTCCAGGAGTTGCAAGTAGTTTCTGGTGTTTATAGTAATGCTGGAGGCCGTGCATGGTGCTGACCTGAGAGGTGGGCCGTGATGCGGTAGGCAGTGGCACGGTGTACCAAGTGGCACCCGGATGGTGGGCTTGGGAACCCTGCGCACATTGTTTGAGGCCGTGGCGGAAACCTCAGCCGGACTTCCGTACGGGTTACTCTCAGATAGGCGATAAACCTGGACTAGGTACTAGTGTGGTTAACGGTCGTGGCCGACTCCCTCGCTGGGCTTCCGCTTGAAGGTTGCCGAGGTGCATGACGTGCACATGGCGATAAGTGGCGAGAGCGTGTGTGACGAAGTACACCCCTGCAGGGTTATGATCTATTCGAATAGCCGCGTCCGCGGATATGGACTACTTGGAGACATATGTTGTTCATAGATAACTTCAATGGCTACTCATAAAATTGCCAAGATAAGCGTGAGTGTCGTGGACGGCATTTCCGTACGGAGACGGAATGATTCCACGATAGTGTATTGTTGTGGTGTTAGTGGACTCGTGTGCGAGAAATCAAGTTGTCAAAATTATTTAAAATGCAAGTTGTCTAGCCACGAGTCAAATGCTGGCTTTCCGCATGAAATCCCACAATACCTTTTTGATACCTTGCATGAGTAGTTAGTTATCGTAAAGTCTTGCTGAGTACCTTCGTACTCATGTTTGCTTAATACATGTTGCAGAGGTTGCTAATGACCGTAATGGAGGGTTCTTCGTAGACATCGACGACGACGAGTAGCTGGTGTCCCAGCTACGATCTGGCCCTACGTTGGATCTGTAGTATAGTCAGGCCATGTGCCTTCTAGTTGCCCTGTCTGTACTTAGACAGTTTAAACTCTTCCGCTGGCTTGTAACTGAATGGCTGCTATTATGGGTCGTGAGACTCTTAATGTGTAATATTATGTGTGTGGCTCTTCCGAGCCTCTTAAATAAAGGTTGTATGTTTATGGTTATGTTGTGATGCCATCGATGTATCTATACATATCGGTATGCCATGCGTACGTGTGTCGTACTTGATATGTATGGGGTTCGATTACCTTGTCGTGAACTTTAGTAGCACTCCTTACAAGGAAATGCCCCTTTGTGATCCAATGAGCCTTGGTAGTTCGCTACTGCTCCGGACACATTGGTTGACCGGCATGTGTCCTTCTTAGCTGCTGTGTGTGTCCTCTTTGGGGAAATGTCACGCGATGTAATGGAGTCCTTGTAGCTTGCTACGACTCGTCTACATTCGCCGATGACCGACACCTGCTTTGTTGGTTCATGTATGCCTGTCCTTGTGCGGAACTGCCACTTTGGTTTATGACTAGACATGTCGATCCGGGTTCTTCGACATTGGAATGCTAGCGACACTATTGCATACGCGGGTCAAAAGACGCAAATGGTCCCGGCTAAGGTAAGGCTGCAGCCGAGGAATTAACCGTGCATGAGACCGCAAAGGGATGCCATGTGTTACAGGCTAGATTCCTATGGCTTAGGATCGGGGTCCCGACACTAGGTCCAGATCGTAGCTGGGATACTAGCTACGCATCGTTGTGGATGTCTAGGTAGAACCCTCCATTAGGGTCATTAACAACCTCTGCAACAAATTATTAAGAAAACGTGAGTACAGAGGTACTCAGCAATACTTTAAGATAAGCTATCTACTCATGCAATGTATCAATAAGGAGTTGTGGGGTTTCATGCGGAAAGCCAGCATTTGACTCGTGGCTAGACAACTTGCGTTTCAAATAATTTTGACAACTTGATTTCTCGCACACGAGTCCACTAACACCACAACAATACTCCATCGTGGAATCATTCCGTCTCCATATGGAAATGCCTTCCACGACACTCACGCTTATCTTGACAATTTTATGAGTAGCCATTAAAGTTATCTATGAACAACATATGTCTCCAAGTAGTCCATATCCGCAGACGCGGCTATTCGAATAGATCATAACCCTGCAGGGGTGTACATCTTCACACACGCTCTCGCCACTTATCGCCATGTGCACTTCATGCAGCTCGGCAACCTTCAAGCAGAAGTCCAGGTCTATCGCCTATCTGAGGGTAACCCGCACGGAATTCCGGCCGAGGTTTCCGCCATGGCCCCAAACGATGTGCGCAGGGTTCCCAAGCCCACCATCCGGGTGCCACTTGGTACACCGTGCCACTGCCTACCGCATCATAGCCCACCTCTAAGGTCAGCGCTACGCACGGCCTCCAGCATGACTATAAACACCAGAAACTACTTGCAACTCCTGGACCGAGTACTAAGCTATTAGTAAGTCGAGCGGGGTCATATTTCAGGGCCCAGCATGTGGTAGTATCTCGTCTTGGATTACATACACGGAACTCAGTTCCTAAGGACGGTTCCAACGAAACAACCAGCCATGTACTCCTACATATCCTTTCACCGGTACCTTTACCAAATCAGGTTCAACACACAAACTTAACTTACTGAACACATTCTCACAATTCTGTTCATCACCAAGATGACAGACCATACACAACCCTAAGCATAGCATGCATAGCAGGATAAGGCACATCCTGGCTCAAGCATCTACTGTGACAAAGACAGGTCATGCAAAGAAGTGGGTTCAATTAACGTGGCAAAAGCATTTGAAGCATTTGATCCTAATGCAATAAGTAAGTGCAGGAGCGAGAACATGGGATTTATCGGAATGATCAGGGTTTTTGCTTGCCTTGTTGCTCAGCAGAGGGACAATATCCGTCAGTCGGATATTCGGTGGAATCCGGAGGAGCGGAGCCTACTGATAGAAATGACATCAATCAATAACAATCATATGTAACAAAATGATGCATGAGCATGGCACGAAGATGCAAGGTGGTATGCTAATGTAGCTATCATTTATTAAGTTTGAAGTTGATTTGAATCAAGATTCAAATATCACTTCAAACAAGGTATTTTTAGATACCCTTTTAATTGATTCGACCTGATGCTCAGGTCATCTTGTTTTAACATGCATGGGAATGATATGTTAAGTTGCTGGTTGTGATTGAGCATTGTTTGGTCATAGCATTTGAAGTGGAATTCAAATGATTTTCAAATTGCAACTCCAAAGCATTTATTAAATTTAACATATTCATCATTTTACATGTTTGGTCAAGTTAACATTTTCAAACATGTTTGAAAATGACATATTCAGATTCCTTTGATTTTTTTGCTAATTTTTTATATATAAATTATTTCCATTGGAGTTACATATTATTTTCTATGTTTTTTAGAAGTTTTGGGTATTTTCTGGAATTCTTTTAAATCAGAAAAGCTATTTATTGCGTCGCGCGCACGTCAGCATGGTGTGAGCCGTCGGTCGACCTGGTCAGGTCAAACATGATAGGGGGAACCCACTGGTCAGCCTCACAGGGTTGATCCCGCGCTGACCAGCCCTTGAGTGTGTTTGACTTGCGTATGGGGCCCACTGTCAGTGACTGCTTAATGTTAAAATGGTGGATTAGCGAGGCCAGGTCAGATCCTGCCGGAAACTGACCGGCGACGACCAGATCCGCATAAGATCTTTGCCAGAGAGTCGCCAGAGATGGTTGTGGTTCTCGGCAACAAGGGACGAGAGCACTGGGAGAATCCCCAGGCTCAGCCTCATCCAGTGCGGGCCTTAGGGAGGACTGGGGAGGACCGGAGGTCACCGGCGACGAGCTGAGGCGACTGCCAGAGCTCGGGCTCGTCGGTCTAGCGGCTAGGGTGCACGAAACTGAGGGGAAGAAGAGGGAAAACGAGCACAAACTCACGGTGAAGGCAGTGGAATGCTCGGACGGCTCGGGGAGGCGTTGTGGGCGACGAATCCAATGAATCTTGTCGGCGGCCGGAGGTTGAAGACGACGGCAATATGGCGCAGCAGGGGTCGGGGAGGTGAGAAGCTTCGGCGTACGCGGCTAGCTTGACGAGGCGGAGAGGTCGGAGCTCGGAGGGACTATCCTGTGGCCAGAGGCTCGGGCAGCTCGAGCTCGAGCTTGTGTCAATGGCGACAGGAGGAGAGGAAGGAACCGAGAGGAGGGGGGGAATGGATAGAGGGGATGGATAGGGACGTGCTCGGGGTAGTCATCCCCGGTGTCGCGCTGTCCTGGGGGGCACCGGAGCGCGCCACGGTGAAGCAGGAGGTGGAGGAGCCGCCGTGGGCGTTCGCTCCTCTGCCACAAGGCAGGAGGAAGAAGAAGCCCCTGCCCCTAGTGGGCTGGGCCTCACACGTGAGCGAGAGGTAGTCTTTTCCTATTTTTTTTCTATTTTACTTTCTCTTTTGAAACTGAATTGATTTGCCATTTCTTTTGGCTCCAAAATTAGTTCAAAAATTATTTTGTACACGTTGAAATATTAGTTGGAATTTGCAACATTTTTGAAACTTGAAAATATTTGAATTCAAATTTAAACTTGAATTCAGTAGCTTTTTTGAATTTGAGTAAAATGCCAAATGTGTTTTGAAAATAGTTTTCTTCCCTGATTATTTGTTTTCATGAATTATCAGAAAAGTTGAACTTTTCTTCAGGCCATTTTGGGTTCATTGATTTTGAGAAAGTTTTTGTATTTCCTTTAAATTGAGAAGTGCCTAGGGTTTTTGGGTTTTACTTCACCACTTGCTTTGATCTTGTTGCAATTTTCTTGGATGCAATGCAAAGAAGATATGAGCACAATGCTAAACTTTGGTTAGGTTTCCAGGGATGTGACAAATAGAGGAGAGTAGAACATGTGCAACACAAAATAATAGTCATATTGTTGCAGCAATATTAAAGTGAGGTCACGCCTAGAGATCCTCCCTCGACTCCCTGCGAGGAAGCAATCCCGAGGCAATTAATTCTAGTTAATTAACAATTGTAGTTGTATAAGATCAGGGCACAACTCCAAGTCGTCCTGTAACCGTGGGCACGGCTATTCAAATAGTTAATTTTCATCCCTGAAGGCGTGCACCACATGTCCCGTCACGCTCGATAACACTCGGGTCAGGCACACTTTTCTGGGTCCTGCCCGGCCTCGGAATATCGACACATCGCCGCCCCACCTAAGACTAATCAGAGAGGCCAGCCCGCTGGTCTAAATCCTAAGCACAAATGGTTCATGGGCCCAGTTCCCCTTCGCGCTCCTGCACGATGCTTGGGCAGCCGTCGTCAGTCCTACCATCCCTTAATCACAAGCGCGGTGCATCTCGGGACCACTCGGGCGCGCACCGCTACGTTGCTGACATCTGAAAAGCTTCGGTTGATAGCACGATGTCGAGTACCCATAATTCTTCCCGCGTAGCCGGTTAGTGCGAAAAGGTCTCCGACCAACCCAGATCAAATACCCAAATCCATTATCATTTTAATTAGGCCATCGACACAATGTCGCGGAAATCTACCCGTCTTAACAACTAATCACCAATGATCCCAGCAACATGGTCGAGTAACTGTGTGGTTTTAACATCGGGGGGAATCCGAGGTATCACCCTCGTTGGGTTCCGAATGATGTATCCGTCAAGGTGGGCTTAGAGGAATCACCCTCGGGGGTCCCACACTTGAGGGGTTGCACGACAGAGGCATCGTCGGGAATGGTGAAAGAGGAATCACCCTCGATAACCATGACCGACTAGCTATACTACGGAGATATCATCAGGACTACTTAGCGAGGTGTCACCCTCGGTACCCGATAGTATCTCTGTAGCGTCGTAGAACTAAGCGGGGTGTATGTGTTGTGTCGGGTCTGGCTCGTCGATCAGGGATCGAGATTTGAAAACAAGCGGGGCAAGTGGACTACGTGGTCAGAAGGGATGACTGCTCCACCTATACTAAACAGTTTTAAAGTACACGACTGAAAGTAGCAGTTCATCAAAAATAGGCTATGCATCAGATATAGGAGGTAACTACAACTGTAGCAAAATACAAATGCAAGCAGTAGGAAGAAATACATAGGCGATATAGGAATGATCAAGGGGGGTTTGCTTGCCTTGCTGCTCTGCGGCAAAGGACTGATTGGCAGGGTCGTAGATGTACCCGGCAACAACGTCAGTCTCGGGGTTTACCGGTAAGAAGAGGGGAAGAAACAATAAATAATAGCAACGATGCAACACAATGCATGACATGGCAAGATGCAGGCTAGACATGACCTAACGGAGCAACATCTGTCATAGACGGGTCAGAAGAATATCTGACGATATTTTCCGGGTCTCCAGCTACTACCGGTCGAACGAAAAACAATGGAAAAGTTCCACGTTTGCTATGCTACGGACGCGTGACACACGAATGGATCGTGTATCCGGGTTCGCCTCGTTATGCTGATCAACTTTCATGTTGAAAATATTTTGATTTGACTTACGGATTATTTTATATTAATTTTTAAAGTTTTATTCAATAATTAGGAATTAAAAACAGATTTAATTTATTTGATTAAATGCTATTATGACATCAGCATGATGTCACGCTGACATCAGCAGTTGACTAGTCTACTGACCAGTGGGTCCCGTGCGTCATAGACACACCTTTTTTAATTAAGATTAAATAATAATTAATCAGATTAATTTAGTGGGGGACCCACATGTCATACTCTAATTATTCTAATTACCCAATTAATTAATTAACTAATTAATTAATTAATATATCTATTTATTTATTTAGTAAAACATATTTTTATTTTTATATTTTAATTTTCACTTTTTCTCAAAAGAGGGTGTGGGGCCTCCCTGTCATAGACAACGGGGTGAGTTGGCCCCACCGTTAAGTGGCTTAGGCCACATACCCGTATTTACCCATATAAAACATAACGTATTCCTCCACATACCTACATACATAAATACATACATACGTGCATCTCATACATACAAAATACGTACGACATCTAATACATACATACGTCTTTTTATTTATTTTTCTTTTTCTCTTTTCTCATCTCCTAACTCTTTGTGTTAACAACATAACATACTCTCAAAATCTCAACCATAGAGAGAGAGGGACATCTCCAACATTGCCTACTCGAACCTAACGGCGTCGGAACGGAGCGCCGTTTGCCGGAATGGAACCGGGACGACGCGAGGAAGGAGACGGTGGGAGGAGCCCGAAAAGGGGCTCATCGATGTTGAAGAGAGGGCCCGGTGAATCCGGAGTTCTCGAGAGGCGGAGGAGACGACGAGGAGGAGGACGAGGCAGTGACGGTGGCGCGGTTCCAGTGAGGATGGTGCCGGCGATAAGAGTCGGCTCGAGGGTCGACGAGAGGGGCCTCGGTGAGGAGGGGCCCCCGGGGATGGAGTCGCCGGAGTGGGGTGAGGCTGGCAAGATGGGGTTCCTAGGGCCGACGGGGTCGAGGTGGGGGCCGCCGGTGGGGAGGGGCTCGCCTGGGAGCAGGAGGCCCGTGGGGGAGGCTGGTCGACGGGAGGAACGCAGGGGAGGAGGCGAGGTCGGTGGGGAGGGACCGAGTCCAGGGGGATCTGGGGCGAGGGGCTGGTCGGTGGGGGGTGGAGAGAGATCGAGAGGCAGGGCTCTCAGATCCAAGGAGGGAGGGAGGTATCGGTGGGAGTGGGTGGGGTCTCGCGGGTGGGGTGGTGTCGTGGGAGGGGTAGGTGCCGAGGGGAGGGTGAGAGCGGAGGGAGCTACGGTTGGTGGGGCTCTCGTGGGGAGCGGTAGTGGGGAGGGAGTGGCCGAGAGGACTCGATGCGGGGGGTTGGGTGGATGGTGGTAGGTGGGGTGGGACACGTGGGGTGGGAAGCAGCCTAGAGGGGAGGGAGGCTCTCGCGCGGGGGTTGGTGGGAGGCGGCGGCTAAGGGGGACGAGGGGAGCGGGGGTCGGCCGGCTAGGGTTTGGCCTGCCCTTTGGGGTTTTATACCCCAGACGTGTGGGCCGGTTAGGGATGGCCTAGCCGGGCCATATTTGGCCCAGTAGGGCCAGGGGTCTTTTTCCTTTTTTTATTATTTCTTTTTACTATTCTTTTTATTATTTAATTTTATTTTCTTTCTTTTACAGTTTATTGTATATATTTTTAATACTTTCTTTTATTTATTGATTTTCATTTACTGTATTTCCTTTTTTTATTTTATTTAAAGCTCCTCTTTTAAATATATTGGGATTATTAATAATACCAAAAGTGCCCGATTCGCATTTATAATTCGTTAGAGAATTTTTACAACTCCCGTGACATTTTTATTTCAACAACCGAAATATTTTCTCGTTCGACTTTATCTTTAAGTTTCGTATTTTGATTCGGTTTCAACTAACACGAGATCATTGATATAATTAACGGTGATGTGGCATCATTAGTGTGGGATCACTGTCGCTTAATTACAATCATCACTGTAGCAAAAGTCGAGGATGTCACAATTCGGAGCCCCTTTCCCTCGTGATGCTGCCTTCCTAACAAGACCGCATGCGACAGTAGTAGAGGATCCTCAGGGGAGATCCAGAGGACTCCAGTTACGTCCAGGGCATCCTAAACAAGGCCTTCAATGCCCTGGGATGGTCGTGGTCGTGATGGCGGAGGGCAGGAAGGAGGCTGAGGCCGCTCGCATTGTGCACGAGGAGGTGTTGGAGGAAGCCGAATCCGCTCGCGCCTCACGTGAGGAGGCAATGAGGGAAGCCGAATCCTCTCACGCCGCGCTCGAGGACGCGATGAAAGGAGCCGCGGAGCCTGCCAAACATTGCGAAGCGGCAGGGGCTCGCCTGAAGGCCTTCCAAGAAGAACAAGCCAAGCTACCCGAGCAGCTTCGCCTGCGGGAGGAAGAACTCGAGGCCCGCAAGACCAACCTCGCTGCCCGAGAAGAAGAGTTGTCCCAAGAGGAAACTCACATGGGCGCGAAACAGGCGTGCTTGGACGAGCAGGAGAAGTAGAACGCCTCGAAGACGACCCTTCTCGATGCCAAGGGGGAAGCCCTCACCGCGGCCGAGAAGAAGAAGGCCGCAGAGCTAGTCGGCTTTTCTGACATTGAGCTCAGGCTTCGCACAGTTCTCGAGATCCTCTGCCGGGACGGGTTCGACGTGACTGTGGCCACCCGAGAGGGCGGCTTCGTCGTGCTCGCGGCGGAGCTCGCCGTGCCGTTAGAGGACGCCATCATCCAGGTGCAGAAGATCTTGGACAGTGAGTGTTGCGACCTCTTTTCTGAGGCCGCGACACGTGTCTTCAGTCACCTTCATCTTTGTGAGCCGGGGTTTGACCTCGACTCCATGATCATGCCGGTCCCTACTGAGGCCCGCGATAGCGCAGCGGAGGTGGTGAAGGGCCCCGTGGAGGCGTTGGTGAAGAGGGTCGCCCGTGTCACAGTTCCCCCATCTCTAGATGCCGCTAAAGCCGACGGCGGGGAAGACGATGCCACTGACGCTGATGAAAAGCCCCCTAAAGATGGAGCGACTGGCGGTGGCGGTTCCTCCTGATTTCTTCCCCCTGTTTTTTCCCTGCACTTCACATCGTGCCTCGTGGAGGCGTCAAACTCATTTGCATTCTCAATAACTTGTTAAGGCTTGTAGTAACTGGATGGCTGCTTGAATGTTTTCTTCGCCTCGTTTCTTTCATGTTTGCTATGATACTCTGCGTCGACAAGTCCCGGCCCGCGCATACCTGAACCGCCATTGAACCGACCAGATTCCAGGACGGTCCAAGAGGTGAGGGGCTACGGGTCCACTTAGGCTCCTGAGTCGCGATGCTTACGAGTCCCCCTTGACGTGTGAGAAACCCTCGTGAAGGAAACGCGGCGAGGTTTTGAAACTTCAGAACACCTTCAGCACTCTGCATCGGTAGGGTCCGCCACGCGCGTACCTCTGCCACCATTAGACCGACCGGATACCCGGATGGCCCAAAGGGGAAGGGGCTACAAGCACAGTTAGGCCCTTGAGTCGCGATTCTCAGGAGTCCCCCTTGATGTACAAGCGACTCCAATGTCCCTCCTAAGAAACTGACAATTTGAGACTCCCGAACTCCCTCAGCACTCTATGTCGGGACGGCCCGCCCCACACGTACCTCCGCTGCCGTTGGACCGCCTGGGTGGCCCAAGAGGGAAGGGGCTACGGGCGTAGTTCAGGCTCCTGAGCCGCGATTTTCATGAGTCCTCCTTGACGTACGAGTGACTCCAGCGTTCTCCCTAATAGATTTTAAGTGGCTTGTTGAGTGCACTAGGCTCTGCATCGGCAGGACCGCCCGCGCGTACCTCCCCCGTTCTTTAACCGACCGGATTCCAGGACGGCCCAAGAGGGAAGGGGCTACGGTCGCAGTTAGGCCCCTGACTCACGATGCTAGGGGGTCCCCCTTGACGTACAAGCGGCTTCGTACCTCCAGTTGTGTGTCCCCCGCACTAGGCGTGGACATAGTCGTAGATGGACTGGGTTGACTTCCTAGGCAGGTGTGGGCATAGTCATTGGTGGACTGTGTTGATTTCCTTGTCAGCTCCGTGCATAGTCATTGGTGGATTGTGTTGATTTCCTTTCCAGCTCCGGGCATAGTCATTGGCAGACTGAGTTGATTGCCTCCGTCTTCTCCCCAGCGCGGAGCGTACGGCTGTCACTAGGCATGGGAGGCACCCGTCTGTGTCCTCGGGGGGGCGGGCATATACAGCCGCAACTCGTTATTATGTGAGAGTGTCGCGGTCTTCTCCGCAGCGCGGAGCATAGGCCTGCCACTAGGCATGGGAGGGACCCCTCCACGTCCTCGAGGGGGTGGGGGTATACATCCGTATCTCGTTATTTCGTGACAGTGTCGCGAGGGATGTATGTGGGAGGTCACGAGGATGCTTTGGCCTCGCGAGTATCCCTATCCCCGAGGCATAGGCACTTGATTCCTTTTGGGTGATTTGTAAACCCTTCTGACTTCTTCTTCTTCAGGAGTGAGGCAGGGTATTTACTGCCTTAGGAGGCGTGTAAGGATAAGCTTCGGCCGGAGCCCCCAAGCGTGGGGCCGATTGCCCAAAGATGCAAGCAAGGTAGAACGTTAAGGTTCAAAGTGGGTGCGACAGAAACAACTGAAGGATGCATAAATGAAAGCAGCTGCTGGGGAGTGCCCTAAACTCCTGGAGGCCACATGGCCCTATGGGTGCCCTCGGACAAAGTGAGCCAAAAAGTTACCTGGCAGTAGCCAACAAAAAGCCACCTACCAGCCATGCCGCTGAAGGTCTGGGGGCGCTATCGTTGCCCGATATCCTGCTTCCACGATCGCGACCCTCACGGTTCCGCCGTCTACCGAGGCTCGGGACCTTTGGTGGGCCCGAGCATCTCCTCCTCTTCCTCACCACACCCCAGCAGCCAAGGCATCAGCATGGCTTGTTGGAGCCGCCGGTAGGTAGTCGCCGCGTTCCCCAGCCTGAAGGGCATGAGGGTGCCGGCGCCCGGGCACAACCACCGATGGTCAGTTCGCGTGGGCCAGAAGGGGCCTTGAGCCGTGGCTTTGTCGATTGTGAGCGCGTTGATGCACATGTGGGGCCAAACGACCGTGCCAACGACTGCGATTGGTGATGCAGGGCAGTCCCCGCCTCGCACGGCCTGGGCCTCTCAAAGCTCTTGTATTGCCCTGATGATGGACTCACGGGAGATGGGCGGACGCGCGCTGGAGTGCGCCCTCGGGTTGTGCTCGAGCGCCACCCTCGCCTCACTGGTCAAGTCGTGAACCTCCCTAGTGGGAGCCCCCAGGCCTGACCCAAGGGGGGCACTGAGCGCGCCTTCCTATGCGATGGGAGGCATGACCCCGTCCCCGGGCACGGAGCCCGAAGTCCCAGGGCACCCCGTGGGGAGGAGCTCATTCATCTTCTTGCGTGGTTCCTTGCGAGGTGGCTCGTCTTCTTCGTCGTCTTAGTGTTCCGCCACTGCGTCGTGGTAGGCGCGCTCGAGTTTACAGACAGCATCATTCTTGTCGCAGGCGATGGTGATGACGCCATCGCTCCCTAGCATCTTGAGGACGTTGTAGCCATGGTGGGTCACTGCCGTGAACTTGCCGAGAGCCGGGTACCCAAGGATCGCATTGTACGGCAGGTGGATGTGTGCGACGTCGCGGACGATGATCTCAGTGTGGTAGTTCTTGCACTCACCAAAGGTGACTGGCAGACGCACCTGCCCGATGGGCACGGTGGACCCTTCCGTGACTCCTGAGAAGGGCTTGGTCAGCAGGAGCTATTCGTACGGCAGCTGGAGTGTGTCGAAGGTTTCGACCGGGAGGATGTTGAGCCCCGCTCCACTTTTGATGGTCGGGGTGCACATTATAGGGAGCTTGCCGGCCATGAACGAGCACCTGAGCTGATCACTTGGGTCGAAGGTGATGGTAGCCTGGGACGAGTTGAGGGGGCGCATCGCTTCAGGTTTCAGGAGAGCGGCATTCACCACCCGGGCAAACTGCTTGAAGGCGCGGTTCGAGGCCGGGGTCTGGACGCCGCCCAGGTTGGAGGTCACCGCCCTGACCTCCTCGAATCCCCCAGCCCCATCGTTTTGCATGTCTTCATCCCTCCTTCTGGGTGACGGAGGAAGCCCAGCCTCACGAGGGAAAGCCTCACGTGGCTGACCGCATCGTTGCCCAGTCACGCAAGCGGTCCTCCTGAGGCTGGCCACACCAACGGTCTTCATGAGGCTGTTCATGCCACCCCAGACGCGGCTCCCGGTCATCCGAGCGGCCTCCATTACGACCACCACCGCGTGCGGGGCCTCTGTCTCCCCGTCCGGGGAGCCTGCTGAAGTGCTCGGCATGGACAAGTCGGAGCTCGTGGCACTCGGAGGTATCATCGTTGCTGGTGCCATGGAAGATGCAAGTTGGCCCCTCTTCTGACGGACGCTCTCCCCCTCGGTCGTGCTTCACCTCAGGCTCAGCTGCGACAATCGCCAGAGCCTTGCGCTTAGTCTCCTTGGCCTTGATCTTCTTCTCTTCTGGTTCCACCGCCTGAGGTCGGAGGAGCGACAGGCGACCTTCTTCAGCCCTAGCGCACTTCTTTGCCAGCTTGAACATCTCAAGTGTAGTTATCACTTCATCACTCATGGCGAGTTCCTCCTTCATCTTGAGGTCGGTGACTCCGTCGGAGAAGGCTGAGATGACGGCCTCGTCCGACGCCTTGGGGATCTTGAGGCGCATGGCCATGAAGCGTTGTATCAACTTGTGCATGGTCTCCCCCTCCTGCTGCTTGATGCGCTGCAGGTCGTTCATGGTGGGAGCATTGTCGCGGGAGCCCTGGAAGTTGGCGATGAAGCGTTCGCATAGATCATCCCAGGAGGTGATGGACGCCCTTGGGAGGTGGAGGAGCCAAAATAGCATGCCACTCTTGAGCACCATGGCGAACTAGCACGCCATGACCTTGTCGCGCCTTCCTACCGCCCTGATGCTTAGCATGTAGAGTTGTAAGAACTCGGCAGGGTTCAGGGTGTTGTCTTAGCGCGGGGGTAGGTCGGGCTTGAACTTGCAGGGCCACACAGTTGGGTATTGCTCAGGGGAGAGGGTGAGGCACCCCACCGGCCCGACGGGTGCAGCACGTGCGAGGGCGACCTGGTCCTATTGCACCAATGGGTCTGCTTCAAGCGGGGCACGCTCGCTGCACGAGATTTGTAGCGCCAAGAGTGCACGCGCATCGGCGCGTGGCCGAGGAACCACCTGACAGCTTGCTTCATCTCCTGGCCTCACCCTGGGTTCGCAAAGCGGGTCGCGGGGACGTGCTTCTTGCCTGGGCTCGGGGTGCGCGCCTCGACGCGGAGGTGGAGGTGGCGGGTCTTGCTCCTCATCATTCACCATGGACGATTGGGGTCGAAACGAGCAGGAGAGCGTCGCGGGATCACCGACAGCGCCGATGAGCTCCTCGATGCGCTGGAGCCAGTCGTTGTGGCGGTCAGGGGCGGGCAGCTAGCGGAGAAGCTCGACGGTCATGGAAAGCGCGCCCGCCATGCATCATCTCCGGTCGGGCGCCCGAGGCCGACCCGGAAGCCCGGACGAGCGACAGAGTAGCGGTGCGGCCGACGGGCTGCTCGGTAGCCGGCTGGGAGGAACCTTCTTGTTCTTGAGCATCGGGACACATGGTGGCATTCACCATGGGCGATGGTGACCGGCGCGTGCCGGCGGGGCCCACGGGCGCGATCTGAGCAACGCGGGTGGCACGTCGCTTGTCACGAGCCCGGCGAGCGTCAGCTATCAGAGTGGTGAAGCTTGGTGAAGGCAGAGGTTGGAGGAAACCTTGACAGCCCCCTACCTGGCGTGCCAAATGTCGGATTTCTGGCTCCGCAAAACCCTAAAGATTCAAACTTAGGGGTGTGTACGAAGATTTGTTGCGGTCTCGCCTCACCTCACTCGCTACTCGCTGGGGATCGCAGAGAACTCACTCGATGGTGAGGAAGACACAAAACACGGCAGTTTACCCAGGTTCGGGCCGCTGAGAAGTGTAATACGCTACTCCTGCTTCGGTGGATTGCCTCTCGTGGAGGTTGGTGGATGAACTAGTATAGTGTTCGAGGGCCTCCTGAGGCTTGGTTTTCTTTGTGTGGAGCCAGTGGGTGAATGAATGAATCGGATCCACTATGAAGTAACCTACTCTCTATATATATAGTGGTGTCCCCGGTCCTCTTCTCTTATCGTTTCGGCGGGAAGGGATCCCACAACGGCCAATTTGGAAGGTGTACAGGGGAGCATGCGCCCCTACCCAAAGGTGGTCTTTGCCTCCAAAGTGGCTGCAAGGGCTGCAGGGACGGGTCCAGGGATGATGTTTGTCGTGCTAGCGGGCGGCGATGGTCTTGTTGCACCAGAAAGGAAACCTTTGGAAGATGCCTTGAGAACCTCGGTTTGTTCTTGCCCCCTTTGCACTAAAGGGGAAACTGCTCTGTCCTGCTATCTGCTGCTCGCCTGTCCTTCCTCTGCGTCATCCTTAACTCCTGAGGCCGGGTCTCGCCTTGGAATATCCGCCACTCTGGAGGGCTCCTGATGAGGCCCTTGCGGGTCTTGATGCTGCTCCCCCTCTCGAGGCTTGGCCCCTCGCGAGGACCTTGCCTTGATTGGTGACGTGCCCTATTGTGCTTGCTTGATGAAGTGGGCCATCCTTGGGCCACAAGCATGCAGGTTTGGGTACCCCCATTCCCAGAACACCGACAACCCTGTCAACGACAGCCATGAGGAACCACGTTCATCGGCAGCTCCCCAGATGAGAAGGCTTCATGGGCTCTTTTCCGCTCAACCCGGGTCGTTTCGGCAAACAATAACAAGGAACACAGCGACACCATAGGAAGATCCAGAAGACCGAGCGGGCTCCTCTCCAAGATACAAAGAAATCACGAATATCGAGTCCGAGAACCCCTAGGGTAGGATGAGTCGTGAATCCCCTATAGGAAGTCGAGTCCCTGAAATGGTTCGGATGGAACCAAGTTGTGTGTTGCTTGTTTTTGCTTGTTTGTGCTTTGATATAAGTTACGTTTTTCCCTAGGCAACGAGTACGCGACTATATCACCTGACTCATCTTGATGTTGAATTGGCTTTTCGGCACTTGTGGATTGCACTTGCACTATCCACCCCCTTAGGCACTTCCCTCCATGCTGCTATCCTCTCTTTGTCCTTTCTCGACAACGGGAGACCAGCAAGACAAGATGCACCAAGGATCCACTTCGACGGACGGCTAACAATGAAGACTCCGGCTTCAGCATATTCCACCACACGTAACCCCATAGCATTATGTATCCCCCAAAATATTGGAAGACCCTCCCTAGACCAACCTAACCTCACGAGCTTCTTGAGCTCAAATTCTGGCCACGTGTGTGATACACGGATTTGTCATAGCCCCCGTTGAGCACCGGTAACCCCTGCTTAGCACTGGGTTCCTTTTGAAACAAGTGATTACAGTGAACAAGTATCCTTCATTCTTAAGTCTAGCACCAAAACCTCGATGCCATAGGAAGGATCATTCCAAGATATATGATTTTTAGGCAATGCATCTTATGATTATGATTACGATAGTAGGTGAACTGGGTGGAACAAGTTGATATAGTAACATAACCTGCATGATCCTGGAGCGAGTTTGGATTCAGTAGGACAATTATGGTCGTGAGCTAAATTCTTGGTGATATAATAAATTGGCTTTATTGATTAGTAGTCATGGTTTGACGATGTTACCATAATGACTAAGAGTAGAGAGTAAGAATCCTTATTGGACTTGAGTTTGGTTTTAAATAGGTAATCTCAATAGAGTATCAATGATCACAGAGACCACATGGTTCGGAGCAAATCATATTTATCCCCACGATATCGATCATGATACCATCTTTCTTAGTGGATAACAAGTAGTAGTAATTGGAGTTGTAGAATTAAATATGAACATATATAAGCTTGGCCTTGGAGATTAGTTGGCCATAATATTGGAGGTTGGTGGATACACTATGACGTAGTCCTTGCAACAATATGTGAATTATGAGGACTCTAAGTGATCAGGTAGAACCCCATCGATATTGGATTGTAAAAGTGATGGGTCCAATGGTGATCAATAGGATTGGTGGACCACCTCATTAGATTCGTAGGAAGGAAACCAGAACTTGGATTGGTATACTACGTCTTTCCTTAATATAGGAAAGCATTACCCTGTCCATTGGATGATCTAGGTGAACACTTGGATTTGCGGTGTCTTAATTCAAGATTAGAAGCTTGCATGCTCTCCCAAGGATTTTTACATAGGGATGCATGTGTAACATAGTTATAGTATCCTTATGAGATTTAGTTTAAGGTCTTCCCTCAGACCCGGAGTTGACTAGAATGAGCGATGTGGAGATAACTTATGTCAAATGGTGTTTTTGATGATATAGGATGATATTGTCCGGAGATGTTAGTTAGGCTATTGGCATCTAAGGAATGTGCTTAAGGATAAGATGATAGATGTTCACTCACATACTAAGTTCCTTGAAACCCCAAAGCTTCACTGAGCGATAAGATGGTCGGATATGACCATAAGAAACGGCTCTAAGTCGTTGGAATATGGCGAGTACTCTACACCGACCACCACCCATCATGTCTATGACGAACATGGGCATGGAGAACTAGGGCATGTTGGACCACAAACCCCTCGGCCAGTGACCGCCCGTAGCAAGTTCCCACTCTCCTCACCTATATCATGAGAACTGTGCTTATGTGATGCTTGGGGAAGTATGTTGTTATCCTCATGGATGACATACTTATTTACCCAATAAGAGTAGGAGCACTTTAGTCCTGTTTGGACCAGCCCCAGGAACGCCGGTCGCTATGCCCCTCGTGAGTGAGGTGTTATCTCGAGAAGGTGGGCTTCGCTAAGCAACCTCAAGGCAGTAGAAGTCTATCCTACCCAAGACAAGACAAAGAGCCTCCATGGTTATGAAACCACGATGAAGAAGAACAAGAAGTAGAAGTCAACCACCGCTCATGCACCGGCAACATGAACGATGTCAAGAAGCCTCGACGATTCAAGCCGATGAAGCCTTTGGACAGCGAGAGAAATCAGAGAGCCTCTTCTTGGTCCAAATCAAGGACGAGAAACCTAATTGGATCATGGTGAAAACCTGCTAAAGGTGATTCACTGGATGACTGACCTATACTCTTGGGTAGCCAGCTCATCCACAGCCCCTCACGAACCTTCCCAGATGGTAGAACCCGTTCTGAACACTGATTCTCCGAGCCTAGACTCATGGGAGAGACCCAACCCAGACCCTTTCACGAGAAGCTTTCGAAGACCCACTACCACACCCTCGAGGATGAAGACCACATGCGACCATATCTCGCATACCTTAAGGGAGTCAAGGACTTCCTTATAAGCAGGGAGCTATGCAAAGACCTAGACCCTTATGTTCTAACACGAGACATCTAGATGTCACTAACTAGCATGAGAAGCCCCAAGACCAGCACCCACACACACTAATTCCGACCTCGAAGTACACACGCAAGCCAGAACCCTGCAAGAACTTAGTTCACCAAGCCCTTGGCCCTTAGTCAAACCTAACTTAATGCCAGAACCCGCTCATGGACAGCAAAGTACGTGCGGAGCATTCGAAGTTGTATCATCATTCACTAAGCACCTCAAGACCCACAACAGCAACATGGAGACGTCGAGACTGCCTCCAACTTAAAATTCACTATCTCTCCAACGCCTAGCCTAGAAATCTCGAGGACGAGATTTTCTTAACGGGGTAAGGTCTGTCACACCCTGTGTTTGACTCTCCTGACTAAATTAGCTTATCTCAAAAAATAGGACCAATTAAAAGTTTTATGACTAATTGTGATGCTTGATTGATTGCTCCTTGCTTGCTTGTTTGCTTGTGTTTGAATCCCAATGTTCCTGCTACTCTCTAAACTCACCTCCTTGACCCAAACGCTTCTCTCATGATCATGCCATGTGTATTGGACAAGAAACTATTTTTACCAAATATTATTTTTACGAAAAATCTTTTACTTAATTTGAGCTTTGAGAAACCCGTGAGTTGGGATTTCTACTAAAGGTCGCCAAATTAGGGAAGTTATTTTGCACCAGGTATTTAATTTGAAATCCATTATCAAAATGGCTTCCCAAAACCACAATATTATTATTCTAAAAGTTATTTTACGATTTTATTTATATACCTTTCTCTGAAGCCGAAAATGGACCCTTATGAAAGAAAGTTATTTTTATTGCCTTCAAAATATTTGGTAAAATTTAGGGAAAGTGAGTGAACATATATATTCCATATATATGAGTTTCAACACATCGTCACGTTCAAAATATTAGGCAAAACCCTTCAAAACCCTTCCTGCCTATTTCAAGCTTTTGGAATATTTCTATAAGAAATATTCTCAATAAATCCCACTAAAATTCTAGCATGTCACACATGTCATATGTGATGATCTTGCTTAGTTTCGTCTCAATCCAACTTAATTTTATTCAGTTAAATATTCCAAAACCCTATGTGTCCAGATCCAAATTTGAACAAATCTACATTGTCAAGTGTCTCCAATTGTTCTCAGATTTGGTTGGCATGTTCTCGTACTCTAATAATTAATCCACACAAAGTCGTGCACCAAGGAGAATAGAAGAACCTAACCCAAACCCCTCAAAACCTTATTTATTGATTTCTAACTTTGGGAACTTTACATTATAAAGTTTCCCCAATTGATTCCAAACTTTTTGGGCATGCTTTACTGGTCAAATATTTCTAGCACGCCAAGTTGTGGATTAGTGGGAATTTATTTTCATAGTTTTGTAAGCTAAAAGCCATTTCTGCCCATTTCATGGGTTTTTCAAGTCTACATTGCAAACTTTCTCCACCAAATCTCAAATTTGGTGTCCAAGCTTATTTTCACCTATTATGTTATCTTGTTAAGTTTCATAGCAATGGAGTCCATTTGCTAGACCTAGCATCCATCAAACACCTTCTTCCCATTTACCAAAATTACTTCTTTGACCCCTGCCACTAGTCTCCTTGAGCTTAAATTTTTACCACACCTCTATCTAGTCCCCTTTTACCTCGAGTAATCTTGCCATGGCCTCTCGTCAATTATTGGAGGGTGACTCCACCTCTGCACCTCTCATTTTTACCTTGGCAACACTTATTTTACCCTCTCACTACTGGAATTCAGAAATTTTCCGTCTGCTTGGCCTTTGCCGTCAGCTGACACATGGCAAAGGTACTCTTTGCCGTCAGCTGTCACAGTGCTGACGACAAAGAGGTGGCTGATGGAAAAAGTTTATTTTGCCGTCGGCCACCTCTTTGCCGTCCGCTGGCGGACGGCAAAGAAGCCCTATGTGGACAGCAAAGGGAGGGCAGACGACAAAGCCCCCCCCCCAACGGCCGAAACGCCACCCCACCCACCCCTCCCCTTTGCCGTCTGCCTGGGGGCCTTTGCCGTCCGCCTGGGAGCGCGGCGGACGGAAAGGGGACGGCGGCCCACCAACCCAACCCCCCCGGTGCCTCCCCCCCGGGACCTTTGTCGTCTGCCTTGGGGGCCTTTGCTGTCCGCCTAGGAGCGCGGCAGACGGCAAAGGCGCGGCAGCCTACCGAACACACTCACGCCCGCCCCCCTCCAACCGAGCTTCCCACGTAGCCCACCCCGTTGCTCGAATCCCTCACCGCGCGCGCCGCCGCCTGCCGACGTCCCGTGCCGCCTGCCCTGCGCCGCTGCCCCGCGTCGCCCCTCCTCCCTGCGTCGCCCCTCCTCCCTGCGCCGCCCACTCTTCTGGCGCCTGCCCCTCCCGGCGCCTCCCCCACCCTGCACCGCCCCTCCTACACCGCCCCTCCTACACCTCCCCTCCTGCGCCGCCCCTCCTCCCTGTGGCACCCCTCCTCCCTGCGTCGCCCCTCGTCCCTGCGCCTCCTCCCTGCGCCGCCCCTCCTCCCTGCACCGCCCTTCCTCCCTAGGTAAATTTATTTTTGTTTTTTTTGTTTTTTTCTCTGTTTTCATTTTTAGGTTCATGGTAATTAGTTCATGGTAATTGGTTTGTGGTATTAGTTTTTTAGGTTATACTATATATGCTAATTGTTTGTGGTAAAATTAATGACACGAGGATGATAACATTAGTTGTCAAGCATGATGTGTTTTTTTGGTTTTGTTTCTATTTAATGGTATTTGTAGTTTGAAAATGCCGATGTGTTCTGTGTCACACATGTGACACTTATTATCTACAAAAAATATTTTTTTCTCATAGTACCTCTTCATCGGAATGGCTAAAAAACAATATATTTTTTTGACGCGGGAGTACTGATGATGTGTTTCAAGAAAGAAGTGGTGTCATTAGAAAAGAAAAAGGTTTAGGGTTGAGCACATTATTCTATCTTCGAAGATCGACCCGGTACCCTCCCAAAAAAAAGGTCGACCCGGTCCAGCTGATTCATGAGCACAGCGACGTGGGAAGCACTATGTTGTGGTGTGTGTGCTTCCACCGGACAAAACAATGAAATTTCGAAACATGGACGCGGCGCCGGACCAGGCGTTGACGGCGGAGGTGGCGGCCGTGCTCTCCCCCAGCGGGCCGGCCAGGTAGCTGATGAAGTTGGAGGAGATGCCGTAGTACGCGAACCCCCGACCCCCCGACCCCCGACGCCACTGACCCCCGACCCCCGACGCCACTCACCCCCGACCCCCGACCCCCTACCCCGACCGTGACGCCACTGACCCCAACCCCCGAGCCCGGACACCTCTTTGGCCTCTTGTTGACCGAAAAGACCCCAACCCCCGACGCCAGTGACCCTCAACCCCCGACGACACTGAGCCACATAGTTATGAGTTAGGTCACATAGTTATGTTAATTATAAAAACATCAAATTTGTGTTGATCGTGTGAATTTCAATGTGCAGTTGTTCGACGACCTCCACGTGCGTTGGACGAGCTCCGCCCTTGCGTTTCTTGGTGAGCACAAATGACTTCTCCTCCTACCCCCTTAATTTGCTCTGTCCCGGTCTTCGTGCCGATGAAACTTGCTAGCTATAGGTTTCTTCAATCAAGAGTATGCGTGACCAGTATGCGTCTCCCATTCGAAAGGGCGACATCTATAAATATGCATTTCTTTGCATATTTATAATCGCCATCCTTTCGAATTGTCCAACATTATCCATGGACAGCCCGAGTATGTGTAGATTGGGTTTGTTTTCCCGTATGCTGTGCTCCGGATCCGATGCAGAATTTCGTCAGTGCCTCCCCTGTTGTTCTCCGGGTACACATCCTCTCTGCTTATTGCCGAGACGTGTATCAGGAGAACAACGGGGAGGTGCTGTCGAAATTCTGCGTCGCATCTGGAGCAGAGCATGGGAAAACGAACCCAGTCTACACACACTCGGGTGGGATTAGGACCTATCTTTACCTATTAGCATGTAGGTTGCATGGACGTAATAAAACTGACAAACTTGATTACCGTATGAATATAGATGATGAATTATATATTTATTTCTTGTGCCCCCATAGGTAGCTAGGCAACATGAGTGATCGTGCTTGGATGTACACTAGTCACCCTAGTCAGAAAGACATGACCCATGAATGGTTAACAAAAACCAGGGGGTTTGTGAGAGCCGCATTTGCAAATGGCCAGCATAAAACATGGTGCCCCTGTCCCAACTGCGACAACTGGAAAAAGCAGACAGAGTTTGAAATGGGTAAACACCTGCAGAAGTGGGGTTTTACGCCTAATTATACGGTGTGGACTTTTCATGGTGAGTCTGACCAACGTGCCAGAGCTGAGGTGATTCATCGTCGCACCGACGAGCATGGTACCGGGATTGAAGACATGGTGCAAGACTTTGATGATGCTCGTGATTTGGACGATGAGATGGAGGAATCTGCAAAGGCCTTCTATGAAATGCTGGAGTCTTCAAAATGTCCTCTCCACGAGCAGACTGAGCTTTGTCAGCTGGATGCCATCGTGCAAGTAATGGCTCTGAAGGTTCAATTCAACCTAGGCAGAGAATGCTACGATGCGATGATGACGATATTTGGATGCTTTCTACCCAAAGGCCATGTACTACCTGCAAACCTGTACCAATCCTCCGTGTACTTAAGATGCCCTATGAGAAGATACATGCCTGTGAGAATGGATGTGCCTTATTTAGGCTTGAGTATGCGGCCTTGAACTATTGCCCCATTTGCAATTCTTCCAGGTATATTGTGGTAGACAACGGCATGGGTGAGAAGAATCAGACCAAAATCCCCATTAGTGTTCTTCGATATCTGCCAATCGTACCAAGAATTCAACGTCTTCTCATGGTCGAAGAGACGGCCAGATAGATGACATGGCACAAATTGGGCAAAAGAACCGAACTAGATGCAGATGGGAACAAGATGCTGGTACACACTTCAGATGGTTTTGCGTGGAGGCACTTCGATGCATTACATAAGGATAAATCGGAAGATCCAAGGCAACCTAGAGTTGCCATCAGCACGGATGGGTTCAATGTGTATGGTATGACGGCAGCACAATACAGTGGTTGGCCTGTATTTGTCATTCCACTAAATTTGCCACCCGGAAAGATTATGAAAAGAAAGAACATTTTCCTGACGTTGATAATTCCAGGGCCCAACTATCCGGGGAAGAATATGAATGTGTACATGCAGCCGCTTAAGGATGAGTTGCAAGAAGCCTGGGATAATGGGATCAAGACCTATGACGCGGCTACCAAAACAAATTTCAAAATGCATGTGTGGTACATGTACTCGACGCATGATTATCCGGCGTTTGCGCTATTCGCTGGCTGGTGTGTGCATGGAAGGTTCCCGTGCACCACATGCAAGGCAGCTCTTCAGTTCCGTTGGCTGCAGGCTGGTCGCAAGTATTCTTGCTTCGACATGCATAGACAATTCCTGGATCCTGACCATAAGTTCAGAAAAGACAAGAAGAATTTCATCAAAGGTAGAGTTGTCAAAAACACTGCACCAGCTGCGTTGACAGGCCAACAGACCCTTGATCAGTTAAATGCTCTCGAGCCTGATCCTTTGCGTCCAGGATACTTCAAAGGGTATAATACGGAACACGCCTGGACTCACAAGTCATGCTTATGGGATCTCCCTTACTTCAAAGACCTCCTTTGCCTACACAACATTCACGTGATGCACACTGAAAAGAATATTGCGAAGGCCATTTTTCGTACATTGTTCGGCATAGAGGGGAAGTCAAAAGACAATCCTAAGGCTAGAATCGACCTGGAGGCTCTATGTGATAGACCGTTGCAAAACTTGCGACAACGGAAAGGAAAGCAAAGCATAGCGAAGCCAAAGGCATGGTTCAATCTTGAAAGGCCAGCTATGAGGGAAATGCTATTGTGGGTGAAAATGCGGTTGATGTTCCCCGATGGGTATGCTGTGAATCTAAAGAGGGGAGCGAGTCTTGAGAAATTGAAAATATTTGGGCTCAAGATTCATGATTGGCACATATGGATTGAGCGGGTAATGCCGGTGATGTTGTGTGGCTTTATCCCTGAGGATGAATGGCTAGTACTGGCAGAGCTGAGCTATTTCTTCCGTTCTTTTTGTGTGAAAGAACTATCGCCTAGCGTGCTAGATAAAATGGAAGAGTTGGCGCCGGAGTTGGTCTGCAAATTAGAAAAGATCTTTCCACCGGGCTTCTTTAATCCAATGCAACATTTGATTTTGCATCTCCCGACCAAGGCAAGAATGGGGGGGCCCGTTCAAAATCGATGGTGCTACTCAACTGAGAGGATGCAGAAGACGCTTCGAGCTATGTGTAAAAATAAACGTAGAATTGAAGCATCGATGGCCGAGGTATTCATTACTGAGGAGGCGGCAAACTTCGTGAGAGCACACTACGAAGCAAAAAATCATCATTTGCATAACCCGAAGCCTCGGTACAATGATGGCGATCGAGAAAAAGTTCGATCCAACCTCAGCCTATTCAAAGGTAAGCTCGCACCATTCGGTGCTTCGAAAGGGAAATCGTTGGATGTCGAAGAATGGCGGACCATTTCATTGTATATCTTCACCAACCTAACAGAAGTGCGGCCGTACATCGAGTAAGTTCTTGGTAATTTATTTTTCCGCAACTTCTAATTGCTTTGAACTACTCTTATTCCCGGATATTTGATATAGTCGATACGTCGCCGAATTCTCGGATGGAGCGGTCATCGAAAAGGATTCCGTCGAAGAGTATGAGCTTCTCGCAAAGCATGGAGGCGACTATCCTGGTTTCATCTCTTGGTTCAAACAAAGGTTAATTAATTGCCATTAAGGGCCCATTTGATTTATTGGTCTAATTTGCGGCTAATGCATCCATTCTTTCGTATTAAACTTGTAGGCTGATGCAGAGTCTATGGACGCCGAGTTGAGACAAGTCGCTAATGGTTTTGACTATAAGGTCCGTTCATTTGACAAATACAACATCAACGGCTATCACTTTCGTACCTTTTGCAAAGAGCTATCTATGCCCGACCTAAAGACTACAAATTGTTCTGTCTCTGCTATCGGCGAAGGAGACACCGAGTATTATGGAAGAGTTGAAGCAATTTATGAACTTCTATTCTATGGTGAAAACCACCGACCGTCGTAGTCTTCAAATGTTATTGGTTTGAGACGAGGGAGACTAGAAGGACTCATGAACATATAGGACTAGTAGAAATCAACCAAAACACCCACTTAGATGTTCCCGATGTCTATATTACGGCTCAACAGGCGACACAAGTTTTCTATCTACCGTGGGCCTGCCAGACTGATCCAAATCTCAAAGGTTGGGATGTCGTTTATGAAGTTCCACCACATTTTAGACCACCTACCCTCAATGCAGAGGATTACGAACCTCACATTAACCCAGACACATATGAAGGAGAATTCTTCCAAGAAACACGTATGTCCAAGAAACGTTTCAAGAACCGCTCTACTTCACCCCAGAACATTGAAGTAGACAGCGACAGTGAATCCGTCTTAACCCCTGAGCCCGAACAGGAAGAGCTGGAAGAAGAAGAGGTTACTGCTGCGGATGACCTGTCACTTCTTGACCGATTACATAATGGTGGCCTTCCACATGTTCTTCTAGATAGTGATGATGATGATGCATTTATTGATGATAGTGATGATCATGATTCATTTATTGACCCCGAAGCATATATAGACGAGGACGATTGTTATTAGTTCATGTCAGGTATTCAACTATTATACTATATATAAATTTTGAGTTCATGTTAGGTATTCAATTTTTATTAGTCATGTTGGTATTTATGTTGTACTAATTTCATTTACTCTTTGTCATGACAGGTGTTGAAAGATGGTGGGAAAGGGTCGAAAGCACGCCGCGGCTGCTTCTTCGTCGGCGGGTGATGGGATGGGTACTTCCATTCCTGCCTCGCCTCTTCGAAGAGTGTTGCTCTCTACTATGCAAGGAGCGCCCCCCGTGAGAGGAGGTCGACCACCCGCGAAGCCGAGAGGCACTAAAGGTACACGTTGTATTCATGTTGGTATTTATGTTGTACTCATGTTGTATGCATATTGGTATTTATATACATTTTATTACTAATGTTGGTATTTATGTTGTACTAAAGGTACACGTGGCCGCGGGAGAGGTAGGGCTACACGGTCTCCGCCACCACCCCAAGCTGATTCACCTGAGCACAGGAGGACTTCTAGGGTGGATTTGTCTAAGGTGGAGGCTACACGGTCTCCGGTTCACAAGCCTCGGGTCGACGAGCCTTCGCCCCACGAGACTCGTGTCCCAGAGGCTTCCTTCCACACGACTGCGGAGCACAGCAGGGATGAGGGTACGTCCCAAGAGACCCAGTGGGATACCTGGCCTGAGCCAACAGGCCATGCTGGTAGCGACGAGGAGCTGGGTGAGGGGGATACCGTCTACCAGCGTGGTAGTTCGGGGCTCCCGCTCGTGCCAGCGACCCCCGAGCAGAGGTGGTCGATTAGGCCAAATGGGGACAAGTAAGTTAATTTACTCTTATTTAACCTTTTGCCTTCGCGTTTTCTCAAATATCTATTGTTTTGGCTTTAATTTGTCATACTGTAGGGGTTGGATTGTTGCCAAGGGTGTCCGCAAGCCCAACAGCGTCCTTGGTGTTCTTTGCCGTCAAAACTTCCCAGGGTTTGTTACGTTGCCCGGTCGGGAGCGAGAGGTAGGGATGACCTGGGAGCACTACTTGGGTGCCCCGGCCCCGCCGGAGGTGGAGATCGACGGTGTTTTCTGTGACACGAGGGCGGACATGGTGATCTGAAAGTTCTGGGTAATTTCTCTTTCACACAATTATAAATTAACCATAGCTATTTATTGTACTAATCGGTGTTGTCTCGTTTGCAGACCTTCTACAGGTGTGAGGAGGGATACGAGGACGACGTGGCAAAGGTTATCGAAACCGAATGTCGCCGCCTACTTCAAAACTTTCGGCACGAGGCTCGGGTGCAGGCTGTTCGAGACTACTATGCCACGCGGCGTATTAGGATTGATAAGGCGAAGTCTCGTGATGCTAAGATGGAGAAGGAGCATTACATGAAGGTAATTACATATTATTAAGGCTTTGTAGTTAGTTTCCTTGATTTGGTTCTTACGCACTCAAATTTCTCTTTATTAACTTAGGTGCCCCCGAGATGGTGTGTGGATAAGATGGATTGTTGGGAGGCCTTGGTGGATCAGTGGTGCTCCGAAACATGGGAGACCAGCCACAACAACGCCAAGGAGAGGCGTGGCAAAATGGTTGGCGTGCCACACCATCAAGGGAGCGTCAACTTAATCCAATTTGGCGAGAACTGGGTATGTGGTTTGCTTCATGCCTCATGCAATTCATTCTTAATGCTCTCTTGAGCCCTTTAACAATACAATTTTCTGCTCTCTCTCTTTTAGGCGCGTCACAATAAGACGGAGGCGCCACAGATGTACGACCTCTATGCGATGGCCCATACTGCCTCGTACAAGAAGGTCAAGGCATTCTCTGAGTCTGACCTCGAGCATCCAGAAAACTTCACCAACATCTCCTCCCACGACAAGCTCGTGAAGTATAGAGATCACGGGAAGGCGAGGAAAGGGGAGGACTTTAACCCGAGCGAGGGGCCTATTGATCCAGAGCTGGTGATGATAGCTGGCAACGGGAGGCCCCATGGCTCGATCGCCATTGGAGACGGCCTTATATGTTGTCCTAGCACTCTCCGGCAGATAAAGGCACGCCAAATGAGCTCTTGTTCGGAGATAACACGTCGTCCACGGCCAGTCGAGCTCGCCATCAAGGTTAGTTTAATGGACTCAACTATCTTTCCGCATTATGTTGTGCGTTGGAACCAATATGATTACATTGCTAACAATGAGTTGTGTTGCAGGCTGCTATTCAGAAAGAGAGAGCGGCAATGTAGGCGGCTATGGCGGAGAAGGATAAGGAAATTAGGGAGCTGGAGGAGAGGACGACTGCATTGGTGGAGGCGGAGAGGGCACGGAATGAAGCTTCTACCAGGGCCATATACGAGCTCTTCGTGGTAAGTTTCTTCTTCATGTTATTTCAAATCTTGCATTTGAATGTCCGTTTCATTAATAAATAAAAAGTTTGACTTGTCGAAACCAAATGTACAGTCTATGTGTGAGAAGAACGGCCAAGTCCCTCCGCCGATGCCAGTCATTAACGTGGCGGGGACGGTGAGTTTCATTTCGGTGGAGTGATCTTAAGAGTGTCCTCATGCTAACTACACATTGCAAACGATTTTTGGTGCAGAATATGTCCCGAAACGCATCGCACGACCCTTCTACAGTCGAGCCTTCTCCAGGGCAGCCTTCTCCAGGTGAAACAAGCCAGAGCCACCGTGCTTCACCCTAACTTAGGTATGTTATTTCTAGTGTTTTAATAAAAAATAGCTAGACTTCCATCTAATGACATAATTAGCTTAGTTAGCTCCAAAATAGCTAGACTTCCATCTAATGACATAATTAGCTTAGTTAGCTCAAAAATAGCTAGACTTCCATCTAATGACATAATTAGCTTAGTTAGCTCCAAAATAGCTAGACTTCCTTCTTCTTCCTCCTTCTTCCTACTTCTCCTTCTCCTTCTTCTTTTCTTCTTCTTCTCCTCTTCCTTCTCCTTCTCCTCCTCCTCCTCCTCCTCCTTCTTTTAATTATCCTACGAAATGGCATAATTAGCTTAGTTAGCTCCAAAATGGCCTATTTAATAAAAAATGACCTATACTTAGCTATTTATCCTCGAAATGACATAATTAGCTCCAAAAAGGCATTCTTAGCCAATTTAGCCCGAAGAAGGGGACAAGAAGAGAAAAAGAGGAAAAATGAAAGGAAGGAAGAGGAAAAATTGAGGAGAAGAAGAAGGAGGAGAGGGAGGAGGAGAAGAAGAAGGAGAAGAAGGAGAAGGAGCTCCTCCTACTCCTTCTTCTTCCTCCTTCTTCCTCCTTCTCCTTCTCCTTCTTCTTCTCCTTCTCCTTATTCTTTTCTTCTTCTTCTCCTCTTCCTTCTACTTCTCATCCTCCTCCTTATTTTACTTCTTCTTCTCTATCTCTTCTTCCACGTAGCTTAGACTCATCCAAGAAAGGCTAAATTGGCTAATTATCCTACGAAATGACATAATTAGCTTAGTTAGCTCCAAAATGGCCTATTTAATAAAAAATGACCTATACTTAGCTAATTATCCTCGAAATGACATAATTAGCTCCAAAAAGGCATTCTTAGCCAATTTAGCCCGAAGAAGGGGACAAGAAGAGAAAAAGAGGAAAAATGAAAGGAAGGAAGAGGAAGAAGAGGAGAAGAAGAAGGAGGAGAGGGAGGAGGAGAAGAAGAAGGAGAAGAAGGAGGAGAAGGAGAAGGAGCTCCTCCTTCTCCTTCTTCTTCCTCCTTCTTCCTCCTTCTCCTTCTCCTTCCTCTTCTCCTTCTCCTTCTTCTTTTCTTCTTCTTCTCCTCTTCCTTCTTCTTCTCCTCCTCCTCCTCCTCCTCCTCCTCCTTATTTTACTTCTTCTTCTCTATCTCTTCTTCTACGTAGCTTAGACTCATCCAAGAAAGGCTAAATTGGCTAATTATCCTACGAAATGACATAATTAGCTTAGTTAGCTCCAAAATGGCCTATTTAGTAAAAAATGACCTATACTTAGCTAATTATCCTCGAAATGACATAATTAGCTCCAAAAAGGCATTCTTAGCCAATTTAGCCCGAAGAAGGGGACAAGAAGAGAAAAAGAGGAAAAATGAAAGGAAGGAAGAGGAAGAAGAGGAGAAGAAGAAGGAGGAGAGGGAGGAGGAGAAGAAGAACGAGAAGAAGGAGAAGAAGGAGGAGAAGGAGAAGGAGCTCCTCCTTCTCCTTCTTCTTCCTCCTTCTTCCTCCTTCTCCTTCTCCTTCTTCTTCTCCTTCTCCTTCTTCTTTTCTTCTTCTTCTCCTCTTCCTTCTTCTTCTCCTCCTCCTCCTCCTCCTCCTCCCTATTATACTTCTTCTTCTCTATCTCTTCTTCTACGTAGCTTAGACTCATCAAAGAAAGGCTAAATTGGCTAAATATCCTACGAAATGACATAATTAGCTTACTTAGCTCCAAAATGGCCTATTTAATAAAAAAAGACCTATACTTAGATAATTATCCTCGAAATGACATAATTAGCTCCAAAAAGGAATTCTTAGCCAATTTAGCCCGAAGAAGGGGACAAGAAGAGAAATAGAGGAAAAATGAAAGGAAGGAAGAGGAAGAAGAGGAGAAGAAGGAGGAGAGGGAGGAGGAGAAGAAGAAGGAGAAGAAGGAGAAGAAGCAGGAGAAGGAGAAGGAGCTCCTCCTTCTCCTTCTTCTTCCTCCTTCTTCCTCCTTCTCCTTCTCCTTCTTCTTCTCCTTCTCCTTCTTCTTTTCTTCTTCTTCTCCTCTTCCTTCTTATTCTCCTCCTCGTCCTCCTCCTCCTCCTCCTTATTTTAGTTCTTCTTCTCTATCTCTTCTTCTACATAGCTTAGACTCATCCAAGAAAGGCTAAATTGGCTAATTATCCTACGAAATGACATAATTAGCTTAGTTAGCTCCAAAATGGCCTATTTAATGAAAAATGACCTATACTTAGCTAATTATCCTCGAAATGACATAATTAGCTCCAAAAAGGCATTCTTAGCCAATTTAGCCCGAAGAAGGGGACAAGAAGAGAAAAGGAGGAAAAATGAAAGGAAGGAAGAGGAAGAAGAGGAGAAGAAGAAGGAGGAGAGGGAGGAGGAGAAGAAGAAGGAGAAGAAGGAGAAGAAGGAGGAGAAGGAGAAGGAGCTCCTCCTTCTCCTTCTTCTTCCTCCTTCTTCCTCCTTCTCCTTCTCCTTCTTCTTCTCCTTCTCCTTCTTCTTTTCTTCTTCTTCTCCTCTTCCTTCTTCTCCTCCTCCTCCTCCTCCTCCTCCTCCTCCTCCCTATTATACTTCTTCTTCTCTATCTCTTCTTCTACGTAGCTTAGACTCATCAAAGAAAGGCTAAATTGGCTAATTATCCTACGAAATGACATAATTAGCTTACTTAGCTCCAAAATGGCCTATTTAATAACAAATGACCTATACTTAGCTAATTATCCTCGAAATGACATAATTAGCTCCAAAAAGGCATTCTTAGCCAATTTAGCCCGAAGAAGGGGACAAGAAGAGAAAAAGAGGAAAAATGAAAGGAAGGAAGAGGAAGAAGAGGAGAAGAAGAAGGAGCAGAGGGAGGAGGAGAAGAAGAACGAGAAGAAGGAGAAGAAGGAGGAGAAGGAGAAGGAGCTCCTCCTTCTTCTTCTTCCTCCTTCTTCCTCCTTCTCCTTCTCCTTCTTCTTCTCCTTCTCCTTCTTCTTTTCTTCTTCTTCTCCTCTTCCTTCTTCTCCTCCTCCTCCTCCTCCTCCTCCTCCTCCTTATTTTACTTCTTCTTCTCTATCTCTTCTTCTACGTAGCTTAGACTCATCCAAGAAAGGCTAAATTGGCTAATTATCCTACGAAATGACATAATTAGCTTAGTTAGCTCCAAAATGGCCTATTTAATGAAAAATGACCTATACTTAGCTAGTTATCCTCGAAATGACATAATTAGCTCCAAAAAGGCATTCTTAGCCAATTTAGCCTGAAGAAGGGGACAAGAAGAGAAAAGGAGGAAAAATGAGGAGAAGAAGAAGGAGGAGAGGGAGGAGGAGAAGAAGAAGGAGAAGAAGGAGGAGAAGGAGAAGGAGCTCCTCCTACTCCTTCTTCTTCCTCCTTCTTCCTCCTCCTCCTTCTCCTTCTTCTTCTCCTTCTCCTTCTTCTTTTTTTCTTCTTCTCCTCTTCCTTCTACTTCTCCTCCTCCTCCTCCTCCTCTTCCTCCTTATTTTACTTCTTCTTCTCTATCTCTTCTTCTACGTAGCTTAGACTCATCCAAGAAAGGCTAAATTGGCTAATTATCCTACGAAATGACATAATTAGCTTAGTTAGCTCCAAAATGGCCTATTTAATAAAAAATGACCTATACTTAGCTAATTATCCTCGAAATGACATAATTAGCTCCAAAAAGGCATTCTTAGCCAATTTAGCCCGAAGAAGGGGACAAGAAGAGAAAAAGAGGAAAATGCAAGGAAGGAAGAGGAAAAATGAGAAGAAGGAAGTGGAAAAAGGAGAAGAAAGAGGAAAAATGAGAAGAAGGGGACAAAAGGATAAGAAGAAGGAGGAGAGGGAGGAGGAGAAGAAGAAGGAGAAGAAGGAGGAGAAGGAGAAGCAGCTCCTCCTTCTCCTTCTTCTTCCTCCTTCTTCCTCCTTCTCCTTCTCCTTCTTCTTCTCCTTCTCCTTCTTCTTTTCTTCTTCTTCTCCTCGTCCTTCTTCTCCTCCTCCTCCTCCTCCTCCTCCTTATTTTACTTCTTCTTCTCTATCTCTTCTTCTACGTAGCTTAGACTCATCCAAGAAAAGCTAAATTGGCTAATTATCCTACGAAATGACATAATTAGCTTAGTTAGCTCCAAAATGGCATATTTAATGAAAAATGACCTATACTTAGCTGATTATCCTCGAAATGACATAATTAGCTCCAAAAAGGCATTCTTAGCCAATTTAGCCCGAAGAAGGGGACAAGAAGAGAAAAAGAGGAAAAATGAAAGGAAGGAAGAGGAAAAATGAGGAGAAGAAGAAGGAGGAGAGGGAGGAGGAGAAGAAGAAGGACAAGAAGGAGAAGAAGGAGGAGAAGGAGAAGGAGCTCCTCCTACTCCTTCTTCTTCCTCCTTCTTCCTCCTTCTCCTTCTCCTTCTTCTTCTCCTTCTCCTTCTTCTTTTCTTCTTCTTCTCCTCTTCCTTCTACTTCTCCTCCTCCTCCTCCTCCTCCTCCTCCTCCTTATTTTACTTCTTCTTCTCTATCTCTTCTTCTACGTAGCTTAGACTCATCCAAGAAAGGCTAAATTGGCTAATTATCCTACGAAATGACATAATTAGCTTAGTTAGCTCCAAAATGGCCTATTTAATGAAAAATGACCTATACTTAGCTAGTTATCCTCGAAATGACATAATTAGCTCCAAAAAGGCATTCTTAGCCAATTTAGCCTGAAGAAGGGGACAAGAAGAGAAAAAGAGGAAAAATGAAAGGAAGGAAGAGGAAAAATGAGGAGAAGAAGAAGGAGGAGAGGGAGGAGGAGAAGAAGAAGGAGAAGAAGGAGAAGAAGGAGGAGAAGGAGAAGGAGCTCCTCCTACTCCTTCTTCTTCCTCCTTCTTCCTCCTCCTCCTTCTCCTTCTTCTTCTCCTTCTCCTTCTTCTTTTTTTCTTCTTCTCCTCTTCCTTCTTCTCCTCCTCCTCCTCCTCCTCCTCCTCCTCCTTATTTTACTTCTTCTTCTCTATCTCTTCTTCTACGTAGCTTAGACTCATCCAAGAAAGGCTAAATTGGCTAATTATCCTACGAAATGACATAATTAGCTTAGTTAGCTCCAAAATGGCCTATTTAATGAAAAATGACCTATACTTAGCTAGTTATCCTCGAAATGACATAATTAGCTCCAAAAAGGCATTCTTAGCCAATTTAGCCTGAAGAAGGGGACAAGAAGAGAAAAAGAGGAAAAATGAAAGGAAGGAAGAGGAAAAATGAGGAGAAGAAGAAGGAGGAGAGGGAGGAGGAGAAGAAGAAGGAGAAGAAGGAGAAGAAGGAGGAGAAGGAGAAGGAGCTCCTCCTACTCCTTCTTCTTCCTCCTTCTTCCTCCTCCTCCTTCTCCTTCTTCTTCTCCTTCTCCTTCTTCTTTTTTTCTTCTTCTCCTCTTCCTTCTACTTCTCCTCCTCCTCCTCCTCCTCTTCCTCCTTATTTTACTTCTTCTTCTCTATCTCTTCTTCTACGTAGCTTAGACTCATCCAAGAAAGGCTAAATTGGCTAATTATCCTACGAAATGACATAATTAGCTTAGTTAGCTCCAAAATGGCCTATTTAATAAAAAATGACCTATACTTAGCTAATTATCCTCGAAATGACATAATTAGCTCCAAAAAGGCATTCTTAGCCAATTTAGCCCGAAGAAGGGGACAAGAAGAGAAAAAGAGGAAAATGCAAGGAAGGAAGAGGAAAAATGAGAAGAAGGAAGTGGAAAAAGGAGAAGAAAGAGGAAAAATGAGAAGAAGGGGACAAAAGGATAAGAAGAAGGAGGAGAGGGAGGAGGAGAAGAAGAAGGAGAAGAAGGAGGAGAAGGAGAAGCAGCTCCTCCTTCTCCTTCTTCTTCCTCCTTCTTCCTCCTTCTCCTTCTCCTTCTTCTTCTCCTTCTCCTTCTTCTTTTCTTCTTCTTCTCCTCGTCCTTCTTCTCCTCCTCCTCCTCCTCCTCCTCCTTATTTTACTTCTTCTTCTCTATCTCTTCTTCTACGTAGCTTAGACTCATCCAAGAAAAGCTAAATTGGCTAATTATCCTACGAAATGACATAATTAGCTTAGTTAGCTCCAAAATGGCATATTTAATGAAAAATGACCTATACTTAGCTGATTATCCTCGAAATGACATAATTAGCTCCAAAAAGGCATTCTTAGCCAATTTAGCCCGAAGAAGGGGACAAGAAGAGAAAAAGAGGAAAAATGAAAGGAAGGAAGATGAAAAATGAGGAGAAGAAGAAGGAGGAGAGGGAGGAGGAGAAGAAGAAGGACAAGAAGGAGAAGAAGGAGGAGAAGGAGAAGGAGCTCCTCCTACTCCTTCTTCTTCCTCCTTCTTCCTCCTTCTCCTTCTCCTTCTTCTTCTCCTTCTCCTTCTTCTTTTCTTCTTCTTCTCCTCTTCCTTCTACTTCTCCTCCTCCTCCTCCTCCTCCTCCTCCTCCTTATTTTACTTCTTCTTCTCTATCTCTTCTTCTACGTAGCTTAGACTCATCCAAGAAAGGCTAAATTGGCTAATTATCCTACGAAATGACATAATTAGCTTAGTTAGCTCCAAAATGGCCTATTTAATGAAAAATGACCTATACTTAGCTAATTATCCTCGAAATGACATAATTACCTCCAAAAAGGCATTCTTAGCCAATTTAGCCTGAAGAAGGGGACAAGAAGAGAAAAAGAGGAAAAATGAAAGGAAGGAAGAGGAAAAATGAGGAGAAGAAGAAGAAGGAGAGGGAGGAGGAGAAGAAGAAGGAGAAGAAGGAGAAGAAGGAGGAGAAGGAGAAGGAGCTCCTCCTACTCCTTCTTCTTCCTCCTTCTTCCTCCTTATCCTTCTCCTTTTCCTTCTTCTTTTCTTCTTCTTCTCCTCTTCCTTTTTCTTCTTCTCCTCCTCCTCCTCCTCCTCCTCCTCCTCCTCCTCCTCCTCCTCCTCCTCCTCCTTATTTTACTTCTTCTTCTCCATCTCTTCTTCTACGTAGCTTAGACTCATCCAAGAAAGGCTAAATTAGCTAATTATCCTACGAAATGACATAATTAGCTTAGTTAGCTCCAAAATAGCCTATTTAATAAAAAATGACCTATACTTACTTGATTATCCTCGAAATGACATAATTAGCTCCAAAAAGGCATTCTTAGCCAATTTAGCCCGAAGAAGGGGACAAGAAGAGAAAAAGAGGAAAAATGAAAGGAAGGAAGAGGAAAAATGAGGAGAAGAAGAAGGAGGAGAGGGAGGAGGAGAAGAAGAAGGAGAAGAAGGAGAAGAAGGAGGAGAAGGAGAAGGAGCTCCTCCTACTCCTTCTTCTTCCTCCTTCTTCCTCCTTCTCCTTCTCCTTTTCCTTCTTCTTTTCTTCTTCTTCTCCTCTTCCTTTTTCTTCTTCTCCTCCTCCTCCTCCTCCTCCTCCTCCTCCTTATTTTACTTCTTCTTCTCCATCTCTTCTTCTACGTAGCTTAGACTCATCCAAGAAAGGCTAAATTGGCTAATTATCCTACGAAATGACATAATTAGCTTAGTTAGCTCCAAAATAGCCTATTTAATAAAAAATGACCTATACTTAGCTGATTATCCTCGAAATGACATAATTAGCTCCAAAAAGGCATTCTTAGCCAATTTAGCCCGAAGAAGGGGACAAGAAGAGAAAAAAAGGAAAAATGAAAGGAAGGAAGAGGAAAAATGAGGAGAAGAAGAAGGAGGAGAGGGAGGAGGAGAAGAAGAAGGAGAAGAAGGAGAAGAAGGAGGAGAAGGAGAAGGAGCTCCTCCTACTCCTTCTTCTTCCTCCTTCTTCCTCCTTCTCCTTCTCCTTCTTCTTCTCCTTCTCCTTCTTCTTTTCTTCTTCTTCTCCTCTTCCTTCTACTTCTCCTCCTCCTCCTCCTCCTCCTCCTCCTCCTTATTTTACTTCTTCTTCTCTATCTCTTCTTCTACGTAGCTTAGACTCATCCAAGAAAGGCTAAATTGGCTAATTATCCTATGAAATGACATAATTAGCTTAGTTAGCTCCAAAATGGCCTATTTAATGAAAAATGACCTATACTTAGCTAATTATCCTCGAAATGACATAATTAGCTCCAAAAAGGCATTCTTAGCCAATTTAGCCTGAAGAAGGGGACAAGAAGAGAAAAAGAGGAAAAATGAAAGGAAGGAAGAGGAAAAATGAGGAGAAGAAGAAGGAGGAGAGGGAGGAGGAGAAGAAGAAGGAGAAGAAGGAGAAGAAGGAGGAGAAGGAGAAGGAGCTCCTCCTACTCCTTCTTCTTCCTCCTTCTTCCTCCTTCTCCTTCTCCTTTTCCTTCTTCTTTTCTTCTTCTTCTCCTCTTCCTTTTTCTTCTTCTCCTCCTCCTCCTCCTCCTTATTTTACTTCTTCTTCTCTATCTCTTCTTCTACGTAGCTTAGACTCATCCAAGAAAGGCTAAATTGGCTAATTATCCTACGAAATGACATAATTAGCTTAGTTAGCTCCAAAATAGCCTATTTAATAAAAAATGACCTATACTTAGCTAATTATCCTCGAAATGACATAATTAGCTCCAAAAAGGCATTCTTAGCCAATTTAGCCCGAAGAAGGGGACAAGAAGAGAAAAAGAGGAAAAATGAAAGGATGGAAGAGGAAAAATGAGGAGAAGAAGAAGGAGGAGAGGGAGGAGGAGAAGAAGAAGGAGAAGAAGGTGAAGAAGGAGGAGAAGGAGAAGGAGCTCCTCCTTCTCCTTCTTCTTCCTCCTTCTTCCTCCTTCTCCTTCTCCTTCTTCTTCTCCTTCTCCTTCTTCTTTTCTTCTTCTTCTCCTCCTCCTCCTCCTCCTCCACCTCCTTATTTTACTTCTTCTTCTCTATCTCTTCTTCTACGTAGCTTAGACTCATCCAAGAAAGGCTAAATTGGCTAATTATCCTACAAAATGACATAATTAGCTTAGTTAGCTCCAAAATGGCCTATTTAATGAAAAATGACCTATACTTAGCTAATTATCCTCGAAATGACATAATTAGCTCCAAAAAGGCATTCTTAGCCAATTTAGCCTGAAGAAGGGGACAAGAAGAGAAAACGAGGAAAAATGAAAGGAAGGAAGAGGAAAAATGAGGAGAAGAAGAAGGAGGAGAGGGAGCAGGAGAAGAAGAAGGAGAAGAATGAGAAGAAGGAGGAGAAGGAGAAGGAGCTCCTCCTACTCCTTCTTCTTCCTCCTTCTTCCTCCTTCTCCTTCTCCTTCTTCTTCTCCTTCTCCTTCTTCTTTTCTTCTTCTTCTCCTCTTCCTTCTTCTCCTCCTCCTCCTCCTCCTCCTCCTCCTCGTTATTTTACTTCTTCTTCTCTATCTCTTCTTCTACGTAGCTTAGACTCATCCAAGAAAGGCTAAATTGGCTAATTATCCTACGAAATGACATAATTAGCTTAGTTAGCTCCAAAATGGCATATTTAATGAAAAATGACCTATACTTAGCTAATTATCCTGGAAATGACATAATTAGCTCCAAAAAGGCATTCTTAGCCAATTTAGCCCGAAGAAGGGGACAAGAAGAGAAAAAGAGGAAAAATGAAAGGAAGGAAGAGGAAAAATGAGGAGAAGAAGAAGGAGGAGAGGGAGGAGGAGAAGAAGAAGGAGAAGAAGGAGAAGAAGGAGGAGAAGGAGAAGGAGCTCCTCCTACTCCTTCTTCTTCCTCCTTCTTCCTCCTTCTCCTTCTTCTTCTCCTTCTCCTTCTTCTTTTCTTCTTCTTCTCCTCTTCCTTCTACTTCTCCTCCTCCTCCTCCTCCTCCTTATTTTACTTCTTCTTCTCTCTATCTTCTTCTACGTAGCTTAGACTCATCCAAAAAGGCTAAATTGGCTAATTATCCTAAGAAATGACATAATTAGCTTAGTTAGCTCCAAAATGGTCTATTTAATAAAAAATGACATATACTTAGCTAATTATCCTCGAAATGACATAATTAGCTCCAAAAAGGCATTCTTAACCAATTTAGCCCGAAGAAGGGGACAAGAAGAGAAAAAGAGGAAAATGAAAGAAAGGAAGAGGAAAAATGAGAAGAAGGAAGAGGAAAAAGGAGAAGAAAGAGGAAAAATGAGAAGAAGGGGACAAAAGGATAAGAAGAAGGAGGAGAGGGAGGAGGAGAAGAAGAAGGAGGAGAAGGAGAAGGAGCTCCTCCTTCTCCTTCTTCTTCCTCCTTCTTCCTCCTTCTCCTTCTCCTTCTTCTTCTCCTTCTCTTTCTTCTTTTCTTCTTCTTCTCCTCTTCCTTCTTCTCCTCCTCCTCCTCCTCCTCCTTATTTTACTTCTTTTTCTCTATCTCTTCTTCTACGTAGCTTAGACCTCATCCAAGAAAGGCTAAATTGGGTAATTATCCTGCGAAATGACATAATTAGCTTAGTTAGCTCCAAAATGGATATTTAATAAAAAAATGACCTATACTTAGCTAATTATCCTCGAAATGACATAATTAGCTCCAAAAAGGTATTCTTAGCCAATTTAGCCCGAAGAAGGGGACAAGAAGAGAAAAAGAGGAAAAATGAAAGGAAGGAAGAGGAAAAATGAGGAGAAGAAGAAGGAGGAGAGGGAGGAGGAGAAGAAGAAGGAGAAGAAGGAGAAGAAGGAGGAGAAGGAGAACGAGCTCCTCCTACTCCTTCTTCTTCCTCCTTCTTCCTCCTTCTCCTTCTCCTTCTTCTTCTCCTTCTCCTTCTTCTTTTCTTCTTCTTCTCCTCTTCCTTCTACTTCTCCTCCTCCTCCTCCTCCTCCTCCTCCTTATTTTACTTCTTCTTCTCTATCTCTTCTTCTACGTAGCTTAGACTCATCCAAGAAAGGCTAAATTGGCTAATTATCCTACGAAATGACATAATTAGCTTAGTTAGCTCCAAAATGGCCTATTTAATGAAAAATGACCTATACTTAGCTAATTATCCTCGAAATGACATAATTAGCTCCAAAAAGGCATTCTTAGCCAATTTAGCCCGAAGAAGGGGACAAGAAGAGAAAAAGAGGAAAAATGAAAGGAAGGAAGAGGAAAAATGAGGAGAATAAGAAGGAGGAGAGGGAGGAGGAGAAGAAGAAGGAGAAGAAGGAGAAGAAGGAGGAGAAGGAGAAGGAGCTCCTCCTACTCCTTCTTCTTCCTCCTTCTTCCTCCTTCTCCTTCTCCTTCTTCTTCTCCTTCTCCTTCTTCTTTTTTTCTTCTTCTCCTCTTCCTTCTACTTCTCCTCCTCCTCCTCCTCCTTATTTTACTTCTTCTCTATCTCTTCTTCTACGTAGCTTAGACTCATCCAAGAAAGGCTAAATTGGCTAATTATCCTACGAAATGACATAATTACCTTAGTTAGCTCCAAAATGGCCTATTTAATAAAAAATGACCTATACTTAGCTAATTATCCTCGAAATGACATAATTAGCTCCAAAAAGGCATTCTTAGCCAATTTAGCCCGAAGAAGGGGACAAGAAGAGAAAAAGAGGAAAATGAAAGGAAGGAAGAGGAAAAATGAGAAGAAGGAAGAGGAAAAAGGAGAAGAAAGAGGAAAAATGAGAAGAAGGGGACAAAAGGATAAGAAGAAGGAGGAGAGGGAGGAGGAGAAGAAGAAGGAGAAGAAGGAGGAGAAGGAGAAGGAGCTCCTCCTTCTCCTTCTTCTTCCTCCTTCTTCCTCCTTCTCCTTCTCCTTCTTCTTCTCCTTCTCCTTCTTCTTTTCTTCTTCTTCTCCTCTTCCTTCTTCTTCTCCTCCTCCTCCTCCTCCTTATTTTACTTCTTCTTCTCTATCTCTTCTTCTACGTAGCTTAGACTCATCCAAGAAAAGCTAAATTGGCTAATTATCCTACGAAATCACATAATTAGCTTAGTTAGCTCCAAAATGGCATATTTAATGAAAAATGACCTATACTTAGCTAATTATCCTCCAAATGACATAATTAGCTCCAAAAAGGCATTCTTAGCCAATTTAGCCCGAAGAAGGGGACAAGAAGAGAAAAAGAGGAAAATGAAAGAAAGGAAGAGGAAAAATGAGAAGAAGGAAGAGGAAAAAGGAGAAGAAAGAGGAAAAATGAGAAGAAGGGGACAAAAGGATAAGAAGAAGGAGGAGAGGGAGGAGGAGAAGAAGAAGGAGGAGAAGGAGAAGGAGCTCCTCCTTCTCCTTCTTCTTCCTCCTTCTTCCTCCTTCTCCTTCTCCTTCTTCTTCTCCTTCTCTTTCTTCTTTTCTTCTTCTTCTCCTCTTCCTTCTTCTCCTCCTCCTCCTCCTCCTCCTTATTTTACTTCTTTTTCTCTATCTCTTCTTCTACGTAGCTTAGACCTCATCCAAGAAAGGCTAAATTGGGTAATTATCCTGCGAAATGACATAATTAGCTTAGTTAGCTCCAAAATGGATATTTAATAAAAAAATGACCTATACTTAGCTAATTATCCTCGAAATGACATAATTAGCTCCAAAAAGGTATTCTTAGCCAATTTAGCCCGAAGAAGGGGACAAGAAGAGAAAAAGAGGAAAAATGAAAGGAAGGAAGAGGAAAAATGAGGAGAAGAAGAAGGAGGAGAGGGAGGAGGAGAAGAAGAAGGAGAAGAAGGAGAAGAAGGAGGAGAAGGAGAAGGAGCTCCTCCTACTCCTTCTTCTTCCTCCTTCTTCCTCCTTCTCCTTCTCCTTCTTCTTCTCCTTCTCCTACTTCTTTTCTTCTTCTTCTCCTCTTCCTTCTACTTCTCCTCCTCCTCCTCCTCCTCCTCCTCCTTATTTTACTTCTTCTTCTCTATCTCTTCTTCTACGTAGCTTAGACTCATCCAAGAAAGGCTAAATTGGCTAATTATCCTACGAAATGACATAATTAGCTTAGTTAGCTCCAAAATGGCCTATTTAATGAAAAATGACCTATACTTAGCTAATTATCCTCGAAATGACATAATTAGCTCCAAAAAGGCATTCTTAGCCAATTTAGCCCGAAGAAGGGGACAAGAAGAGAAAAAGAGGAAAAATGAAAGGAAGGAAGAGGAAAAATGAGGAGAATAAGAAGGAGGAGAGGGAGGAGGAGAAGAAGAAGGAGAAGAAGGAGAAGAAGGAGGAGAAGGAGAAGGAGCTCCTCCTACTCCTTCTTCTTCCTCCTTCTTCCTCCTTCTCCTTCTCCTTCTTCTTCTCCTTCTCCTTCTTCTTTTTTTCTTCTTCTCCTCTTCCTTCTACTTCTCCTCCTCCTCCTCCTCCTTATTTTACTTCTTCTCTATCTCTTCTTCTACGTAGCTTAGACTCATCCAAGAAAGGCTAAATTGGCTAATTATCCTACGAAATGACATAATTAGCTTAGTTAGCTCCAAAATGGCCTATTTAATAAAAAATGACCTATACTTAGCTAATTATCCTCGAAATGACATAATTAGCTCCAAAAAGGCATTCTTAGCCAATTTAGCCCGAAGAAGGGGACAAGAAGAGAAAAAGAGGAAAATGAAAGGAAGGAAGAGGAAAAATGAGAAGAAGGAAGAGGAAAAAGGAGAAGAAAGAGGAAAAATGAGAAGAAGGGGACAAAAGGATAAGAAGAAGGAGGAGAGGGAGGAGGAGAAGAAGAAGGAGAAGAAGGAGGAGAAGGAGAAGGAGCTCCTCCTTCTCCTTCTTCTTCCTCCTTCTTAGGAGGAGAGGGAGGAGGAGAAGAAGAAGGAGAAGAAGGAGGAGAAGGAGAAGGAGCTCCTCCTTCTCCTTCTTCTTCTCCTTCTTCTTCTCCTTCTCCTTCTTCTTTTCTTCTTCTTCTCCTCTTCCTTCTTCTTCTCCTCCTCCTCCTCCTCCTTATTTTACTTCTTCTTCTCTATCTCTTCTTCTACGTAGCTTAGACTCATCCAAGAAAAGCTAAATTGGCTAATTATCCTACGAAATGACATAATTAGCTTAGTTAGCTCCAAAATGGCATATTTAATGAAAAATGACCTATACTTAGCTAATTATCCTCCAAATGACATAATTAGCTCCAAAAAGGCATTCTTAGCCAATTTAGCCCGAAGAAGGGGACAAGAAGCGAAAAAGAGGAAAAATGAAAGGAAGGAAGAGGAAAAATGAGGAGAAGAAGAAGGAGGAGAGGGAGGAGGAGAAGAAGAACGAGAAGAAGGAGAAGAAGGAGGAGAAGGAGGAGCTCCTCCTACTCCTTCTTCTTCCTGTTTCTTCCTCCTTCTCCTTCTCCTTCTTCTTCTCCTTCTCCTTCTTCTTTTCTTCTTCTTCTCCACTTCCTTCTACTTCTCCTCCTCCTCCTCCTCCTCCTCCTCCTTATTTTACTTCTTCTTCTCTATCTCTTCTTCTACGTAGCTTAGACTCATCCAAGAAAGGCTAAATTGGCTAATTATCCTACGAAATGACATAATTAGCTTAGTTAGCTCCAAAACGGCCTATTTAATGAAAAATGACCTATACTTAGCTAATTATCCTCGAAATGACATAATTAGCTCCAAAAAGGCATTCTTAGCCAATTTAGCCTGAAGAAGGGGACAAGAAGAGAAAAAGAGGAAAAATGAAAGGAAGGAAGAGGAAAAATGAGGAGAAGAAGAAGGAGGAGAGGGAGCAGGAGAAGAAGAAGGAGAAGAAGGAGAAGAAGGAGGAGAAGGAGAAGGAGCTCCTCCTACTCCTTCTTCTTCCTCCTTCTTCCTCCTTCTCCTTCTCCTTCTTCTTCTCCTTCTCCTTCTTCTTTTTTTCTTCTTCTCCTCTTCCTTCTACTTCTCCTCCTCCTCCTCCTCCTCTTCCTCCTTATTTTACTTCTTCTTCTCTATCTCTTCTTCTACGTAGCTTAGACTCATCCAAGAAAGGCTAAATTGGCTAATTATCCTACGAAATGACATAATTAGCTTAGTTAGCTCCAAAATGGCCTATTTAATAAAAAATGACCCATACTTAGCTAATTATCCTCGAAATGACACAATTAGCTCCAAAAAGGCATTCTTAGCCAATTTAGCCCGAAGAAGGGGACAAGAAGAGAAAAAGAGGAAAATGAAAGGAAGGAAGAGGAAAAATGAGAAGAAGGAAGAGGAAAAAGGAGAAGAAAGAGGAAAAATGAGAAGAAGGGGACAAAAGGATAAGAAGAAGGAGGAGAGGGAGGAGGAGAAGAAGAAGGAGGAGAAGGAGAAGTTGCTCCTCCTTCTCCTTCTTCTTCCTCCTTCTTACTCCTTCTCCTTCTCCTTCTTCTTCTCCTTCTCCTTCTTCTTTTCTTCTTCTTCTCCTCTTCCTTCTTCTTCTCCTCCTCCTCCTCCTCCTCATTATTTTACTTCTTCTTCTCTATCTCTTCTTCTACGTAGCTTAGACTCATCCAAGAAAGCTAAATTGGCTAATTATCCTACGAAATGACATAATTAGCTTAGTTAGCTCCAAAATGGCATATTTAATGAAAAATGACCTATACTTAGCTAATTATCCTCGAAATGACATAATTAGCTCCAAAAAGGCATTCTTAGCCAATTTAGCCTGAAGAAGGGGACAAGAAGAGAAAAAGAGGAAAAATGAAAGGAAGGAAGAGGAAAAATGAGGAGAAGAAGAAGGAGGAGAGGGAGGAGGAGAAGAAGAACGAGAAGAAGGAGAAGAAGGAGGAGAAGGAGAAGGAGCTCCTCCTACTCCTTCTTCTTCCTCCTTCTTCCTCCTTCTCCTTCTCCTTCTTCTTCTCCTTCTCCTTCTTCTTTTCTTCTTCTTCTCCTCTTCCTTCTACTTCTCCTCCTCCTCCTCCTCCTCCTCCTCCTTATATTACTTCGTCTTCTCTATCTCTTCTTCTACGTAGCTTAGACTCATCCAAGAAAGGCTAAATTGGCTAATTATCCTACGAAATGAAATAATTAGCTTAGTTAGCTCCAAAATGGCATATTTAATGAAAAATGACCTATACTTAGCTAATTATCCTCGAAATGACATAATTAGCTCCAAAAAGGCATTATTAGCCAATTTAGCCCGAAGAAGGGGACAAGAAGAGAAAAAGAGGAAAAATGAAAGGAAGGAAGAGGAAAAATGAGGAGAAGAAGAAGGAGGAGAGGGAGGAGGAGAAGAAGAAGGAGAAGAAGGAGAAGAAGGAGGAGAAGGAGAAGGAGCTCCTCCTTCTCCTTCTTCTTCCTCCTTCCTCCTTCTCCTTCTCCTTCTTCTGCTCCTTCTCCTTCTTCTTTTCTTCTTCTCCTCCTCCTCGTCCTCCTCCTCCTGCTCCTTATTTTACTTCTTCTTCTCTATCTCTTCTTCTACGTAGCTTACACTCATCCAAGAAAGGCTAAATTGGCTAATTATCCTACAAAATGACATAATTAGCTTAGTTAGGTCCAAAATGGCCTATTTAATGAAAAATGACCTATACTTAGCTAATTATCCTCGAAATCACATAATTAGCTCCAAAAAAGGCATTCTTAGCCAATTTAGCCTGAAGAAGGGGACAAGAAGAGAAAAAGAGGAAAAATGAAAGGAAGGAAGAGGAAAAATGAGGAGAAGAAGAAGGAGGAGAGGGAGGAGGAGAAGAAGAAGGAGAAGAAGGAGAAGAAGGAGGAGAAGGAGAAGGAGCTCCTCCTACTCCTTCTTCTTCCTCCTTCTTCCTCCTTCTCCTTCTCCTTATTCTTCTCCTTCTCCTTCTTCTTTTCTTCTTCTTCTCCTCTTCCTTCTACTTCTCCTCCTCCTCCTCCTCCTCCTCCTTATTTTACTTCTTCTTCTCTATCTCTTCTTCTACGTAGCTTAGACTCATCCAAGAAAGGCTAAATTGGCTAATTATCCTACGAAATGACATAATTAGCTTAGTTAGCTCCAAAATGGCCTATTTAATAAAAAATAACCTATACTTAGCTAATTATCCTCGAAATGACATAATTAGCTCCAAAAAGGCATTCTTAGCCAATTTAGCCCGAAGAAGGGGACAAGAAGAGAAAAAGAGGAAAATGAAAGGAAGGAAGAGGAAAAATGAGAAGAAGGAAGAGGAAAAGGGAGAAGAAAGAGGAAAAATGAGAGGAAGGGGACAAAAGGATAAGAAGAAGGAAGAGAGGGAGGAGGAGAAGAAGAAGGAGAAGAAGGAGGAGAAGGAGAAGGAGCTCCTCCTTCTCCTTCTTCTTCCTCCTTCTTCCTCCTTCTCCTTCTCCTTCTTCTTCTTCTTTTCTTCTTCTTCTCCTCTTCCTTCTTCTTCTCCTCTTCCTCCTCCTCCTCCTTATTTCACTTCTTCTTCTCTATCTCTTCTTCTACGTAGCTTAGACTCATCCAAGAAAAGCTAAATTGGCTAATTATCCTACGAAATGACATAATTAGCTTAGTTAGCTCCAAAATGGCATATTTAATGAAAAATGACCTATACTTAGCTAATTATCCTCGAAATGACATAATTAGCACCAAAAAGGCATTCTTAGCCAATTTAGCCCGAAGAAGGGGACAAGAAGAGAAAAAGAGGAAAAATGAAAGGAAGGAAGAGGAAAAATGAGGAGAAGAAGAAGGAGGAGAGGGAGGAGGAGAAGAAGAAGGAGAAGAAGGAGAAGAAGGAGGAGAAGGAGAAGGAGCTCCTCCTACTCCTTCTTCTTCCTCCTTCTTCCTCCTTCTCCTTCTCCTTCTTCTTCTCCTTCTCCTTCTTCTTTTCTTCTTCTTCTCCTCTTCCTTCTACTTCTCCTCCTCCTGCTCCTCCTCCTCCTCCTCCTTATTTTACTTCTTCTTCTCTATCTCTTCTTCTACGTAGCTTAGACTCATCCAAGAAAGGCTAAATTGGCTAATTATCCTACGAAATGACATAATTAGCTTAGTTAGCTCCAAAATGGCCTATTTAATGAAAAATGACCTATACTTAGCTAATTATCCTCGAAATGACATAATTAGCTCCAAAAAGGCATTCTTAGCCAATTTAGCCTGAAGAAGGGGACAAGAAGAGAAAAAGAGGAAAAATGAAAGGAAGGAAGAGGAAAAATGAGGAGAAGAAGAAGGAGGAGAGGGAGGAGGAGAAGAAGAAGGAGAAGAAGGAGAAGAAGGAGGAGAAGGAGAAGGAGCACCTCCTACTCCTTCTTCTTCCTCCTTCTTCCTCCTTCTCCTTCTCCTTCTTCTTCTCCTTCTCCTTCTTTTTTTCTTCTTCTCCTCTTCCTTCTACTTCTCTTCCTCCTCCTCCTCCTCTTCCTCCTTATTTTACTTCTTCTTCTCTATCTCTTCTTCTACGTAGCTTAGACTCATCCAAGAAAGGCTAAATTGGCTAATTATCCTACGAAATGACATAATTAGCTTAGTTAGCTCCAAAATGGCCTATTTAATAAGAAATGACCTATACTTAGCTAATTATCCTCGAAATGACATAATTAGCTCCAAAAAGGCATTCTTAGCCAATTTAGCCCGAAGAAGGGGAGAAGAAGAGAAAAAGAGGAAAATGAAAGGAAGGAAGAGGAAAAATGAGAAGAAGGAAGAGGAAAAAGGAGAAGAAAGAGGAAAAATGAGAAGAAGGGGACAAAAGGATAAGAAGAAGGAGGAGAGGGAGGAGGAGAAGAAGAAGGAGAAGAAGGAGGAGAAGGAGAAGGAGCTCCTCCTTCTCCTTCTTCTTCCTCCTTCTTCCTCCTTCTCCTTCTCCTTCTTCTTCTCCTTCTCCCTCTTCTTTTCATCTTCTTCTCCTCTTCCTTCTTCTTCTCCTCCTCCTCCTCCTCCTCCTTATTTTACTTCTTCTTCTCTATCTCTTCTTCTACGTAGCTTAGACTCATCCAAGAAAAGCTAAATTGGCTAATTATCCTACGAAATGACATAATTAGTTTAGTTAGCTCCAAAATGGCATATTTAATGAAAAATGACCTATACTTAGCTAATTATCCTTGAAATGACATAATTAGCTCCAAAAAGGCATTCTTAGCCAATTTAGCCCGAAGAAGGGGACAAGAAGAGAAAAAGAGGAAAAATGAAAGGAAGGAAGAGGAAAAATGAGGAGAAGAAGAAGGAGGAGAGGGAGGAGGAGAAGAAGAAGGAGAAGAAGGAGAAGAAGGAGGAGAAGGAGAAGGAGCTCCTCCTACTCCTTCTTCTTCCTCCTTCTTCCTCCTTCTCCTTCTCCTTCTTCTTCTCCTTCTCCTTCTTCTTTTCTTCTTCTTCTCCTCTTCCTTCTACTTCTCCTCCTCCTCCTCCTCCTCCTCCTTATTTTACTTCTTCTTCTCTATCTCTTCTTCTACGTAGCTTAGACTCATCCAAGAAAGGCTAAATTGGCTAATTATCCTACGAAATGACATAATTAGCTTAGTTAGCTCCAAAATGGCCTATTTAATGAAAAATGACCTATACTTAGCTAATTATCCTCGAAATGACATAATTATCTCCAAAAAGGCATTCTTAGCCAATTTAGCCTGAAGAAGGGGACAAGAAGAGAAAAAGAGGAAAAATGAAAGGAAGGAAGAGGAAAAATGAGGACAAGAAGAAGGAGGAGAGGGAGGAGGAGAAGAAGAAGGAGAAGAAGGAGAAGAAGGAGGAGAAGGAGAAGGAGCTCCTCCTACTCCTTCTTCTTCCTACTTCTTCCTCCTTCTCCTTCTCCTTTTCCTTCTTCTTTTCTTCTTCTTCTCCTCTTCCTTTTTATTCTCCTCCTCCTCCTCCTCCTCCTCCTCCTCCTTATTTTACTTCTTCTTCTCTATCTCTTCTTCTACGTAGCTTAGACTCATCCAAGAAAGGCTAAATTGGCTAATTATCCTACGAAATGACATAATTAGCTTAGTTAGCTCCAAAATGGCCTATTTAATAAAAAATGACCTATACTTAGCTAATTATCCTCGAAATGACATAATTAGCTCCAAAAAGGCATTCTTAGCCAATTTAGCCCGAAGAAGGGGACAAGAAGAGAAAAAGAGGAAAAATGAAAGGAAGGAAGAGGAAAAATGAGGAGAAGAAGAAGGAGGAGAGGGAGGAGGAGAAGAAGAAGGAGAAGAAGGAGAAGAAGGAGGAGAAGGATAAGGAGCTCCTCCTTCTCCTTCTTCTTCCTCCTTCTTCCTCCTTCTCCTTCTCCTTCTTCTTCTCCTTCTCCTTCTTCTTTTCTTCTTCTCCTCCTCCTCCTCCTCCTCCTGCTCCTTATTTTACTTCTTCTTCTCTATCTCTTCTTCTACGTAGCTTACACTCATCCAAGAAAGGCTAAATTGGCTAATTATCCTACAAAATGACATAATTAGCTTAGTTAGGTCCAAAATGGCCTATTTAATGAAAAATGACCTATACTTAGCTAATTATCCTCGAAATGACATAATTAGCTCCAAAAAGGCATTCTTAGCCAATTTAGCCTGAAGAAGGGGACAAGAAGAGAAAAAGAGGAAAATGAAAGGAAGGAAGAGGAAAAATGAGGAGAAGAAGAAGGAGGAGAGGGAGGAGGAGAAGAAGAAGGAGAAGAAGGAGAAGAAGGAGGAGAAGGAGAAGGAGCTCCTCCTACTCCTTCTTCTTCCTCCTTCTTCCTCCTTCTCCTTCTCCTTCTTCTTCTCCTTCTCCTTCTTCTTTTCTTCTTCTTCTCCTCTTCCTTCTACTTCTCCTCCTCCTCCTCCTCCTCCTCCTTATTTTACTTCTTCTTCTCTATCTCTTCTTCTACGTAGCTTAGACTCATCCAAGAAAGGCTAAATTGGCTAATTATCCTACGAAATGACATAATTAGCTTAGTTAGCTCCAAAATGGCCTATTTAATAAAAAATGACCTATACTTAGCTAATTATCCTCGAAATGACATAATTAGCTCCAAAAAGGCATTCTTAGCCAATTTAGCCCGAAGAAGGGGACAAGAAGAGAAAAAGAGGAAAATGAAAGGAAGGAAGAGGAAAAATGAGAAGAAGGAAGAGGAAAAAGGAGAAGAAAGAGGAAAAATGAGAAGAAGGGGACAAAAGGATAAGAAGAAGGAGGAGAGGGAGGAGGAGAAAAAGAAGGAGAAGAAGGAGGAGAAGGAGAAGGAGCTCCTCCTTCTCCTTCTTCTTCCTCCTTCTTCCTCCTTCTCCTTCTCCTTCTTGTTCTCCTTCTCTTTCTTCTTTTCTTCTTCTTCTCCTCTTCCTTCTTCTCCTCCTCCTCCTCCTCCTCCTCCTTATTTTACTTCTTCTTCTCTATCTCTTCTTCTACGTAGCTTAGACTCATCCAAGAAAGGCTAAATTGGCTAATTATCCTGCGAAATGACATAATTAGCTTAGTTAGCTCCAAAATGGCCTATTTAATAAAAAAATGACCTATACTTAGCTAATTATCCTCGAAATGACATAATTAGCTCCAAAAAGGCATTCTTAGCCAATTTAGCCCGAAGAAGGGGACAAGAAGAGAAAAAGAGGAAAAATGAAAGGAAGGAAGAGGAAAAATGAGGAGAAGAAGAAGGAGGAGAGGGAGGAGGAGAAGAAGAAGGAGAAGAAGGAGAATAAGGAGGAGAAGGAGCTCCTCCTTCTCCTTCTTCTTCCTCCTTCTTCCTCCTTCTTCTTCTCCTTCTCTTTCTTCTTTTCTTCTTCTTCTCCTCTTCCTTCTTCTTCTCCTCCTCCTCCTCCTCCTCCTCCTTATTTTACTTCTTCTTCTCTATCTCTTCTTCTACGTAGCTTAGACTCATCCAAGAAAGGCTAAATTGGCTAATTATCCTGCGAAATGACATAATTAGCTTAGTTAGCTCCAAAATGGCCTATTTAATAAAAAAAATGACCTATACTTAGCTAATTATCCTCGAAATGACATAATTAGCTCCAAAAAAGGCATTCTTAGCCAATTTAGCCCGAAGAAGGGTACAAGAAGAGAAAAAGAGGAAAAATGAAAGGAAGGAAGAGGAAAAATGAGGAGAAGAAGAAGGAGGAGAGGGAGGAGGAGAAGAAGAACGAGAAGAAGGAGAAGAAGGAGGAGAAGGAGAAGGAGCTCCTCCTTCTCCTTCTTCTTCCTCCTTCTTCCTCCTTCTCCTTCTTCTTCCTCCTTCTTCCTCCTTCTCCTTCTCCTTCTTATTCTCCTTCGCCTTCTTCTTTTCTTCTTCTTCTCCTCTTCCTTCTTCTTCTCCTCCTCCTCCTCCTCCTCCTCCTCCTTATTTTACTTCTTCTTCTCTATCTCTTCTTCTACATAGCTTAGACTCATCCAAGAAAGGCTAAATTGGCTAATTATCCTACGAAATGACATAATTAGCTTAGTTAGCTCCAAAATGGCCTATTTAATGAAAAATGACCTATACTTAGCTAATTATCCTCGAAATGACATAATTAGCTCCAAAAAGGCATTATTAGCCAATATAGCCCGAAGAAGGGGACAAGAAGAGAAAAAGAGGAAAAATGAAAGGAAGGAAGAGGAAAAATGAGGAGAAGAAGAAGGAGGAGAGGGAGGAGGAGAAGAAGAAGGAGAAGAAGGAGAAGAAGGAGGAGAAGGAGAAGGAGCTACTCCTACTCCTTCTTCTTCCTCCTTCTTCCTCCTTCTCCTTCTCCTTCTTCTTCTCCTTCTCCTTCTTCTTTTCTTCTTCTTCTCCTCTTCCTTCTACTTCTCCTCCTCCTCCTCCTCCTCCTTATTTTACTTCTTCTTCTCTCTGTCTTCTTCTACGTAGCTTAGACTCATCCAAGAAAGGCTAAATTGGCTAATTATCCTACGAAATGACATAATTTGCTTAGTTAGCTCCAAAATGGCCTATTTAATAAAAAATGACATATACTTAGCTAATTATCCTCGAAATGACATAATTAGCTCCAAAAAGGCATTCTTAACCAATTTAGCCCGAAGAAGGGGACAAGAAGAGAAAAAGAGGAAAATGAAAGGAAGGAAGAGGAAAAATGAGAAGAAGGAAGAGGAAAAAGGAGAAGAAAGAGGAAAAATGAGAAGAAGGGGACAAAAGGATAAGAAGAAGGAGGAGAGGGAGGAGGAGAAGAAGAAGGAGGAGAAGGAGAAGGAGCTCCTCCTTCTCCTTCTTCTTCCTCCTTCTTCCTCCTTCTCCTTCTCCTTCTTCTTCTCCTTCTCTTTCTTCTTTTCTTCTTCTTCTCCTCTTCCTTCTCCTCCTCCTCCTCCTCCTCCTCCTCCTTATTTTACTTCTTTTTCTCTATCTCTTCTTCTACGTAGCTTAGACCTCATCCAAGAAAGGCTAAATTGGCTAATTATCCTGCGAAATGACATAATTAGCTTAGTTAGCTCCGAAATGGATATTTAATAAAAAAATGACCTATACTTAGCTAATTATCCTCGAAATGACATAATTAGCTCCAAAAAGGCATTCTTAGCCAATTTAGCCCGAAGAAGGGGACAAGAAGAGAAAAAGAGGAAAAATGAAAGGAAGGAAGAGGAAAAATGAGGAGAAGAAGAAGGAGGAGAGGGAGGAGGAGAAGAAGAAGGAGAAGAAGGAGAAGAAGGAGGAGAAGGAGAAGGAGCTCCTCCTTCTCCTTCTTCTCCTTCTCCTCCTTCTTCTCCTTCTTCTTCTCCTTCTCCTTCTTCTTTTCTTCTTCTTCTCCTCTTCCTTCTACTTCTCCTCCTCCTCCTCCTCCTCCTCCTCCTTATTTTACTTCTTCTTCTCTATCTCTTCTTCTACGTAGCTTAGACTCATCCAAGAAAGGCTAAATTGGCTAATTATCCTACGAAATGACATAATTAGCTTAGTTAGCTCCAAAATGGCCTATTTAATAAAAAATGACCGATACTTAGCTAATTATCCTCGAAATGACATAATTAGCTCCAAAAAGGCATTCTTAGCCAATTTAGCCTGAAGAAGGGGACAAGAAGAGAAAAAGAGGAAAATGAAAGGAAGGAAGAGGAAAAATGAGAAGAAGGAAGAGGAAAAAGGAGAAGAAAGAGGAAAAATGAGAAGAAGGGGACAAAAGGATAAGAAGAAGGAGGAGAGGGAGGAGGAGAAGAAGAAGGAGAAGAAGGAGGAGAAGGAGAAGGAGCTCCTCCTTCTCCTTCTTCTTCCTCCTTCTTCCTCCTTCTTCCTCCTTCTCCTTCTCCTTCTTCTTCTCCTTCTCTTTCTTCTTTTCTTCTTCTTCTCCTCTTCCTTCTTCTTCTCCTCCTCCTCCTCCTCCTCCTCCTCCTTATTTTACTTCTTCTTCTCTATCTCTTCTTCTACGTAGCTTAGACTCATCCAAGAAAGGCTATATTGGATAATTATCCTGCGAAATGACATAATTAGCTTAGTTAGCTCCAAAATGGCCTATTTAATAAAAAAATGACCTATACTTAGCTAATTATCCTCGAAATGACATAATTAGCTCCAAAAAGGCATTCTTAGCCAATTTAGCCCGAAGAAGGGGACAAGAAGAGAAAAAGAGGAAAAATGAAAGGAAGGAAGAGGAAAAATGAGGAGAAGAAGAAGGAGGAGAGGGAGGAGGAGAAGAAGAAGGAGAAGAAGGAGAATAAGGAGGAGAAGGAGCTCCTCCTTCTCCTTCTTCTTCCTCCGTCTTCCTCCTTCTCCTTCTCCTTCTCTTCTTCTTTTCTTCTTCTTCTCCTCTTCCTTCTTCTTCTTCTCCTCCTCCTCCTCCTCCTTATTTTACTTCTTCTTCTCTATCTCTTCTTCTACATAGCTTAGACTCATCCAAGAAAGGCTAAATTGGCTAATTATCCTACGAAATGACATAATTAGCTTAGTTAGCTCCCAAATGGCCTATTTAATAAAAAATGACCTATACTTAGCTAATTATCCTCGAAATGACATAATTAGCTCCAAAAAGGCATTCTTAGCCAATTTAGCCCGAAGAAGGGGACAAGAAGAGAAAAAGAGGAAAAATGAAAGGAAGGAAGAGGAAAAATGAGGAGAAGAAGAAGGAGGAGAGGGAGGAGGAGAAGAAGAACGAGAAGAAGGAGAAGAAGGAGGAGAAGGAGAAGGAGCTCCTCCTTCTCCTTCTTCTTCCTCCTTCTTCCTCCTTCTCCTTCTTCTTCCTCCTTCTTCCTCCTTCTCCTTCTCCTTCTTATTCTCCTTCTCCTTCTTATTTTCTTCTTCTTCTCCTCTTCCTTCTTCTTCTCCTCCTCCTCCTCCTTATTTTACTTCTTATTCTCTATCTCTTCTTCTACATAGCTTAGACTCATCCAAGAAAGGCTAAATTGGCTAATTATCCTACGAAATGACATAATTAGCTTAGTTAGCTCCAAAATGGCCTATTTAATAAAAAAATGACCTATACTTAGCTAATTATCCTCGAAATGACATAATTAGCTCCAAAAAGGCATTCTTAGCCAATTTAGCCCGAAGAAGGGGACAAGAAGAGAAAAAGAGGAAAAATGAAAGGAAGGAAGAGGAAAAATGAGGAGAAGAAGAAGGAGGAGAGGGAGGAGGAGAAGAAGATGGAGAAGAAGGAGAATAAGGAGGAGAAGGAGCTCCTCCTTCTCCTTCTTCTTCCTCCTTCTTCCTCCTTCTTCTTCTTCTTCTCTTTCTTCTTTTCTTCTTCTTCTCCTCTTCCTTCTTCTTCTCCTCCTCCTCCTCCTCCTCCTCCTCCTTATTTTACTTCTTCTTCTCTATCTCTTCTTCTACGTAGCTTAGACTCATCCAAGAAAGGCTAAATTGGCTAATTATCCTGCGAAATGACATAATTAGCTTAGTTAGCTCCAAAATGGCCTATTTAATAAAAAAATGACCTATACTTAGCTAATTATCCTCGAAATGACATAATTAGCTCCAAAAAAGGCATTCTTAGCCAATTTAGCCCGAAGAAGGGTACAAGAAGAGAAAAAGAGGAAAAATGAAAGGAAGGAAGAGGAAAAATGAGGAGAAGAAGAAGGAGGAGAGGGAGGAGGAGAAGAAGAACGAGAAGAAGGAGAAGAAGGAGGAGAAGGAGAAGGAGCTCCTCCTTCTCCTTCTCCTCCTTCTTCTCCTTCTTCTCCTTCTTCTTCTCCTTCTCCTTCTTCTTTTCTTCTTCTTCTCCTCTTCCTTCTACTTCTCCTCCTCCTCCTCCTCCTCCTCCTCCTTATTTTACTTCTTCTTCTCTATCTCTTCTTCTACGTAGCTTAGACTCATCCAAGAAAGGCTAAATTGGCTAATTATCCTACGAAATGACATAATTAGCTTAGTTAGCTCCAAAATGGCCTATTTAATAAAAAATGACCGATACTTAGCTAATTATCCTCGAAATGACATAATTAGCTCCAAAAAGGCATTCTTAGCCAATTTAGCCCGAAGAAGGGGACAAGAAGAGAAAAAGAGGAAAATGAAAGGAAGGAAGAGGAAAAATGAGAAGAAGGAAGAGGAAAAAGGAGAAGAAAGAGGAAAATGAGAAGAAGGAGAATAAGGAGGAGAAGGAGCTCCTCCTTCTCCTTCTTCTTCCTCCGTCTTCCTCCTTCTCCTTCTCCTTCTCTTCTTCTTTTCTTCTTCTTCTCCTCTTCCTTCTTCTTCTTCTCCTCCTCCTCCTCCTCCTTATTTTACTTCTTCTTCTCTATCTCTTCTTCTACATAGCTTAGACTCATCCAAGAAAGGCTAAATTGGCTAATTATCCTACGAAATGACATAATTAGCTTAGTTAGCTCCCAAATGGCCTATTTAATAAAAAATGACCTATACTTAGCTAATTATCCTCGAAATGACATAATTAGCTCCAAAAAGGCATTCTTAGCCAATTTAGCCCGAAGAAGGGGACAAGAAGAGAAAAAGAGGAAAAATGAAAGGAAGGAAGAGGAAAAATGAGGAGAAGAAGGAGGAGAGGGAGGAGGAGAAAAGAACGAGAAGAAGGAGAAGAAGGAGGAGAAGGAGAAGGAGCTCCTCCTTCTCCTTCTTCTTCCTCCTTCTTCCTCCTTCTCCTTCTTCTTCCTCCTTCTTCCTCCTTCTCCTTCTCCTTCTTATTCTCCTTCTCCTTCTTATTTTCTTCTTCTTCTCCTCTTCCTTCTTCTTCTCCTCCTCCTCCTCCTTATTTTACTTCTTATTCTCTATCTCTTCTTCTACATAGCTTAGACTCATCCAAGAAAGGCTAAATTGGCTAATTATCCTACGAAATGACATAATTAGCTTAGTTAGCTCCAAAATGGCCTATTTAATAAAAAAATGACCTATACTTAGCTAATTATCCTCGAAATGACATAATTAGCTCCAAAAAGGCATTCTTAGCCAATTTAGCCCGAAGAAGGGGACAAGAAGAGAAAAAGAGGAAAAATGAAAGGAAGGAAGAGGAAAAATGAGGAGAAGAAGAAGGAGGAGAGGGAGGAGGAGAAGAAGAAGGAGAAGAAGGAGAATAAGGAGGAGAAGGAGCTCCTCCTTCTCCTTCTTCTTCCTCCTTCTTCCTCCTTCTTCTTCTCCTTCTCTTTCTTCTTTTCTTCTTCTTCTCCTCTTCCTTCTTCTTCTCCTCCTCCTCCTCCTCCTCCTCCTCCTTATTTTACTTCTTCTTCTCTATCTCTTCTTCTACGTAGCTTAGACTCATCCAAGAAAGGCTAAATTGGCTAATTATCCTGCGAAATGACATAATTAGCTTAGTTAGCTCCAAAATGGCCTATTTAATAAAAAAATGACCTATACTTAGCTAATTATCCTCGAAATGACATAATTAGCTCCAAAAAAGGCATTCTTAGCCAATTGAGCCCGAAGAAGGGTACAAGAAGAGAAAAAGAGGAAAAATGAAAGGAAGGAAGAGGAAAAATGAGGAGAAGAAGAAGGAGGAGAGGGAGGAGGAGAAGAAGAACGAGAAGAAGGAGAAGAAGGAGGAGAAGGAGAAGGAGCTCCTCCTTCTCCTTCTTCTTCCTCCTTCATCCTCCTTCTCCTTCTTCTTCCTCCTTCTTCCTCCTTCTCCTTCTCCTTCTTATTCTCCTTCGCCTTCTTCTTTTCTTCTTCTTCTCCTCTTCCTTCTTCGTCTCCTCCTCCTCCTCCTCCTCCTCCTCCTTATTTTACTTCTTCTTCTCTATCTCTTCTTCTACATAGCTTAGACTCATCCAAGAAAGGCTAAATTGGCTAATTATCCTACGAAATGACATAATTAGCTTAGTTAGCTCCAAAATGGCCTATTTAATGAAAAATGACCTATACTTAGCTAATTATCCTCGAAATGACATAATTAGCTCCAAAAAGGCATTATTAGCCAATATAGCCCGAAGAAGGGGACAAGAAGAGAAAAAGAGGAAAAATGAAAGGAAGGAAGAGGAAAAATGAGGAGAAGAAGAACGAGGAGAGGGAGGAGGAGAAGAAGAAGGAGAAGAAGGAGAAGAAGGAGGAGAAGGAGAAGGAGCTCCTCCTACTCCTTCTTCTTCCTCCTTCTTCCTCCTTCTCCTTCTCCTTCTTCTTCTCCTTCTCCTTCTTCTTTTCTTCTTCTTCTCCTCTTCCTTCTACTTCTCCTCCTCCTCCTCCTCCTCCTTATTTTACTTCTTCTTCTCTCTGTCTTCTTCTACGTAGCTTAGACTCATCCAAGAAAGGCTAAATTGGCTAATTATCCTACGAAATGACATAATTTGCTTAGTTAGCTCCAAAATGGCCTATTTAATAAAAAATGACATATACTTAGCTAATTATCCTCGAAATGACATAATTAGCTCCAAAAAGGCATTCTTAACCAATTTAGCCCGAAGAAGGGGACAAGAAGAGAAAAAGAGGAAAATGAAAGGAAGGAAGAGGAAAAATGAGAAGAAGGAAGAGGAAAAAGGAGAAGAAAGAGGAAAAATGAGAAGAAGGGGACAAAAGGATAAGAAGAAGGAGGAGAGGGAGGAGGAGAAGAAGAAGGAGGAGAAGGAGAAGGAGCTCCTCCTTCTCCTTCTTCTTCCTCCTTCTTCCTCCTTCTCCTTCTCCTTCTTCTTCTCCTTCTCTTTCTTCTTTTCTTCTTCTTCTCCTCTTCCTTCTCCTCCTCCTCCTCCTCCTCCTCCTCCTTATTTTACTTCTTTTTCTCTATCTCTTCTTCTACGTAGCTTAGACCTCATCCAAGAAAGGCTAAATTGGCTAATTATCCTGCGAAATGACATAATTAGCTTAGTTAGCTCCGAAATGGATATTTAATAAAAAAATGACCTATACTTAGCTAATTATCCTCGAAATGACATAATTAGCTCCAAAAAGGCATTCTTAGCCAATTTAGCCCGAAGAAGGGGACAAGAAGAGAAAAAGAGGAAAAATGAAAGGAAGGAAGAGGAAAAATCAGGAGAAGAAGAAGGAGGAGAGGGAGGAGGAGAAGAAGAAGGAGAAGAAGGAGAAGAAGGAGGAGACGGAGAAGGAGCTCCTCCTTCTCCTTCTCCTCCTTCTTCTCCTTCTTCTCCTTCTTCTTCTCCTTCTCCTTCTTCTTTTCTTCTTCTTCTCCTCTTCCTTCTACTTCTCCTCCTCCTCCTCCTCCTCCTCCTCCTTATTTTACTTCTTCTTCTCTATCTCTTCTTCTACGTAGCTTAGACTCATCCAAGAAAGGCTAAATTGGCTAATTATCCTACGAAATGACATAATTAGCTTAGTTAGCTCCAAAATGGCCTATTTAATAAAAAATGACCGATACTTATCTAATTATCCTCGAAATGACATAATTAGCTCCAAAAAGGCATTCTTAGCCAATTTAGCCCGAAGAAGGGGACAAGAAGAGAAAAAGAGGAAAATGAAAGGAAGGAAGAGGAAAAATGAGAAGAAGGAAGAGGAAAAAGGAGAAGAAAGAGGAAAAATGAGAAGAAGGGGACAAAAGGATAAGAAGAAGGAGGAGAGGGAGGAGGAGAAGAAGAAGGAGAAGAAGGAGGAGAAGGAGAAGGAGCTCCTCCTTCTCCTTCTTCTTCCTCCTTCTTCCTCCTTCTCCTTCTCCTTCTTCTTCTCCTTCTCTTTCTTCTTTTCTTCTTCTTCTCCTTCTCCTTCTCCTTCTCCTTCTTCTTCTCCTTCTCCTCCTCCTCCTCCTCCTCCTCCTCCTTATTTTACTTCTTCTTCTCTATCTCTTCTTCTACGTAGCTTAGACTCATCCAAGAAAGGCTAAATTGGATAATTATCCTGCGAAATGACATAATTAGCTTAGTTAGCTCCAAAATGGCCTATTTAATAAAAAAATGACCTAAACTTAGCTAATTATCCTCGAAATGACATAATTAGCTCCAAAAAGGCATTCTTAGCCAATTTAGCCCGAAGAAGGGGACAAGAAGAGAAAAAGAGGAAAAATGAAAGGAAGGAAGAGGAAAAATGAGGAGAAGAAGGAGGAGAGGGAGGAGGAGAAGAAGAAGGAGAAGAAGGAGAATAAGGAGGAGAAGGAGCTCCTCCTTCTCCTTCTTCTTCCTCCGTCTTCCTCCTTCTCCTTCTCCTTCTCTTCTTCTTTTCTTCTTCTTCTCCTCTTCCTTCTTCTTCTTCTCCTCCTCCTCCTCCTCCTTATTTTACTTCTTCTTATCTATCTCTTCTTCTACATAGCTTAGACTCATCCAAGAAAGGCTAAATTGGCTAATTATCCTACGAAATGACATAATTAGCTTAGTTAGCTCCCAAATGGCCTATTTAATAAAAAATGACCTATACTTAGCTAATTATCCTCGAAATGACATAATTAGCTCCAAAAAGGCATTCTTAGCCAATTTAGCCCGAAGAAGGGGACAAGAAGAGAAAAAGAGGAAAAATGAAAGGAAGGAAGAGGAAAAATGAGGAGAAGAAGAAGGAGGAGAGGGAGGAGGAGAAGAAGAACGAGAAGAAGGAGAAGAAGGAGGAGAAGGAGAAGGAGCTCCTCCTTCTCCTTCTTCTTCCTCCTTCTTCCTCCTTCTCCTTCTTCTTCCTCCTTCTTCCTCCTTCTCCTTCTCCTTCTTATTCTCCTTCTCCTTCTTATTTTCTTCTTCTTCTCCTCTTCCTTCTTCTTCTCCTCCTCCTCCTCCTTATTTTACTTCTTATTCTCTATCTCTTCTTCTACATAGCTTAGACTCATCCAAGAAAGGCTAAATTGGCTAATTATCCTACGAAATGACATAATTAGCTTAGTTAGCTCCAAAATGGCCTATTTAATTAAAAATGACCTATACTTAGCTAATTATCCATGAAATGACATAATTAGCTCCAAAAAGGCATTCTTAGCCAATATAGCCCGAAGAAGGGGACAAGAAGAGAAAAAGAGGAAAAATGAAAGGAAGGAAGAGGAAAAATGAGGAGAAGAAGAAGGAGGAGAGGGAGGAGGAGAAGAAGAAGGAGAAGAAGGAGAAGAAGGAGGAGAAGGAGAAGGAGCTCCTCCTACTCCTTCTTCTTCCTCCTTCTTCCTCCTTTTCCTTCTTCTTCTCCTTCTCCTTCTTCTTTTCTTCTTCTTCTCCTCTTCCTTCTACTTCTCCTCCTCCTCCTCCTCCTCCTTATTTTACTTCTTCTTCTCTCTGTCTTCTTCTACGTAGCTTAGACTCATCCAAGAAAGGCTAAATTGGCTAATTATCCTACGAAATGACATAATTAGCTTAGTTAGCTCCAAAATGGCCTATTTAATAAAAAATGACATATACTTAGCTAATTATCCTCGAAATGACATAATTAGCTCCAAAAAGGCATTCTTAACCAATTTAGCCCGAAGAAGGGGACAAGAAGAGAAAAAGAGGAAAATGAAAGGAAGGAAGAGGAAAAATGAGAAGAAGGAAGAGGAAAAAGGAGAAGAAAGAGGGAAAATGAGAAGAAGGGGACAAAAGGATAAGAAGAAGGAGGAGAGGGAGGAGGAGAAGAAGAAGGAGGAGAAGGAGAAGGAGCTCCTCCTTCTCCTTCTTCTTCCTCCTTCTTCCTCCTTCTCCTTCTCCTTCTTCTTCTCCTTCTCTTTCTTCTTTTCTTCTTCTTCTCCTCTTCCTTCTCCTCCTCCTCCTCCTCCTCCTCCTTATTTTACTTCTTTTTCTCTATCTCTTCTTCTACGTAGCTTAGACCTCATCCAAGAAAGGCTAAATTGGCTAATTATCCTGCGAAATGACATAATTAGCTTAGTTAGCTCCAAAATGGATATTTAATAAAAAAATGACCTATACTTAGATAATTATCCTCGAAATGACATAATTAGCTCCAAAAAGGCATTCTTAGCCAATTTCGCCCGAAGAAGGGGACAAGAAGAGAAAAATAGGAAAAATGAAAGGAAGGAAGAGGAAAAATGAGGAGAAGAAGAAGGAGGAGAGGGAGGAGGAGAAGAAGAAGGAGAAGAAGGAGAAGAAGGAGGAGAAGGAGAAGGAGCTCCACCTTCTCCTTCTCCTCCTTCTTCTCCTTCTTCTCCTTCTTCTTCTCCTTCTCCTTCTTCTTTTCTTCTTCTTCTCCTCTTCCTTCTACTTCTCCTCCTGCTCCTCCTCCTCCTCCTCCTTATTTTACTTCTTCTTCTCTATCTCTTCTTCTACGTAGCTTAGACTCATCCAAGAAAGGCTAAATTGGCTAATTATCCTACGAAATGACATAATTAGCTTAGTTAGCTCCAAAATGGCCTATTTAATAAAAAATGACCGATACTTAGCTAATTATCCTCGAAATGACATAATTAGCTCCAAAAAGGCATTCTTAGCCAATTTAGCCCGAAGAAGGGGACAAGAAGAGAAAAAGAGGAAAATGAGAGGAAGGAAGAGGAAAAATGAGAAGAAGGAAGAGGAAAAAGGAGAAGAAAGAGGAAAAATGAGAAGAAGGGGACAAAAGGATAAGAAGAAGGAGGAGAGGGAGGAGGAGAAGAAGAAGGAGAAGAAGGAGGAGAAGGAGAAGGAGCTCCTCCTTCTCCTTCTTCTTCCTCCTTCTTCCTCCTTCTCCTTCTCCTTCTTCTTCTCCTTCTCTTTCTTCTTTTCTTCTTCTTCTCCTCTTCCTTCTTCTTCTCCTCCTCCTCCTCCTCCTCCTTATTTTACTTCTTCTTCTCTATCTCTTCTTCTACGTAGCTTAGACTCATCCAAGAAAGGTTAAATTGGCTAATTATCCTGAGAAATGACATAATTAGCTTAGTTAGCTCCAAAATGGCCTATTTAATAAAAAAATGACCTATACTTAGCTAATTATCCTCGAAATGACATAATTAGCTCCAAAAAGGCATTGTTAGCCAATTTAGCCCGAAGAAGGGGACAAGAAGAGAAAAAGAGGAAAAATGAAAGGAAGGAAGAGGAAAAATGAGGAGAAGAAGAAGGAGGAGAGGGAGGAGGATAAGAAGAAGGAGAAGAAGGAGAATAAGGAGGAGAAGGAGAAGGAGCTCCACCTTCTCCTTCTTCTTCCTCCTTCTTCCTCCTTCTCCTTCTCCTTCTCTTCTTCTTTTCTTCTTCTTCTCCTCTTCCTTCTTCTTCTTCTCCTCCTCCTCCTCCTCCTCCTTATTTTACTTCTTCTTCTCTATCTCTTCTTCTACATAGCTTAGACTCATCCAAGAAAGGCTAAATTGGCTAATTATCCTACGAAATGACATAATTAGCTTAGTTAGCTCCAAAATGTCCTATTTAATAAAAAATGACCTATACTTAGCTAATTATCCTCGAAATGACATAATTAGCTCCAAAAAGGCATTCTTAGCCAATTTAGCCCGAAGAAGGGGACAATAAGAGAAAAAGAGGAAAAATGAAAGGAAGGAAGAGGAAAAATGAGGAGAAGAAGAAGGAGGAGAGGGAGGAGGAGAAGAAGAACGAGAAGAAGGAGAAGAAGGAGGAGAAGGAGAAGGAGCTCCTCCTTCTCCTTCTTCTTCCTCCTTCTTCCTCCTTCTCCTTCTCCTTCTTATTCTCCTTCTCCTTCTTCTTTTCTTCTTCTTCTCCTCTTCCTTCTTCTTCTCCTCCTCCTCCTCCTCCTCCTCCTCCTTATTTTACTTCTTCTTCTCTATCTCTTCTTCTACGTAGCTTAGACTCATCCAAGAAAGGCTAAATTGGCTAATTATCCTACGAAATGACATAATTAGCTTAGTTAGCTCCAAAATGGCCTATTTAATGAAAAATGACCTATACTTAGCTAATTATCCTCGAAATGACATAATTAGCTCCAAAAAGGCATTCTTAGCCAATATAGCCCGAAGAAGGGGACAAGAAGAGAAAAAGAGGAAAAATGAAAGGAAGGAAGAGGAAAAATGAGGAGAAGAAGAAGGAGGAGAGGGAGGAGGAGAAGAAGAAGGAGAAGAAGGAGAAGAAGGAGGAGAAGGAGAAGGAGCTCCTCCTACTCCTTCTTCTTCCTCCTTCTTCCTCCTTCTCCTTCTTCTTCTCCTTCTCCTTCTTCTTTTCTTCTTCTTCTCCTCTTCCTTCTACTTATCCTCCTCCTCCTCCTTATTTTACTTCTTCTTCTCTCTGTCTTCTTCTACGTAGCTTAGACTCATCCAAGAAAGGCTAAATTGGCGAATTATCCTACGAAATGACATAATTAGCTTAGTTAGCTCCAAAATGGCCTATTTAATAAAAAATGACATATACTTAGCTAATTATCCTCGAAATGACATAATTAGCTCCAAAAAGGCATTCTTAACCAATTTAGCCCGAAGAAGGGGACAAGAAGAGAAAAAGAGGAAAATGAAAGGAAGGAAGAGGAAAAATGAGAAGAAGGAAGAGGAAAAAGGAGAAGAAAGAGGAAAAATGAGAAGAAGGGGACAAAAGGATAAGAAGAAGGAGGAGAGGGAGGAGGAGAAGAAGAAGGAGGAGAAGGAGAAGGAGCTCCTCCTTCTCCTTCTTCTTCCTCCTTCTTCCTCCTTCTCCTTCTCCTTCTTCTTCTCCTTCTCTTTCTTCTTTTCTTCTTCTTCTCCTCTTCCTTCTTCTCCTCCTCCTCCTCCTCCTCCTCCTTATATTACTTCTTTTTCTCTATCTCTTCTTCTACGTAGCTTAGACCTCATCCAAGAAAGGCTAAATTGGCTAATTATCCTGCGAAATGACATAATTAGCTTAGTTAGCTCCAAAATGGCATATTTAATAAAAAAATGACCTACACTTAGCTAATTATCCTCGAAATGACATAATTAGCTCCAAAAAGGCATTCTTAGCCAATTTAGCCCGAAGAAGGGGAACAGAAGAGAAAAAGAGGAAAAATGAAAGGAAGGAAGAGGAAAAATGAGGAGAAGAAGAAGGAGGAGAGGGAGGAGGAGAAGAAGAAGGAGAAGAAGGAGAAGAAGGAGGAGAAGGAGAAGGAGCTCCTCCTTCTCCTTCTTCTTCCTCCTTCTTCCTCCTTCTTCCTCCTTCTCCTTCTCCTTCTGCTTCTTCTTTTCTTCTTCTTCTCCTCTTCCTTTTTCTTCTCCTCCTCCTCCTCCTCCTCCTCCTCCTTATTTTACTTCTTCTTCTCTATCTCTTCTTCTACGTAGCTTAGACTCATCCAAGAAAGGCTAAATTGGCTAATTATCCTACGAAATGAAATAATTAGCTTAGTTAGCTCCAAAATGGCCTATTTAATAAAAAATGACCTATACTTAGCTAATTATCCTCGAAATGACATAATTAGCTCCAAAAAGGCATTCTTAGCCAATTTAGCCCGAAGAAGGGGACAAGAAGAGAAAAAGAGGAAAAATGAAAGGAAGGAAGAGGAAAAATGAGGAGAAAAAGAAGGAGGAGAGGGAGGAGGAGAAGAAGAGCTCCTTCTCCTTCTCCTCCTTCTTCTCCTTCTTCTCCTTCTTCTTCTCCTTCTCCTTCTTCTTTTCTTCTTCTTCTCCTCTTCCTTCTTCTTCTCCTCCTCCTCCTCCTCCTGCTCCTTATTTTACTTCTTCTTCTCTATCTCTTCTTCTACGTAGCTTAGACTCATCCAAGAAAGGCTAAATTGGCTAATTATCCTACGAAATGACATAATTAGCTTAGTTAGCTCCAAAATGGCCTATTTAATGAAAAATGACCTATACTTAGCTAATTATCCTCGAAATGACATAATTAGCTCCAAAAAGGCATTCTTAGCCAATTTAGCCCGAAGAAGGTGACAAGAAGAGAAAAATAGGAAAAATGAAAGGAAGGAAGAGGAAAAATGAGGAGAATAAGAAGGAGGAGAGGGAGGAGGAGAAGAAGAAGGAGAAGAAGGAGAAGAAGGAGGAGAAGGAGAAGGAGCTCCTCCTACTCCTTCTTCTTCCTCCTTCTTCCTCCTTCTCCTTCTCCTTCTTCTTCTCCTTCTCCTTCTTCTTTTCTTCTTCTTCTCCTCTTCCTTCTACTTCTCCTCCTCCTCCTCCTCCTCCTCCTCCTCCTTATTTTACTTCTTCTTCTCTATCTCTTCTTCTACGTAGCTTAGACTCATCCAAGAAAGGCTAAATTGGCTAATTATCCTACGAAATGACATAATTAGCTTAGTTAGCTCCAAAATGGCCTATTTAATAAAAAATGACCTATACTTAGCTAATTATCCTCGAAATGACATAATTAGCTCCAAAAAGGCATTCTTAGCCAATTTAGCCCGAAGAAGGGGACAAGAAGAGAAAAAGAGGAAAATGAAAGGAAGGAAGAGGAAAAATGAGAAGAAGGAAGAGGGAAAAGGAGAAGAAAAAGGAAAAATGAGAAGAAGGGGACAAAAGGATAAGAAGAAGGAGAAGAAGGAGAAGAAGAAGGAGAAGTAGAAGGAGAAGGAGCTCCCACTCCTTCTTCTTCTCCTTCTTCTCCTTCTTCTTCTCCTTCTTCTCCTTCTTCTTCTTCTCCTCTTCCTTCTCCTTCTCCTCCTCCTCCTCCTCCTCCTTTTTCTTCTTCTTCTCCTCTTCCTTCTCCTTCTCCTCCTCCTCCTCCTTCTTTTACTTCTTCTTCTCTTTCTGTTCTCCTATAGTTAGCTAGGGTTCCACCTAAATGACATATTAGCTTAGTTAGCTCCTAAATGGTCTATACTTAGCTAATTTCTCTCCGAAATAACCTATATATACACTACTTCATCTAGTATTATTTTTCTAACTTTCTTATTTGTCATTTTGCAGATTACGTTCACTTCACGGGAAGCTTGTTTGATGGAATGCTTGAAGATGATTTCTTGTACCATGGGTTGTATTGAAACTATTGTAGTATATGAATATATGAAACTTTGTATGCACGTGGATGAAACTGGTGTAATATATGGTTTGGTACGGATGTAACATCCATAATATGTATGCACTATGGATGAGAGTTATTTTAATATGGTTATGAGTACCGAAAGAAATTTATTTATGTCAAATATGTATATATATCCTGATTATTGTTAAAAATGCTGGATATAACAAAAAATAAATAAAAAAGGGGCTGGTTCCCCTCTTTGCCGTCTGCCAACACATGGCAAAGGGAGGAGGCACATGGCAAAGGGGGAATCTGCCCCCTCTCTCTCCCCTCTTTGCCGTCTGCCAACACATGGCAAAGGGGGGGAGGCACATGGCAATGGGGGGAATCTGCCCCCTCTCTCTCCCCTCTTTGCCGTCTGCCAACACATGGCAAAGGGGGGAAGGCACATGGCAAAGGGGGAACCTGCCCCCTCTCTCTCCCCTCTTTGCCGTCTGCCAACACATGGCAAAGGGGGAATCTGCCCCCTCTGTCTCCCCTCTTTGTCGTCTGCCCCCACATGGCAAAGGGGGGAGGCACATGGCAAAGGGGGAATCTGCCCCCTCTGTCTCCCCTCTTTGCCATCTGCCCCCACATGGCAAAGGGGGGAAGGCAGACGACAAAGGGGGAATCTGCCCCCTCTCTGTCCCCTCTTTGCCGTCAGCCCCCACATGGCAAAGGGGTGAAGGCAGACGCCAAAGAGAGGAGGCCTGCCGTTAACACTTAACGGGGACGTTGCAATATATGTTGTCCCATTTATTTTGCCGTCTGCCCCCTCATGGCAAAGATTCTTTGCCGTCCGCTTTGTGAAAGAAGACGGCAAAGAGACTCTTCACCGGATTTTTTTTTGTCATCTACTTTGCCATGAGGGCGCAGACGGCAAAGCCTTTGCCGTCCATGGTTGCCCCCTTTGCCGTCCGCCTTGGCAGACGGCAAATTTCTGAATTTCAGTAGTGTATTTCTATACTTCTGCTCATGCCAATGCCCCTCATCTTTCCAGAGCATCTCTAGTATGATAATGCATCATTCCAAACCAAAATATGGCATGCTCATGTGGGAAATATGAGCAGCCCTTCTGAAACTTGTTTTTGGCAGAATTATGGTTTTGACATGCAAGTACTAGCTACACTCCTCCCCATATGCTGGAAGTTAGCAGTATTGTACTCCTTGCATAGCCAGCATTGCTAGACATGGTTTCATCCCAAGATTTCCCCACCAAAAACCACTTTCGCTAGCCCCAAGTTTGCAGCAACAAACTTAATTAGTGATGAAACCCAGCCTAATAAGCCCCATATGAAACCAAACTCCTGAGTCGTCTTCCTGAATGTCTGCCTTGCATGAAGGGCATCTTTGATTGGTCGTAAAGCCACTTAAGACATGCATGGCATGGTGAACACCTCCCTGGCATGCAGAAGCGGTGCTCTGCACCTTGTCCCCTTACTAGAGCTTGGGTCCCGCAAAGGCAACTTGTCCCAAAAAGCCTGGGCACTCCCCTTTGACCAGTCATGCCCTCCCCGACGCCAGGAAGGGGCCAAGATGGCTCTCGCGCGCGTGCTCTCCCATGCCCGGAGCATCCGAGGTCCTCTTCGGTGCCCCCTCCGTTTTAGCCGCTCCCTCGATCCTTGCTACCTCTTTCCCACTCCCCTCTCTTCCACGAACCCCCCAGACCAGCCCAAGGCAGCCACTGAGCCATCCCCTCTCCTCCACGGCCAAAACCCCTCTGTCAGGCTCCTCTCCGATTCGGCCACTCCAGGTTGTCTCTACCCCGTGAGCCTCACCAATGTTTCCCGCCTACATCACCGCAAGTCCACGCCGCGCCCCATTCCTATGCCTGGGGCTCCACCCTCGCGGTCGCTGTCGTTGACCTCCCCTGCGGTTAGGAGCCGGTGCTCTCTCATGCCTTCCAGCAGGGGAAAGCCGCCCAGGTGGGTGCGGCTCCCTCCCCCGAGCTCGTAGGTGGTCGCGGCGCCGCCAGCCATCACTGGAGCCACCGGGGCAGGCACCGGCTTGGGTCTTGCCTCTCTCTCCCCAGCTCATCCGTCGTGGGGTGGGACATAGGGGATGAACCGACGGTCGGGACTGCGTGTAAGTGAGTTAAAGGTCTGGACCACCTGTTTAAGTGGAGGCGCCCGCACGGTACTCCGCCTCCCCATGGCTAACATGTATTTGGCGCAGTGCACTTTCTGCGTCACCGTGGCCGCGTGGCTAGGCCGGCCCCAAGACCTATCTAGCGCCCAGAGCACACTAAAGGCCATTTGTGCTTTATTCTTGAATATAGACTTCTAAAATCCATTGTAAATTCATACGAACTCCAAATTTGGTGATTCAAGTTTCTTTAGATTCCTAAAATCAAGATATATCTGAATATGTGCATTGCACATTTTTCCAATGTAATTTTCTATAGAGATCTAATGCAAATATGGATCTCATTATTTCAAACTCCACCTTTGTAAATTCTTGCAGCACTCAAATCAACTCCAAATGGAGTGATTGCAAATTCCAAAGACTTATAATATTATTCTCTATTTTTCCAGACATAGTCAACATTTTTATCTATCATATTTCTGTTCCATAAAATAATTAGCCCCTTTTGCTATTTATTCAATGATAGAAAATCCCTAGAATATTCATACCAACTCGAAATCCAGTGAAACCACTTCCTAAATGTTTATAAATTCATGCTCTATTAAATGAGTGCCTCCACTCATTTTTCGCAGAATCTTTTCTGTAGACTTCTTATAGGATCACCTATTCCTCCTTTCCTCCATTCAAAAATCTCTGATGATCCAAATCTCCTAGAACAAGATTCGGGTATTTTTCTTATAACAAGAGAGGTCCAAGAGAAATGAAATTCCTATTTTTAGAGCACTTTTGTTTCTGCTTCATTTGTGGCTTACTGTGGTCGTTTCTGAGATAGGTTACAGAATAGACGGAGTACTCGGAGTTAGACGAGAAGACCTCGGAGACCCCTGAGACTTATTAGAGCAAGGCAAGCACCCCTTTGACCATGTCTGAGAAAATGTTCTATTTATGACATGTTGATTACTTTATTCCGATGCATATAGTCATGATTAATCATTACACCCCGGTATGGTGTTACGATTGCTCCTCTGGAGCACTTGCACTGAGCATGACCTTACCATCTAGGAAGGTCACGTTGATAAATGTTGACAAGTATATAGTAGTGGTACGCATAGGATGAGCATATGCATGGTGATGGTAACACAAAGGTGATTACAAAGATTTTACGGAAACCCCGTCAGGTGCCACTAATGCCCGAGGGTGATGGTATTGAGATGGATGGCCACTTGAGAAAGAAGTGGTGTACCGAAAAGGTTTTGTGTGAGTGCTTTCAGAAATGGGATTAGATTTAAGATTTGCTAACCATCCCAACCTTACATGTGCGACCATGATAACCCTTTATGGGACGGGCCTGTGTTGATTAGTCTGGTCGTGCTAGCAAGAAGCCTGCATTACTAGTGGCGGGAGTGATATGGTCACTCTGGTGATGGGATCCTGCCAGGTAGGACTATGTCGTTTTTACGTGTTCCGGGCACACCGTTGGTCCCTACATGGATGATACGATCTAGAGTTGGTCCTCTTAAGACATACATCATGTGGGCTGGCTACCAATCGAGTGGACTCTTTGTCTATGGTCGTCAGGGGAAAGGCATTGATCGGGTACTTACCTTGGTTATATTATATACCGCAAGTCGTGGATGACACGAAAGTTTTCAGGATCTCATGGGTACATCGTACAACCTCTATAGTGTGTAAAACTATTCGAATAGTCGACACCACAGTCAAGGACAATTGGGTAATCCTACTTAGACTATGTACAACCGTTTCTGCATAAACCACGTGTGCATTTGTATAAAGGTGTTACATGATAAAGTGATTACTTGGTCAAGTTTGGTGACTTGACATGGAGGGTGAACATGAGGTTTTAGCTCTTAGAATATTTATGTTGATATTTGTAACAGTTATTATTTACCTAGTGATGGATCTAAATCCTTGACCATGTTTATGCATTAATAAAACCTGCTTTCCACAAAGGATGCATGCTTGTGATATATCATGTTTCATTATTACCTTGTTCCACATCATGGGTTGCTTGCGAGTACATTCAAAGAACTCATTGGCTTGTTACTAGTTATTTCATTAACCAGGTAAGACACAACAGGAGATGGTGAAGAGTACCTTGGTGACGTTCTTGCGAACTAGGACGCTTCCCAGTCAGAATGCGTGTAGGTTAAGGCCGATGGCATGGGTTCACGATTTCGACCAATATTTCCGCTATTGGTCAAGTTTTCTATATTGGCCTCCAAGGCCCTATCTATGTAAGATTTGACTGCAATGTCATTATTTGTATGAACGAGATGTATGGATGTAAGACTCTTGTTATTCAGTTTCTGTGTGTTCGGTGAGCATTGATCTCTGGGATCACGGACACGTTCATTCGGCGATCTCGACTCGTAAGTCTGGGTCCCTACACTCATTCGTTTGCAAAATACAATACCAAGGGGATTTACAACCCTCTTGACCGCGCTGGGTGCAAGCTGTTTATTCTTTTGTGTGCAGCCGTTGAAGACTTTAGTGGTTAATATTTCTATTGGTTTGATAAACCTTGGTTTCATAACTTAGGGAAATACTTACCCACTTTTTGCTGCGACCATTCCTATTCACGAAAAATAAAACGCGGATCACCAATATCTAGAAGGATTTCTCGCGCCGTTGCCAGCGAATATCATCACCAACTATCAAGTAACTCCACACAAAATGGCATTCACCTGTTCCTCTTTTTATTTGCTGGTATATTTATTTTTTTCTTATCAAAATTAAAAATATAAAATATTTACCTTTGCTTGTTGTTAGTTTGAATTCATGGCTAGTTTTTTTTTGTTCGCATTACCCCCGATAATGATGTTTTCAATTTTAAACAAAGGGGAGGAGAAAGTTTGAAAGACGCTTGGTATAGGATTTTCTATGCTCAAAATAAGGCAACTAATAAGCTTTCCACCACTACCTTGCTTCACAATTTCTATTTTGGTGTAACCACTTGGTATAGGTTTGTCTTTGACACCATCACCGATGAGAATTTTTTGATGTGTCACACTTTGGATGCCTATAATGCCCTTGATATTCTTGTGGGAACACCACCCATTATCATTAATGACACCAATCTAAACTTGGAACATGTCATGCAAAGTCTTGATGCTATTAAAAGGAAAATGATTACTATTTAACCCATTGAGTAGTTAGACAAAAAATTGCATAATCATATCACCCAATTTGGGTCTCGTGTAGGGATAACTTCGAAAACTTTGAAGGAAAAGGATGATATTGTTAATGAAAGGGTAGAAGAAGGTCGGAGTATAATTGATAAAATGGAGGAGGTTATTGACAAGGTGGGTTCCACCATTACACCATCTAAAACTAATGAGGTTACTTCTCGTATCAAGAGTCCTAAATTTATTTACATTCGTAAGAGCGTTAGTACACCTCCTACCAAACGAAACGAAGATCTTGAAATGATTAGTGTTTACCCTGACTTTATAAACCTGATAAAAGAACCTATTTTAAAGTCTCATATTGTTCCTATTAGCCCTGGTTGTACTATTAAGGAGCTTGAGGTCAAATGTGATAACACTTGAAACTATGCAATATGCCTAGCTAGGGGCATGAAACAATAGTGCTTGTTCGGAGGCAACCTAATAGTTATCTTTATTTTTTCTTTATACTTTATGTAAGTGTGAGCTAACATAATTATTGCCTCTGTAATAGTTTTGTTGTTATTTTTTAATTAGTGTTTGTGCCAAGTAAAGCCTTTGGGATGACTTGCATGATGACTAGAATTGATACGGTGCAAAAACAGAAACTTTGACACCTAATGCAGAATTTCCCTGATTTTACTCGAACGTATTTTAAGCTGAATTTTTTACATAATAATGATATAAAAATTCCTTAGGTTTTCCAAATTGTTCAGAATTTTTGGAGTTACACAAGTATGGCAAGTAAATATATTACTATAGATTGTTCTGTTTTTAACAAATTCTATTTTTGCACTCATAGTTTGCTTGTTTTGATTATGCTATGGATTATATCATCGTGTATAAGCCATGGAGAAGTTATAATACAATAACTTTTGCCAAAATAAAAGAATAATAAATTTATAATAGTATAAAATGTTTATTATGTGTCCTATACTAGCGGATCTCACGATGTTCTGTTGAGTTTTGTGTGATTGAAGTTTTCAGGTTTTGGGTATTATCTCGATGGACGAAGGAATGAGAGGTCGCAAGATCCAAATATTGGGGATGTCCAAGGAGCCCCAAGATAATATTCTAGGAATACTCAAGCATCTAATATTGGCGATGCCTCGGGAAGGCATCTCCTCTTTTGTCTCAATCCATCGGTATGTTACTTGGAGCTATATTTTATTTGCCACATGATATGAGTATTGCTTGGAGCATCATTTGCTTTTGTTTACTTTTACTTTTAGTTTGCCACAATCATTGTTTTATGGACACACCTATTTGAGAGATAGATACCATCATCATAATTTGTTAGAATACTCTATCTTTTTTAGCACGGTGGCATGTAGATTTTATAGAAATATATGCTCTCGTTCCTCACTTATATTTGTTCGAGAGTTAGTAAATAGTGATAGTAATTTGGATGGGTCATAAGACTAGATCAAAAATAATGGGTGTTCAATAACTGATAACTAAACCATCATGTAGCGCTTATAGAAAAATTGTGGTTAATGATATTGATGTGGTGATATGAAAAGGTGTGAGTGCATAATCATTAATTCAGAGAAGTGTTGATATTAATAGATGTTAAAACTTCTTGAAAATATGAAAAATTGAAAGGTCATGGTGATGATGTGTGACCATTTATATTCCTCGTTGAAAACCCAGTGTTGTTTCGAGTCGGAGTCACGTGATGGTTAATTCTCCGAACCCTCTCCCCCGGGGCATGCGAGTTGTACTTTGATTTGTGATAAGACTAATAAAACATTGCAATAAGTATATGAGTTCTTTATTACTAATATGGCCCCATGGACATATGCAATCTCACATTCTCATATTTGCTAGTCTCTCCAGTACCGTGCATAGCGCATCTCACCTCAAGAATTGGTGCAACTTTCATTGGTGCATTTAAAACAAGTGACATGATACACTCTCTCGCACGTAAGCCATATTATATCCTCCTCAAAACAACCACCATACCTACCTATTGTGGCATTTTCATAGCCATTCCAAGATATATTGCCATGCAAATTCCACCATCACTTCACATGACTAGTTCATTCATCATCGTACTTCTTTCACTACTAGGAGAAAGCCTACCAGTAGCACTGGTTTTTCCCTTACCAGTAGCGTAGGGGGCAGCGCTACTGCTAACACGCTACAGCTAACCTGTTAGTAGTAGCACTGGATTTAAAGCGCTATTGGTATCTACGTTAGCAGTAGCGCTAGAATAAATAAAGGGCTAATGTAAATATTACAGCCCTATTGTTAATATTCCTGCTTTCAATATTTAATTCCTGTCGTATTTATGCCCCCTCTACGTACTTGTGCATGCTCTAAATAGTAGTTTCATCGTATCATAATAAACATGCATTATTATCATCATATCATACACATAAAGTAGTCTCGTCATATATACCATCATCACCATTATCCAACACAAATATCATCAAATCTCGAAAATAGTGATACACATAAGTCATGGCACACCCACAAGTTTCATCATCCATATCTAAACCATCATGCAGAAGAGAAGAGCGATCAGCATGAGCAAGAGTGGTACTATGTAGTACTTCTTCAGGCACCGGTTTTGCTCCGTCTCTTGCCGTAGCATCCACCTCAAGTAACTCTTTTCCTCTTTGGCTCTGTTGTCGAACCCTCTGTGGCTAGCGCCCGGGTACCTGTCCACCTGGGCCCGAGCGTCTGGCGAGTAGTCGTACACTCCTGAACCGTCCCAATGAATATGGCGTAGCAATCCTTCGCCATCTCCGATCTATGTACCTGCATCGTAAGTTGATTAATAATGATATACAATATGCAACATAATATACTTGAGACACACAAAGAGGCGTAGTTAGCAGAATACAAGCAGTAAACATAAATAATGAAGTTCCTCATACACAAACTAAGTAATTACAGCGATGTATGCGCTAGTTCATAGAAACCGGTAGTACTAATTATAAACACACATTGTCATCGTCAAACACTCCTCCATGTTGGCGCCTGAATCTTCATAGTCAGGGATGAATGACCCGAGCTTGTTGAAAGGCTTTAGGTCCAGACGTTGAGCATGTAGCCGTTCTCCCGCCTCATTGGCCCATGGAAGAACATCCCTCCTTGTTTGACGACCTACTTCATGATCACTTGGGCAAGTTCACACAGTATGTGATAAAACTCAGCTTGGATTCGATGATCCGGTGTCGTTCCTATGCTTGTGTCCTAGTTGACAATCTCGCCATCGCTGGAATTAGCTGACATGCAAAGGCGTTATCTATCCCTTCTCTACTTGATTATGTGATGCATGAAGTAGAATCCATCATCCTTACTACCGTTCCATTGTTGGATGTACCAGAAGTCGGTCATATGGCCGAAAGCCGACGCTTGATTCCTGTACTTTTTCACCTGGATATATCCACCAGTAAGCTTGAAGGTGATCAAGGCATCATTGAGAACACTCTTTATGTGTGTGTAATCCTTTTTATCGATGTTCTTCGGTGAGTCCAAGTACAGAGCATGGGTGGATGACTTACGTGGGATGATAAGGCAGGAGAATCATTTTCTCGTCCTAATTAGCGATTATGAAATCGCTGATGTACTTGCTCGCATAATCACGATGCTCTTTGCAGACTGTCAAGAAGCTCTCTTGCATATAGTACGGGTCCACGACGCAGATATATTCTATGTTCTCGTGCGTGATGATGTAGTTGAGATACAACGCTAACAGGGGGATGAACTGAAAATCCATCTTGGTCATGTGGAACATGTCATAGATGTAGACAAATCGCCGGATGAACTTATCCGCAGGCCATCTATCAACGTATGACATCGCACCCAGAACATGCGCTAGGTAAAGCGGGTATCCTGGTTTTTCCGTGCTGAGAAGTCTTCTCTCTATGACCAGCACATCATCATGAAGTCTCCTTAGATCATTGCTCTGTATGTTCTCTAGCGCTTTCTAAGGTAGAATCGGGTTGCCGGCGACATGGAAATAATCCGCACCTACGATAGGTATTCTGTCTACCTCCTGGGGCTTCAGAGGTGGCTGGCTGCTTGAAGCATCTCTGGCGCCTTTAGATCCTTTCTTCTTGGGTCTCCTCCTTCGCTTCTTGGCGTGTGGCGGTAGTGAGCCCGCCATACCTTCCCTAACCACCACCCCCAGCATCCTCGGGCTAGTTACTAGCGGACGGCCCCCATGTTGTTTTTGCTAGGTAGAGGCAGCATATGGAGGCGTCTCCTGCAAGGATCGCATGAAGAGAGACTTTTTGCAAACACATGTAGGACGTTGCGCCTCCGGCAATTCAGGCATCATCGAGTCATCTCCATGCTCATAGCCTGATTCATACTCCTGAGCATCTTCATAGAAGGTATTGATATACTAGTTAGGGTCATCAGCATCCTCCTCCGTGACATCATCAGCATTTGCTTCTTCAACGGGGGCGATGTCAGGTGGCACTAATGGAGGCTCTCCCTCACCGCGTCGACCACTATCACTCGCCACGACAGGTGCAGGTAATTGGGTAGGTGGGGTGGTGTTTATACCTTGTTGAGGAGTTGTCGTTGGTTTGCTACCGGACGCCTCGACATGAAGGCGAGTCTTCGGACAAGTAAAGATCCAACTCTTACATGCGCCAATCGGTTTAGGGGTCTCATCATCGTCGACTGGTGTCGTAAGAGGCAAATCCTCGAAGACCGCTTTCACACTAGCCATGCAAACTTTCAAGACGCCATGGGGCATGTGTCGGTTGTCGAGCGTGTTGTCCTTCCGCTTCATGATCATTGCCTTTCCCACGTCCACATTCTGGCCGTTAACATCGTACAGTAGGTTGCACCGAGTTTTGTCGGCCTGCGAAGACATGACTATGATGTCAGACATCCGAAAGTCAACTGAAAAGGAAGACTATATAGACATGCTGGTGAAGAGTGTATGACGCATAATTACCGTGACGGTGTCGAGCTCAGCCAAAGACGAAGCCCCGCCGAGCACGCTAGAGACAGAGGACGGGCTGTTATGAACCGGAGTGAGACCATGTACTGGAGCTTCTGCGGTTGCGTGAGGAGGTGGTGGTGGTGTGATGTTCGCCGAATTTCTCCCCACAAAGCTGAGAAGGGGAAAGTCCTCTGGCCCTTTTTCTGGAATCCTGCTCACAGACTCAAAACTGTCGAAACCAATTGGCCCAAGGAAGCTGCCACAGCTGCATTGACCTTATCATCGATTACCTTGGCGAGCTCTTCATTGGTCTCAACTTTTCTCTTATCGACCCCTTGGGCGACCTTCTCATTGATGGGGTGTTGAGAAAGTTGTCTTCTATGCTTTTTTTTCCTTCGGCTTCTCGTGGTAGAACTTCATCCATGAGGCGTCATCTCTGACACCGTGCGCACGTCCATAAGACGGAGGTTTGTCCACCGAGACTTTTTTAAGTATGTTCAGGCCCGGTTGAATGGGTTGTCCCACTTGGGCCTCACGGACGACTGAGACGACTCGTCACTTTCGGTTGCCTTTTTGTGTTACTCTTTCTACAAAAGGAACGTGGATGGTTTATAAATGTGACAAAACATGTTGTCCAATTGATTGGAAGCTAATTAATATAAGGTGGTAATAGAACAATTTCCAGTAGTCTCATGAACTCCCTCGTGTTCGGGTCCATGTAAAATACGTTATTGACGGGGTACCATTGGTGTCGGGCCCTGATCCAGTCACACCCCTGCGGGTCGGTGAACTCCGGCAAGGGGTTTGGGATTCCATGAGTCTTACGTTCAGCTTCCTCCTTGGCCCATACATGCCTCTTCCCCTTGTAACCATGGCTTCCCAGGAAATAGGCAAGCGTGTTCCTGGCATGTAGCTCCTTCATTTTCTCTGGCTTTTTCTGCACTTCTTCTATAGCGCAAGTCTCCTTGAATTTTTTGAAGTCCTCTTCCGTTAGTGATGGATTGTCAGCGTGAATCTTGGACCACAGTTCATTCCTCACAATCGAATTTTTCACCCTTACTTTCCTGACGGACAAGGCGTTGGTGAACGTCACAATTGCCTTGTTTTTTATCTTTGTCATGGGTTCGTCATCCCACGGAAATTCACTTGCAGTCCGCTCGGGGAAGAAGAACGTATTGTGCAACTTCGTTAGGAGAGTGTGCTCCATATGTGGTATCTTCTTTAACTTTTCATCGTTGATGTTGGCTAGTTCCCTGAGGATGCATCGTAGTTGATTGCCATAGCACTTGCGCGCTGACTCTGGCGCCATTGGTTCGAATTTCGTGGGGTGCATCGTTGTGACCACAATTTGTTCAATGTTGAGCTTGTTTGGTTTTCTCGCCCTCTTCGACTTTGGTCCTTCAATGGTTACGTTAGCATCATCGCTGGTCTTGGTACCGGTGGCACTATCGCTACCGGTTTGGTCTCATTGCCACCCTTCATCTGCATCTCCCGTTGGTCCAGGTAATCGAAATAATGATTCTCTTCTTCAAAATGGTCTTCTTCATGGCGACCAGAACCCACGGCTTCGTCGTGGCTAGACATATTAATTTCCTACGAGTATTTAAGTATAATAGTTTAATTCTAGGCCAAATAACATGAACAATAAAAGGGGGACTATATTTGGTCGGAATGTTGATTCATTGCCCTTTCTAGCAATTCCCGGGCACTCGATATGTCCTAGTTTCTAGCACAACTCATGCCGAAATTCACGTAAATTTTCGGCATGACCTTTGCTAAAAAGTGGACATATGGAGCGCCTGAAATTTGCCGGAACGGAAATGAATCAACATTCCGGCAAAACATAGGCCACTCGGACATTCCGGCAAAACTTAATAATCATTTAATTAGAACTCTTTTAGATAGAATAACAAGATACAATCCATTAGAGGAGCCAATATACCCAAACTTATAGTTAATGCATTAGGTCAATGATAATTGACAAGATTGACATAACAAAGGTTTTACATTGAATCGAAAGCAGCCAAAGAGGAATCAAGTGCAACAACACAAGTCCAAAATGTATGAAAACAAAAGAACAACAAACTTGCCTTTAGTAGTAAGCCAGTAATGGTAGTCTTAATGCTTCAACTTAGATAAGCCTTAATGCTACACAATGTACTAGATCCGAAGTATGTAGCTTAATTCAATATGATATGGTATTATATCTTGATATTAAAAATTTCCTTTTCTCATTTAACTGTGTAACATCTCAGAAAAAAATATAGTTATCATGCATGATACTACATATGACTCTTTCATTGTGACTAGCCTTAGCATCAAACCTCGACAACCGATATTTTCTTTCTTTGCACAAAACTCATTCAATGGTAACTATTTTAGATAGAACAACAAGATACAATCCATAGAAGGAGCTATTATATCCAAATATATATTTAATGCATACAATACATAAAACTAAAATACAACATTGGGTTCCCTAACAAATGTCAAACCGATCGTCGTGAAAACCAAAATCGCCTAAAAAATTCCCCTCCCCCATTCATAGCTCTCCCTGCATCACAGCCGGAAAAGTAGAGGAACGTGAGGAGAAGCAAACCTCCATCACGCCTAGCCATCCTTGTCTAGCCGCGCACCACCATATTTTGTTCCCCTCCTAGGATGATTGGATTTCTCTAATATTCATAGGTTGGATTTCATCTTGATGGCATGGCCTAGTGCCCAGCGCCTACAGCTTGCTTCAGCAGTAGGGAGGAGGGTGCGGAGGGCTTACCAGAGAGGGAGGGGCGAGAGTTGAACTTCTATGGCGCCTGGAGGGGGCGGCGGTGCTTGGAGGGGGCGGTGGTGCTTGGAGGGCGTGGCGTGAGGTCGATGAGGGGGGTGGTCGAGGGCGCGCATAGGGACGGGAGGGGAGGGCTCCAGCGGCGGCGGCACAGTGTGTGGGGGAGAGGGGGAGAGACAGGAGTGGAGGGAGTGGAGGGAGAGGGGGAGTTAGGGAAATTTTGGAGCCAGCATATGTAAACATAGCAGCAGCGCTGGATTGGTTGCAGCGCTACCGCTAAGTTAGCAGTAGCGCTGGTTCTAATCAAGCGCTACTGCTAAATGCCCTAGGACAAATAGTTGTAGCGCTAGTTTGGTACCAGCGTTACTTCTAAGTTAGCAGTAGCACTTTTACCAACCGAGCGCTACTGCTAACATTATTTTCTTTCTCATTTTTCCTTTTTATTTTTTTTCTCTTTATTATTTTACTGTTCTTTTTATTATTTTCCTTACCATTATGTTTACTTTTCTTTTGTATTGCTTTCTCCCTTTTGTTTTAGTTTTCTATTTTTAGTTTTATCCCAATGTGCTCTCGCACAGAGTCGATGACGAGAACGTACGTCTCCCTCCCACAATGCGCGAATATTACCAGAACCATATGTTGTTTCGCACACAAAATACACACACACACACATATATATATAAATGATTGTTTCTCAGCTGCGTCGAAGACGTTTCAGATTGAGCTTCTTTCCTTTCTTGTTTGTTATGTTGATTCTTCTTTTCCGGCACCATGGAGTATAATCTTTCTTAGGTAATGTAGTCTTGATTCTTCTTTTCATGTATGCTTCGTCGTTATCATCATATTCCCTCATCGGGTTGCCGTATTGGTCGTAGTATTCCTCATTGGCAACTCCATCCATTCCGACAATGTTACTTTTGACTCTCCTCCTGACAACAGGGCTGGGATTGGTCTGTTCGGTTATGAAGAAGCATTGTGTCATGTGCTTAGCGTGTATCCATGGCTCAGTTTTCGCGATGACATTAACATCCACGGTAGCGCTCTTTGCGTCGGGTATAGACATGGTAGTGAAATACTTGTTCTCTCTTACGACGGCCTTCGCCCACGTGACACGAAACATCGTTGCATTTTTCCTTCCAACAAACTTAAGCTCCGAGAGCTCTTCGACCCTTCCGTAGAATATTTCAGTTGTGCCGTTGGAGTTAGTCATGGATTCAATCGTCACCCCTGAGTTCTGGTAATCACTGTCCATCTATTTGGCCTCCATGTAGAACGTGTACCTGTTGATATCGTATGCCTCACAGGACACGAGTTTGGGCAGGGGCAATGTGCTAAGACGTGTATGAGAAACTCGTCTGCACTGCCCTCTTCTGGGGTATTAGCATGAACCTCCTCTTTGAACCAACGCAAGAAAGTGGCGTTGTACTCTAGAGTAACTTCCTCGTCGTCCAGCTTGTGCATCCCCTGATCACATTACTTCTTTCCGATGATTTCTTTGTGCAGTGTCACATAATAATCTACGACATTTAGGTGTTGTAGCACTACTAAGTTAGCCTTGTCAAAGTCATCCCGTCGATCCGAGTAGTCCACGTGCAATTCCCTTTGGCCGTTGGTGTGACCTTCTCCTCCGAGCCTCGCATGGTGCTTGTTGATGGGAAAACCAATAACGGGGTCTTCTTTACCTATATAATTCTCACAAAAGGATATGCACTATTGAGTCAGCTACCCCTGGATGATGCTCCCCTTGGGACGGGACATGTTACGAACAAATCCTTTGATGACCTCATTCATCCTCTCGAACGACATCATGTTGTGAAGGAATGTGGGACCGAGGTCGATGATGTCGTCCACGATGTGGACACACAGATGCACCATGATGTCAAAGAACGCGGGCTGGAAGTACATCTCAAGATCACATAGTGTGACAACGATCTCTTCATGTAGCCTTCGGAGCTGCTTCACACTGATGGACTTTTTAGAGATAACATCGAAGAAGTTACAGACACCAGTAGGCATCTCACGGACCTGCTTGTCCATTATCCCTCGAATGGAAACTGGGAGTATTTGTGTCATCATCACGTGACAATCATGAGACTTCATTTCGTTGAACCTTTTCTTCTTGGTGTTTATAAATCTGCTTACTTCCCACAGTAACCGGAACTAACTTTGATTCCTGTAATGCACTTGATATATTGATCTATCTCCTTCGCACTTAAGGTGAAGTAAGAAGGGGGGCAACGATTCTTCTCCTTCTTGTTGACTTTTCTTCCCCTTGGCCGCGTCTCCGTCTCCTCCGTTGAATTTTTACGGGGCATGTGGAGATCTCCCTTGATCTCCAAGTCCTCCATGTCTTTCCTTGCCTTCGGCCCATCCTTGGTCTTCTCCGGCATGTTCATCAATGTGCCAAGCAAGCTCTCGAGGACATTCTTCATTATATGCATTTGATCAAGGCAATGAGGGTCCTGCACGACTGAACTTAGTAGCGTTGAAGTTTGCGGTGTGTTCGTCACCTCTTCTCTGCCATATCCGGACTCTACTTCTTCACCATGTCCAGAATCTTCTCCGCTTCCATGTCCGGACTCTTCCCCGCCACTATGTCCGGACCCTTCCCCGGCGTCGTGTTCGGACTCTTCACTGTCATTGTGTGTGGCGCCATCGTCTTCATGTCGATCGGTCATCTCTTTGTTTAGTCCCATGTCGTTATTTCGTGCCATGTGGACGTCCTCATCATCATCTTCACTTATCCACCATGAAACCATTGATCAGAAAGTGGGCTTCAAATGGCCACCAGCAAAAGGGTAAAAAATCACTCCTTCTTTGCATTTTGTACACGAACATCTAATGCCAGTCCGTTTATTTGCATACATGTCCATCACCGCGGATTGCAAGTATCGCTCCACGTTCCTTCCACTCACCTTCATGACTGCACGGTATAACAAGCAAAATGGTCATAAACCAAATGCATGCATGCATCAAAGTCATATAAAAATTTGGCATGATCTTTCCTAAAAATAGGACATATCGAGTTTGCTCGAAATTCGCCGAAACGGAAATAAATCGACATTTCGGCACAAGGTAAGGAACTCAAGGGGCATGCCACTCACACAAAACCCTTCATATCGCAAACACACATAGTCCCATTATTGAAATGCACTACTTTTTACTCATCTATATCCTGAGAGTGATTGTGCACGGCTAAATAAATAGCTAGATCTAGTTCTTGTGATAAGAGATGACTCTATCTAACTAGTGGAGAGGGAGAGAGATGACCTAGCTAGCTAGATCTATATGTATGGAAGGAGGGAGAGCCAAATAAATGTGGAAGGTAGAGTTAGAAGAGGCCTTTTATGGAGGATAATTAGGGTGGAGGGGGCCTTAATGGGCAGATAAGAGAGGTAGAAAGAAGAGAGAAGAAGGGAAACAATGGTGGAGAAGCAACTTAGAGAGAGGAGAGGAGAAAAGAAGGGAGAGGGCAAAGGGGGAGGAAGAGGAGAGGGGTGTGTGGGGGGGGTGAAAGTTGCCCACAGCCAGACATAGCAGTAGCGCTTTTTGTAAAGCAGCGCTACTGCTAAGTGGGGCCCAATAGCAGTAGCGCTGCTTCGAGATGAGCGCTACTGCTATTAAACTTAGCAGTAGTGCTTTTTACGTGCACGCGCTGCTACTATTGCTACCGTCGGTGGCCTCGTTGGGCACGTTTAGCAGTAGCACTTTTTTGCATATCAAGCGCTACTTCTAAGGCCATTATCAGTATATCTTGGTAGAGCCAGTGCTAAGTAGCAGTAGCGCTTGCTATTTTCCAGCGCTACTACTAGGATCCTACCTATAAGGTTTTTCCTACTAGTGTTTGGATGATCATAAAGAGCTGACATAGTATTTGTGGCAAAGCCACCGTTCATAATAGCATTTTTGGCAAAGCCACTAAATATCATATGTTGAATACATGTCATGCTAGATCATTGCACATCCTGCTACACTGCTAGAGGCATTCATATTAGAGTCATGTCGCTTCATAGTTCATCATATCGAGTTATCTATTAGTTGTAAGTAAATAAAAGTGTGATGATCGTCATTTCTAGAGCATTCTCCTAGTGAGTAAATAATGATGGGGGAGTCCAAATGAGCCCACCATATATAAAAAATGAATGACAGAAAAAGAGAGGCGGGACTTTGCTACTATCCTTTACCATACTTGTGCCTCAAAGTTGCCACTACAAGAAATATGTCAACTTGAGACCTTCTTTCACTGACCCAAGCAGAATTGGCCGTAAATCCACGACCATTTCACTAGGAAGGGCTCAAACCATGAAATTGCCTTACACCAAATGGTCATAAAGCAGACAACAGTGGTCAACGACCTTATTTCTACCTGATTATGACCAATAAAAATGGTCATGAGGTTGTTAACGTAGATGCATTGGTAGTTAAGGCCGCCTCCTTTTTAAATATATTGTGAAGGAAGTAACATTTTTTATATATCCAAATGTTATGAAATTTTTACAGCGCCTTCATATGCCCAAATTATCATCCTTCCAACTTGGAGCTCAATCCAATCATCTATGTGATCCTAACATCAATTTCTATTTTTTGTCTAGATTGGCACATTGCAAAGCAAGTGCTATCTAGACCCCTCCTATTTCCCTTAGACTTTTCGGGCTCTCTTACATATTCAAATCATTTCTACATGCCAATATTCAGCTCCACTTCCCTTGTAAAGCTTCGTCAGCAAATTTCTAAAGTTTCTATCCAAAAAGAAGCTTTGTGAAGGAAGTACTGGCTAGGATTATCCAAATAATCTGAGATTTTTCCAAATGTTTCATATGCTCAAATAGTCACTCTCCGCAAAATTATAGATTTATCCAGCAATCCATGTGACCTCATCATCCAAACTTTTATTTTGGTCATATTTTCAGTTTGTGAATCAACTATATTTTATATTGCTTAATTATTTATGAAACTTTACCACGGAATGTTGATACATATATAACTAATATCCACAAAGCCTTTGAAATGGTTATAGTCCAATTAAAATGACTAAGGCTCAAAAAAGAAATGGCATGTAATAGCCCACAATCCAAAAAATAAAAGGCCGAATTATTGGGCCAAGCCCATGTAGCCGATCAGAATTAATATGAAAAAATACATTAAATGGGCTGAATTACTTGGCTTAATATGAAAAAATACATTAAATGGGCCGAATTACTTGGCTTGGCCCATATAGGCACTGAATAGGACCGGGCTAATTCTAATCGACGACCTTTTCATTTGGTCACAATTTTGCCACGTCAGATCCGACGTGGTGTGGGAAGATTGCCAGTAACCAAAACATTGATCGTAGAACCAACTACCTTTCATTTTGGTCGTTATAGTTCATTAGAGACGCTCGGCTTTTGACCAACTGTTTTTGTTACAAAAAGGTTGTAAATGAAAAATATCAACCTTTCAGTGACCAATATTGATGGTCGCAAGTTAGCATATTTCTTGTAGTGTGCACCATGTTAATCATGTAGAGAGTCTCAGGTATATAATTCATGTGCTAGTGGGAATCAAAAAATATTAACTTGTCTTGTATATTCCGATAATGGACTTCCTCAAATGCTCAAGGTCTTCATGAGCAAGCAAGTTGGATGCACACCCCACCTAGCTCTAGTCCATCATTTGCATGGAAATCCCTACTCCTGATGTCAATATCTATCGATGGGAATATCCATAGCTAGTTGGTATGCCTAGTTGATACGAGACTATCTTCTCCACTTATCAACCCCTTTGAAACCTATCACCTTACTCTATTCCACCTATATGCTATGTCCAATGGTTCACGCTCATGTATTGCGTGAAGAATAAAAATTTATTGCATATTGAAAATGTACAATCCAATTGCCTGACTTGCGCACTTGGTGCTTGACATTTATACTTATGTTGTGAATATGGAGCCATGCCTTGCTAATTAAGGACAGTAAAATTGCACCCTTTGCCAGCCCTGTCAGCCCCCGATAATTTCGGTCGTCCGATCTCGTGGCTTGCTCCTTGCTGCCTGTTGGATCAATTTTTTAGCCGAGAACTAGGCTAACTGTGTGAGGGACGTTGCTCCCATAGCAAAATCAGAGATCTCGGGTTAATTGGGCTTTTGATCGACCGCACCAGCCCATCTAATGCCCGACCTTTCTTCTCCCTTCCATCACGTTCCACTTCCACCGCTTGGTCTGTCTCGCAGTCGCAGCGCCCCCTTCGCTCCCCGACCTCTCCTTGCTCCTGACACCGCTGTCGGCAACCCCTCCTTCCGCCTAAAGTCTCCACGCTCGTGTTCATTTAAATCCTTTGCTCCATCCCGTCTCCACTTGGCCATTTCCCCCTCGCCCAATCCCCGCCCGCATCAAAGCCTTGGGGCCATTCGACTCCAACGCACCCTGCCAGATCCAATCTGGGCGGCGCCGTCGACAAGGGGGCTGGGCCAGGCGGGGCCGTGTCATTGGGGGCAGCAGAGCAGATGTTCTCTGCGCTCGTTGGTGACAAGGCTTGCCTGATCTCCTCCGTGTTCTGGAGGCAGCTGCTCGAGCTGCCCCTCACCCAACAGTGTCCGCGGGACCACCTGTTGCAGGTGTGACATGCCTTGGCAAGGACGGACAACTCGAGATCCACACCAGACCTCCCCCTGCGGCTACTCTAATCGCTTCCGTTTCTGTCCCTCTTGCTGTTGCTTGGCTGCCTCCTCGGGCTCGCCGCATGCATCTGCGTCACCATGTTCAACCGTGGGATAGTGCTTTAGCTGATTGGGATTCTCATATGTGTCTCTGATTTAAGCGGCGATTGCCGCATTTTGTTGTTGGCATTGATGTTCTATAGGTTGTAAGCATTTTGGATTCTGTTACCGCTTTGCGTGTGTAGATGTTTTGTAAGAAACAAACATAGTTGGAATCAATGCCATGCTGGCCGGCCCAGCATTCGGGGGGTGCCCACCATACGTGTTGGGGTCGGTGTAGTTCTTGTGACCATGGGTGTACAGAAGGGCGCTCTCCCCCAAACCTCCGAAAGATGCCCAGTGGCGTATGCCCACGGGGCGGAAGTTGCGCTCAAGTTCATCATGGGTCTGCACCGCTGGCCCTGCGGCTAACTCCGGCTAACTAATACCTACGTGAGAGCGCTGGTGGACCGCAACCCTTGGTCATGTGGCTACAAGAAGACGCCTACTTCATTGGACCTTTTTGTGCCGCGGTGAAGTTTACTCACCCGGGCTTCATGTTCCTGGACCAGGGGTGGAAACAGTTCGCACGCGCCCATTATGTGAAGTGCGGGTAGGTCCAACAGTTTAGATTCTATGGTGACGCGACCCTCCTCCTGAAGTTGTTTGGGCTCACCGACGGCTGCGTGGGATGGTGCACGGAGCATGACAGCGCAAGCGACTCCGACTAAGGCGACGGGAGCGATAGCGCTGGGAGCCCTAGGAGTGTCAAGAGTGAAGATGAAGACTCCGAGTAGGCTTTGCCAATGACCGTGGCTGGGCCTCAGCGGATGGTGATCCTTTCCTTCCTTCGTTATTGACTTATGTAGCCTTGTGGGTCATGAGAAGAAATCACCTTACATAGTATTGTAATGCTTTTGTGTGTGATGCTTTCCTGCATTCCCATTTTTTCTTTTACCCGCAAGGATCTCCCTTCCCTCTTTGCATTACCCTTGTGCCTACCCTGGCAGGATTTAGTCCTCGAGAAAAGCCGCAACAGCCGTCGGCAAGTCCGGGGCATACATCCACCTGGGCCATGGGGCGCAGGGTCCTCGAGGCTGATAGGATCCCCCGAGGCACGATGCGTAGTGTTCCCCCTCATGAGGGTTGAAAGACCATAGAAAGAGAGAGAAAACAACAAGAACATCGAAAATGCGAGAGGGTACATAGGTCTTAGCTCCTTAAGGGTGTGTAGCTTGGAATGGGTCCTCCCCGAGGGGCAGCGCAAGGCCTCCGTCCACAGGACAATTCTTGCCAGGCCTGCCAAACAGGTCTCCCGAAGCCCTGGATATCCTGTACCAAGGAAGACTGCCAAGTTATCGCAAGGCCTCACTAGGGTGCGCTTGCGAGGCCGCGTGTAGGTTTCGCGCGAGTAGACAAGGGCGGCAATGACCTAGTGAGGTGACGTACATGGGAGCGGGCCCGTTACCTAGAGCTCCGCTGCTTGGGTTTTGTGGTGCTGCAAGGACTGACCCGACCACACATATCGTGCCCAACCCTCTCTCGAGTGATAGGTAGAGGAGAGCTCACGAGCGTCCACAAGTGCATTGGAATCTTTATGCAGAAATGAACTTTACTGATTCATGACGTAGGTTCTTTATACAACAGTAGAGTACATGGTGTCGTGTTGTACACAGGTCAGCTTAAGGTTGATGCAGCTGAAAAGTGCCCTCAAAAGTTGATGAATGTGTTGCCGTGTTCAACACTGGTCTGCCTGAGGTTGATGCAGCTGAAAAGCACCCTCATTGTCAGGGCGATCGCCATGTCTGGCCATGGGGTCTCTGTTGGCATCGAGCGTGGGGCTTACACGAAAAGTGGGTAGGAGATAATCACTAGCGCGGAACATGGGGTTCCCGCTAGCACGAAGCATGGGGCTTCCACGAAAGTGTGTAGGAGATTCCACTAGCGTCGAGCATGGGGCTTCGACGAGAGTGGGAAGGGACTCTCACGTGTCGGGGAAAGCGTGGGTAGAGAGAGCCCCGAAGCATGTGCAACTCCATCTCACTTGTATTCGTGGAGTCACAGATATAACTTGTGGAGATGTTGGATGTTCCATGCGCTTTGCACAAAAAAACCTCCGCCATTTCAAGGCGCACCGTGCCGGGTTTGGAGATGTGCGTAAGCCTGATGGTCCCTTCCCATATGGGCGAGAGCTTGTGGGGTCCTTCCTTGGAGAGGATTTGATGTAATACCATGTCACCTACCTCCAACGTGCGGGCGGCATATGTTGCGGCAATGGTAGAGGCGGAATACCTGCTAGTATCTTGCCGCGGTATAGCATCCTAGAGGCGAGCCTCCTTGAGGAAAAGCAAATCGTTCTCTCGTAGGCTGTCTTGCAGGATTCGTCAACGACCAAGAACCATAGGGACAGATGCTTGATCTCAGCCTGGAGGACCTCTTCCGCCTTGTAGCCCAGGAAAAAGGGGGTCTTTCCGGTAGGCTTGGTCGCCGTGGTGCGGATGGACCATAGTCCCGATGGGAGCTCGTCCAACTAGCCCTTGCCATAGGTCATGAGCTGCTTCTTGAAGCTCCTGGTCTCGAGTCCCTTGAGGACCTCAGTGTTGGCGCACATCACCTAGTCGTTGCTGCGAGGGTGTGCCACAGAGGAAAAGCAGATTTGTGTGCTGATGCAGGCGTAGTAGGTCTTAAAGAGGCCACTGGTGAACTACTATCCATTGTCAGTGATGATGTGGTTGGGGACGCCGAAGTGGCACACCAGGATTTTGATGAACTTGACCATCGATCCTACTAGTATGGTCCGGATAGGCTAGACCTCTGCCCACTTGGTGAACTTGTCGATGGAGACATAGAGCAAATGATAGCCAACAGCCGCATGGGGGAGAGCACCAAGGATATCTATCCCCCAGATCACGAACGACCATGAGGCAGGAATGGTTTGGAGCCCCTGCACCGACCGATGGATTTTCTTGGCATGAAACTCGTGAGCCTTAGACGCCTGCACTAGCTCCATGGCACTAGCTCCACAGCCGAGTAGAAGCCGTTGCGGAATGCTTTGCATATGAGCGTGTGCGAGGATGAGTGTTGGGCGCAGTTACCCTATTGGATGTCAGCGAGCAGCTCCCACCCTTGCTCCATGGAGACGCACCGCAGCGCAACCCTGTTCGTGCAATGGTGATACATGCTACCCTCTCTCAGGTGGTAGAGAGCAGCCTGGCAGACGACACGCTTTGCTTCTGCATCGATCTCCGGGAGGGCCCCGCCTTCGAGGTAAACCTTGATTTCTATAGCCCAGACCTTTGGCGGCGGCTCAAGCGCTAGTTCCAGGCCAACGCCTGAGGGTGGACCATAGTCGGGTGCGCCCGTGGGTGGTGTGGGAGGTAACTCCTCGCGAGGCGCCGCGGGGGTGGCGATCGAAGGCGCTACTGAGGGCTTCAGAAGCCTCCCCTCGAAGATGCAGGGCCTCTGGGCTCACGACGAGAGGCGCGCTTGGCGATCTCATCCGCCTCGTTGTCATTGCCGTAAGGGATGTGCTGGAGCTCCATGCCCATGAAGTGCTTCTCGAGCTTGCGCACGTCCTCCAGATAGGCCACCATGTGCTCATCCTTCAGCTTGTACTTCTTATTGGGGAAGTTGATGAGGAGTTGGGAGTCCCCCTCGCAGAAGATGCGCGTGACTTCAAGCATGATGGCGGCCTTGAGCCTAGCGAAAACTCCCTCGTATTCGGCAATGTTGTTCGAGACCTTGGCGGTGCACCTAAATAGAGCTGCACTGCATAGTAAAGCTTATCACATGTGGCCCTGGCGAGAAACACACTAGCCCCCGCACTTTGGTGCGCGAAGTCTCCATCGAAGTGCATGCTCTAGCCTCCGGGGGAGGCCTCTTCTGGCGAATCCTCGCAGATCTCGCCATGGTGTCTCCAATGGGTAAGAGGAGATCACCCTGACTGGGTGCCCTTGAAAGTAGTGGTGCAGCTTCCTGGAGGCCATGATGAGCGCTAGGAGGAGATTTTTTTGCATGGTATACCATTTGTGTGCGTGTCGTAGCAACGTACAGATGAATTGGACGGGGTGCTCATTGAGGCATGTGACCGTGGTGTCTAAATCGTGCTCACCGTCGGGCTCTGGCTGCGACACCACAGTGGGGCCCAGGAGGTTCGACCATGGTGGTCTCTTGAGGGGAGTCCCTGGCAGACGCCGGGAGGGTCGTAGGGGGCTTGCACATTGCCTCCACAAGGGTGTCCCACGAGGATAAGGACTCAACAGGTTATTCATTGGCGCACGCCTGCGGCTCTTGCTCCATCACGAGGGTCGCGCTGGCCATCTGGTGATGGCCACCAACTACAACAGCAGGCGCTCGCGTGTGCGCGAGACGACCATCACGGGAGGGCTCGTGAGGTATCTCTTGAGGTCCTTGAAAGCGTCGTCGGCCTCAGGAGTCCACTTGAAGTGGGCCGACCTCTTCATGAGCTTGAAGAAAGGGAAAGCCCACTCGCCATACTTGGAAATGAACCGGCCAAGGGAGGATATGCATCCAGCCAGGCGCCGCATCTCCTTCAGGTTGCGCAGCGGCCGCATTTTATCGATGTCCTTGATCTTGTTCGGGTTAGATTTGATGCTGCGATGGGAGACCAGGAAGCCCGGGGGCTTGCCGGAGGGAACATCGAAGATGCACTTGGCGGGGTTGAGCTTGAGGTTGCCCTTGTAAAGGTTAGAGAACGTTCCCTCTAGGTCTGTTATCAGGGTGTGCGCCTCACGCGTTTTTATGATGATGTCCTCGACGTACGCCTCTGTGTTTCTCCCCATCTAGCTCCACACACAGATGTGCATCAGCCTCTGGAAAGTGGCCCCTGCGTTGTTCAAGCTGAAGGGTGTGCACCCATAGGAGAACACTCTGCAGGGGGTGATGAATGTGCTTTTCCCCTCATCTTTCTTCGCCATCTTGATTTGGGTAGCTTGAGAAGGCGTCCAAGAGGCATAGGAGGTCGCACTTCACGGTAGAGTCCATGTTCAAGTCAATCCATGGCAGCAGAAATTGGTCCTTTGGGCTGGCCTTGCTGAGGTTCATGAAATCGACGCACATAAGATTGTGGTCGTGTAGCTTGGCAACAACCATGGAGTTAGCGACCCACTCAAGATGGATCAATTCTTGGATGACGTCGGTGCCTTGGAGCTTCTAGACCTCATGAACCACGAAATCCTTCTTGACGGGGTGCGCACCTTCTGCTTGACGGGGTGCGCATTGGTGCACACTGCCAGGTGATGCTCGATGACCTCATGCGGCACGCCCCGCATGTCTGAGGCCATCCACGCAAACATATCTATGTTTGCCCTGAGGAAGATGACGAGCGCACTCTCCTGCTCGGGGTTGAGGTCGCTATCGATGGTGAGGAAGGGGACCTCGGCTCTTCCTTCTAAATACACCTTCTTGGTCTTGGCCTGTTCGTGGGAGAACAACAACTTCTTTCGCCGGTGTCGGCCCATCGGGGTCGGGAGTGTCCACCTTGCCCAACGATATGGGGGTAGTGGCCGTGTAGGCTTGTGCGAGGACCCGCGTCACGTCCTTCTCACCGTAGCGAATGGTGAGGGTGTCGCAGCACCCAGGCATCTTGACGAGATCGTAGGCGTGATGAACTACATCCATGAACTTAGAAAGCGTTGAGTAGCCCAAGACAACGCCATCGGGTAGGCTAACTCCATTCGATAATTCTCATTGGGCACGTAGAGCGCGTCGAATATCTCTACCAAAAGGAAATTGAAGCGTGCGCCTCCATCAATGAGCATCCTAGAGACCGCCACACCGTTGATGGTGGGAGTGCACAGCAGAGGGATCGCTCCTATCTCCCGGGTGGACCAGGGATGGTTTCTGGCATCAAAGGTGACAAGGGCCACTCTCCATCGCGGCCAGCCTCCGGTTCCGCGCACCGAATGGGCTGCGTTTGCCTCCTGCCACAAGCGCTTGAGGTGGCGGCGCGACGGAGGGGCCTACGCGAGGATGCAAGCTGTGACCCGGGCCGCCTGTGAGCTCCCATGGCCAACTACTCCCTTCGGCGGGGCCAAGAGGGTGCCGCTTGCGCCGCCTACGCAGAGGTACAAAGGAGAGGTGAAGCGACACATCCTGGCAGTCTAGCATGCGCCACAGAAGCTAGCACGATGTAGGAGCGTACCCCGCCATCGCAGGTGGCGGTGATGAGTTGGGGGCACACCCCTTCGTGACCTCGCAGGCGCGCGTAGAGAGGCGTCCTCATGGCAACACATTGAGCCATAGGCTGCCCGGCGAGGGGGACATGGAATCCGCGAATCACGAGCGAAGAGGGTGCGCGAGGGGAGGCCTCATCCATGTTGATGCTAGTGTCGAGGTTGAGGGCGCGAAGACAGCGAGTCCCCCTACGTGGAGCACCAAATGTCAGAGTCCCGGATCTGCGTCCAAGAACTCCTCATAGAACAAGGTTCGAACAGTAGGGGATTGGCTTCTGACCTACAACAAAACAGCGAACACAGCAAGGTTGGACGACGAGGTCACTCCTCGTCACCGGAAACGTCAAGGATATGTGAGCTACCCAGGTTCAGGATGCTGGAGCATAAAACCCTACTCTTGCTTATGTGTTTCTTTTTTAGAAAAGAGAGAGCTTTAGCCTCTTGTACACCGAGGTTGGGGGAGAGAATGGGTCGATCCCCTTACAAAGATGCCATCGTTCCCTTCTTGTAATGCCGCAATCCTCTTCCCCGAAAACATGAGCAGGAAATGGTGGCCACAACACAAAAATTCGAAGGGCAACAAGGTTCTAGTCCTATCCTCACTAAAGGTGGTCTTTGGGTGGTAAAGTAGTGTTTGTGACGCGGGTGTGGGCTCGACAATGGCCTCCGTCCTGCAGCATTCATTCGTTCTGATCCTTTATCACCAAACTGGTAAGCTTCTGCCACCTGCTTTTAGAGAAGCAGCTCGCGTTGCCTCCTTATCAACAAAGTGGAAAAGCCTCTCCATCTGTGGCGGCTGGCGTGGTCTCTATTGTGTTCCTCCATGAGGGTACATCACCCATGCAACAGACACACTGCTCTGAGGGAGGAGACACCCGCGAGGCCCCATGAGGCGCCTGCGTGAGGGGGCCTCTCGCAAGGCCATTTGGCCCCTGAAAGTCACCGCCAAGGCTCGCCCCACCTGGGCAGCAGAGGCAGGGCCATCTTACTCGAGCCAGTTGATACGTCCATTTTGCATCATGCTTTTATGTTGATATTTCTCGCTTTATGGGCGGTTATTACACTTCACGGTACAATACTTATGCCTTTTCTCTACTATTTTGCAAGGTTTACATGAAGAGGGAGAATACGGGCAGTTGGAATTCTAGCCTGAAAAAGGAGCAATTTTGAGATACCTATTCTGCACAACTCCAAAAGCCGTGAAAATCAACGGGGAATTATTTTGGAATTTCTAAAAAATACTGGGTGGAAGAAGTACCAGAGGGGAGCCACCAGCAGGCCACAAGCCTGCTAGGCGCGGCCTACCCCCCTGGCCGCTCCTAGGGTGCTTGTGGGCTCCCTGTTGGCCCTCTGGCTCCCCTCTTTTTCTATAAGGGCGGTTTCGTTCCAGAAAAAATCAAGAGGAGGCTTTCGGGAGGAATCGCCGCTGGCACGAGGCGGAACTTGAGCAGAACCAATCTAGAGCTCCGGCAGGGTCGTCCTGCCGGGGAAACTTCCCTCCCGGAGGGGGAAATCGTCGCCATCGTCATCACCAACACTCCTCTCATCGGAGGGGACTCGTCACCATCAACATCTTCATCAACACCATCTCATCTCCAAACCCTAGTTCATCTCTTGTAACCAATCTCCGTCTCGTGACTCCGATTGGTACTTGTAAGGTTGCTAGTAGTGTTAATTACTCTTTCTAGTTGATGCTAGTTGGATTACTCGGTGGAAGATTATATGTTCAGATCCTTGATGCTATTCAAAACCCCTCTGGTCATGAATATTATTATGCTTTGTGAGTAGTCACTTTTGTTCCTGGGGACATGGGATAAGTCATGCTATAATTAGTCATGTGAATTTGGTATTCGTTCGATATTTTGATGTGTTGTATGTTGTTTTTCCAATAGTGGTGTTATGTGAACGTAGACTACATAACATTTCACCATTATTTGGGCCTAGAGGAAGGCATTGGGAAGTAGTAAGTAGATGATGGGTTGCTAGAGTGACAGAAGCTTAAACCCTAGTTTATCGTAAGGGACTGATTTGGATCCACTAGTTTAATGTTATGGTTAGACTTTGTCTTAATTCTTCTTTGGTAGTTGCGGATGCTTGCGAGAGGGGTTAATCATAAGTGGGATGTTTGTCCAAGTAAGGGCTGTACCCAAGCACGGGTCCACCCACATATCAAACTATCAAAGTAGCGAATGCGAATCATATGAACATGATGAAAACTAGCTTGACAGAAATTCCCATGTGTCCTCGGGAGCGCTTTACCTCCTATAAGAGTTTTTCCAGGCTTTTCCCTTGCTACCAAAGGGATTGGGCCACTTTGCTGCACCATTGTTACTATTGTTACTTGCTACTTGCTACGAATCTTCTTACGACACAACTATCTGTTACCGATAATTTCAGTGCTTGCAGAGAATACCTTGCTGAAAACCACTTGTTAGATCCTTCTGCTCCTCGTTGGGTTCGACACTCTTACGTATCGAAAGGACTACGATAGATCCCCTACACTTGTGGGTCATCAAGACTCTTTTGTGGCGCCGTTGCCGGGGAGTGGAGCGCCTTTGGTAAGTGGAATTTGGTAAGGAAACATTTATATAGTGTGCTGAAATTTATTATCACTTGTCACTGTGGAAACTAATCCTTTGAGGAGCTTGTTCGGGGTATCTTCACCTCGAACGGAAGCACAAGGAGTTGCTCCTCAACCTGCTGCACCTACTGAAAATATTTGCTATGAATTTCCTTCGGGTATGCTTGAGAAACTGCTGGCTAATCCTTTTATAGGAGATGGAACATCACATCCTGACTTGCATCTAATCTATGTAGATGAAGTTTGTGGTTTATTTAAGCTTGCAGGTTTTCCCGAGGATGAGGTCAAGAAGAAGGTCTTTCCCTTATCTTTTAGGGATAGATCATTGAAATAGTATCGGCTATGTGATGATACTGGATCATGGAACTACAACCAATTGAAATTGGAATTTCTTCAAAGGTTTTATCCTATGCATTTGGTACATCGTGATCGGAATTATATTTATAATTTTTGGCCTCGTGACAGAGAAAGTATAGCTCAAGCTTGGGGGAGGCTTAAATCATTGTTATATTCATGCCCCAACCATGATCTCTTGAGAGAAATTATCATTCAGAACTTCTATGCTCGGCTTTCTCATGATAATCACACCATGCTTGACACTTCTTGTACCGGTTCTTTTATGAAGAGAGATATTGACTTCGGATGGAATTTATTGGAAAGACCTACACCTCCTGATATTTCAATTATGATACGTAGGGGCTACATTAGAACACCTACACCTCCTGAGCAAATTAGAGTTGAACCTAGCATTGCTATTATCAAATATCTTCTGTCCGGCAATGTTGATGGCCATGATATTCACTTCTATGAAGATGCTGCTAGAATTGCTAAACCACATGCTAGAGACAAACATAGGCATGTTGTTGGTACACCTGTTGTTTCTGTTAAGATAGGAGATCATTGTTATCATGGTTTATGTGACGTGGGTTCTAGTGTTAGTGCAATACCTCAATCCTTATACGATGAAATTAAAGATGAGATTGCACCTGTTGAGATGGAACCTATTGATGTCACTATACAGCTTGCCAATAGAGATACTATCTGCCCTTTGGGAATTGTTAGAGATGTTGAAGTCTTGTGTGGTAAAACGAAGTATCCTGCTGATTTTCTCGTTCTTGCTACCACACAAGATAGCTTTTGTCCCATCATATTTGGTAGACCCTTCCTCAATACTGTCAATGCTCATATTGACTGTGAGAAGCAAATTGTCACTGTTGGCTTTGAAGGTGTGTCACATGAGTTCAATTTCTCCAAGTTTGGTAGACAACATCATGAAAAAGAGTTGCCTAGTAAGGATGAAATTATTGCTCTAGCTTCTATCGATGTGCCTCCTACTAATCCTTTAGAGCAATACTTGCTTGAGCATGAAAATGATATGCATATGTATGAAAGGAATGAGATAGATAGAGTTATCTTTGAACAACATCCTATCCTTAAGAATAATTTGCCTGTTGAATTGCTTGGAGATCCACCCCCACCAAAGGGTGATCCTGTGTTTGACCTTAAACCGTTACCTGATACTCTTACGTATGCTTATCTCGATGAGAAAGAGATATATCATGTTATAATTAGTGCTAGCCTCTCAGAGAATGAAGGAAAGAAGTTACTAAAAACTCTGAGGAAGCACCGTGCTGCTATTGGATAACTCTTGATGATCTTAAGGGCATTAGTTCCACTCTATGCCAGCACAAGATTAAAACTGATCCTGATTCCAAACCAGTTGCTGATCATCAACGGAGATTAAATCCTAAGATGAAAGAGGTAGTAACAAAAGAAATACTAAAGCTCCTGGAAGCAGGTATTATCTATCATGTTGCTCATAGTGATTGGGTAAGTCCGGTGCATTGCATCCCTAAGAAGGGAGGTATTATCGTTGTCCCTAATGATAAGGATGAATTGATCCCTCGGAGGATTATTACTGGCTATAGGATGGTGATTGATTTTAGGAAATTGAATAAGGCCACTAGGGAAGATCATTACCCTTTGCCTTTTATCGACCAAATGCTAGAAAGACTGTCTAAACACACACACTTCTGTTTTCTAAATTATTATTTTGGTTTCTCCCAAATACGTGTTGCACAATCTGATGAGGAGAAAACCACTTTCACCTGCCCTTTTGGTACCTTTGCTTACAGACGTATGCCTTTTGGCTTATGTAATGCACCTGCTACCTTTCAAAGATGTATGATCAGTATATTCTCTGACTTTTGTGAAAAGATTGTTGAGGTTTTCATGGATGACTTCTCCGTTTATGGGTCTTCTTTTGATGATTGCCTCAGCAACCTTGATCTAGTTTTGCAGAGATGTAAAGATACCAACCTTGTCTTGAATTGGGATAAATGCCACTTTACGGTTAATGAAGGCATCTTCTTAGGACATAAAATTTCTGAAAGAGGTATTGAAGTCGATAAGGCTAAGGTTGATGCGATCGAGAAAATGCCATGTCGTACAGATATAAAAGGTATAAGAAGTTTCCTTTGTCATGTTGGTTTCTATAGAAGGTTCATTAAGGACTTACCTAAGATTTCTAGGCCTCTTACCAATCTCTTGCAAAAGGATATTCCTTTTGTTTTTGACGATGATTGTGAGGAAGCCTTCGAAATACTTAAAAAGGCCTTGATAATTGCGCCTATTGTTCAACCACCTGATTGGAACTTACCTTTTGAAATCATATGTGATGCTAGTGATTATGCTGTTGGCGCTGTTCTAGGACAAAGAGTTGATAAGAAGTTGAATGTTATTCACTATGCTAGTAAGACTCTAGATAGTGCCCAAAGAAATTATGCTACAAAGGAAAAGGAATTTTTAGCAGTTGTGTTTGCATGTGAAAAGTTCAGATCTTAAATTGTAGATTCCAAGGTTACTATTCACACTGATCATGCTGCTATTAAGTACCTCATGGAAAAGAAAGACGCTAAACCTAGACTTATCAGATGGGTTCTCTTGCTACAAGAATTTGATTTGCATTTTGTTGATAGGAAGGGTGCTGAGAACCCCGTAGCAGATAACTTGTCTAGGTTGGAGAATGTTCTTGAGGACCCACAACCTATTGATGATAGCTTTTCTCATGAGCAACTGAATATCATCAATACTTCACTTAGTACACCATGGTATGCTGATTATGCAAATTATGTCGTTGCCAAATATATACCACCTAGTTTCACATACCAGCAAAAGAAAAATTCTTCTTTGATTTGAGACATTAATTTTGGGAAGATCCTCACCTTTATAAGGAAGGAGTAGATGGTGTTATTAGACGTTGTGTACCTGAACATGAACAGTGACAGATCCTACATAAGTGTCACTCCGAGGCTTACGGAGGACACCATGCGGGAGATAGAACTGCACACAAGGTATTGCAATCAGGTTTCTATTGGCCCACTCTCTTCAAGGATGCCCGTAAGTTTGTCTTGTCTTGTGAAGAATGTCAAAGAATAGGTAATATCAGTAAACGTCAGGAAATTCCTATGAATTATTCACTTGTCATTGAACCTTTGATGTTTGGGGCTTTGATTATATGGGACCTTTTCCAAAATCCAACGGGTATACTCATATCCTAGTTGTTGTTGATTACGTTACTAAGTGGGTAGAAGCTATCCCAACTAGTAGTGCTGATCACAACACCTCTATCAGGATGCTTAAAGAAGTTATTTTCCTAGATTTGGAGTCCCTAGATATCTAATGACTGATGGTGGTTCACATTTTATTCATGGTGCTTTCCGTAAAATGCTTGCTAAGTATGATGTCAACCATAGAGTTGCATCTCCCTATCACCCTCAGTCCAGTGGTCAAGTAGAGCTAAGTAATAGAGAGATTAAACTAATTCTGCAAAAGACTGTCAATAGGTCTAGAAAGAATTGGTCTAAGAAGCTCGATGATGCACTGTGGGCTTATAGAACTGCTTATAAGAATCCCATGGGCATGTCTCCGTACAAAATGGTTTACGGTAAAGCATGTCATTTACCTCTTGAGCTAGAGCATAAGGCTTATTGGGCAATCAAAGAGCTCAACTTTGATTTCAAACTTGCTGGTGAGAAGAGGTTATTTGATATTAGCTCGCTTGATGAATGGAGAGCTCAGGCATATGAAAATGCCAAGTTGTTCAAAGAAAAGGTTAAGAGGTGGCATGATAAAAAGATACAAAAACATGAGTTCAATGTAGGTGATTATGTCTTGCTATATAATTCTCGTTTAAGATTTTTTGCAGGCAAGCTTCTCTCTAAATGGGAAGGTCCATACATTGTTGAGGAAGTATATCATTCCGGTTCCATCAAGATCAACAACACGGAAGGTAATTTCCCGAGAGTGGTAAATGGGCAAAGAATCAAGCATTATATCTCAGGTACTCCCATAAATGTTGAAAGCAATATTATCAATACCATAACTCCGGAGGAGTACATAAGGGATATTTATGAGCCTGTTTGAGACTCCGAAAACGAAGAGGTATGTGATTCGGTAAGTAAACCGACTCCAAAACTTTTCTAGTAGGAATTTTTCTCTGTTATGGATTTTCTAGAACAATAGAAAAATTTAAAGTAGTCCGGAAAGCGCGCGAGGAGGCGACAAGCCTGCCAGGCGCGGGCCACCCCCCTGGCTGCGCCTGGGGGCTTGTGACCACCTCGTGTGCCTCCTCGACTGCGTTTTCTTGCGGAGTAGTCCTTGTGCTTGGGAAAGATCATTATATATTCTCCCGTAAGGTCTGACCCTCGTATCACACAAATTTCCTCTGTTTTCGTTTCGAGCTATTGTGCACAGAGATCTAGATCGCTATGGCATCCCCAAAAGCTCCGAAGGACAAGTTCTTTGAGAAGGTCATCAATCCCTACCTCACGGAAGTGCTGCAACACCCTCAATCTATCGAGATGCGTGAGGGGGTGCTGCAGATCTGTGATGTTGAGGGGCCCAAGAAGACCAGAAGCATGGAGGCGAGGCTCGAAGCAATGGAGCAGCAAGTCTTCAAGTGTCAAGGGATGGTGGAACGCGGACTCAACGCCAACCACATGATGATCACGGAGTTCACCAACAAGCACAAAATTGATGCCAATGACATCGGGAAACGCCTCTCCAGGCTCTATGATAGAATTGATCACCTCCAAGCCCAGATCTATGACCTGCAGAACCAAAACTATCAGTATGAGTATAAATTTAAATCAATACGGTTGGCTGCAGATTTTAGGATTCTGGAGACTGGATCATCTTTCCATGATGGAGCACCTATGCCTTGGAAGACGGAGGATCAAACCCAGGTTGCAACAACTCCACCACCATCACCTCCGAAGGAAGACAACAAAGCATGGGTATTGACAATCCCCTTGGCTTGTGCCAAGCTTGGGGGAGTTGCCCCGGTATCGTATCACCATCACATCTTTTGACATTACCTTTTCTTAGTTCGATCCTTTTTTGTTTTTATCTTTCTCTAGTAGAATAAAGTTCTTAGTGTTTTAGGCTTGAGTTTTGCTTTGTGTGACCCCCATTGTATTCGAGTTCGTGAGTCAGATAATAAAGAGTGTTTTAGTTAAGGCCCTTGCTTCATGCCATGATCTAAAGAAAAGAATGATAAAAGAACAAAAGCATGAAAGATCATGTAATGATCTTATGGGAAGTGATCACCTCACATATAAAAAGAATGTTGATTGAAACTTGTTGTGGGTGGACAAACGTAGACCTTGGTCATTGTTGCAATTAATAGCAAGTAATAAAGAAAGAGAGGTTAACATATAAATATATAATCTTTGACCCCGTCTATGATTGTGAACACTCATTAAACTATTGCATGCTTAGAAGTAGATGTTGGACAAGGAAGGCAACATAATGAATTATGTTTCCTTGGTTCCGAACAATGTTATATGACTAGAGATCCCTTAGCATGTGACGCTTGCTTCCACCTCATTTCAGCCAAAACTTCTGCACCAAGTAGAGATACTACTTGTGCATCCATAAACCTTCAACCCAGTTTTGGCATGAGAGTCCACCATATCTACCTATGGATTGAATTAGATCCCTCAAGTAAGTTGTCATCGGTGCAAGCAATAAAAATTGCTCCCTAAATATGTATGATCTATTAGTGTGTGGAAAATAAGCTTTGTACAAACCTGTGATGAGGAAGACATAAAAGTGACAGACTACATAATAAAGTTCTTTATCACAGGAGGCAATATTAAGTGACGTTCCTTCACACTAAGAGGTCACACATCCAAACCTCAAAAGCGCATGACAACCTGTGCTTCCCTCTACGAAGGGCCTATCTTGTACCTTTACTTTTTTCCCTTGAAAGAGTCATGGTGATCTACACCAAATCCTTTTTCAGCCTTTATCTTGGCTATCGCATATACTAGGGAAAGATATATATTCATATGTCAACTTGGAAGTAAGTATTCATGAATTGTTATTTTTGACATTACCCTTCAGGTAAATAGTTGGGAGGCGAAACTATAAGCCCCTATCTTTCTCGATGTCCGACTGAAACTTTGATCTCATGAGTACCACGTGAGTTGTAGCAATTGTAGAAGACGAAAGGATGATTGAGTATGTGGATTTGCTTTACAAGCTCTTATTTGACTCTTTCCGATGTTATGATAAATTGCAATTGCTTCAATGACTAAAGGCTATTGGTTGTTAATTCTCAATAACGTTCTTGATCCATACTTTACTTTGTGAAGGAATTATCACCTTAGCATAAGAGATTATATGATGATATTGTTGTTCTGATTATCATCATGATGCCTGCACGTCCATATCTTGTTTTGTTGACACCTCTCTCTCTAAACATGTGGGCATATTTATTGATCTCGGTTTCCGCTTGAGGACAAGCGAAGTCTAAGCTTGGGGGAGTTGATACGTCCATTTTGCATCATGCTTTTATGTTGATATTTATCACTTTATGGGTTGTTATTACACTTCACGGTACAATACTTATGCCTTTTCTCTCTTATTTTCAAGGTTTGCATGAAGAGGGAGAATGCCGGCAGCTGGAATTCTGGCCTGAAAAAGGAGCAAGTTTGAGATAATTATTCTGCGCAACTCCAAAAGCCGTGAAAATCAGTGGGGAATTATTTTGGAATTTATAAAAAAATCTGGGCGGAAGAAGTACCACAGGGGAGCCACGAGGAGGCCACAAGCCTGCTAGGCGCGGCCTACCCCCCTAGTCGCGCCTAGGGGGCTTGTGGGCTCCCTGTTGGCCCTCTGGCTCCCCTCTTTTTCTATAAGGAGGGTTTCATTCCACAAAAAATCAAGAGGAGGCTTTCGGGAGGAATCGCTGCCGCCACGAGGTGGAACTGGAGCAGAATCAATCTAGAGCTCCTCCACGGTCGTCCTGCCGGGGAAACATCCCTCCCGGAGGGGGAAATCATCGCCATCGTCATCACCAACACTCCTCTCATCGGAGGGGACTCGTCACCATGAAGATCTTCATCAGCACAATCTCATCTCCAAACCCTAGTTCACCTCTTGTAACCAATCTCCATCTCGCGACTCTGATTTGTCCTTTTAAGGTTGCTAGTAGTGTTAATTACTCTGTGTAGTTGATGCTAGTTGGATTACTCAGTGGAAGATTATATGTTCAGATCCTTGATGCTATTCAAAACCTCTCTCGTCATGAATATTATTATGCTTTGTGAGTATTCACTTTTGTTCCTGAGGACATGGGATAAGTCATGCTATAAGTAGCCATGTGAATTTGGTATTCATTCGATATTTTGATGTGTTGTATGTTGTTTTTCCTCTAGTGGTGTTACGTGAACATCGACTACATAACACTTCACCATTATTTGGGCCTAGAGGAAGGAATTGGGAAGTAGTAAGTAGATGATGGGTTGCTAGAGTGATAGAATCTTAAACCCTAGTTTATGTGTTGCTTCGTAAGGGGCTGATTTGGATCCACTAGTTTAATGTTATGGTTAGACTTTGTCTTAATTCTTCTTTCGTAGTTGCGGATGCTTGCGAGAGGGGTTAATCATAAGTGGGATGTTTTTCCAAGTAAGGGCAGTACCCAAGAACCGGTCCACCCACATATCAAACTATCAAAGTAGCGAATGTGAATCATATGAACATGATGAAAACTAGCTTGACAGAAATTCCCATGTTTCCTCGGGAGCGCTTTACCTCCTATAAGACTTTGTCCAGGCTTGTCCCTTGCTACAAAAGGGATTGGTCCACTTTGTTGAACCATTGTTACTATTGTAACTTGCTACTTGCTACGAATCTTCTTACCACACAACTATCCGTTACCGTTAATTTCAGTGCTTGCAGAGAATACCTTGCTGAAAACCACTTGTCAAATCTTTCTGCTCCTCGTTGGGTTCGACACTCTTACTTTTCGAAAGGACTACGATATATCCCCTACACTTGTGGGTCATCACCAGTCCACCGTCGCCCCTAGGCCAATCGACAGGTGGGCCGTGGTACCCCGGATCCCACTTGGCCGACAGTATGGTCATTAGGTAAGAATTTGGATCAAGGAGATGAGTCTTAAGAGCAGGAGGATTTTTCTGAATTAAACACAATCAACTAAACAAGCAAATAACAATAAATTCAAGCATTATCATGCATAAAAAAAGTTTTAATTTGTCCAAATTTTTGAACTCATAATCATAACACAGTGGTACAAACATAGGGTGTGACATTTCTATTAGTTCTGCCTATAATGAGTTGTCACACAACAATGTCTGAATCTTTTTATTTTGTAGTGGTTCCCATAGTAATTTACTCAAGATTACCTCGCAAACTACATGATTGTTAGACATGCAATGAAGGTTAAATTATATCATCGAGACTACAATGAGTATGTAGAAATCGCAATGAAGACAGTGAAGGATGGGCGGGCGGCTATCACTAGGGGTTGTCCTTGAGTCGTGCATGTGTTAGGCATGGAGGAGGGCACAATACGGGCATCCGCTTCATCTTCTCCAGCAACCAGAATATCTTTCAGCTCTCTCTTTATTGTCTTCAATAAAATTATGGTTCCATCATTCTTTATTTGGCCCTTATGTAGTTTATCTTTTTTTGTGAATCGATGCTTTGTAGTTCTTGAGTATATGTACATGTGAATTGAATTATGCAGTCGCTCTTCAACCTATATTCAAAATTGATTCGATATGAAATAAATAATGTCCTACTTTCAAATTTAAATTTTGTGAATTGTAAACACAGGTACTAATTAGGGATGAATTAAGCTCTATGTGCCATTACAATACACACGGTGTGCGAAAGCAAAACATTTGCGATCAACTTCAAGATCAGACATGTTTCTCCACTCACAATGTGTGTGATGAATCTTTGCTCCGCACACAATCAGTTGAGAAATAACTTGTGAGATTAACAACACTAGTGCACATAGTGACTTCTCATCAACTATGTCTGATAGTGTCCTTATCACACAGGATTTGGTATCGTGAACTATTTATGATGTCGTGCCCATCATAAATGTTGGTCAAAGAAGAACGCGTGTGATATGTCTTCATCTGACACAGGTAGTATGGATATCATGTTTGGGAAGTATGGATGACACGTTTGGGACATTTTGTAAATCTCAAATGTTTATCAAAAGTGTGGCATGTGGCATAGATTCAACCTTCGCATATGGTTTTATAAGGATAAACGTATGCACTCTTATATCCTATCACACACGATCATAGTGGAACTAAATGTGTGTGATAGACCCCTTATCATACACACTTTATAATCATGAACAATTTGCGATACAGTACACATCATAAATGTTGCACCACAGAATAGTGTGTGTGATGTTAGTGTGATCATAAACTTGCAAGGATGGGCCGCACGGGAAGTACACCATATCTCAAATGGTTGACCGGTGACTCCCATTTTTGATAGACACGGACATGCCATACTCTTAGTTTTGCCAAACTTTTGAGTACATTGGTCACCATCACCGATAGTTTTTCCATGTCATGTGGGATCGACCCCCCATATCGCCCACACAGGCTAGGCGATGGTTTAAAACTGTGTGATGGAAAGGGGTTAAAAACGTTTGTATAACATGTCGTTGACCAAGTGTTACTAAGCTAGGAGACACCATTCTCGAAAATTTAATAGATGATGTATGAATGATGAACTCCACACGATTTGGAGGCTCCCAAGAGACTCATAACCAATTTAGGGACAACACTCTCCAAAAGGTAATAGATGGTGTATGGATGATGAACTCCTTGCTCTTGTGCTTCAAAAGATAGTCTCATCAACACTCAATCACTCTCTCTTAGAATTTGGCTTGGTATAACAGGATGATTGGTTGTAAAGCAACTTGGGGAGGCTAGAAATCAAGATTCATATGGTTCGAATGGAATATCTTGATCTCAACACATGAGTAGGTAGTTCTCTCTCAGAAAATGAATGGTGGAAGTGTGAAATTATTTTGAGGTCTCTTTATGCGAAAGGAGGGGGTGGGGTTCTATTTATAGCCATCTCAAAAAATCCAACTGTTGCAACATTATTGCCCAACTCGGTGAAACCAAAGCAAAATCTCGGTAGTACCGACTAGTGCAAAATCTTCTAACGTTTGGCTTCTCTATGAATCCGAAGGAAACATCTCGGTGAGACTGATTCGGCTATGACTAAGCATCTCCAGTACTTCGGTGGTGCCAAAAAGTAAAATTCTAAAATTCTGAATTTTAATAATTCGGTACCACCAACTTGGTCAATGTGTTTCAACTTAGCTGAACCAAATCTTGGTTGTACCGAGGTGCTAGGGTTTGGCTTGGACTCTGCCTAAGGCTAACTCGTGGGACCGATATGGAAATTTTGGTGTCATCGAATTTGGTAGTTTAGGTTTTGGACAAAATATTTTTATGAGAAATTGGGTGATGTTTTTGGTGGCATATCTCTAAGCACTTTGAGAAACCATATAATTATCAATACATCATCCCCTTTTAATAGTATTGGCTTTTCTATGGATAAAATTGTGAATGCTCACATAAAACAAAATTTAGAGCCTTTATGCTTTTGCCAATAGGTGTTCTTTGCATCTCAGGGGATCCTTCTCACAATTCCTAGCCAATACACTCATTGAATTTACCTAAAATATACTTGATAGTCTTATTAGTTCACTAAATTATAAGTTGTCGTTAGTTACCAAAACCACCTAGGGAGAAGTTGTGCTTTCATGAGGTGAGTACTTATAGTCTAGGGCGAGAGAGGGGGTTAAATGGTGATGGAGCTAAATCTGGCAGATCTCTAGTAGGGGGTCCCGAGATTATGATCTTAGCTTGATCGTAACAAGAAGAACGAGAGACATGATGTTTCCCGGGTATGGGCCCTCTCGAAGAGGTAAAACCCTATGTATTGCTTCTTTTGTGCTGATACTGTTGGCGTACATAGTACGAGATGATCTACCTAGAGGATTTCTAGGATATCTATAATATGTCATATCAACTAGCCTAGCCTCGGTTTATGTAATGCACCGGAGGCTTAGGATTTAGAAGAATACTTCTCTTGTGTTACAAGTCTTGTGGACTCTTCCTTGTATATGTCATGGGCTTCCCGTAGAGGCCCAGTAATTAACTTCCACAGAGCTCTTCATCCCAACCCTCTTGGTGAGGAGATGACATGGTCAGTACCCCCTAGTCCACGACACCGTCACATGGGTCAAAACAAGTATCGGATGTTCGGTCGTTCACAAGGGACCAGACGTCCGGAGGGTGCCAGTCTTCCAATGATTCTTCTAGGGTGTAGTGGCATTGAATTTCTGTTAATCACCCATCATCTAGAGGCTTGGCAAGCTCTGGACGTCCAGTGCGCATCAGACTTCTGACGACTTGCTTCTTGACATGGGGCACCAGATTTCCTGTGGGGACTTGTCCTCTAGCCGCTGGAGCATGTCGGAAGCCCGACATTTTGACCGTTATCCACCCGTTGTAGTGTGTGTCAGCTGCTGGTCCTCTCGATAGCGAGGCGTAGACTCTCCGAACGTCTGGTAGCTTGTCGTATAACGAGTGCAGGTACCTTGTCGCCAACTCCTTCCCGGGCTTCTCTTAATCCACTTGTTCACCAACGTGTCCATTTCTCCGAGCTTCTTCATGGCCACCTGCTTGACACCTAATCATACATAGCATTTCCGTTTATGTAGTAGTCATTTCTAACATGCGAAAAGTGGAAGTTTCCTAAGTAACGAGTTAACCTCGTGTTCAATGGTGCGTGCCCTAGCTCATGTGATACGACAACCTGGTGCTTGGGGAGTTTGTATAGTCACCTGGGGATGACCGTAGAATGCTCTGCATCACCTCAACTCCCAAATAGTTGCTTTTGGATCCTCCCATAGCATAGAACATTTGTGGTGTGCCCATTGTCAATGGTTAGTCCACGCCTGCACGAGATACAGTCGACAACATCAGATGTCAGACAGTGATGCAAGAAAAAGCGATAAACTAAGAGAATTGTAAGCACTCGACAAGATATACACACCTCATTCGGAGGAGGGTTGTCAGCGCGGAAGGGCTTCACTCGCCGGCTCCTCTGGGGTTATCACAGGCGCGTGTGATGTTGCGGACCCACGCCGTCACAACCTCTCTGGTCAGGCACTCGGGGTGAGTCCGAGTGGAGTCCGCAGGCCCCGTGTAGTGCCACATGGCATGGTGTTGAGCTTGCAAAGGCTGGATACGCCGACCCAAAAAAATCTCTAGTAGATCCGTGCCAGTGACTCCCTTGCGGATGACATCTATCAACGCTTCGACCAGAGGATGAATCTGGATCTTCTCCATCTTCGTGAGCGCAAGCTGCCTGGGCGGAGCCGGTCGGTCTAGGCTAAAAGGTGGCAGTCCAGTCGCGACATTCGGGCAGGCAACGTCCTGGCAATAGAACCAAGTCGACTGCCAGTTCCTAACGGACTCGGACAACTGGAGAGCGGGATAGCTACTTTTGGTTTTCTTCTGGAAGACTAAGCCTCCGCAGAGCTGGAGGATATGAGTTTTGTCGTCCGACTGACTAAGTCTTTTGACGGTTTGGGGTCTAGCGGAGAAGATGTACTTAAAGAGCCCCCAATGGGGAGGACAACCGATAAAACACTCGCAAAGCACGACGAAGGCAGAAATATGAGCTATTGCGTTGGGAGGAAAATGGTGGAGCTGCGCCCCGAAGTGGTTCATGATACCTCTGAAGAAGGGATGAGGAGGCAGAGAGAAGCCTCGATACACGTGACTGAGCAGCAAGACGCGCTCCCCCTCCCGGGGCGCCGGCTCCGTATCGCCCTCCGCCGGCAGCCTCCACGACTTGTTCTCGATCATACCTTGCTCCACCAGCTCCAGCATGTCGTTCTTCGTCACCGTGGAGGGGAGGAAATCCCCGTGGATCCAACCCGCGAGCAGTGCCCGTTGTCGCCGCTGAGCAGGAGCCGCCGTCTGCTTCTTCTTCTGTGCCTCGAGCTTGCTCGTCTGCCCCTTCGTCATGGTGGAGGCTGCAGATCCACGGGGGAGGAGAAGAAGGAAGGAGCTTGGGTGCGCAGGAAGCCACGGGAGAAGCGGGGCGAGCGCGAGTTATCAGGCGAGCGCAACGAGAAACCCTCACTGGGGAGATTTAAATAAGGTTCCGACTGGGTCACTAGCAGGTGGCCCCAAAATATTATCCCCCGACCAGTTGCTGCGATATTAGTGGAGGAGATGAAGGCGTGGTAATCGAGGCGGCAAAAACTACTCGATGACGATGTCGTCATCCCCGCTGAGCGTGCGGCAACCGAAATTTGAGGATCCCAGAAAATCCGCCACTGTCAGTTGACCGGCCACGTCCGAAGATTCCGCGGAAGCACTCGGTCTCTGACGGTTCGTTTCACAGGCAAATCCACTCGGATCACTCGTCAAGAGGATAAAATGGATCGAGGCAAACAACGCCAAAGTCGCATCCATACCAGTCGGATCCGTACCCCAAGCATCGCCTCGTCGTTCCAACCCCAATCCATTCGGGGACTAATCATGGGGTTATAGTCCCAGGGTAGGGTCATAGGCCTGCCCTATAGGTCCTACCCAAGGACTACCCTTCATAAGGGACAAGGCCCTTAGTTAGTTCCGACTGAATTAAGGACTTCCCATCATCCAGTCGGTGACGATTCCTCCATCATCCAGTCGGAGATGAGCATTCGGAACGTATCAAACTTACCGACTGGATTCCACTCTATACATCGTAACCCCCCTGGAGGGCAACGGTCATACGTTTTCATGTACCATTATTAGCATTTAAGGCATACGTTACCTGTAACGTGGGCATTTATTCGCCACTACACCACCCCTGTGCACCGAACCGTTGTGAAGGGCAGCGCACTCTACATAAGCCACCCTTTCCCACTGGTGCAGAGGTTAGCATTTCACTGTAATCCATATTCCACTCGACATCAAGCTCCCAAGAGCACTGAGACATAGGGCTTTTACCTCCACCGTAGAGGGGCCTGAACTCATACAACCTCGCCGTAGCAAAGGCTCTGCCCATCCTTTCGTACCCTACACATCTACTGTCAGACTTATACCCACGACACCCACATTGTCTTACGATAACCCATTCCTCTTCACGGTAAGCCAAACAGAGATCACAAGTATCAAGTACCTTATCACACTAAACACAAAATTTACTGGTTCATGAAAAATGGTTGTTCCACACTTTCCTCGACATGCACATGCATGCATGCACTAGAGGACAAAAATAGATGTCATGCTAGATTTTCCCATTTCAAGAATTCAAAATGTTATGTATCTTACATTGTATACAATATCCATTTTTACCATTAAAACAAGCTAATGGGTTGCATAATAGTCATGTTTTCTTTATCATAGGGCATTGTCAAAGTAGCTAGTTACCGACAATAATGAGGACACATTTTTGCAGTACGAAGTTGTTGACAAAGCCAACTTGTGATATACTATGAGATCTCATCATCAGTATTTTATGGGTATTAGAATATTATGTATTAATATGTACTCACGTCCTTAAACCCTGGGGACATCATTGTCCTTCATCCTAGATGGTTACTTATGTGTTTCCAAAAGTTATCCACAAATGGGCGATCAAATGGTAACTTTGTGAGCATCCGGAAAATATGTCAAGGAACTCGATAGGCCAAGACTGTGATTTGCTCCTCCGACAATAGAGAGATAGTCTTCGGGCCCACCTAGTATTATAGTATTCATCATCATTGGGTCACACATAGCATGGCAATGACCACGGGGATACCAGAAAAGGCAACGTGAAAAGGCAATAAAACTGTTAACGAGGATAACTTGGTATTGTAATCTAGGAGTTGCTTCACAAGGATAAGAATAGAAGTATCATGGCAGGTTATGTTATGTACGTGAAGCAAAGGGATTTGCAAACACAAACATAAGTTTCACCTGATAAATATCTTCATGTTGTGTTCATACCGCGCTATTAATTGTAAACTAGAATGTGGCATGGATCATGTAAACTAGTTACCGAACCTGGAGGGTCACACACTCAACAGTTAGTGGTTTGATAGAGTGATAGGAGATCATAAGAGATTATACGAGAGCGAGATAAGGCACCAGAATTTTTCTGGATGTTTCCAAAAATGTCTTGAGGGGATGTGGGGTCACTACTACCGAATCAAACAACATTGATTGCTTACCACTAACCACATGCAATTGATGAGCCTTAGCAATGGCCTGCCTACCGCATATTGAAAGCACTTTTGCTCCCTGGGTGGTTTTGGAATAGTTCAGGAAAAGTTGAACTTCACAAGGTGAATGGATGGATATGTGGACCCCTAAAACTACTAAGGAACCATGTTGTCTAAGCTTCAAACTCTCATTTTTGGAGATCACATTGAGTCCATAGGAATGCCAATACTATTAAAAGGGGATGAGGTTTTGATCATGAATAATTGTCTCAATTGCTTAGATATATTTGCTCCAATAACCCTAGCTACACCCTCACAATATTATCTGTCCAAAACCCTAAAGTCACACTCAGTCCCTGAGAAACTTTCACATCCGGATTCATTGAGTTACACTTGACACAACCACTACCTAAAGCTTAGCAACTCAACCTCGCCGAGATGACATTCGGTCTCAATGTAGTGCCCTTTCCAACCTTCTGTTATCTATTGCTTTCATCTTCGAATTTCTGAGTGTTTTCAATTTGTCTCATCCAAGCGTGGAAAGTGCTTAGGTCATCACCAACGGTCCCACCGATCTATTTCATCCGGCCTCAATGAAAAACCTAAAGTTGTAACCTTTTACACAGGTTGGTCATCGGTCCCATTGAGATGTGCATAAAGGTCTATAATGGTTGGATTTTGGTACTGCATATATATCCCTCGACTCCCACTTCACCTTCTCAGAGAGAGCAGCTAGGACGAAGCTACCACTTCTCATATCCATTTTCTCACAGAGAACCACCTACACTTCTGTTGAAATCAAGGGGATTTCACTCGAACATTTGATCCTTGATTTCTAGCCTCCCCAACAAGTTTCTGCTCCAATACTTTCTCCTACCACATAGCCAAATATGTGAGAGAGTGATTGAGTGTTGAGAAGACTATCTTTCGAAGAACAAGAGCAAGGAGTTCATCATCAACAATAACATATATTACCTTTTGGAGAGTGGTGTCTCCTAGATTGGTTAGGTGTCACTTTGGAGCCTCCAAATCTTGTGGAGCTCAACCAATTAGTCTATAAGGGCAAGGATATGGCTTACTCCATTAAGACCTACTCCACATTGAGGCTAGTACTTCATGGACGTAAGACATGATGACATAGAGAAGGTTGCTTCTTTGTGGACCCTTCGTAAGTGGAGCCCTTCATGGACAGAATACATGATGGCATAGACAATGTTGCTTATTTGTGGACCCTTCGTGGGTGGATCCCTTCATGGACTCGTGTAGCCATTACAATCTATGGGTTAAGTCTCCATCAACGTGGATGTATGATAGCACCACCTATCGGAACAACGCCAAAAATCATCTTGTTTTCATTGTGTTTGATCATCTTCAAACTATAACCCCTACTATCTTCCATTTGCATGTTCTCTATTATCAGCTGCCCATTCTCTTGATATGCATGTGTAGATTGTATTGCTATTCGCTTAGCTTGTGCTAAAATCTTCCTAATTATGAGGAAAATTAAAGAGTGCAGCTTTTGCCTTGTTAGTGTTGATTCACCACCCTCTCGGCCAATCCTTTCGAACCTACAATTGGTATGAGAGCTTGGGTCTCCATTGCTTTGGTTTAACCACCTCGGATAAGGATGAATGTGTATACTATGAGGGGTGTTAGGTTTAGAGTGCCCATTCTCAATGGAGAGTTTTATCTTGCTTGGAAAGATGAAAGGCTTGATATATTTGATGATTGCAACTTGAGCAAGTATATTCATAGTCCTTGCAAACCTCCCATTGGTTCCTTGCATATCAATTCCTATGATGAAATAGACATGCTCCATGATCTAAATTCTGTCAATCTTATTGTGAAGGGTCTTCCTAATAGTATTCTCTGATGCATGGAAAACTTTGAATGTGCTTATGCCTTGTGGAGTGACTTACATAAACTATATCTGATCTAGCCTCTTAGGAATCTTGATCATATTCTACATAAGGCTACCGAGTTTTGAGAAGTCAAGTCCAATGACCCTAACTTTGGTAAGTGCTTCTTTGAGCTTAGAGATCCCATGCGTGCTAAAGGATATATTACAAGTATATGCATGATCATATTTGTGTCTATTAAAATTCATACTCTTGAACAAACTAACTTAGAGGTTACTAATCAACTTGATGCACTAGGTCATGATGACAATGGTGAACATGGCTACTATTATGAGAGTGACGAATTCGATGAAGACTACGAGAATCTCAACTCCATGGCCAACTTCCAAAGAGAATGCCTTCTAGGAGGAAACGAGTGTCTTCTTGATACTGGATGCACCGATCAAATGATCGGACACAAATACATGGTTCCTGAGCTTGCTAACAATGATGGTCCACGCAAGTATGTGACTTCTTGTGATAATTCCAAGTGTAAGGTACTTGGCCTTGGTAAGGTGAACATATCACATGATAGATGTGTTAACAATATCATGTGTGTCAAATCTCTTGGCCACAATCTTCTCTTCTTATCTAGACTTGCTAATTTTGGCTTCAATGTTGTGTTTACCAAAGTAGATTGCCAAGCATTTCATAGAGATAGTCATGAAATGGTTTTTACCGGCATCTATAGAGGTGATTTCTTCTATGCATTGTTGATTCCACTAAAATATCCCAACCTAGTACATGTCTTATTGCAAAACTAAAAGCACAATTGCTCCCTAAGGTGGTTTTTGTAATTAATCACAACATATGCATCATTGGACTAATGATCTTATCCAAGTATGGTTCATAAAAGTTCAAAGGTTCTTTGGCTAAAGGATTGTGAGGATAAACCCCTTGATGAAGGAAACGAATAGGATTAGCTTAAGCTTCAAGCAGAGGACTCTACATTTTACATTTGTGAGAAATCACTTTGAGTCCATAGGAAAGCCAATGCTATTAAAAGTGGGTGAGGCATTATAATGAATTGGTTGCTCAAGTGCTTAGAGATAGCCACCGAAAAATTCGCTCATTCTTCACAAATATCTCTTTCACAAGCCAAACCTGCAAAATCGGTGCCGCCAACTTTTTCCACTCGACCCTACCGATTCTCCACCAAACAGATCCTATGACAAACCATAATCGCTCGGTACCACCAAGTTTTCAGTCGGTGCCACCGAAAGCCAGTGACCAACTTTCTATTAAGTTAATTCCAAGAATCGTAATTTCCGAGGTTGGAATTGGTCTCAACGAGATTTGAAAACTGCCCTAGGTCATTGTATCGGTACCACCAAGATTTATATATCGGTCTCACCGAGAATTCAAAAGTTGTCGCATTTAGTGCAACTCGGTACCACCGAGATTCATTTCGGTGTCACCAAGTTGGGCAATAATTTTGTAACAGTTGGATTTTGGGAGATGCCTATATATACCCCTCCACCTCTTCTCATTCGTAGAGGAAGCACTAAGAACACCCACCCTCTTGCCAAATCAATATTTTTGAGAGAGAGACACCTACTCATGTGTTGAGATCAAGAGATTCCAATGCAACCATTTGAAACTTGATCTCTAGTCTCCCAAACGTGCTTTGCACAAAATCAATGTCTCCTACCCATGCCAAATCTGTGAGAGAGTGATTCAGTGTTGAGGAGACTATATTTTTAAGCACAAGAGTAAGGAGTTCATTGTTCTGCCACATCTATTACTTTTTGGAGGGTGGTGCCTCCTAGATTGGTAAGGTGTCGCTTGGGAGCCTCCTACTTCATGTTGTGGAGTTGAACCAAGAAGTTTGTAAGGGCAAGGAGATCCCCTATATTTTAAGATATTCCCTGAGTGTGCCTAGTCCTTCGTGGACATAAGCCATGATGCAATAGACAATGTTGCTTCTCCGTGGACCCCTTGTGGGTGGAGCCCTCCATGGACTCTCGCAGTTGTTACCCTGTGCGGGTTGGAGTCTCCACTAACGTGGACGTACGGTAGCACCACCTATCGGAACCACGCCAAAAATTGTGGTGTCAACCTTTGCGTTTGATCTTCTTTCCTTACCCTCTACATTACATTTGCATGTCTTTACTGTCCGCTGCTAAATTCTTAGATATGCATGTGTAGGGTGAATTTGTCTAGTCATAATTGCTAAAAGTGGCCCACAACTACAATTGGGAAAAGGCTAAGTTTTAATTTGGTCAAGAGGTCTAATCACCCCCCTCTAGACATACTTGGGATCCTAGAAAAACCATCTAAAGGTTGGTTATGACACAGAAGGCTAGGACATGTTGGTATGTGGAATGTTGATAAGCTTATTAAAGGAGACCATATTCTTGGTGTAAAGTAGGAAAAGAGTTGGAGTAAGTCATCCTGTAAAGTAGGAAAAGATGTTATATTGGACAAATATAGGCTTTTGTAGTGCTTGTAAAGTAGGAAAACAGTTGGACGAAGTCATCCTGTAAAGAACATCATGACTACGAGAAGACCACTCCAGCTACTACACATGGATCTTTTTGGTCCGAATGTGTAACGCGCAAGATGCAATCTTATCCTTACTTTGGCACGAGGGCATAAACACGGATAGAAGGGCATCTCGTCATTTCGCAAGAATGGGTATCGTTACAAGTACATGTACAGAAGACATGAGTATATAGAATTGGCTTACACTCGCCACAAGATAAGCATTATCATCTCAATAAGAACATACATTCGATCACCATTCAGAAGAGCAGTGTCTGACTAAGGACGAAATTAAATGAATAAAACGATGTCCATCCTTGCTATCCCAGGCTGCCGGCCTGGAACCCATCCTAGATCGACGAAGAAAAAGAAGAAAAAACTCCAAATAGAACAATCATCATGCTCACGTTCAAGTATTTCTTTACCCGTATCTGCAACTATTGTTGTAGTAATCTGTGAGCCATAGGGACTCAATAATCTCATTTCCAAAGGTATCAAAACTAGCAAAACTTAATTGGTGAGGCATGGTTTAGAGGTCAGGCTGTAGCAAGCACTGAGCATTTGTTTAAGTGGCTAACTTATGAGTACAAGAATAAGAGGGGGTGATCTACGCAAAAAAAGACGTGAACTAATAATGATCATAAACACCTACTTACGACAAACATAACCCCACCGCGTCCTCTTTCGGATGCAGAAATCACAAGAAGAGACAGTCATGGTTACGCACACAGTTGGCATATTTTAATTTAAGTTAACTTCAAGTTTGCTATGACCACGTGTTAAACAAAGTTTCCAAGTTGCCACATAACCGCGAGCACATCTCGCCGAAAATTTTAACCGTGCAGGGGTGCTCCAACTAGTCCATCACAAACCACCACAAGCTGTGTCGGAACCTCGACCATGGAAAACTCGTGACCTCCTTGGCTTCCTGGTGGAAACCTCAACCTCGAGATAGCCCAAAGTATCCTCAGAATCCCCACACAAGACGTTCGATAAAGGTAAAACAAATCCAGCAAGGTCACCCGGTGAGCCAGATCCGCATCTAGAGTCATGCGCTCTCTTTCTACGGGTTTCATCCGTCTATGCAAAATGGACGATAGCCACAAAATACCTCGAGTTGCCCCAAGGTGGCACCGCCGACTGATAGGTAGGTGGACCCACACTCATGAGGAGCACTGGCCCGGGGGGTGATTAATTATCCACGGGGTGATCAATTCCCTATGCAAAATTTTAGTTGTAATTAACCAAATAGTACCAATGTTGTGCCTTGCCAGAAGAGTGTTGTCCCAAAACAAAAACCAAGGTGGTCCCCATAACAACTCCAAACATGTTAGGGGTGCCCAATATGGAACATAACACCGGTACACAAGTAACTAGGGTGGTAAAGGTGGAACAAAACACCAAGCTAGAAGACCAAGCCTTCCAGCTCTTACCAAGTATATAGGTGCATTAAATTAAAAGGCAATAATATGGTGATATAACAAGGAACCCATGTTGCCACATGGATGTAGCTTGCACCTACACTAGCAACGCTATAAGAAGGCTGAGCAAGCGATAACATAGCCAAACAAAGGTTTGCTCGGATGTGGAGGGCGTTAGAGGCTTTCATGCCAATGTTGGGAGGCTTGACAATAACAAATGGTAGGCAGCAATACATAGCGACAGAAACGATACAACTAGCATAGCAGTGATAGTACTGGTATCTAGGGAAATGATCATCTTGCAGGTGATCCTGCTTGGAAGAAGAAAAACTCATTAAGTAGACGAACCAACGTAGTTGAACGAATCCTCACACTCTAGAGCGGTTCAAAACTCTATTGAGAAGAAACAATCGGGAAAGAACAATCAAAACATGATAGACACCACAACATATGCAAGACATGATGCACAAGCACATATGATGCATGTCCGGTTAAGTTATGCAAGACACGGTAAGCACAACAATCAACTTCTACACATTAAGTGGAGCTCTGTATGCAACGAGTTGCATATTAACGAAACTCCACATTCGAATTACTTAGTTCAGTCTCGTTTAGGTACATGATAATATAAAATATTGTTAAACATGGAAAAATGTGAAGCATAAATAAACTACATGGTATAGGCATTTTAAATGAGATCGAAAACAACATATAGCATTTCTAAAATGACCCCATATGTGAATTTAGAAATTGGTCCAGATCTGAAATAAACATGTTTCATATTTTTTAAACATCAAAATAAAGTGAACCATGTGATTCTACACGTCATTCTAGTCGATTTACATATATAGATCATCTAACGGTCTAAAAGATATGACCATCACAAGATAATATGACATGAATGCAAAATGTAGGCAAATGACAGCCAGAATCATGTTAAATCATGGATGCAATAAGATAATATGAAACTACATGAGATTCTAAGCAAGTTTCATATATGGCATGTTCAAATGGGAGCAACAGTTCAACAAATACAACCAACACAGGTTATAGCTATAACCTGCCCAAAACGGCAACATGGCATTTTGCACACATCAAAAGAACAATCTATAGGAATCTAAAATGAACAAACAAGACATCGGGCAATAGTTGATATGATGCACAATATCCATCTTATAACAGCAAATTGAATAGAAGCATGGATCACTAGGAAAGGAGCTCACAAGATGGCTACTTGAACACAATTTAAAACCTAGTGAAAATAAGAGTTTCTAATATAGCAGTTTTATTATGAAGGCATATTGGCAGCAATCAAATCACATGCTACATGTCATATAATGGCATGAAAATTTACCACTTGGTAGTATGCTTGATGCACTTCATTTCATTCCATACTAGCAAGGTCTAAATATGCACACATTCATAGCTACCATCAACACAACATGGCATTCTGAAATAGCCAGATTCTCAAACTTAGAATTATTTTCACCCTACAAACAACAACATTTTCATGGCATGTTCACATGATGAAAACTATAGTTATACATGACATACATGGCATGGTAAACCTACTAACAAAAACTAGACATACCATACTACAAATCACTCCATTGCACACATTCACAAGAAGCATGGTTTGCTTAATTCGAGCTCCGCAAGATGGAACTTAATGAAAACAGATTAGCGATTTCAGCATGATAGCACTCTTAGAGCAACAAACGAACATGTTAATGATAATATACATGGCAACCAGAGGCATGGAATCATAGTAGACATCACATAGATCAATTCTCGTGAAGAAACCACATGCAAACGGCCTACATATTAGTTGCAATCATCCTCCAAAGTTTGAATAAAATAACAGGTCTTGACAATTACGATGTGAAGCACTTTCGCAAAAAATATATGAGAAAGTATATGATTCCTAATATGCATGCAAATGGCACCATCATGTAGAGCATGTTGTGTAGATGATTTTCCATATATAATTCATTTCAAATGGAAGCATGGTTTGCAAGATACCATCCCCACAAAATGTTATGATGTTGTTAAAACTGCAGTTTTAGACTTCGACGTTTTTAGCACTGCTCGTCGGATAGGTTAAATAGCAAATGGTTTGCACAATAGACAATATGATTCATGCACGGAATAGGCTAATGGATGAACATCCACGGGATAAGCGGGGTTGCTCACCTCGGTCCCCTTGGGCCGCCGGCGAGGTTGGTGGGGGTGGGCCGGCCTACGGGGCATGTGGGCCAGCAGCCCTGGCAAGCTGGGCCGACGGGGTCATGAGGCGCACACGGGCTCTCGTCCGTGTCCCGTGCCCGCACCAGCAGGGAGGACGCGACGAAGGACATGGCCACGGCTAGCCAACGGGGCAAGGCTCGTCCGTGGCATCGGGGAAGGAGGGATTCGATGGCGATGGTGCCGGACCCGAGTGAAGGCGGCGGCGAGCGGTGTGGCGAGCTGCTGTGTCCATGCCGGCGGCGGGGATCCTATAGAGAAAGAAGGAGAGACTCTCTCCTTCTTTCTCTATAGGCCCGAGCGCTACCTCGTCGTTGCTAGGCCGGAGCTCCTCCACCGTCTCCGAGAGAGATGAGCGCGTGGAGAAAGAGATGTGGAATGAGAGCTGGAGAGGGGAAGGAAGGGAAACGGTGGAGGAGCTCCGGCCTAGCGACGACGAGGTAGCGCAACGGTCGGCGTTGGGGCACGGAAGAATACGCGCTTCAGGGTGCAGGATGTGTTGTTGTCGTGGCTCGGGTAGGCCGCTCTGCGATGTGCATACTGAGGAGCTTTGGCCATTGGAGACGTCCGATACTATAGATATGAGGTGCACACGGGTTGTCGCACTGCGCCCTACAGTTGATTGGGCACGGATATCAAGGAACGTGGATTGTCCGGTTGGGAAAACGAAGACGAGACCTGGTGGGTGGCGGCGGGATGATGGATGGATGGGAGGGATACTAGGCTAGAGTTTCATAAATAGGTAGGGTGACTATTGGACCAGATTTGGTTAGGATTCATTTGAGTTTGGTATAGAGGTTCATCTGCTATTTAAATAAGAGATGGTATTTTGGTCTATTGGGTTTAATCTGTAAACAGGTCATACAGATATATAAAAACCAGAGGAAAGGCTGTGCACTGAAAAGCGGCCTGCAATATGTTTTTATATGCAAAAAAATCTAACAATTCTAAAGAGTTGTACTTCCGCTATAGTTTAACGATTGGGCTATCAAACGAGTTTTGAATGCGATGGAACTTAGCAGGCGGTCTACCTACAATAAACCAAGACCACACGCCAACTTTCATCCCATTCTGACAAAGCTCTATACACACTTTTAAAAACAAATATTTTGAAGATGTCCCGGGCGCGTGCGTGTGTAGTTAGTCCCAAAACGGTCAACGTCAAAAACGGAGAGGACCGGCAACTAACAACGGATGCAAGTTTTGAAAAATGATGACAACGGAGTGCCGATGCTAGGAAGATGATGCGCATGATGGATGATAAATGCGGCAACCAAATAAATCACTCGACGATAACAAAATAAAAAGGGAATCTTCCCGAGCATTGGTTCCGGGTTGTTACAACTCTCCTCCACTAACAAGAGATCTCGATGCGAGATCTAAGAATGAATGGGAAAAGGAAGAGGAAAAGGTAAAACTTAGTTTCTTCTTAGACAAAGGAGTGAAACCAACATACCTTGAAGGTTGCGGAGAGATGAAGAAAGACTTGGGAAACAAGAAGGAATTCAAAATAAATTGGGCAGCACTTCGGTAGGAAAGAGAGGCAAAACTTGATAACATGGAAAGAATTTGAAAATAGAAGAAAACACTCTGATTAATGGACAAACAAGGAAAGAGCATAATCTTGATAAAAAAAGATAATGGATGAAAGATAGCAACATCACAAAGCCTCTGGAACAAAAGAATAGAAACTAAATCATTGGAAAGAAATGAAGAGAGAAGAAAATGACAACTTCTACCACAATTGAATTTGATAAGCAGCCATACAAGCAGAATTGAACGGAGTTGTTGGAAATCAACAACAAAAAGAACAAGCTTGTTGTGGACTTATATAAAACCACCTGAAATGATGAGCTGACAACCGGCCACTAACGGAAACATATATTGCTTGGGAGCAACAAGATATGCACAACTTCTTTCACGAATAGGGTATATTGAGAAATCGGATCAATCATAACCACCATAATAGGAACAATCCTTAAAAAAAGCTTTAGGTGAACTCTAAACCAAGATAGCTCAATGAAATAAAAGATGGGTTGGAAATATCTCATGATCAAAGAATTGGAGGGTTTAAATATCTCATTCTTGAAACAAGTTCTCTTCTAGACTCTGCCATGCGTCAAAAATGCTATAACACCACCTCAAAGGAAAATGGAGGAAGAATTGCACTTAGAATGTGAGACAATGAATATTTGAGCCTCTCTAGCAATAATCTTGAGGTCACTTCGAGATTGAACAAAATCCTTGACAAATCCCTAGGAAGAACCTCTTTATACAAAAGAATGATGAAAATAAATGAAGGTTGAAAGAATAAGATTATGACCTTGCAAAGATTTAGATGGAGCTTGGTGACGGGATACTTGAGAAAAATTGGAACTCCGCAAGAAGGATTGAAATCACTTGTTGAAAGAAGAATAAGAATTATGTTATTCTTATCCTTCATCAAGTAAAATTGATGACAAGCAACGGATTTAGCATACGACTTATTCTTCTTAACAAAAGATTGAAGAGAGAGATACCATGAACTTGAAGAAGTCTTGAACGATAACACCGAAAGAATTTACAAATGAATGAGGATACCAAGAATGAATGGAGATACATGAGAACAAAGAGACGATGATCTTCCTAATAGAAAACTTGAATGAAACACCGAAATAATTGAGATACAAATGAAGAAACAACAATTGAGAAGAATTTGATAACAAAAGCTAAAGTGTGAGAACAAAGAAATCTTCTGAAATGATGGCCGCCAGAGGATCGAGAGATAAAAAAACAACTCTGAAATGCACTGGATAGATGTGGAAGGAATTCCTCGTGATTGGAAATAATTTAAGCGAGGATAGGAACAAGCTAAAACCATGAGTCTTCAAAAGAACAGACCAAGATGTAAGAGAAACACTTCTTCGGTCTTCAACACTGAGAATGTTGATGAGAAACAACAACATGAATACTGAGATACTCCGGAACAATGAATAAGGAAGATGTTGAGCCAATGATGAAAATTATTTCAAAGCGATCTTGGAGAAGGAATATGACTGATGAAAATCATTCTTACATCATATATGACAAGAGCTTGAGATATCCGGAAAAGATTAGAAGAGCCAGGTATGATCCTGGAAAAGAACCTGTGGGTTATGAGCCCACTCAAAATAAAACGTTGTTAAAATGATTGCTTAGAAGAGATATTGCACCGGCATAAATGAAAACTTGATGAGGTGTCATAATAAATGGAAGGATTTGAAGGAAAACATGAATCTTCCTGAGTTCAGCACTCCGGATAGAATAGAGAGGGATGAATAAATAAGAGAGTCCTCGCTAAGAATTACCAATCATTTAACAAATGGAAAGGATATGATGAGCACCAAGAGTTTGAATTGAATCCGCCAGAGAAGAAAACAAGAATGAAGAATAATGAACTCCAAACTCCTAAGAATCTTCACAATGAATCACCGGATACAATATAGGAGAAAAGATAACAAAAGCATCAATGAGAGAAAGACACTTGGGTGTAAATGTAATAGCTGAAGCAAAAAAGGGTGGGAGGGTGGGAAAAAGACAAAGACAACTTGCGACAAATGAGAAGAACTATTGAAAGAAATATGAGGATTGATCTTGCAAATATTGAAAAAGATTGAATTACTTGAAGAGAAGCACGCCAGTTGAAAGAATTTCGTGACAACTCCGATTGATCAAAAGGATTAGCATTCCCATAGGAATATGAGAACACCACTTAGAATAGATATTAAATCATCACTTGACATCGAAGCAACCGAAATTACCGTACTCCAACAAAACAAAGGATGTGGCTTGCAAATTAAGCCGGAAACAAATTCATGGCAGAGATTCCGTCCATTATTTTCGTGGTAAGGCTCGCATGGGCTCGATCTTACATTGGATTGTCATATTGCAATGACGCTCGAATATGGTCCCTAGGCATAGCGAACTACAAGGCTTGATGATGCATATCTGACAACACACATCGCTACCGTTGTGACAGCCCGATGCCGACGTTCGAGAAGATTCCCCCCTTCTATTCCGTTTTCATCGTGTGGGTATTTTCTTTTGACGCATCATCATCGCATCATTCGCATCATCTGCATTGCATCGGCATCTCCGTTGCCGCCAGTTTTCAAAACTTGCATTCGTTAGTAGTTGCCGGTTCTCGTCGTTGTCCGTTCTGAGTCCGACCGCACTCGCACGTGCCCGCAGCATCGCCGAAACCCTGTTTTAAAAGTGCGTTTAAAACTTTCTCTCATCGAGGTGAAACTTGGCATGCAGTCATCATTTGTTTTAGTTAGGCCGCCTGTCTAATTTCGTCGCCATCGGAGTTCGTCCGGTACCCGAACGGTCGACCGTAGCGGCACCGTATTCGGTCTACCGTCGGACGTTTGTCGGTGTTTTAAAATTCGTTGCCGCGCCGCCCGTTCTCCCTCTCGTCTCCGGTAAATCACCCTACACGGCCACGTACCCATTGCCGCATGCGGAATCGTCCGAATCCGACCGCACGGTTGGCGATTTCGGTTAACCGAGCCCCTCTTTTCTCTATAAATACCCCCTCCATCATATTTTTTAGACAACCCACTCTCTCCTCCTCGTTTTCCGCGCAGCCCCCACCAAACCCTAGCCTCCCACCTCTCTCTCCTCAGCCCCAGCCGTCGCGGGCCCGCGAGCCCAAACCGGGCCCGCCCGGGCCAGGATCGCCACGCCGCCGCCGCAGCACCTCCCGGGCGCCTCCCTGCCTCCCGTGCTCCTCCTCCTCGTCTTCCCGTGGGGAGCTGCGGCCGAAGCCCTCCTCGTCGCCGGCCGGAGCTCGCCGAAACGAGCAGCTCGCCCCATCGCCGCCATGGCCGCTCCTTCACCGCCATGCGCTGCCTGCCGGTAGCTTCCGCCGCCATGGATTCCTGCCGTCAGATCCCGCCACGGCCCCGCTGTGCCTCGCCGGACCGCCGCCGCCCAAGCTCGCCCTGGCCGCCACAAGCCGTCGAGGGACTGGCCCCTGCGCTCCCCGTCCCTGCCCTCCTCCTCCGGTCGCGTTGAGCGCCGCCGCCACCTGCGGGAGCTGGATCGGGATCCATCAGGATCCGTTGACCGCTCCTGGTGGGCCGCGCCACCATCGCGCTAGGAGGCCCAGGCGATCCCCGGCTCAGCAGCGCGAGGCCCACCACCTCCTCCTCTCCAGGGCACCTGCGCCCTAGGCCCACCGAGGTGAGCCTCTTCCCCCTGTAGCATTAGGTAGATTTGGCCCATTATGTATTTAGGTGTTTTTCCAAATTAGATTTATTCCAGAGATATACGTATATTAAAACGTTCGTAGATTTTAATCCGTTAGTCGGAACAAAGCGTATTTTACATGGTTTTGGGGTAACTTCGCGAGTAGAACACGATTTTACAACTTGCATAATTATTTGACGTAGTTTTACGTGCCAAACGCCTAGTTTAGCGTTCTGCCCCAATAGGGGAACGTCCCGTATTTATTTTTCTTGCGGTCCGGATTGTTTGAGTACCTTAGATAAAATTCTCATGTTTTAGGAACCATTAATCCATGTATTTTAGAGCGGTCATTTGTATTTTGCGTATAGGGTATTGCCTCTAGTTACTTTCCCGTGTATAGGTTATTTTTTTCTCGCATTTATGTGTGGCTTTATTTTGTTGTGCAACCCCACATATTTTGTTGTGCAACCCCACATATTTTATATGTTGTGCAATCAGTTTTAGCTTTTGAGTAAATTAGTTCACGTGATATTTTGCCGTGATGCCCTTTTGTTTATTTCGTAGGATTTAATCTATGCGTCGTTTGACGGAGTTGTCAACTAGGGAGTTGTTCTTGGGTGTTTAGACTAGCCCCTGGTATTTTTAGTTGCAATAGAAATGCATGTTTAGGGGTGTTTTGATTGCCCTCAAGTTGCTAGAAATAGTGCTGATTTGGAGGAGCTGAAATATTTCTAAGTCAGGAATCTGTTATTATTTTGTTGTTGTCTTGTCTTGCTTCTATCTTTTGAACTGTAGCTCTTTTGAGGTTCGTCCAATGGAGTTAGTTGTACCCCTTGTGTTTCTCTAGCATGCTGTAAATTTTCATGCCATTTGGAGTCCTATAGTTATAGGTTTTACTGCTGTCAATATTGCTTCAGATCGAAAACTACACTTTCATGAGGTGTAATTTTCACTAAGCCTGAAAATAGTGAGTGGGATGCCTTTTTGTGACTTCTTTCCCTAGTGATCCATGATGTCATGCTAGTTGTTGTTAGTTGTTTGTAGCAGCGCTTCTTGCCCTGTTTCGTGCCATGCCATGCTTGAGTTTATCGGAGTTGTGGGGCGTAGAAAATGTTATGTGGCTGATTTTGGCAGATTGTAGTCATTTCTTGTTTTGCTCGTAGTTTTTGAACCGTAGCCCCGATTTCATCGTGTCCTACATGAAACATGCTTAGAATCTCATGTAGTTTCATTTTCTCTTGCTGGTTGTATGAGTTGAAGTGCTCGTGACCGTCGTTGCACACATATTGCATTCATGCCATCATATCTTGCGGTGCTTGTAACTTTTGATCCGTAGCTCCATTGGAGATGATCTCTATGTGTAGATTTCTTGAAATGACGCGTAGAATCACGAGAACCTATTTGTTTTTCTGTTTAACAACTAATTAAATGTGTTAACTCAGATCTGGACAGAATTGTAAATTAACATGTGAGGTCGTCTCTGAGATGCTATATGTCATTTCCGACCTCATTTAAAATGTCTAGATAGGTAGTTAATTTCCGCTTCACCTCTTGCATGTTTAACCACATTTAATATTGCCGTGTACCTAATCGGGATAGAACTAAATTATTAACGTGGAGTTTTGTCAATATGCAAGTCGTTGCATAATGAACTTCGCTTAATGTGTAGTGTTTGATTGTGTGAATTGTCATGTTGTGACTTGCATATATTCAGCTGCTCATGCATCATTTGTGTTGTGCATCGTGTGGTGAATATCGTGTGTTGATTCTTGTTTCCGGTTCGCTTCGTCTCGATAGAGTTCCGCAGCGTGTCGGATTGTGAGGACCCGTTCGACTACGTCGGTTTGTTTGCTTCACGGAGGCATTCTTCTTCCAAGCAGGATCTCAGGCAAGATGACCATTTCCCCAAATACCATTACTATCATTGCCATGCTAGTTTTATCGCTTCTATCGATGATGTCTCGTAGCCTACCACCTATTAAATATCAGCCTCTCAACAATGCCATGATTACCTTCAACCTGTTCGACCTAGCAAACCACTGATTGGCTATGTTACTGCTTGCTTAACCATGTTGTTAGCGTTGCTAGTTGCAGGTGCAGATGCTTCCATGTGAAAGCATGGGTTCCTTGTTATATCACCATATTTAAATGCTATTTAATTTAATGCACCTATATACTTGGTAAAAGGTGGAAGGCTCGGCCTTTTCTAGCCTGGTGTTTTGTTCCACCTTTGCACCCTTAGTTTCGGCTACCGGTGTTAGGTTCCATAATTGAGCGCTCCTAACACGATCGGGGTTGTTATGGGGACCCCCTTCATAATTCGTTTTAGATTAAGACTGGTCTGGCAAGGCCCAACTTTGCTACTACATTTGCCTAATAACCTAATAATAATGCATAGGGACCTACCGGCACCCGAGAAAATTTAATCAACCCCGGGGCCAGTGCTCCTCATGAGTGTTGGTCCAAATTGGCAGACTACGGGGCCACCGCGGGGCAACCCGAGGTTTGGTTCTCCTAGTGTGACCCATCCGTCGTGTCCTGAGAACGATGGACGCGACTCCTATCGGGATCGTCGACACGTCGGGCGGCCTTGGTGGATTAGTTTTACCTTTGACGAGATATCTTGTGCATCGGGATTCCGGTGATGCTTTGGGTAATCTCAGAGTTGAGGTTTTCCACTAGGGAATCCGACGAGATCGCGAGCTTCGTGATTGAGGATTTCTATGCGGCTTGTGGTAATTTGTGATGGACTAGTTGGAGCACCCCTGCATGGTTAAATCTTTTCGGAAAGCCGTGCCCGCGGTTATGTGGCAACGTGGAAACTTTGTTTAACACTGGTTCTAGATAACTTGAAGTTAACTTAATTAAAACATGCCAACTGTGTGTGTAACTGTGACTATCTCTTTCGTGAGTTCTTTCTCCGATCGAGGACACGGTGGGGTTATGTCTGACGTAGGTAGGTGTTCAGGATCATTCATTTGATCAACAGTAATTCACGTCCGCTATGCGTAGATCTTCCCCCTCTTATTTCTGGTACTCGTAAGTTAGCCACCTCATATATGCTTAGCCGCTGCTGCAACCTCACCACTTAACCATGCCTCACCCATTAAGCTTTCCTAGTCTTGATACCTTTGGAAATGAGATTGCTGAGTCCCCTGTGGCTCACAGATTACTACAACACCAGTTGCATGTACATGTAAAGGTTACTTGATGCGAGCGCGTTGATTGTTCATTTGGAGTTGCTTCTTCTTCTTCTTCTTCATCGATCTAGGATGGGTTCCAGGCCTGCAGCCTGGGATAGCAAGGATGGACGTCGTTCTTCTTTTGTCGTTTGTTTTCGTCCGTAGTCGGACCCTGCTCTTACTCTTGATGTTTATGTAATGTACTGATGTGACTCTGATGTAGCTTGTGGCGAGTGTAAGCCAACTCTGTATATATATCTCTTCTTTTCAGTACATGTACTTGTAAAGATATCCATTCTTGCGACACGACGAGATGCGCTTCTATCCCTGACGAGGCCTTCGTGCCAAATTGAGGATAGGGTCCCATCTTGGGCGTGACAACCGTCCTCTATAAGAAAGATCATGAACAAATGAGTCCTCTAGATGTCGATCCCCAACCACACATAATGCATCTGTTGGATGAGAGCCTAGGTAACTACTTGCATTCCCACCTGAGAACTTCCGAAATCTTTCTTAGTTATGCTATCAGGTTGCGGGTCCGGGATACTACTCAATGTAATCAGCTAGAGACCTTTCCCCAATTGTCAACACATATCCGAGAAGTTATCAAATTCATCTGCCTCAGACCTTAAAAAACGATACAAGACCTGGTAGATCATCCCAGCTATCTCCACTAGTATTGGGAAAAGTCACGGCACTATTTGCCACCAAGCAAAGTATTGAAGCATTTCGATGTCCGCGTCTTGAGATACTGAGGAAACTGAATGATAATGATGTGTTGAAAACCCCTTGGAGCTCTACTCCTCAGTAATAGGAGGCACCAAGTCAAAATTATGTTACGTCGACATCAGAGAGGTTCCAAAATACCAATGTAATCCTAAAAATATTTGAGTGAGAAGAGGGGTAGAATTAAAATTCCTAACTCATAATTTCTCACCAGAGCATAGAAGAGGAGTAAAAAGTATCCTACTCTCCAATATATCACTAGGCTCAATTTTTTTCCTATACTCGACACGGCCAAGTTCGATCAATCAAGAGGTCTCCTAGATCGGTATTGTTCTGATACCAACTTGTAACGCCCAAGATGCGATCTTATCCTTATTTTGGCACAAGGGCCTCGACAGGGATAAAAGCGCATCTCTTCATTTTGCAAAATGGATATCGTTACAAGTACATGTACAGAAGAGATGAGTATATGGAATTGGCTTACACTCGCCATAAGATAATCATGACCATCTCAATACAAACATACATTCAATCACCATTCAAAAGAGCAGCGTCCGACTACGAGCAGCAGGGGCCGGCCCTAAGGGGGGCAGCAGGGGCGGCCTGCCCGGGCCCCCAAAACCGAGGTGCCCCTTAGGATGCAGCAGCGTATACACCATGTCTCAATGAGGCAAATAATTACGAGCATACACACACATGAACCCGAATTTCCCGATGGCGATGCCGATCACGTGAGTTCTCTGTGCAGCCCTCGTCATTTTCTTCTTCATAATTTCCCGTCGTAATTAGCGCCATGCATAAACATGCCGATTACGGGTATGGCTGCTGCATACATCACATACCAAATCAGGCCAATCATATTCATCGTGAGTGTAGCCCACGTCCTTATATTCCTTTTCTTCTCGCTAATTTCTGATTGTGAGTTTGCCAATCCCAGGCGCTGATTAGTGATTACGAATTTACGATTCAGAGACGCGATGCTGCTTCGCTCTGGTTCCAGGCGCCCGATGTACTCACGAACTCCACTAGACACAAAGCGGTCGCCGAGAATATTGACAGTAGCAGACAAGGAACTGCGGAACTGCCTGAATTGAATCGGAATTGATCAATTAATTTCAGATCAATGGTCTACACATCAAGGGTAACCTCTTTTGTACTCCCTCCGTTTCGGTTTATAAGTCATCGTACGAAAATCAAATAATCCCAAAACACTTAGGCACGGTGCATTAACTTTCATCTTGTTTTTTGTTTTTGACATGAATAAAGGAATCAACCAATAAGAACGTGGGGCGTGTATGTTTTTAATGACTTGAGACTAATTAGCACGACATGCAGTGGTCAGTTCATTGCATGCAATGGTATTAATTAGCAAAATCACATTAATTTTCTTGGTTTCCTCTTCATCTTGGTCACGGTGCACAACCTAAGGCTGCCCGTAATGGTAGTATCATAAGTAGTATCATGCATGCCAACTAGGCAATTTTAATGAGGTGGCATAGAATTAAATAAAGAAAGAGATGGTTGAGTATCATATTATGATACGATATCATATTATCATACCAGAATTTTTAGATTTTAGTTTTTAAAAAATAAATTACCAAATTTGAATAAGTTTATATTTTGCGAGAACTAGTCTATTTCTATGAAAATCAATTTTTTTAACACAACATATGAAAGTAGTAGATGATTTCCTGCTAATCATCCCAATGTGCTTGTTTGCTTGATTTGCTAAACTTGACAAGGTTCAGAATTGAAGGAGTGAAGATATTATTTTGTTTTCTTGCAGTGAGATGTAGCTCTACTCATATTATTTATCTCATAAAATAAACATGTTAGAATTAATAGAGATTTACATAATTTCTTGATGTGAAAAGACGATGCTAATATATTGATTATTATTTTGATCTTATATTAAGAGGCCTCGGTTTCTAGATCCGCCTTGCCCCCAAAATCTCAGGACCGGCCCTGGCTTTGATGGCACGGATTTCATGGCGAAGGTGTAAGTCCGTGGCGCTGGGGCCATGCGCCGGAGCCGAGAGGGCGCGACGGCAGCGGTGGAGGTTAGGGATCTCGGACAAGGGCGGCACGGCGTCCCGTTAGTCGCGGTGGCGGGAGGGGCGGTGCACGGCGCGGCGTCCCGTTAGTCGCGGTGGCGGGAGGGGCGGTGCACGTCGCGGCTATTCTAGGGTAACCTTCCCCTCTCTCCCCATCTGATTTCAGCGTCATGCCCCCCATCGCAGCCAAGGCGGCCGCCTCCTCCTCCTGCCGCATCCGCATCACCTGATCAAATGCTTTGTCATAGTGGCCAGCGGCGAGGCCTCCGTGTTCTGCAGTGATGTGTGCCGCTGTCCTCAAGTGCGTATTCGAGGGAAAGTTCTTCTTCACCTACAGTTGTTTTTCTTCCTTGTGGACTTCATATTTTCATTGCATTTTGTCTCCGATGTATTTCCAAGATACATGAAATGATGTGGCTGGTGGACTTTCAGGTGATACGTGCAGCAAGAACATACCCCCATCGTTCCCATTGATCTGGAGAGTTCTGACTTTGACTTAACTGCATCAGCCTCGGTATGCCTCCAACATCTGTAGCATGTGTCTGATAATGTGATGCTAACCTTGAATTTGTTTTTTTTTTCTTCACATTGCCGCATGGGGCCTTGAGGCTTGAGATCGCCAAGTTGAAGAATAAGAGGTTCTCCGCGGCAGGCAAGGGAAAGGGTGCTAGGTGATCCGTTCTTCTCTGTTAATCTCTCATGGATTTTGGATATTCAGACTTATTTGTGGATCATAACTAAGAAAAGCTTACTTGCAGTGGCGGACCGTGAACTAATCGGGTGGGTGGGGGAGGGGGCAGAACTATGGAAATTCGAGAGGTCGGATAATTAGCAGGAAGTTTAGGCTAAAGAAGGAGCTTATCACAGTAAATTTCTCATGGAAGGGGGTGCCAGGACCCCAGAACTATGGAAATTCGAGAGGTTGGATAATTAGCAGGAAGTTTAGGCTAAAGAAAGAGCTTATCACAATAAATTTCTCATGGAAGGGGGTACCAGGACCCCTGTTGGTCCCGCCTACTATCCGTAGTGCTTACTTGCAAAGTACTCCCTCCCTAAACTAATGTAAGAACATTTAGAACACTACTTTAGTAATCTAAACACTTTTATATTAATTTACAGAGGGAGTATATGCCAATATATGTTAAGAGAACATCTGATCGTATGGTATTTGCAGCAATCAAATTATTGTGGTTATTTCAGTTCCAAGAACATAAATAATTACTTGAGATAATTTACATGCGTAGCAGTGTAGTTGTATATAGGACATGCAAGTGAGAAAAAGAATAAGTAAACAATTACGAACCAAAGGTCATATTTGATTGGTAAGGTTTGCTTTTTCATTGCTCTTGTTTTTTTTATGTACATCCGGAGGCATAACAGGTTCTTACGCCATATATATTGGAACCATATATATTAGAAGTGCTCGCCTGTCCCTGTACATACTTTTAATGGGCTCTGATTAATCTCTATTGTGCTGCAAAATTAAGTGGTTAGCAAGAATATCCCCCACCTTTTTATATTTACGACCATGGCTTCATTTTACAATTTTTTTGGGGTTGCCTAACATTGTTTTACCATCAGCCTCTCATGTTTCCACAAGTCACCGACTATCTGTTGTTAGCCACCTACACATTTGAACTTACCCTTTGCATATGCACATGAATGAGCAATACTGAAATAATCTGCCTTCGTAGGTTATAAATTTGGTTTCAATGAAATCCAAATTTGAGTCTCTGTCAACCCAAACCTTTAAGCATCATTTGTACTCAGGGAGACCAAACTTATGATTATTTTTTGTTTGAACTATATTTCCCTAGGATAGGCTTGGATTTAAGGAGATGAACTTTGACAAAGTTTGACAACCATTTATCATCTAACTAATTTTGTATATTGACCATAGTTTTAAATAGCCTGTTATAGCCTTTTCAGCAGGGTGCCGCTAAATGGTATCATGTACAAATATGCCACTATAGCCCGCTATAGCTCCGCTATAGCTGATTTAGAGGCTCGCCGCTATTTGCCATTGTCCGCTATTTAAAACATTGATATTGACATGTCTACATGTCAAGATGAATAACGAGGTTCTAAATGATTGAAAATATGGTGTTTGTTAACCTACCCATTATTCCTCTTCTTCTGTCCTCTATACAACAACAGTAGCAACGTAATATTTTAGTCTTAATTTTTTTTCCTGTAAATATTGTTGTTCTTTAAGGGCACATACACAACTTTGTTTCCTAGATGGCAATCAAATATAATGATGACATTAGTTAATTTGCTAATTATAATCGAAAATATAGTTCGGATAATATAATTTTAGGAGATTAAGTATGCATAATAAAACAATGATTCGGTGGCAATACACGATTTATCTAACTTTTGAGTTAAGATTGTTGATTAAGCTAATTCTGTCTTTTGCACTAAGCTGCAGTTGTTGGCCCCTTACCATTTACATTACTCCCTCCGTCATGGTTTAGAAGGCACAGTTAAACTTGCGTGCGTTTTTAAAATAGACAAGGTTTAAGGAGTGAAAGCAATTACTCCTATTAATTAGTACTAGTATTACTTATGCATGCGTCCTTCCAATTTGCTGCTCACACATTAGTACTAGTATTTTTTCAGTTGATTAGGCGTATTAACATTTACACCTGCTACATCTCACAACCAATTGATGACTACCTTGGTCCCAGAGATTTTCTAAGCGTGCCTTCTAAACCGTAACAGAGGGAGTATATCTGTTCATTAAATAAGTATAACTATTTGAATACTCGTGTTTAATACTTTACAAGTTTGCACATTATATCTTTTCATTAAATAGGTATAACTATTTTGAATACTCGTGTTTAATACTTTATTACATGCAAACGCCCCCCCCTTAAGTCGCTTAGTTTAGGTTCTGTTGTATTGTACTTCCTCCGTCTCAAAATAAGTGTCGTTTGTTTAGTATAAAATTTGTACTACACTAATAGAAAATGAGGCTTCAGACCCGTTTCGTTTGGGCCATTAGCCACGGTTCAGGAACAGGGACTAGAAAAGCAGGACTAATGCTAGCCCCGATTCGGTCCTGAACTAGGGCTAATGGTCCTCCACGTGGCGGGGCTAGGAGCGAGGAGGGAGGGGTATTAGTCCCGGTTCTTATTACGAACATGGGCTATTGCTTCGTTGCCTTTTTTTCGCACTTTTTAGGGTTTAGGATTTTGCATTAAATTGGACGGGGCTATTTTGCTGCATTTTTTTGTTTGCTATTTTCCTATTTATTTGTTTTGAACACTTTTTAATTCTTGTTTTACACTAAATTGGATGGTACATACACAACAATAAAGAAACAACTATATTGCACATCATCATCATGAATATATTACACCATATCATTCGTCGTGCTTTGTCGAACATACTATAAAATGTAGACACGAGTTATATGTACATATGCATCTCTTTTACACTTAAAATTTCAGTGCATCCAGCGGACAATAGTATTCTCCCTTCCCTTCAGATCTAGGACCTCTGCATCTAAGAATCTGATAATTTCCTATTGAATTGCTTGTACGTGTTCCTGTGGTAGAAGACCGTCTCGCAACCGTTCGATCTAATTTTAAAAAGGATGAATATATATCAATGAAACCGAACATAAATGATGGTAATAAAATAAAGTTGTGTGTATTATTTATCGCATTTTAATTTTTTGTAAGTCCCGGTTTTCGCCCGTCTCATGGGTCGTCTCGCATAAATTGTTTCCCTTTTCGTGCCTCAAGCATTTTATGAGAACATGGTTTAATCAAAAACATAATCAGACATGATAATGGTATTGAAACTAGAATAAAGAGATGCATGGATTTAGCTAGTAGTACTTACATCAATTTGTCTAAATATAAGCTCTGGCTTCCAAGCACCCCGACACTTGGCGGTGAACCGTTTCGAAGCCCTGCCAAGAAAAAGGAAATGAATAAAGAAGTTCTATATTAATTACTTGCTAGCAGGAAATGAACGAAAAGTTGCCGATATAGTGCCATAATGATTGAAATTACATCTGAATGCATTCCGGCATGTTCGCTCAATCAGCGAGGGGTTTGCGTAGCGAGTTCATGACTTTTACTAGTCCATCGTCAGGTACATTGATTAATAGAATAAAGTGGAAGCTGCGCACGCATAACGAGTCAATTATACACTTAACATCGAGTAAACGAAAATAGAATGTGTGTACAAGACAGTAACATTCACTTGAAGTTGTAAGAAATCAATATTTCCCTTTTGGTAGAGGAAAACCTTAACCGGTGGACCAAGTTATTCTCTGTCTCGCGGGGATCCAATGCAAGACTTTTGTCATGAATGAAATATGGGATCCAGTGCGAGGTTTTTGCATTCGGGAATCTTCATTCTGCAAAATTAATATAGTGATGAGTAATATTATACATGCAATGAACGAGCTGAGTAAGACTTAATGACATAAATTAATTATACTTTCAAACAATAGGCACTGATGATAGATTTATCGAGGGCATCTTGTTTGTATAACTGAAATAATTCGTTGAATTCAATCATTAGCACGCCTTCTCCATCCCCCTAATGCTCGTTTTTATATGCATAGTAGATTCAGTTTTGCTGTTCAGCAGATGCTCGCATGTACCAGTTATGCAACCTTCACATTTTTCTTGATAGCTCGTTGACTAACTCAGGTTTGACGATATGAGATCCGTGCCGGTACACGTATGTTACGTCAGCGAAATCATGTATATGGTTTAAGTACCGATCAATAGACATGCCATGAGCCTTGGTGGCTTCTCCGTACAGTGCAACAAATTTCGGATCGATATCAGCTGTTTCATCATACCTCTGCTCGACCGCAAGTTCGCACGAGGACACCTCTGTATCGAGATACACTTTGAAGGGGGGCATGATTGATTTTTCTGTTGTCCGAGCTCGGCAACTGATTTCCCGCCGGACCTACTACTCTTAAACCGCTGCTTTTTTGCCTCAGCTGACTTGAGAATAGAGTGTTCATAGTCTACTGGCAACGTTTGCGGGGGTTGTGCAAGGGTATTCAACATTTTCACTTATGCGGCGTGATCTTCTGGGGTGACTGGGAACTCTGACTCTTTCGGCTTCTTCTTGTTAGCCATGTTAGCCTTCCACTGTTGATATTGGGCGTCTGTCCTTTTCTTATTTTCCTCTTCACTATAGTTCCAAGGTCTCATCTCCATATTCTGATGAGGTACTTTTGGGAGGGGCGACGACTTATGATTTGGTGATTGGAACCCCTTTCTGCCACCACTATTAGCAGTGGTACGTTTCCGCTTTCGGCTTTGATCCTCAGTGGACGGAGACGGTTGACGTGGCGGTGGAGACAACTGATGCGGCGGCGGAGAAGGCTGACGGGGCGGTGGAGACGGCTGACGAGTGATGGAGGCCGGTGAGGTGGAGGCGAAGAAGGATTGTTGCTCTCAGGATTCGGTGGCCTTGGCAGCCAATTTGGAACCAAGATGTGCTCCTTTGGTCATACAACGGTATGTTTCTTGACTTCTTCAAGTTTAGTCAAATCCCTATCTTCACCTGCAGGGTAGTCCAGCTTCAGCTCTTCATAATCTTTCATCACTTCATCCACCGCGACGACAGCGTAACCATTTGGAACCAGATATCAATGCCAAGTTGGATTATGTCCAATTGGTACAGCCATGTCGACCGTCACTGTCAACCTTAAGTTAGCAACTTTCCCGTTTAGGTCACAAGGTGTGTTGTCTGTGATATCATCCACTGGTTATTAACGAGGAGGAGCCGTCATCAGTGCATCATCATCACCATCATCATGGAGCTGCCCGGAAGCGACACTGCTTTTCCGATTTGATGCAGCTTCTATCATGAGCCGCTGAGATTGGCCGCTACCTTGCTGGCTGCTAAGTCTGTCAATTTGATCCTGCTGTAGCCGCTTTACTGCTTCTTCTACATTATGCATCCGGCCTGCAGCTGCCGCTTTCTCAGCTGCCTCCTTTTCCTTTCTCCTCTGATGTCCTCTATCGGGAAATTTCTTCCTTTCCTGGAAAACGCAAGCATCCACGACGGAGAGCCTGGTAAGCCTTGTGTTCGTCCTTTGTGTTCATCATTCCCAAGGGCGCGTGAGAGCTCGCCGTTCTCTCTATCGGGAACGAACCGTCCCTCTTCAGCATCCTTTACTGCACTTGTAATGTTCTCGATGGGTAGTAGGGGATTATCTTTGTGTCTTTGGTTATATATTGCCTTCCCTTCTGCGTCCAACATGCCCCCATGCCCGTAAAACCAGTTTCTTGACCGTTCGATCCATGTTAAGGGCTCTGGAGTGATATTGTTAGCCAGAAAAGGTGCCTCAAGTGTGTCCCACTTAGCCATGTTACCGGCTTAGCCAGCAGGCCCCATAATATGGTGGTACTTCTTCATACGTGCATTCATCTTATTTGTTGCAGACTTTTTTAAGGTGTCCTCCGATTTCTTGTACGCCACAAATTCGGTCCAGTTGTCTTTTATCTTCTCATAGCCGTTATCGAAATATGGAGTCTTATCTTGCAAGATAAAATCCTGGCGCAATCTTTTCTTCCAGCCCCTGAATAGATCGACCATCTTCTTAAGGGCCCACTCCTTGACGTTTTTCTCTAGGGCCTCTTTTTGCCTCTTCATTTCCTCCTTATTTGGCGCCTCCTCATATGGATACACCTCTGGCGCCGGCAGGGTGAAATGAAGCATGAGCTTTCTGCAATTCTTTGCCTACTGTGCGGACATATGAGACTCCGTCTGCCCTTGGCTTAAGCCATTCTCAAGTGGTGATAGGGATGTGGTCCCTAACAACAACTCCGCATGCCTTCAGAAATTTCTTATTTACATCTGTGGGAGCAATCGGTTGCCCGCCTTTTGAGACTCTTTCGATCCTGTACCTTTCACCGTCATCCATCTTCTTGGTTGGGCCTCGTTTCATCCATACATAAGTTTTGCTCGATCCGGAGAGCTAAAAGAAGAAAGAGTGTTAAAATATGTATATAGACAACAGAGGATTAATTTATTAATATATGTATGCACCTCGCCGGAGCCGTCGACTTCTCCCTCATTGGAGCCGTTGAGTCCTCCCTCGCCCGAGGCGTGGGCGTCTACCTCACCGGAGCTTCTATCTCCTCTGTTGAGCGACTCATCTCCTTCGCCGGACTCGTTCAGAAACTGATTGGTGACATCGCCAACAATAAAATCATCCCCGCGGATGACAGCATGCATCATGTCTTCCTTATATTCGTCTCTGCCGTGTATTGGATCCATAGCATCTGCAAATTAATTAAACATAAAAAATTAAATTAACTAAACAACTAAAACAACTGAAACATAAAACTTGGCGACGGGGTGGCTCACCGCGTGTGGCCGGGAATGGGCGGCGGCGTCGGGGCCGGGAACTAGACCGGGGCGCGGCGTCGGCGGTCTCGAACAGGGGACAACGATGTGGCGTCTGGTCCGGGAACGGGCGGCGGCGGCCGGGCTCCTCGATCTCCACGGGCGGCGCCGCGCGTGGGCCAGGGCTACTCTTGCGGGGCGCTCCTCGATGGGAACGGGCGGCGGCGGGGCTCCTCTCGCGGGACGGCGCGCGCGGCGAGGGCCAGCGGCATAGGCTAGGAACGGGGGCGCGGTAAGGAGTGAAGGATGGCGGTGTGGAGCGGAGCAGCCTGACGACATGGTCTGTTCCTCCTCGCGTGCGTGAATGGGGAGGAAGGGGAGCCGAAAATGGCTATAGACACGGCTATAGTCCCAGTTCGGGGGAAGAACCGGGGCTATTGCCTCATTAGTCCCGGTTAGGGGGAAGACCCGGGGCTAATGGCCTGCATTTTCGGGCCCCTTTTTGATCTGTCGCGCACCGTTGGCTATTAGCCTCGGTTCTTGGGCCGAACCGGGGCTAATGAGCCATTTAAAATAATGATCTTTCAAGTCAGGTTGTGTTGTTCCCGCCTTTTTTTTCTTATTTAATTAGGTGCATTACATATGAATTTCAAATGGTTTTTAAAGATAATTTATTTTGAATTTCAAAAACCTTCCAACATGAAAAGTGTTTCAATTTGCATAACTAATCCATAACCATTTTCTGTTTTCAAAAATAATTATTCTAACTATACAAACTATTATCCATTTTGCTATTTTCAATTAAATATGCATTAAGAAATATTTATTGCATATTTTTGAATTTGAAAAACCTTTCAACATGAAAAGTGTTTCAATTTGAATAAATAATCCAAAACCAATTTCTGTTTTAGTTGATTCATTTTTCTTCATTCTTTTTTCTATTAGTTAATTCTTTTAGCTAATTGACCCTGAAATTGAAAGCACTACAAATGAACTCTGAAAAGGTTAAAAGTTGGCATGGTATCATCATTTCACCCACATAGCATGTGCTAAAAAGTTGAGAGGTTACGGCAAAAACTGTATGCACTTCGTGTACAAATCGGACAATCTCTTTTGAAGTATCAGGGTTCATACGAGAACTCATTTGTTACAAAGGGATTTCATTTCTTCAACTTATTTCAACTCCAGACTTTTTGTGTGTTCAAAATGAACCATTGTAAGCCACATCATCAATTTTCAACCCTTTCGAATTCATTTGGTATTTTTCATGCATTTACTTGTTCTTTGAGCTAAATGACCCTGAAATTGAAAAGCACTACAAATGAAGTCTGAAAAGGTTGAAAGTTGGCATGGTATCATCATTTCACCCACAAAAAATACTTTGATAATTTTAGTTGTATAAATTTTATATAATTTTAGTGTCAAAAATACTAGAGGTTCATAAAAGCTTTTTAGTGGATTCTTTTTGCTATTAGAGTTTTATAAAAGCTTTTTAGTTGATTATTTTTGCTATTGAAGAATATTATAGTTTTGTTTTAGTTGATCATAATAGAATATTTTAATTGATTATTTTTAGTTCATTCCTTTTGCTATTAACATAATATTTTAATTGATCATAAGAGAATACTTTAACAGAATATTTCAATTTCAGGGTCATTAGTTTGTACGAGCAAATGAAGTGTGCTATATATGTGGTCGAAATGCATGATACCATGAAAAGTAGCAAATGAAGTTAGAAAGGGTTAAACCGTTCAAATTTGGAAACTAATGGCACAAACATAAACTAGACATAAATTGGTCCAAGCAGTACATAATAATACTCGTCCAAGCAGTACATAATAATAGCTAGCACAAATATATATATACAAGTGTTCGTCGATGTGAACACTACTCGTCTGAATCAGAAAGTCCCCAAACTTGTGGTGCTGGTGCTGGTGCGAGGTGACGCCGGTCATAGTTTATGATTCGAATCTTGCAATTCAACTCGTATGAAACGTATGCATCTTTTGCTGAATACTCAATGTTCCTACCGTCAAGTGAGGTCCTCTCCACTTTTTGTGCTGATACCTTGGGAATTTGGTCTTCATATCAGCGTAATCCTCGTCGATCAAGGCGACTACCATATGAGCCATCGAAGTCCTCTCATGGTCAAGCTTGAATTTGTCTTGGATACCAATGTGCTAGTCAGCTGGTATCTCAATACCGAAGCTGTGCCTCATCTTGAGCTTGTTGTTACTTATATCAACACTAGCAAAATGTATGCCACTGCAAAGAAAGTCCATGAGTTCTGGACAATGCTTGTCACTACTACAACAACAACAAATTAAAATGGAACCAATGTTACATACTGCTGCAACAAGGAAAATTGTTTCACTACAACTAAGGAGAAATTGATCTTTAGGATTCAAGTGGAACATATTGCTATCCTATGCAATTTTCATTTCGTATGAATTGATCAAGAAACCCTAAATCAACTATGACATATATATATGTTCTCACACGGTTTTGCCAATATGCAACAAGGAAAATTGTTTTACTAGAACTTAAAGGAAATTGATCTTTAGGATTCAAATGGAACATATTGCTATCCTATGCAATTTTCATATCCTATGAGTTGATCAAGAAACCTTAAATTAACTATGACATTTCTACCCAATGGATCATAGAAACTGCATATATTATAGAAATTGCATAAATTAACTATGACATATATATATTGTTATCCAATGGAATCTAGATCACTATATGCAATTGCTATCCAATGGAACATAGAAACCGCATATTGCTATCCATTGGAACCTAGATCACTATATATAATTTTCATAACCTTGGATCAAAGAAAGCATCAAATCTTACCTTCGCCCATTGAAACACCATGACATGTCTCTTGAAACATAGTTGGATGACGACAACACCTTGTTGATTGGCCGTGTACTCGAGATCAAGCCCCGTGAAATTCTCATTCTCCTCCGCCTCCTGAAGCCATTGCTGGAAATAGTAAAGAAAACCCGACACCATGGCGCTGTAGTTCGTGTACACGACATTGTGTTCGGTCGTGCCATGTGCGAGCGCGTGTCCGTAGCGAGTGGTTGCCATGGTGGAAGAAGAGAAGGGAAGAAGAGAGGGGAAGAATAGAGGGGAAGAAGGAAGGAGAGTGAGAGAGAAGAAGAAACAGAGAAATGGCGACTCTGCTTCGGTTCGTGCTTTTCATCGTCCGAAACGACGCGGGAGGTGAACCGTTCGGACCTTTAGTCCCGGGTTGAGCCACCAACCGGGACTAAAGGGGTATACGAGCGGTTGCCACCACCGTGGCATGGCACGTGTCAGACCTTTAGTCCCGGGTTGAGCCACCAACCGGGACTAAAGGGGGATACGAACGGTTGCCACCACCACGACAAGCCACGTGTCAGTCGTCGGATCTTTAGTCCCGGTTTTTGGCACGAATCGAGACTAATGCATCGAAATGAACTGGGACTATTGCCCCGCATGGCCCTGGCAGCTCGAATGGGAACCAATGCCTGGCATTGGTCTCAGTTTTACTTGGACCCGAGGCTAAGGGGATTTGGGGCTCCAGCTGAAATCCACATTTTCTACTAGTGCTAGTTCAGTTATAAATTTACGACACTTACTTTGGGACGGAGGGAGTATAATGTACTATTGACATGTGATGGGAGTTGGCTAATTGTGAGACATATTATTTTAGTTATATATCCCTATTTATGATATTAATGAAATGCTAATGGTGATTTGAATTAAATACATGTGGGCCAGCAAATGCAGTGATCCATGCACTAGATCACTCTTGATAAATGGCCATAGAAAGGTCATTATCGTCATTTCGTCATGACAGATGCCATGGGATGACTTATCTTGAGTGGTTGGGGCCAATGTGCGTCAGCGGAGTGCGGCCGACTGCGCGAGGAGGCGGCCTGCAGGCTATAGGAGAGGCGGGCGCTTGAGTCAGCCCACCAAGGGGAGCTGGTTCGCCTCGACTGAGCCCATCGTCAGTCTCTGGCAAACAAGGACGCGATGCTGGAGAGGACCCTCAAGGAGGCACGTACAATGAGGGAGGAATACGAGAGGCGAGCCTGCACCTGGTCCGTAAGTTTGCTTCTTTTTGCTTGCGTTTACCTTGGTCTTTGGGAGTTTCGGCCGTCTGTTCTTACTTTCTTCTTTCTTATCCCTCCGGGGGTCTTCCCCCAGACCCAGGATGTAGCGGATGAGGCCGTGGAGGCCAATCGAGAGTAGCATCAAGCCGAGGGGGTTCATATCGGGCCACTCACCAATTGGTCCGTGGAGGAGGTTGGAATCGACGCTCGGGCCCGTCTGAACCGGGTGGTTAGTGTCATGCACTGGCTCCAAAGAACCAGCATGAGCCTGGCCCGGACGCTTTGGCCGAGCCCGATGCGGCCCCAGACCATGAGCCGGCTCGCACGATGGCTAGAGGCCGGGCCGGCGCGCGTCAATGCCTGGAGGGCTTTAGACGCGCGAGCCGGGCGGAGATGACGCTTAGCTTTTGTGATCTGATGGTACCCAGGCCTGGACCTGGGGCTGCTGGCCACCCGTCGGGCGAGCACGGAGGCGATGCTGGCGGTGACCCCCGAGCCCTGGCGACCCGGGCAAGTGACCATGTGTTGTACGCCGCGTGGGACGTGTACGTCCCGGAGCGGGCCGCTGATGATGCGCCGCTCCTGGAGGATGATTATGCGCTAGTCTTTGGTGACTCGGAGGGTAGCGCGAGTGAGATGGGCGGCTAGGAGACTGGCTCCAGTGCCGGTGCATACGCCGACACCCAGGAGGCGGACACTGGCGCCAAGGCTGGAGCAATGGTGCCTCCATGAGCTACACCCGCTTTCTTTTTCCTCCTTTTGGTAGTGCTCACCCACTTGGGGTGTAAACTTTTGTTTGTATCAAACTTTGTGACCGTTGGCCTCTTGCTTCAATGTAATATATGCATGCACTTGCTTTGAACAACCTTTGTGTGCCGACTTGTCTGTTGCTTTTGTACCCTATCCTTTTTCCTGTGCCCTTCCTCCTTCGGCTTTGGTCCCGCCAACTGGACTATGACTAGGAAGGCCCCTCGACCTTCGAGGAAAATGGTGAAGTACTTAGGATTGAGGGACTCGAGCTAGGACGAGCGAGACAGGGGTCGGCTGGAGACATGTTGGAGAGCCCGAGCCGGTCGTCCTCCCTTAGATACCTTTGTTGCCGAGCGCTTTCGACCTCTGGCTCTTGCCAGCCGGACAGTCGGGAGCCGGTCTGTAGCTGGTGCGAAGAGTGGGCTCGGCGTTCGCACACTACTCGGCCCGTTTTGAGAGGTGAGGCCCGGACTGGTTGGCCAGCCCTTAGGCTTGGCGAGCCGGACCTAGGGACTAGAAAGGAAAGACAGAAGGGCGCTTGAGAGAGATGATGAAAAGGTAGCACTCGAGTCTGGCCCAGGGTACCTGCTACATTCATTAAACCCAAAAGGTAGGGGGATACATACATACACTGGTTCAGCTAAAAAACGGACGGAGGAGCGCCACATTCCCTGGGCGCTCCGTTATTTCGCCGAAGGCATCTCTCTTGCGCTTTTACGGCTTGTGGGCGTCTATGAGGTAGTATGCGTTGTTGTGCATTACCTTACTGATGATGAATGGCCCTTCTCATGGTGAAACGAGCTTGTGCTAGCCAACCGTGCACTAGACCAGCCGGAGCATCAGGTCGATCTCGCGGAAAGCGAGAGCTCAAATTCTTTTGTTGTGGTAGTGTTGTAGCATTTGTTGGTAAATGGCCGGTCGGCTCAGGGATAGCTGGCGTGCCTCCTCAAGAAGGTCGACGATGTCTTCTCTTGCTTCCTTGGCTTTCACCTCCGTGTAGAGCATCACGCGAGGAGAGTCGAACTCGATATCCATTGGGATGACCGCATCGGACCTGTAGACCAGGAAGAACGACATGAAGCAGTTCGATCGGTTGGGGGTGGTCGAAAGGCTTCACAGCACGGCCGACAACTTGTCGGTCCAGCAGCCAGCCGGGCGCTAGAATGAGGCCATTGGCACGCTCCGCCTGGCCGTTTGACTGAGGGTGGGCCACCGACAGGAGGTCGAGCCGAATGCCCTGGGCGGAGCAGAAACGAGCCAAATCACCTTTGGCAAAGTTGGGGCCGTTATCGATGATGATAATGTGGGGGACTCCATAGCGTACGGTAATGTCCTTGAGTAATGTGACGGTTGTGGGGCCATGTAGGTTCTTGATTGGCCTTGCCTCTATCGACTTGGTGAACTTTTCGACGGCCACCAAGAGGTGCGTCATGCCGTCTCGAGCTGTCTTGAAGGGCCCCACCATGTCGAGTCTCCACACACTAAATGGCCATGAGATGGAGATGGTTTGCAGAGCTGCCGCGGGTAGGTGTCTTTGACTACTGAAGTGTTGGCAACCCTCACATTTGTCCACCAGGGCCTTGGCGTCATCTAGCGCCGATGTCCAATAGAAGCCGTGGTGGAACACTTTGGCCACTAGGGACCTCGAGGCGGCATGGTGGCCGCACTCGCCTAGGTGGATGTCCTTCAGGATCTCGTATCCTCTGGCCGCATTCATGCAGTGCTAAAGACGTTGATCGCACTGCGTTCGACGAGCTCATGGTTGACAATGTCGTAGGAAGGATCTCTATGTTGTACTTGTCGTGCCTCGACCTCATTGGGCGGGAGCTCGCTGCGCATGAGGGAAGCGAGGACAGTCTGAGCCCAAGATGACGTGGAAATTGTTGCTGGAGCCGGCGCTTTCTTGGAGCCGGGCAATGTTTGGTTCGAGCCGGCAGCCCCCGTGTGGGGACCCCGACTAACGAGTCGAGATCGCCGGATGAACGTGCTTAGTGATCCTAGAGATCAATGCGTACTAAACACACATGAACTGAATAACAAGAGTCTTATATCCTTACATACCGTTTGATACAATTGATGACCACTGCGGTCTAGTCTTACATAGATAGAGCCTTGAAGGCCAATACACCAAACTTGACCGGTAGCGGAATTACTGGTCAAAAGCGTGAATCCATGCCACCAGCCTTAACCTACAAGCATTCTGACTGGGAAGCGTCCTAGCTCGCAGGAAGGTCACGAAGGTACTCTTCACCATCTCCTGTTCTCTCTTACCTGGTCAATGAAATAACCAGTGTCAAGCCAATGAGTTCTTTGAATGTACTCGCAAGCGACCCATGATGTGGAACAAGGACATAATGCAACATGATATATCTCTAGTATGCAACCTTTGCGGAAAGCGGGTTTTTCTTTAAATGCAGTAACATGGTCAAGTGTAGGTATATTCAGGCATCACAATGTAGATGGTAACCATAAGAACAGGTTACATATATCAACATATTTGTTCCGAGGGCTGAACACCTCATGTTCACCCTCCATGCCAAGTCATCTGACTTGACAAGTATCATATTTCTCAACCACACAGACACTCACACTTGGTTTATGCGAAAACGACTAGATGTAGTTTTACCAGCACCATCCAAGTGTCCTTGGCCGAGGACAAGCTTATTCGAATAGTTTTACACTCTGCACAGGTTGCGCGCTATACCCACGAGATTCGGGAAACTTCCATGTCATCCACGACTCACGGTATATAACATACCCGACATAAGTAACCAAACAATGCCTTACCCCTGGCAACACTAGACAAATAGTCCACTCGATTAGTACCCAGCCCACATGATGTACGTCTTACGAGCACCAACTCTAGACCATATCATCCATGCAGGGACCAACGGTGTGCCCGGAACCTGTAAAAACAGCATAGTCACCCGTCCTCGCATGACCCCGTCCTGAATGTGACCATATCATTCCTGTCACTAGTAATGCGGGATCTTTGCTAACACCAACCAAAGTAATCAACAAAGCCCCATTCCCATATTAAGGTATCGTGGTCGCACATGTAAGGTTGGGACGGTCGACACATCTTAAATCTAATCCCATTGCCAAAACCACTCACACAAATCCTTTCTTGGTACACCACTTCTTTCTTAAGTGGTCATCCATCTCAACGCCATTACCCTCGGGCATTAGTGGCACGTGATGGGGTTTTTGGAAAAATCTTTGTAATCACCTCTGTGTTACCATCACCATGCATATGCTCATCCTATGCGTAGCACTACTATCTACTTGTGAAGTCCTCATCAGCGTGACCCTCATAGATGGTAAGGTCATGCTCAAATGCAAGTGCTCCAAAGGAGCCATCGGTAACACCATACCGAGGGTTTAACGATTAACCATGATCATATGCATCGGAGTAAAGTAATCAACATGACATGCACAAAATATATTTTCTCAGACATGGTCAAAGGGTATGCTTGCCTTGGTCACATAAGTATTCGAGGTCTTTGAGGTCTTCCGGTCCAACTCCGAGTACTCCGTCAACTATCGTTGGAAACAATCACAGTAAGCCACAGAACAAGGAGGAACAAAAGTGCTCCACAAATAGGAGTTCTATTTTTCTTGGACATCTCTGGTCATAAAAAATGCCTAAAGTTGTTCTAAGGAATTTGGAATAACATAGATTTTTTAATGGAGGAAATGGAGCCATCACTAGCCCCACAAGAAGTATACAGAAAATATTTTATTAAAACATAGTGGAGGGACTCATTTAATAGGGCATGAATTTAGAAATATTCAGGAAGTTGTTTCACCAGATTGGAGTTGAATGAATTTCCTATGATTTTCTAACATTGAATAAATAGCAAAAATGGGCAATTTATTTGATGCAACATAAACATGATAGAGAAAAATGTTGACTAAGGATGCAAAAATAGTGCATGCTTTTATAAGTCTTTGGAAATTTTAATCACTCCATTTGTAGTAGATTTGAGCTCCCTAGGATTTTTACAAAGTGGGTCTGAAATATTCAAAGTTGAAACTTTAATTACAACAATGGAGACAAACTTTCTGGAAAAATGTGCAAAGCACATATCTGGATAGGTCTTGATTTTAGGATTCTACAAAAAATTGAATCACCTAATTTGTAGTTCAAATGAATTGTTTATGGATTTTTAAAGTTTCTGAAAAAGGTAAAAGGGGCTATACTGTAGGGCTATAGTCGCCTTGGGCACAAGATAGGCCTCGGGCCCGCCCAACGATTCCAGCCTCGCACAACAGGCCACGCCGAAGGAGCATTCTGCGGAATGCGTCTCCCAGGCGGGGTGGCGACATTGAGCCAGAGGCGCGACCACTTAAACCGGTGGCCCCGGGTCCTAGCCGTTGACTAAGGGGCCCGCTCGTCGGCTCCTTCGTCCTCCTCCCGATCGATATAGAGGAGGGCAGGGGAGGCTCCCCGAGCTGGTGTTGGTGCCCGCTCTGGTGGCTCCGTCCTCCTCCGACGGAGCTCCGGCCACCGGCGGCTCGGGGAGGCCTCGCGGCACGTGCGTGGGCCCTCATTCCCGTCGGGAGTGCACCAGGGCGAGAGGAATCCTGGCCGCGGTGGAAATCGGCTCGGGTGCTCTTGGCGGCGAGGCTTCGGTCGTCGGAGGGAAGGAGGAAGGAGAGGAAGAAGCTGCCGGTGGGGCTGGGATTGATACGTCTCCGTTGTATCTACTTTTCCGAACTCTTTTGCCCTTGTTTTGGACTCTAATTTGCATGATTTGAATGGAACTAACCCGGACTGACGCTGTTTTCAGAAGAATTGCCATGGTGTTGTTTTTGTGCATAAATAAAAGTTCTCGGAATGTCCTAAAAATTTACGGAGATTTTTTCTGGAATAAAAGAAAAATATCTGCGCAAAGATCCACCGGAGGGGGCGTGCCAGTGGGCCACAAGCCCACAGGCCGCGGCCACCCCCTATGGCCGCGTTGTGCAGGATTGTGGGGCCCACGTGGCACCACCGCCCCCAATGTCAGCTCTATATCTTCCGTTTCGCCTGGAAAAAAAATCAGAGAGAAGGTTTCATCGTGTTTTGCGATACGGAGGCGCCGCCAGATCCTGTTCTTCATCTGGAGGGCAGATCTGGAGTCCGTTTCGGGCTCCGGAGAGGGGAAATCATCGCCATCGTCATCATCAACCTTTCTCTATCGACAATTCCATGATGCTCTTCATCGTTCGTGAGTAATCTTATCATAGGCTTGCTAGACGGTGATGAGTTGGATGAGATCTATCATGTAATCGAGTTAGTTTTGATGGGGATTAATCCCTAGTATCCACTATGTTCTGAGATTGATGTTGCTACTACTTTGCCATGCTTAATGCTTGTCACTAGGGCCCGAGTGCCATGATTTCAGATGTGTACCTATTATGTTGTCACCAATATATGTGTGTTTCAGATCCTATCTTGCAAGTTGTAGTCACCTACTATGTGTTATGACCCGGCAACCCCGGAGTGACAATAGCCGGAACCACTCCCGGAGATGACCATAGTATGAGGAATTCATGTATTCACCGCGTGTTAATGCGTTGGTCCGGTTCTTTATTAAAAGGAGAACCTTAAGATCCCGTAGTTTCCATTAGGACCCCGCTGCCACGGGAGGGATGGACAATAGATGTCATGCAAGTTCTTTTCCCTCAGCACGTATGACTACATACGGAATACATGCCTACATTAGATTGACGAACGGGAGCTAGTTACATATCTCTCCGTGTTATAGCTGTTACATGATGAATCACATCCGTCATACTCATCCATCACCGATCCACTACCTACGAGTCTTTTACTACTGGTTCTCGCTACGTTACTTTGCCTTGGCTTGTCCCTTGCTACCAAAGGGATTGGGCCACTTTGCTACTTTTGTCACTACTGTTGTTACTTGTTACTCAGCTGCTGCTGCTACTGCTGTTCCTTACTACTCCATGTTACTTGTTGCAAGACTTTTCTGGAGCCGTAGCCGGGGAAGCATTCTTCTCAAGAAAAATCCCTCGTCAAACGTGCTTTTTACTAGCGCCATTGATACAACAGTTAGGAATAGTCTGCCGTCAATAGATCGTTTCCGGCACTGTTACTATCATACTACCTTGCTACTGATACTTTGCTTGCAGACAGTAATCTTTCAGGTGTGGTTGAATCTGACACATTCAGCTGCTAATACTTGAGAATATTCTTTCGCTTCCCGTCTTGGTGAATCTATAAATTTGGGTTGCATACTCTACCCTCGAAAACTGCTGCGATCCCATACGCTTGTGGGACATCAGGGCTTTTTCTGGCGCCGTTGCCGGGGAGGCACAACTATATTCTCCGAGTCACTTGGGATTTACGTCTGCTGATCACTATTATGAATCCGAAAGATCCAAGAACTAAAATCCTACCTTCCACTACGAGGAGAGGTAAGGAACTGCCATCTAGCTCTGCACTTGATTCACCTTCACTTTTGAGTAAGTTTGCGACTTCGCCTCCTACTAGAAATCTTGATATGTCGCCTGTGCTTGATGATGCTACTTCTGCTGTCCATGATGCTTATGATGATGCTATGCTTGATACTATGCCTGATGATGCTATGCTTGATACTATGCCTGATGATGCTATGCCTGATACTGCTTTGCCACTTGGTGCATTCCTTGATGCACATATTGCTAGAGCTGCTGCTAGATGTGATGATACTTCTGAAACTGCTGATACTATTGAAGTAGAACCTGCTACTATGGATGTTATGCCTGCTACACGATATGTTATGGAGGGAGAGGTAGCTGAGGATTTTCTTGCGTGTAAGGATAGCTATGATGTTGAGAAACTTGTGCGCAAGTGGAAAGAAAAATCTCTGAACGCTAGGATGAAATACGACCCGAAGTTTCCCACTTCGCCTATCTTTGTGTCCGAGAAGGATTATGAATTCTCTGTCGACCCTGCATTAATCACTCTGGTTGAATCTGATCCTTTTCACAATTATGAGTCTGAAACGGTTGTAGCCCATCTTACCAAACTGCACGATATAGCCACCCTCTTCACCAGTGAGGAAAAGATCCGCCACTACTATATGCTCAAGTTGTTTCCTTTCTCGCTAAAGGATGATGCTAAGACCTGGTTCACTTCTCTTGCTCCTAGTTGTGTGCGTAGCCCCTAGGATACAGTCTACTACTTCTCTAAAAAATATTTCCCTGCCCACAAGAAGCAAGCTGCCTTGCAGGAAATACACAACTTTGCTCAAGCTGAGGAAGAGAGTCTCCCACAAGCTTGGGGGAGGCTCATCCAGCTACTGAATCCTTTGCCTGATCACCCTCTTGAGAACAATGAGATACTTGATATCTTCTATAATGGACTTACCGATGCTTCCAAAGACCATCTGGATAGTTGTGCCGGGAGTGTTTTTAGGGAACGGACCGTAGAACAAGCTGAGATTCTACTGAATAACATCTTGTGCAATGAGAATGCTTGGGCTATTCCCACACCACCTCCTAAGCCAACTCCGAAGAAAAGAGGTATTATATTCCTCAGTCCCGAAGATATGCAAGAAGCCAAGAAATCTATGCGAGAGAAAGGCATTAAATCTGAAGATGTCAAAAATCTAACACCTATCAAAGAGATCCATGGTCTCGATAACCCAATATAGGTAGTAGAAGTAAATTCTTCGCGTAGATTTGATGAGAGTGATATTCCTTTTGATAAACCTGCTAGCTTATGCCTGGATGAATTTGATAACTTTGTTGCCAAACAAGAGAATTTCAATGATTATGTTAGCAGACAATTGGAAAAGAATGCTCATATGCTTAGTCATTTAAGTGCTTGTGTGGACAGAAATGTCAATGATCTTAAACTTCTGAGTAAACATGCCTCTATGGTTACTACTCAAGTAGAACAAGTACTTAAAGCTCAGAATGACTTGCTCAACGAGTTGAATGACAATTCTGTCAGAGTCGTTACTAGAGGCGGTAGAATGATCCAGGAACCTTTGTATCCTGAGGGTCACCCGAAAACAATTGAACAAGATTCTCAAGAAGTTAGCACTCATGCACCTATTCATCCTAGAAAGAAGAAGAAAGATGATAGGAACCTGCACGCTAGCAAACCTGTTGCTGCTACACCTGAGAGTCCAAACGATGCCTCTATCTCTAATGCTGAACACAATCTGGTGATGAACATGAGCCTAATGATAATATCAATAGTGATGTTCATGAAGATGATCAGCCTAGCAATGAAAAGGATGCGGAGATTGAACCTGATCTTGATAACCCACAATCTAAGAATAGAAGATACGATAAGAATGAATTCGCTGCTAGGAAGCATGGTAAAGAAAGGGAACCATGGGTTCAGAAACCTATGCCCTTTCCTCCCAAACCATCCAAGAAAAAGGATGATGAGGATTTTGAGCGATTCGTTGAAATGATCAGACCTGTCTTCCTGCAAATGCGTTTGACGGATATGTTCAAGATGTCTCTGTATGCTAAGTACATGAAAGATATTGTGACTAATAAGAGGAGGATACCTGATCTTGATATTTCCGCCATGCTTGCCAATTGTACCTTCAAGGGTGGAACTCCTAAGAAACTAGGTGATCCCGGTGTGCCCACTATACCTTGCTCCATTAAAGGCAACTACGTTAGAACTGCGTTATGCGACCTTGGAGCCGGTGTTAGTGTTATGCCTCTCTCTCTCTCTTTATCGTAGACTTGAACTCGATAAGTTGACACCCACTGAAATATCTCTGCAAATGGCCGACAAAACAACTGCTTTCCCTATCGGCATTTGCGAGGATGTGCCTGTTGTGGTTGCTAACACCACTATCTTAACAGACTTTGTTATCTTCGATATTCCCGAGGACAATGCCATGGCTGTCATCCTCGGAAGACCCTTTTTAAACACTCCAGGGGCTGTTATAGATTGCAACAAAGGCAATGTCACTTTCCATGTCAACGATAATGAGCATACGGTGCACTTTCCGAAGAAACAATATCGAGTACATTGCATCAATGCTATCGAAAAAACTTCATCGATTCTTATTGGGAGCTTTGAATGCCCTATTCCTCGTGTCAAGATGAAGTATGATTTGCTTGTTGGGGAGATACACATCCCCATTGAGGTGACTTAGTGACTATTCGAAAATTCTCCGTTCTCTTTTGCGATTCGAGAAAGTTTTGTCGAGGGGATTTGATCAACCCCATCGACGGATTTCTTTTGATGACCATGAGATGGATGAATCGAGGAGTCACAAACCTCTGTTCCAAGCTTTCACCTTCAGTTGCTTAGAAGAAAAATGATAGGTTTAGTTTAGTTTTCCATGTTTTCTGTTTTAGCGTTCGGTCGAAAATACCCCAAAAATAAAAGTTCACCGAACGTTGTGAAAATCTAGTATGGTTTTTTCTGGAATATTTGAAAAATACTGGTACAAATAGTCTGTCTGGGGGCCACACCAGTGGTCCACAAGCCCTAGGGGCGCGGGCACCCCTTGGCCGTGCCACCCAGGCTTGTGGGGCCCACAGGCACCCCCTCCACTCATTCTTGCTCTCATCCGCTTCTCCTACCTCTAGAAAAAATCGTTTTGCAGCTCAAACCCGTGTTCTTGGTCCTCTTGCTGGGATTTTCGATCTCTTTGCCCAAATCACCCTTCTCCGAGCTGTTTTGGGGAAATTACTCCTTGGTAAGTGACTCCTCCATTGGTCCAATTAGTTTTTGCTCTAGTGCCTTATACTCCGTGAATTTTTGCTGCCTTGGTGACCATGTTCTTGAGCTTTGTATGCTGATTCTAGCTGGTCCCAAGTAGTTTTGATGCGTAATATGGCCTCTAGGCACTTGTTGGAGTAGTTGCTACATGTTTAATTGAACCTTGTTCACCTTTCCTTTGGGTCACTGAAAATTTCAGAAAAGGAAGATGTTCACGAGAAACTTTCATGGTGGTTCCTCAAGCAAGAGAGGTGTCCGTCTTGCCATTCGGGAGCCTGATCCTTACCAACTTAGGGACGCGCAGGTACAACCTTGTGAATGGCCTTCTAATGAATTTATGATTGAGGCAGGTTTTAAAGATGAGTTTGATGCACTTGTTTGCAACGTCGGACTCAAAGAATTCATCTCCGATAAATGTGAACAGTATGTTGCTCTCATCGTCTCTTTTGTTCGTAGATTCAAATTTTCAGCTGGCCGTGAGCCGTCGGTACTGTTTGATCTCTATGATAAATCGTATACCATGGATTTAGAGGATTTCAGTAGAATTTGCAAAATACCTATTTGGGGTAACCTCAATGATCCTCCTCAATCTTCGGTTAGAGATTTTTGCGCTCGTATTACGGTTGGAGAAACTAGAGACATTACCATAGCTACCATGGGGAGTATTCATTTTCCTGCCTTGCATTACTTTGCCCTCTTCATAGGCAGATGCATTAATGGCAAGATTGAGCATTGTCACCTCTGCGCACCCGACCTTAGTATCCTTAAGAGTGAAGTGACGGGTGACAAAAGCTTCAACATGGGTGCTATTATAGCAAGGAGGCTGAATAAGAATGCTATTGAAGGGGATTTCTTTGGTTGGATCTATGCCACTCGCATAGAAAATTTCCTTGGAGTACCCATCCACGAAGGAGATCCCCCGCTTCATACATCTTTCCTTGACCGCATCGCTTTGACAAACTACCATTTCCTTGAGAGGGATGATGAATCCCTCCTATACCGATTGATATTTAACCGGCAGCGTGTTTTCCATATTACCCTTCCTTCTCATGCCTTCTTTGACTTTCAGGTAAAACGGAGATATTACATAACCAGAGGAGAGGCAGAGGAGTATGAGAGGGAGTCAAAGACTGCTCGTCTCCGTGAGGCAGCTATTCAGGCAGTGGCTGCAGCACTCTCGTATAACCCCCATTATGATTTTGGGTGTCGCCAGGACCATCCTTGGGAGTAGACCAACTTAGGCCAAAAGCCTAAGCTTGGGGGAGTACGTGTTCTCACCGACTTTACATTCTTGCTTATGCTTTCGCTTTGTTAGCCGGTGTTCACACTTTGCCACTGTATCATCCATGCTAGTTTATTTTCTTTTTCTTGTTTTCTTTTCGTGTGTCTGTCTAGTTTGAGCAAAACCAAAAAGATTTTCTTTTTCTTCTTTCGCTTGATGGGAGCTTTCCCGTGTAGATAGTTTTATTTTTCTTTGGGTCAAGGTAGAAGATATTGGTTACAATGTTTAGTGGCTCTTGCATGCATACCTGTTTAGCTTACAAAGAGCCATATTACTTTGTCTTCTCCTTTGTGTTTGCTTACAGATTCCAGCATAGTCCAATGCACGAGCACTCTTATTATTGTTCACATCGTTCGGTCGTGCAAGTGAAAGGCAATAATGACGATATATGATGAAGTGACTGAGCCTGGAAAAGCTGGTATGAACTCGATATATTTTGTTTTTGTAAATATGACTAGTTCATCATGCCTGATTCAGCTTTGTTGTGAGAGAAACATGTTTGCAATGACAACTTAGAGATCATAGTTGCTTATTCCATGCTTATTTAACTAGGAGCTTATAATGGTTTGTCTTGGTTGCCAACATGAATGTTGAGATGACTATGATGTAGTATGATAGGATGGTATCCTCCTTTGAATGTTTCAAGTGGCTTGACTTGGAGCATGTTCACGCATGTAGTTGAAACAAAATCAACATAGCCTCTATGATGTTCATGTTCATGGTGATTTATGTCCTACTCATGCTTGCACTCAATGTTACTTAATCTTAATGCGTTTTGATGACAGTTGTCGCTCTCTAGTTGGTCGCTTCCCAGTCTTTTGCTAGCCTTCACTTGTACTAAGCGGGAATACTGCTTGTGCATCCACCTCCATAAACCCAAAGTTGTGCCATATGAGTCCACCGTACCTACCTATGTGTAGTATCTACCTGTCGTTCCAAGTAAATTTGCATGTGCCACTCTCTAAATCTTCAAGAAATAATCTGTTTTGCATGCCCGAACCGCTCATGTGGTGACAGGGGGCTATTGGTATCTTCCATGCTAGGCATGTTATTCTCGATATGTGTTTATTCACTATCATTCACGAGAAAGGGGCCAGTAATTGGAATTCCCAGTTCCATGCTCAAATCAAAAAGATAATTGCAAACAAAACTCCCTCAGGATTGATGTTGGTATGGACGGTACCTGAGGATTCGGCTAGCCGTGGAGTGTGATTGATTGGTGGTGGGGGAGTCAAAACTTTACTTTTCTGTTTGGGAACCTCCTATAGCATGTGTATCATGGAAGATGTTGAGAACTCTTAGTCATTGCGTTGACAATGAAAGCATGCCACCCAAAATTATTATCTCTGTTTTCAAAGCTTTAGTCTACCACCTCTGCAAATCAATGCTTCCCTCTGTGAAGGGCCTGTCTATTTATGTTCCTGTTGAGTCATCCTCGTCTTACAAAAGCACCAATTAGAGAGCACCTCTGTCATTTTTATGCTTTGCTTTTAACTGTGTTGAGTATGACTATGACTGGATCTTCAGTGCCTTGAATTACAATGTTTAGTCAGCCCTTGGTCTTTGAAGGTGCTTTGCATTTATGTTTTGCGGTCTCAGAAAGAGCTAGCGAGATACCATCTATTCGTACTGCTTCATGAATGTTTTGATTGAAGTGTTGACGCTTGAGACTTATTATTATTTGCTCGCTAGTTGATTATGCCATCGATATGAGTTTACCGCGAGACCTAGATGTCATTTGCTTATGTGGTTTGCTTGTGATGTTGCTGAAATTCTGGTTATGAGTTAGACATAGTTGCAACAACAAGATCAAACAGAGTTCGTCAAAGTTTTTCTTTTGTCTCTCTTAGTTTGTCAACTGAGTTGCTTGAGGACAAGCAAGGCTTTAAGCTTGGGGGAGTTGATACATCTCCGTCGTATCTACTTTTCCGAAATCTTTTGCCCTTGTTTTGCACTCTAATTTGCATGATTTGAATGGAACTAACCCGGACTGACGTTGTTTTCATCAGAATTGCCATGGTGTTGTTTTTGTGCAGAAATAAAAGTTCTCCGAATGTCCTGGAAATTTACGGAGATTTTTTCTGGAATAAAAGAAAAATACCTGCGCAAAGATCCACCGGAGGGGGCATGCCAGTGGGCCACAAGTCCACAGGCCGCGGCCACCCCATATGGCCGCGCTGTGTAGGCTTGTGGGGCCCACGTGGCACCACCGCCCCCAATCTCAGCTCTATATCTTCCGTTTCGCTTGGAAAATAATCAGAGAGAAGGTTTCATCGCGTTTTGCGATACGGAGGTGCCGCCACATCCTGTTCTTCATCTGGAGGGCAGATCTGGAGTCCGTATCGGGCTCCGGAGAGGGGAAATCATCACCATATTCATCATCAACCTTTCTCCATCGACAATTCCATGATGCTCTTCATCGTTCGTGAGTAATCTCATCGTAGGCTTGCTGGACGGTGATGAGTTGGATGAGATCTATCATGTAATCGAGTTTGTTTTTATGGGGATTGATCCTTAGTATCCACTATGTTCTCAGATTGATGTTGCTACTACTTTGTCATCCTTAGTGCTTGTCACTAGGGCCTGAGTGCCATGATTTCAGATCTGAACCTATTATGTTGTCGCCAATATATGTGTGTTTTAGATCCTATCTTGCAAGTTGTAGTCACCTACTATGTGTTATGCCCGGCAACCCCGGAGTGACAATAGCTGGAACCACTCCCGGAGATGACCATAGTATGAGGAGTTCATCTATTCACCGCGTGTTAATGCGTTGGTCCGGTTATTTATTAAAAGGAGAACCTTAATATCCCGTAGTTTCCATTAAGACCCCGCTGCCACAGGAGGGATGGACAATAGATGTCATGCAAGTTCTTTTCCCTAAGCACGTATGACTACATACGGAATACATGCCTACATTAGATTGACGGACGGGAGCTAGTTACGTATCTCTCCGTGTTATAGCTGTTACATGATGAATCACATATGTCATACTCATCCATCACCGATCCACTGCCTACGATTCTTTTACTACTGGTTCTCGCTACGTTACTTTGCCTAGGCTTGTCCCTTGCTACCAAAGGGATTGGGGCAATTTGCTGCTACTGTCACTACTGTTGTTACTTGTTACTCTGCTGCTGCTGCTACTTCTGTTCCTTACTACTCCGCTATTACTTGTCACAAGAATTTTCTGGAGCCGTAGCCGGGGAAGCATTCTTCTCAAGAATAATCCCCCGTCAAACGTGCTTTTTACTAGCGCCATTGATACAACAGTTAGGAATAGTCTACCGTCAACAGATCGTTTCTGGCACCGTTACTATCATACTACCTTGCTACTGATACTTTGCTTGCAGACACTAATCTTTCAGGTGTGGTTGAATCTGACACATTCAACTGCTAATACTTGAAAATATTCTTTCGCTTCCCGTCTTGGCGAATCTATAAATTTGGGTTGAATACTCTACCCTCGAAAACTGCTGCGATCACATAAGCTTGTGGGACATCAGGTATGCTCTTGGAGGTGCTAGGGAGAGTGAAGGAGGTCCGAGAGCTCGGATGCGAGCGGTGCCGAGGCGATGCCACGATAGCCATAGTAGGAGGAGAGAGCTTGTCACGATAGGTTTCCAGATAAAATAATTTATTGGAAATCAGCCATGAAAGTCACCAGTGTAGACAAACATTTCCCACTGAGAGACTCATCTTGATACAGAAAACCGGTGGTACTTAATATTAAACATGGTAGAGCGGAGGTCGCTCTACAAATTATTACAACTTGTCCAAGTCTCTCATGGAAGGATATGTTATAGTGGTCATGTGATGAATCTACTCCTCGTAATAAGGTGGGCACGTCACATCAGACTGAAGTGACATGACAAGTACTACTACGCGCCAAGTGTGAGAGTGAGGCTTGACGATTTATTCGTGGTGGCGGAAGTGGTGGAATAATACAACGACAGACTCCGTGATTGCAAGGCTGACTGGGACTCCTTTAGACGTCGGACTAGCTATCGAACTCTTCATCCATTCAGTCTCCTTAATCCATATTTGGACACATCAACAAGCCAGTGAGTACTTGGAAAAGTACTCGCAAACAGTTTGCACAAAAGATGAGATGCATGCAACAATTTTTTAATATGCATGGTTCAGGTCATAATTTATCATAATAGGGATGTTAATCGCAGTTAAGTTAGTGGATAAGTCATGCGGTAATCCTCCCGAAATACCCAAACAAAAAAATAAGATGCATTGATCGAGTGTCTAGAGCGACGCCTTGAAAGATTAACAGTTAAATAAGTCACCACCGTAGGGCGCCTAAGAGACACCTCATACACGACATCAAATAAATAATAAGCCAGAGTCGGGCATCTGAGCAACACCATATAAAGGGCATAAAGTTAATAAGAAGCCGGAGTCAGGCGTCTTAGCGCCACCACAGAAAGGGCATAAGATAAATAACAAGCCGTAGTCGGGCGTTTTAGCGACACCACAGAAAGGGCATAAAATAAATAACAAGCCGCAGTCGGAAGTCTTAGCGACACAAGAGAAAGGGCATAAAATAAATAAGGGATTATCCGGGTGTTACAACCAACCTTCAGGATAATCTTTGAACCAGGTTACCAATAAGTACGTTTCCCCCCACAACATCGTGGGATACCCACAACCATTATTATTAAACCACACTTGTGCTCCAGGGACTGAATCGAAGACCGACACTTGATCTATCAACCAGCTGTCCTTGACCGTGGACACGACTACTCGAATAGTTTTGACTCTATAGATGGTGTATTCTTTACCCATAGCTCACAGGTTCCTATAGTCAGTATGACTAATCCTGCATATGGTATTTTAGAAGTAGACGCTAAGAATCAGCACACACCCATTTTTACCCCCCGAAGACCGGCTTCACCCGGACTACGCTGTGAGGGAAAAACCATAAGACGGGGAGGCTTCGACTTCGACTACCATGGGATCAAATTTATACCGCGTGCTACAAGGGAGTGCCCTCCCTCTCGGCCACTCTACTTGGTGTGTAACTAATAATAGGCCTACGACCGACTATACCGAATCCTCTTCTAGGAAACTATGGCATCACGATAGTAAAGGTAAGACACCGACAAGACTTGATCTAGGTTGATATTGGAGTTATCAACTTTATTTCCATCACTGTCATGCATTCGGCATGACCAGGCCACAATCTATCACGTTCCGCGTGACTAGGCTATCCACGGCCTCTCACAACCATAAATTGTAATAGACACATATTAAACATTGTTTGAGTAAGATACAATATGCTTAATTAATGCAATGGATGAATATGAAATTAGTTTGTGAGCAAACAACACATCAAAAGTTCAAACATGCTTGCCTGGTTCCACGTAGTCGGGATCGAGCCCGGTGAACTTAACGTCGGCGTTTCCCTCGTCGTAATCTATGTCACACAATATATACCATCGTAAGAGCTAAGGCCTAGCCACTGTCTACAAACAATTTTTAAATAAATCTTAAAATAAACTAGAGCTCTAGAGAAAGATTTTGCAAAAAGAATCAGTAAAAAATCTTTTATAGTTTGAAAGTTATAAGCAATATGAAATGAGGGACTAATGTGTAACAAAACAGAATTTAGCGAGGGCTAGCGTGAGAAAAATTAAAGCGCTCGAAGGGAAATGCGCCAACCCGCAGCGAATATGTCCTCTCGAGAAAGTGCCTTCAGGCAAACGATTCTAAAAAAGACAGAACTCTGATGAGGGGGTCCCACCCTATCTGATTCGAATCTCACTGGTGCGAGAGGCGTGTGGTGCTCGCCGGTGGCGATACACGGTGGGGCACGGCAAACCAAGGGCATCTATGCACTCACCGAGTCTCTCCACGTCGGTGGTAGGTGGATTGGGTCGATGGGGAAGCTCCACGTTGACGGCGACCTGCTTCGACGGACGGTGGTGTCGGGAACCACCTGATCTCACCGAGGAGCGGGCCTGCGACCAAATTGGAGTGCGACTTAGGAGGAGGGGCTCACTAGGAGCCTACGGCAAAGCTCTGGGGTTGTCATCTCTGCTCACCTTGCTCGAATTCGGTCGAGACCCGGGGCGGATCGAAGCGGCTGGAGATGGAGAAGAAGGCCTCCCCGAGGTCCTTCTCTGGCTTGGGCAAGTTTTCAGAGCAAGGAGGGAAGGAGTTGCAGTGGTTGAGGTGTTCGGAAGAGAGGGAGGGGCTCTATTTATAGAGGGCCAATAGGGGAGCCGCGAAGCTTAACTCCGGTGACCAATTCTGATGATCAGGGAGTTTATTCACATGGTTATAGGGTTGAGTTAGTATCCACATCTCTTGGGGGTTCCATTTTTGGTCAAAGCTCAATCAACCATCGGCGCAAAACACGGCTCGACGATGCGGCTCTCTCACTCGCGCGCTGGCCGCCAGAATCATGCTCTCCGTCGCCCGGGATGTGGCGACGACAATACGGCATGCACTGGAGGCCAGGGACACATGGAGCTCTTGGAGGGAAAGGGGTGCCAAATAACGAGGAGCTGCAGCATGGGGGGGCCTCTAGTGGCCGTAGCAGCCGCTGCTGGTGGTGCTGTCGGAGCTTGCTGGCTCAGGTCAGCTCACCACCGACGTCAGCAACCGTCCAAGGGAGCGTGCAACGGTTGGATAGGGTTGGGACACAGTGGTGAGCTGCTACCATCAACACTACAGAGATTGACGCCGCTGCTTCGAGTCTGAATCGATAAACACTTCAACTCTAAATCTTGACTGAACCTGATTGAGAGAGTGATGGCCACTATGCACACGAGGTGTTTGATCAATTGAAATTGGCACGTGGAAAAGGTATTTGGAGCTGAAAATTTATGAGATAGCCTCTCATTGATTACAGAGGCTGTCTGCATATTTTTAGAATTTTAAAAAATGGTTAGGCCAGGTTTTTAATGAAAACAAATTATTTTGGTCAAACTTGACTCAAACCTAATTTGAAATTTTCAAACTAGTGACCCCAATGTTTTTGGTAAAATGGGTTGAGGATACTAAGATCTCCTAAGGATAGGGATTTGGGTCTCAAATACCAAAGGAATCTATGAGTTTTTTTTAAACATGTTTGGGGTCAAAACTGATTACAGAAAATATTTTTGATTTAAATAAAATATGAAAGGTGGTTAAACCCTTCTAAAAGTTTGATAAATCAACCAAAATGAATGCCTAGATGTTAGACAAGTGCCCTAGGTTGGAAATCAGAAAAGATGGAGGGGAAAAGTAATATTGAAGGAGGTTGACAAGTGAACCTATGGAAAATTATTCCAAGGGTTTGTTAAAGAATAAATAAAAGCTTTCAAACCAAGTCATTTTTTGAAGAGGCAAACAAAATCAAACAACCAGACATGTTGTGAAAGAAAGCTCAAAAGATTTTCTTGAAAAGGTTTTCAAAGAACTTCAAGAGTTTTCATCAAAGCCAAAATTCTAAATTCCATTTAAAACAACTCAAAAGTCAGAGAAATCCAATTTTAAAAATTGTGGGGGTTACAACACCTACCCCTTAAGAAAAATCTCGTCCCCCAGATTTCAGCCAGTCCTCAAGAAGTTGTGGTTGTTCTTTTTGCACAAATTCTTCTCTTTCCCAAGTGGCCTCATCCTGTGAATGGTTGCTCCACTGTACCCTGAACAGTTTGGTGACCTTCTGGCGTGTCCTCCGTTCTGCTTGCTCTAGTATTCTTATGGGGTGTTCTTGGTAAGAGAGGTCTGGTTGCACTTCTATACTAACATGGGGTACCTGTTGATCTGTGTTCCTCACACACTTCCTTAGTTGAGAAATATGGAACACGTTGTGCACATGTGATAATTCCACAGGTAGGTCGAGCTGATAGGCAACCTCGCCCCTTCGAGCGATTATCCGCAATGGTCCGATGAAGCGGGGCACAAACTTGCCCTTTACCTTGAACCTTTGTAGTCCTCTCATTGAGGATACCTTGAGATACACATAGTCATTTGGATTGAAGCCGACGTCACGGTGCTTTTGATCGTAATAACTCTTCTGGCGGCTTTGGGCTGTCTTGAGTCTGTCTCTTATGAGTTTTACCTTGTCCTCGGCCTCTTGAAGCATTTGCGGGCCGAAGATAGGGCTATCTCCGGTCTCTGACGAATTTGGGGTGTACGACACCTTCTTCCATATAAGGCTTCAAAAGGTGACATTTGAAGACTTGCCTGAGAGCTGTTGCTGTACGAGAATTTGGCGTAAGGCAAACTATCCTCCCAAATGTTCCCATATGTGAGTACACAAGGCATGAGCATATCTTCGAGAATATGGTTTACACGCTCGGTCTATCCTCTAGTTTGGGTGTGATATGTTGTGCTGAACACTAACTGGGTTCCCAATGCTTGTTGTAAATAATCCCAAAACCTTGATGTAAACTGAGTACCTCTGTCGGATACAATGGTTATAGGGATCCCATGTAAACACATGATGCGGGCGAGGTATAATTTGGCTAGCTTCTGAGTGGAGTAAGTGGTCTTTACCGGGATGAAGTGAGCTACCTTGGTGAGTCGATCTGTAATAACCCATATAGCATTGTGTCCGTGTCGGGACCGGGGTAGTCTGACAATGAAGTTGATGCCTACCTCATCCCACTTCCACTCGGGTACGTTCATAGGCTGTAACAGTCCTACTATCTTCTGGTGTTCCGCCTTGATTCGTTGGCTTGAATCACACCAGGCAATGAAAGAAGCAATATCCCTTTTCATCCCATGTCACCAATATTTTGCCTGTAGATCCTTGTAAATTTTTGTACATGTAGGATGGATTGACTATGGAATGTTGTGAGCTTCTTCCAAAATTTGAACATTGAGGTCCTCTTGGTTTGGTATGCACAGTCTGTCCCCGTACCATAATATTCCATGTTCATCAATAATAAACTCTGGGGCCTTTCCAAGGTCCACCTTTATATTTATGCCTTCAATGCTGGGGTGCTCATTCTGAGCCTTCTTGATATTCTCATCTAGAGTGGGTTGTACTTCTAGTTGTGCCACAATGCCTTCTAGAACGAGAACTAGGTTTAGCAGAGCGAACTCTTTGACCAACTCGGGCCTTAGCTTTGGTACAGGGTCTTTGTCTGAGGTGGGTTTCCTGCTGAGAGCATCGACTACCACGTTAGCCTTACTTGGATGGTAAGGAATACCAACGTCATAATCTTTAATTAATTCCAGCCAACAGCGTTTTCATAGGTTGATATCTGGCTGCGTGAAGATATAGTTGAGACTCTTATGATCTATGTATATCTCACAACAATTCCTCTGTAGGAAATGCCTCCACTCCTTGAGAGCGTGTATCACGACATCCAATTCCAAATCATGAGTGAGGTAATTTTCTTCGTCTCGTCGTAATTGTCTCGAGGCAGAAGCCATGACTTTCCCTTCCTGCATAAGTTCACATCCATGGCCTTTCCTTGAGGCGTCACAATATACCTCAAAATCTTTATTTAAGTGTGGGACGATTAACACTGGTGCAGTGGTCAGTATCTTCTTCAGCTCTTGGAAGCTATTCTCGCACGCTTCAGTCCATTAAAACTTCTTGTCCTTTTTGAGTAGCTCGGTCATGGGTTTGGCGATAGTGCAAAAGCTTTCAATGAATCTTCTGTAATATCCCGCCATTCCGAGGAAACTTCGCACATCTGTCACGTTAGCCGCTTGTGGCCGTTCACTTACGGCCTTGACCTTTTCAGGATCCACGGCTATGCCTTCTTGGGTCATTATGTGGCCCAAAAATCCGACTTGTTTTAGCCAAAACTCGCACTTGCTGAATTTGGCATACAACTGCTGCTTACACAGTTCTCCTAACACAATTCTTAGGTGTTCTGCATGCTCTTCGGGGTTCTTGGAGTAGACAAGTATGTCGTCGATGAAGACTACGAGAAACTTATCCATGTAGTTCACGAATACCTTATTCCTTAAATTTATGAAATAAGCCGAGGCATTTGTTAGTCCAAAAGGCATCATAGTAAACTCGTACAATCCGTATCGTGATGTAAATGGTGTCTTGGGAATGTCTTCTGAACGTATCTTAAGATGATGATATCCTGACCGCAAATAAATTTTCGAGAACACTTTTGCTTTTGCTAACTGGTCAAAGAAGTCATTTATCCTTGGTAGAGGATACTTGTTCTTGATGGTGGCCATGTTGAGGGCTCGATAATCGACACATAGCCTTAGTGTCCCATCTCTCTTTTTGGCAAATAATACTCGCGATCCCCATGGCAAAGAGCTGGGTCTGATGTATCCTTTGTCCAATAGTTCTTTTATTTATTTCTTTAGTTCGACCAATTCAGTAGGTGTGATGCAGTATGGTTTCTTGTATATTGGGGTTGTACCAGGAGCAAGCTCAATAACAAATTCTATTTCTCGGTCCGGTGGCATACCTGGTAGTTCTTCAGGAAACACATTCGAAAATTCACAAACTACTGGAACGTCCTTCAGCACAAAGGCCTCCATTTTATTCTGTCGAGCATGAGTTGGTTTGTTCCTTTCTAAGGCTGCAACTTTTACTCTTTTTCCCTGATGATGGGTGAGTGTGACCGTTTGGTTGAAACAGTCAATAAATCCCTCGTTGGTATTTAACCAATCTATTCCCAAATAACATCCAAATTATTGCTCTCGATCACGATGAGATTTTCCCGAAATGTCAAACCCTCAATCTCAATGGTAACATCCTTGTAATATTTTTGTGTAACCTGCTGTACTCCTGGGGACTTGATGGTCATCGAGTTTTCCAAGGGGAGGGTTGAAAAGTTGTGTTTCAAGGCAATTTTTTCCTAAATGAACAAATGAGAAGCTCCAGAATCAAACAAAACCATGGCAGTAATTTTGTTGACAGGAAACTTACAGAGTAGTATCTCTGGTGCATTCATAGCATCTTCCTTGGCCACAAGATTTATGTGGCCCTTCCGGTGATTGTTGTTGGGATTGACGTTGTTGCGCTTTGGTGCTGAGTCATTGCTGGGGTGGTTTGTCTTAGTTGTATCAGTCCCGACCTTTGGACACTGTCGGGCGAAGTGTCTAGCCTCTCCGCAGGCGAAACATGTAACACCGGGGCGGGGAGTAAAGTTCTTGTTTCTCGCATAAAAGTGGGTGTTGACTCGATTGGGGTTGAGGTTGGGGCAGGAGGGGTTGGATTCTTTGTGTCCTCTGTCTTGTGTCTGGTGTTGCGAGTCGATGCCGAGTTGTTATGACGACGCTTGCGAATGTGGTCCATGTTGTGACGCTCAGCCTCGAGCATGTTGGCCTTGTCCACAAGTGTTTTGAAGTCTGGAAAGGTGCGAACGACCAGCTAGCACTTTAATGCCCGAGAGATTCCATCAAGGAACTTCTCCATTCTTCTCTCTTCTATCTTATAGTCCTCACGTGCATAACGAGGTAATTGATTATATTGGTCCAAGTATTCCATTACAGTGGAACTCCTTTGTTTGAGGTCTTCGAACTCCCTTCTCTTGATTTTCATGAAGCTATTTGGAATGTGTGCCCCATGAAAGCTCTCTTTGAATTCAACCCACGTGATGTTGTTCTCGTCACGATGTACGCGGAGTATATTCTCCCACCACGAGGGTGCGGCTCTAGTCAGATAGTGAGGTGTGTAGAGTACCTTCTCATGGTCGGAACATTATGCAATAATTAGCTTTCTCTCAATATCATGTAGCCAATCATCGGCTTCCATAGGTTTATCTGTGTGCGAGAAAGTTGGCGGACGGGTCTTCTGTAACTCAGCCAACCTGGAGTGTTGTGGGTGTGGTCAATGCTGATTTCCAATATTCATTAGCTGGTTCATCATCTCATGATGCTGTTGCCGGCTTTGCTCATAAAGACGACAAACTTCTGAAAATGTTGTGTCGCTCTCGCGTTGGCTTGACTGTCCTTGAGTGAAATCATTTCCTCTCTCAGCATTCTGATTTTCTCCCTGCATTCTTGGCATCGAGCGTGTCCAGGGACGGCTCATTTCTCAAAGCTGGGTTAATGTTGTAAAAACCAAATGAGAAATCCGAGTTTAAGGGAAAATTTTAAAAAATTCTTAGCCGAGGAAAAACAATGATTTTTTTCCATAAAACCACTGTCGTGTTTGGAGAAGGACTACGATACATCTTACATCTCGCATAGTTATACATATCACACAGGTCGTACTCTCGTATGCCTGACATGTTATTCAAGCTAGTGCACTTCTCCTGGTCCTACATGACACAACATGACTACTTATCTTCAGTCTAAGACCACACAATCATACATATCATACATATCATACAAGCACACGGACGTTCTGCTGCACCATCTCTAGGTGGAGTCGGAAGGGACCTGGATCGGCTGGCCTAGGGTAAGTCCCAGATGAGGAGCTAGGGAGTCCACTTCCTCCTGCACAGGCTCTAGGCAGACTGCACGAGACGGCGAAGCATGAACTGGACTAGGAGGCATAGCAGCTCTAATTGGGGAAGGAGCAATGACTTGATTGAACTCCTCAATCGTAGGCAGCTAGTGGCGAAGCTGGGCTGGCGGAGTGCACGAAGTAGAGGAAGATGGGCATGACCGTGGTAGTGCTGGATGGAGGAGCTTAGTCCTGCTATGAGGACGAGTAAGGGCCTTCATGCGAGCAGCAACCAAGTCATCCACAAAGCTGATGAAGGCTGACTCAAGGCCATGAGGTTCTACACGAGCATCCCAATAGCCTCGTCTTCCTCTCGTGTGGTGCAGGTAAAGGCATAGTGGTTGGTGTACGAAATGTGGCATGGCAGGTAGTGACAAGGACGAGTCTTCATCACTGGGAGGGTGTCTCGAAGATGGGCAATCTCCTCCCTAGCTGCCATCTGAATAGCTTGCCTCTTCGTAGGCATGGCTCTTCCGATGAAACAAAGACGTCAGGTCTCAACTCGCCCACCAATAAAATGCACCGACGCCTGATGAATAGTCAGGGAGTCACTGATGTGTGACGGTAGAGCGTGTACTAAGTGCTAGTCGTCGGTCCAATCGTGATCCTCGCAATGACTGAGAGGAGTCATGAAAATCCAGCCGGCTCATTGGCGAGCACCTGAGATGGGTAACCATTGCTAACCATCTACAGAACAGAAAAGTTTCCATATAGTCATAACATAAATATATGTTGACTACTAGAAAAATATCTACAGTATGCAGAATAATAAAAGCAGCTAATCCGGTTAGCGATCGCGCCTAGTGGTTTCCTACAGTCAGCCTGGCTGTGGTACCAAGATTGTCAGGACCAGTTTCCAGATAAAATAATTTGTTGGAAATCAGCCATGAATGTCACGAGTGTAGAAAAAATATTTCCCACTCAGAGACTCATCTTGATAAAAAATCCAGTATTACTTAATATTAAACATAGTAGAGCAGAGGTCGCTCTACAAATTATTACAACATGTCCAAGTCTCACCCGGACGGATATGTTACAGTGGTCATCGGATAACTCTACTGCTCATAACAAAGAGGGCAAATTACATCAGAGTGAAGTGACATGCCAAGTACTACCACACGCCAAGCGTCAGAGTGAGGCTTGACGATTTATTCATGGTGGCAGAAGCAATGGAATAATACAACGATAGACTCCATGATCGCAAGACTGACTGGGATTCCTCTGGACGCCGGACTCGCTATCGAACTCATCATCCATGGGGTCTCCTTCATCCATATCCGGCCACATCAACAAGCCAGTGAGTACTTCAAAAAGTACTCGCAAACAGTTTGCACAAAAGATGAGATGCATGCAGCAAATTTTTAATATGCATGGTTCAGGTCATAATTTATCATAATAGAGATGTTAATAGCAGTTAAGTTAGTGGATAAGTCGGGTGGTAATCCTCCCGAAATACCCAAACAGAAGAGTTGATGCACTGATCGGGTGTGTGGAGCGACGCCTCGAAAGGTTATAAGTTAAATAAGTCACCACCGTCGGGCGTCTAAGCGACACCTCATATAGGGCATCAAATAAATGATAATCGATAGTCGGGTGTCTCTTCGACAACACAGAAAGGCATAAAATAAATAACAAGCCATAGTCGGGCGTCTTAGCGACACCACAAAAAGGGCATAGAATAAATAATAAGACGCAGTCGGGCGTCTTGGCAGCACCACGGAAAGGGCATAAAGTAAATAACAAGTCGCAGTCGTGTGTCTTAGCAACACCACAGAAAGGGCATAAAATAAATGAGGGATTATTCGGGTGGTACAAACAATCTTCAGTATAATATTTGAACCAGGTTACCAATAAGTAAGTTTTCCCCCACAACATCGTGGGATGCCCACAACCATTATTATTAAACCGCACTTGTGCTCCAGGGACCGACTCTAAGACCGACACTAGACCTGTCAGCCAACCGTCCTTGACCATTGACACGGCTACTCGAATAGTTTTGACTCTGCAGAGGGTGTACTCTTTACCCATATCTCACGGGTTCCGATAGTAAATATGACTAATCCCGCGTACGGTATTTTAGAAGTAGACGCTCAGAATCAGCACACACCCATTTTTACCCCCGCGAAGACCTGCTTCACCTGGAGTATGCTGCGAGGAAAAAACCGTAAGACAAGGAGGCTCCAACCTCACCTAGCATGGGATCAAATTTATTCCGCATGCTACAAGGGAGTGCCCTCTCTTTCGATCCCAGACCGGAAACACCCATGCCCCCTGACCGGATGACTAGATTTAGTCCACGACCATGGATACCATCATCCCGGCCCCTCTACTTGGTGTGTAACTGATAATAGGCCTATGACCGACTATACCGAATCCTCTTCTAGGAAACCGTGGCAGCATGATAATAAAGGTAAGACAGTGACAAGACTCGACCTAGGTCGATACTGGAGTTATCCACTTTATTTCCATCACTTGCATGCATTCGTCATGACGAGGCCACAACCTATCACGTTCCACGTCACTAGGCTATTCACGACCTCTCACAACCATAAATTATTATAGCCACATACTAAACTTTCTTTGAGTAAGATACAATATACTTAATTAATTCAATGGATGAATATTAAATTAGTTAGTGATAAAACAACACATCAAAAGTTCGAACATGCTTGCCTGGTTCTACGTAGTCGGGATCAAGCTCGGTGAAGTTAACGTCGGTGTTTCCCTCACCGGAATTTACGTCACCCAATATATACCATCGTAAGAGCTGAGGCCTAGATACTATTTCGATTTTTTTTAAATAAATCTGAAAACAAACTAGACCTCCAGAGAAAGATTTTGCAAAAAGAATCAGTCAAAAAGATTTTATAGTTTAAAATTTATAAGCAATACGAAACGAGAGACTATTCTGTAATAAAACAGAATTTAGCTAGGGGCTAGCTTGAGAAAAATTAAAGCGATCGAATGGAAACGCGCCAACCCGCAGCAAGGATGTCTTCTCGAGATAGCACCTTCGGGAAAACGATTTGAAAAAAGACAGAAATCTGACGAGGGGGTCCCACCCTGTCAGGTTCGAATCTCACCGTTGCTAGAGGTGTGCGGTGATCGCCGAGGGTGATACACGATGGGACAGGGAAAACCAAGGGCATCTATGCACTCACTAAGTCTCTCCGCGTTGGTGGTAGGTGGATTGGGTTGATGGGGAGGCTCCACATCGACGGCGGCCTTGCTCCGGCAGACGACGGCGTCGGGCACCACCTGATCTCACCAAGGAGCGGGCCTGTGACCAAATTGGAGCGCGGCTTAGGAGGAGGGGCTGGCTAGGAGGCTACGACAAGGCTCTCGGGTTCTGATCTCCACTCACTTTGCTCAAATTCCGTCAAGACCCAAATGGAGAAGAAGGCCTGCCCGAGGCCCTTCTGTGGCTTGGGCAAGGTTTCAGAGTCAGGAGGGAAGGAGTTGTAGTGGTTGAGGTGTTTGGAAGGAAGGTCGGGGCTGTATTTATAGAGGGCCCAGAGGGGAGCCGCGAAGCTTAACTCCGGTGACCAATTCTGGTGATCACGGAGTTTAATCAGAGGATTATAAGGTTGGGTCGGTATCCACTTCTCTCGGGGGTTCCATTTTTTGTCAAAGCTTGGTCAACCATCGTTGCAAAACATGGTTCGACGGTGCGGCTCTCTCATTGGCGCGTTGGCCGCTAGAATCGTGCTCTGTGCTGCCCGGGATGTGGCGACGGCAAACACGGCACGCACTGGAGGCCAGGGACACACAGAGCTCTTAGAGGGAAAGGGCAGTGCCAAACAGCGAAGAGCTGCAACAGGGGGAACGGTGATGGCTGCGGCAGGCACTGCTGGTGCTGCTGCGGGAGCTCGCTGGCTCTGGCCAGCTCACCACCGACGCTAGCAACCGTTCAAGAGACCGTGCGGTGGGTGGATAGGCTCGCGGCCCAGTGGCGAGCTGCCACCGTCGACACTCCAGAGATTGACGCTGCCACTGCGAGTCTGAATCGATAAACACTACAACTCTAAACTTGACTGAACCTGATTTAGAGACTGATTGCCACTGTGTACACCAGGTGTTCGATAGATTGAAATTGGCACGTGGAAAATCTATGAGTTCCTTTGAAAAATCTTCGGGGTCAAAACTGATTACAGAAAATATTTTTGTTTGAAATAAAATATGAAAGGTTGTTAAACCCTTCTAAAAATTTCAGAAATCAACCAAATGAATGCCTAGATGTTAGAGAAGTGCCCTAGGTTTGAAATGGAGGGGAAAAGAAATACTGAAGGAGGTTGATAAGTGAATCTATGTAAATTTATTCCAATGGTTTGTTAAAGAATAAATAAAAGGTTTCAAACCAAGTCATTTTGAGAAGAGGCAAACAAAATCCTTTTCAAACCAGACATGTTGTGAAAGAAAGCTCAAAAGATTTTCTTAAAAAGGTTTTCAAAGAAGTTCAAGAGTTGTCAACAAAGCCAAAAATTTAAATTTATTTTAAAAGAACTCAAAAGTCAGAGAAATTCAATTTTAAAAATTGTGGGTGTTAGAGAGCTCGTGAGGAGAAGAGGGGAGGCTTAGAAGACTTCTAGCGAGGAGGGTGGTTGATCTAAAGGTTAAGGCGCTCGGGGAGAGCCAAAAGGAGAGGTTGCGATGAGGAGGAGTTCGGGCACCCTCGGATGCTCTGGGCATGGGGGAACATGCGTGCCAGAGGGGGTTTGGAGGCAAGCTGGTGTCGGGGAAGGGTCAAAGATGGAAAAGGAGATGCCCTGGCGCTCCGAGTCATGCTGCCACAGCTGGACACGAGCTGCAGCAAGTCGACAAGGTGCAGAGCACCGTTTCTGCATGCCAGGGAGGTGGTCACCATGGCCACTCATGTCTACATTGCTCTTCTGGCTAGTCAAAGTTGTGTGGCACACAAGGCATGCATGCAGGAGGCTGATGGTGGAGTTTGTCATTATATGAAGATGGTTAGGCTGGGTCTTGACTGTAGTTTGGTTTGCAGCAGCAATCTTAGGGCTAGAAATGAGGGTGTTTACTGGGGGAAGCTGGGTATTATACTATGTCTAGTAGTATTAGGTATGGAAGGACTATAATACTGCAAAGTTTTAGATCAAGGAGAGGTGTGTAGCTAGCAGTTGCAGTTCAAAGTTTCAGAAGAGCTGCTCATATTTCCCACATGAGCAGGCCATACTTTGGTTTTAAATGATGCATTTGAACACTAGAGGTGCTCTGGAAAGAGGTGGGGTCATTGCCTTGAGCATAATTATATCAAGAGGGGTAAAAATAGTGTTGCCAAGGTAAAAAGGAGAGGTGTGGAGATGGAGTCACCCTCCAATAATTGACCAGAGGCCATGTAACGGTTACTGGAGGTAAAAGGGGACCAGAGAGAGTTGTGGTAAAATTTTAAGCTGAAGGACATTAGTGGAAGGTGCCAAAGTAGCAATTTTGGCAATTGGGCAGAAGTTGTTTGATGGATGTTAGGGCTACCAGATGGATTCCAATTTCTATGAAACTTAACAGGATCACATGATAGGTCAAAATGAGCTTGTGTACCAAATTTAGGATTTGTTGGAGAAAGTTTCCAATGTAGACTTGCAAAACTAAAGAAATAGGTAGAAGTGAATTTCTAAATATAAACCCATGCAATTTAATTCCCACAAATGCACCACTTGGCGTGGTGGCATTATTTGAGTATTAGAGCATGCCCAAAAAGTTTGGGACCAATTGGAGAAATGTCACAATGTAAAGTTTCCCAAGTCTAGAAATCATCACAGAAGGTTTTGAGGGGTTTGGGACAAGTTCATCTATTTTCCCAGACCTGGCCAAACGGGTCGGCATGGCATGGACCATGGTAATCGGGCCTGGCACGGTACGGCCTGCCCATGCACGCTTATTAGTCGGGCTGTGCCGTGCCGGCCCGTGGGCTACGCCTCTAAGCCCAGGCACGGCCCGATTATTAAACGTGCCGACATGTTGGCCCGATTAACACGTTCGGCCGCATTTTTAGCCTTATGGGCTTATTTTTGTGTCTATTTAGCCATATATATATATATATATATTTAAAAAAATCTAAAAATATATATAAAAAATAAATGGGCCGTGCCGTGCCAGCCCGCGTGCTCAATCTCCAGGTCCAGGCACGGCCCGTGGCGTGCTTCGTGCCGGGCCCGAGCACGATTAGCCTGTGCCGGGCAGGCACGTGTCGTGCGAGGCACGAGAGGTGTCGGGCCGGACCAATAACCCGGGCAGTTGGGCCAGATCTGTATTCTCCTTGATGCACCACTTGTTGTGGATGCATTATTGGAGTATGAGAACATGTCCACCAAATTTGAGAACAAATGGAGACACTTGGAAATGTATAGTTGCTCAAATTTGGATGTGGACACATAGGCTTTTGGAATATTTTGCTGAATCAATTTAACTTGGATTGAGATGAAACTTGGCAAGGCCATCACATATAACATGTGTGACATTCTAGAATTTTACTAGACTTTATTGAGAATATTTCTTATAGAAATATTCCAAAAGCTAGAAATAGGGAGGAAGGGTTTTGAAGGGTTCCGCCTAATATTTTGAACATGAGAATGTTTTGAAACTCTTATATATGAAATATATATGTCCAATGAGTTCCCCTAAATTTTCTCAAATATTTTTAAACCAATAAATATAACTTTCCTTCATAAGGGACCATTTCTTGCCTCATAGAAACGTATTTAAATTAAATAGTAAAATAACTTTTAACATAATAATATTGTGGTTTAGGGAAGAAATTTTTATAATGGGATTTAAATAAAATAGCTGGTGCAAAATAACTTCCTTAATTTGTGGACTTGTAGTAGAAATCCCAACTCACGAGTTTTTGCAAGCTTAAATCAAGGAAATGCTTTTTGGTCAAAATAATGTTTGGTAAAAATAGTTTCTTGTCCTATTGACATGGCATGATCATTAGGCAAGTGTTTGGGTCAAAGAGGTGAGTCTGGAGAGTAGCAGGAACATTGGGATTCAAACACAAGCAAACAAGCAACAATCACATCAAGCATCTCAAGAACTCACAAAAATTTTAACTGGTCCTGATTTTTGAGATAAGTTAATTTTGTCAGGAGAATCAAAACAGAGGGTGTGACAGACCTTACACCTTTAACAAAATCTTGTCCTCGAGATTTCTAGGCTAGGAGTTTGAGAGGTACAAAATCTTGGGTCGGAGGCAGTCTTCACATCCCCCATGTTGCTAATTCTTCGATGTGGTTGCTCCTGTGGGTCTTGTAGTGCTTGATGATACAACTTCGAATGGTCCGCTCATCCTTGCCTGACCGTGAGTGGGGTTCTGGCAATAAGTTAGGCTTGACTGAGGGTCAAGGGCTCGGTGAACTAAGTTCCTACAAGGTTATGGCTTGCACGTGTATTCCAAGGTCGGAATTCGTGGCAGGGTAGCGTGTCTGGCTGCTGGTCCTGGGGCTGTTCATGTCGGTTAGTGACACCAAGATGTCTTGCGTTAGAATAGAAGGGTTTGCGGCGGGCTGTCTTGGGTTAGAATAGATGGGTTTTCCGTGGGCTTTCGTCGAGTTCTTATGCTTGAGTAAGCTGCCCGTGCATGTGCCTCATTCTTATCCGGCTATTTTTCGTTGTCGTCATGGACGCATCCTTCCGGTGTGTCTTCATATGTTTGGTCTTCTATCCTCTTCGTATCTGCTTGTGGAACGGTCTGGGTAGGGGTCTCGTCCATGAATATAAGCTCGGAGACTAAGTGTTTAGAACGGGTTCTATCATCTAGGAAGGTTCATGAGGGTTCTGGATGAGCTGGCTACCCAAGAGTATAGTCCTATCATCCAATCCCTAAGGTATGAGGTTTGGCAGGCGGGGTGAATCACCGTTGGCAGATGTTCACCATGACATAATTAGGACTCTCATCCTTGAATTTGACCAAGAAGAGCTCTCTTATTTTTCTTGATGTCCAAAGGCTTCATCGAGCTTGGATGTCGATGCTTCTTGACATAGTTGACGTAGCCGACATAGGAGCGGTGGTTGACTTCTACTGCTTCTTCTTGGTCGTCGAGTTTCCCAACCATGGTGGTTCTTCATCTTGTCTTTGGTAGGATAGACTTCTGCTGCCTTGAGGTTGCTTCGAGAAGACCACCCACTCCAGATAACACCTTACTCTCGAGAGGCATAGCGACCGGCGTTCCTTGGGCTTGTCCAAACAGGACTAAAGTGTTCCTCCTCCCTTTGGGTAAATAAGCATATCATCCATGAGGATAACATCATACTTCCCCAAGCATCACATAAGCAAACTGCTCATGAGATAGGTGAGATGAGTGGGCATTTGTGGTCTGATTACCCACAAGTGTAGGGGATCTATCATAGCCTTTTCGATAAGTAAGTGTGTCGAACCCAACGAGGAGCATAAGGTATTGACAAGTGATCTTGAGCAAGGAATAACTGCAAATACTGAAAGGTAGCTTTTTATGGGTTTTCTAGTAGAAGCAACAAGGAAATAAATGCAAGTAAGTAAATCATGCCAAGGTGCAGCAAGTGGCCCAATCCTTTTGAATACAAAGGATAAGATGAGGGACTAAATTTATAAAGACTAAGGCGTTCCTGAGGACACACGGGAAAGATAGTCAAGTGCCTTCGTCATATTCCGTCTAGTACTACGTTTTGTATTCATAAGTGTTATGTAGGTGGATCTTAACTAGTGCACCGTCTAGGCTAAGACAAGTACACTCTTATGATAAATCCCTCTTGCAAGCATCCGCAAATACAAGAGAGATATTTAGGCAAAGCCTAACCATAGCAATAAGCTTTAGGATCTAATACTCCCTCATTTAAAAGTATGCAAACTGGGGTTCAAGTTTCTGTCAGTCCGGCAACCCACCATAAGCATTCTTTATACACGATGCATTCCCCTAGGCCCTTAAAAAGGTGAAGTGTTATGTAGTCGACGTTCACATAACAGCACTAGAAGAATAACACCATAACTTAAATATCAATCAACACATATTACTTCAACATCATATGACTACTAGCATCTAGACTTTTCCCATGTCCTCAAGAACTAATGGAACTACTCACAAGACATAAAATAGATCATGATAAAAGGTGATGAAAATATGATTAACAATCTGGTCATAACAATAATTCTCCAACAAAACTCAATAGCATTCACCACAAAAGAGTAATCAACACCGGTAGAGTAGAGGGGATGAATAGTGCAAGGTACAACTCCGATTACAATGGTGCAGTAGATGGGATGAAGGTGGAGATGGTGCTGGTGTTGGTGATGATGGTGATGATAATATCGATGATGCCCGTGATGATGGTCATGACGATGAGGACGATTTCCCCTTCCGGGAGGAGTACTCTCTGGCGGAATCTGCCCGCCGGAAAGGTCTTTCCTTCTTTGTAGGTTTCCCGAAAACACTTGTGTCTCCGGAATTTTTAGGTCAAGAGGGACATATAGGCCAAAGGAAAGTGTCGGGGGTGGGTCCCGTCACCCAGGCGGCCTCCTGGCGTGGCCTCGGGGGGCCGCGCCAGCAGGTCACCTGTGTGACCTATGGCCCCCTACGACCGTTCTTTGGCCTGTCTTCGGGACCTGTTCGTAAACTTCTTCCCTGAAAATTTCAGCTCAATTGGAGATGTTGTGATATTGCAACTCTTCTTGCTATTTTCTTCGCTGAATCCTGCGTCTGTTGTTTCGGCACCGGAAAGTTGGAAACTGTGTAAAATAAGCCAAAACGTTATAAGTACACCATCATAAAGTGAAATATATCAATGAATAGAGAGAAATTATGATACAAAATAGTGATGCAGTTTGGACGTATCAACTCCCCCAAACTTAGACCTCGCTTGTCCCCAAGCGAATACTGAGCTCGGTAAACCTGTCCCCAAGTTTAGAGAGTGAAGTGTCGATAAATAAGAATACTGACAAGAAGCATCATAATTTCTCTACTAAACTCAACCATCCTCAAGAGCAATCTCAACACATAAGGCCCTTATGAAAGAGTAATATGAATTACAATCAAAAGTAGAGCTAAGAAAACTCATCAAACCATGGCAAACATGTCCTTGGTCAAAGAACAACTAATAACTTTTGACTTTTGCTCTTCCTCTTATATTTTGATGAGATCAATTGAAGCTTTTTGAAAGAACATGTTATTAGTCAAGAAGTGAAAATGCTAACACAAAGGAAGATGTTTGCTTAGCTAGGCTTAATAAACAACTCACTTATCTTAACGATAATGTCAACAAAGGTGTGATATGACAATTCTCAATGAAAGAATATAAATGCATGCATCTTCGTCAACATAAAGTCTCTCTTTTCAGGAAAGAAAGAAGTAGGTTTTATTGACTCAACATAAAAGTAAAAGATTGTCCCTTCGCAGAGGGAAGTAGGGAAAACTCGTGTGCTAGAGATTTTAGGGATTTTGAAATCGACAAGATTGTAAAACAAGCTTTTGAAAGGTGCATAATGTGTCAACGAATGCTAGTAGATAGCCCAATACTTCTCATGCTGGAAAAGTTTTGAGGAACGACTCCCAAAGTGGGGACGATCACATCCCCTTAGTCTCCTTTGTTTGTCACTACCAAAATTTTCTGATTTCTCATCAACAAAGCGCAAAGGAGGTTTTGTTTGTTGTTATTATATTTTACGAGCTGGGCGCGCTCATGCCAGTCCCTCCTCGTATTAGGGGTTTGCAGATTAGACATGCAAACCCAAGATAAAACTTTTCCAGTATAAGAAGATCATGAATTACCTACTACTTACTCATGAGCTAAAACAGAGGCACAAAACATGGAGTAATATTTGAAGCTTTAAAGATAGCACATGAGTAATATACCACGTAAAGGGAAGATATGGTGGACTCTTGGGAAGGTTGATGTTTTAGGGTATGGATCACAAGCAGTATTCCCGCTTAGTGCAAGGGTTGGCTAGCAAAGGCTTTTAAGAGGAGACAAATAATGTTGACTTTGATGCAAAACAATATAAAGTTTAACATAAAGAATTGGCATAAAACATCAAGTTGTCTTCCTTGTCAGCATAATACTTCAAGCATAAGAACATAAAGGTTTTGGCTATGTCGCTACTAGAAAAACTCATGCTTATTGTTATGACCAGTGCTTTGTTTGCAAAGATTAAATAAAGTTTTCAAAGCCATACCTGATGTGTAAGATCAATACTCCCATAAGAATCAGCATACAAGATAGATTGCATGAAGAGAATACCAAGTGCAGCAAAGAAACCAATGGACTTCTCATTAATATTCCATCATAGACACTGCACGCTCACGGATACAACCTCTCCACAAAGGAGTGACAGACCTCAATGCAAACACCTATTTCATAAGATAACCTTCCTATACATGATACGACACTAAACTTGACCATAAAAAGTAAAGGATAAAAAATAAAGATACCGGGCACTCCACCAAGCTTGGAACAAGCTAGGGGAATACCATTACCCATAAAGATTTCAATTTTCATCCTACTTGTTGTTCTTCATGTCCGCTATTATGCGTCGAAGGTTTTTTTTTGAGCTTCGAGTATGGCCACCTGTACTTTAAGCACACGAAAGTCTTCACAGAATTGGTTAGTGATTCTGTAAGCTTCAGATATAGTAGATCACACAGGTGGAGCTCCTGGTGGAGGGGCAGTTTCTGGAAGGTGCAGAGAAAGATCATGTTGAGGGTTAATAAACCCCACGAGTATGGGGTTGTTGGAGCTGGATCCTCGTGATGAAGGATCTCCTTCTTGCTGGGCAGTGACCATCTTGACTTCCTCTCTCACGAAGCACTCCATCTCCGCTTGTCTTGCGGCTATCACTTCAATGGTAGCCCATTCGGAGACCTTCGCTTGGTTGATATCTTGCTGGACATGGCGGAGACGACGACCTATGTAGTCTTCACCGCTTGAGTCGCAAGAAGACATCTTGAACAATAGCTTCTTATCCTGGCTGAAAAAGATCGAAAGAGAAAACACACAGAATCGCAAGATAGAATGTCGGGACGATCCGGGAAAATATATAGGAAAAATTCTGCATCGAAAGGAAGGTAACAAGCCAAAGTGGACTCAGAGACAGACTCCACGTTGTCCAGGCGGCCTCTAGGCGCGGCCAGGGCCTAGCCCGTGCCAGGAGGTCGCCTGGGCGACCTGGAGATCTTCTTCGGCTCCGCTTTGGCTCGGAATTTTCCTAATTTTGCGAAAATGCAAAAGACAGAAATTTTATTGATGTTCGCAAAGTTTCCTTACTTTATTTCATACCTTTCCTTATTCTGCTTCTGCCGGTGTCGGATACAGTGTTGCAATATGTTCTTCATGAGTGGCTACCAGTATCACATCCACCTCTACATTGATGGGGTCTCCAGCCATGTAATGCTTGAGTCTTTGCCCATTCACAACATGTGGTTTTGTGCCTTCAAAATTATTGACCTTGAATGCACTAGAGCGATATACTTCTTCGATATGGTAGGGTCCTTCCCACTTGGAAAGTAATTTACTTGGAGAAAACCTGAAACGAGATCTATACAACAAAACTTTGTCACCAACATGAAATTAATGTCTCAAAATTCTCTTGTCATGCCACTTCTTTACCTTCTCTTTAAACATTTTTGTGCTCCCATAAGCTTCACTTCGCCACTCATCTAGAGAAGTCAAGTTCATGAGACGCTTTTCACCAGCAATCTTTGGATCAACATTAAGCTCTCTAACAACCTAGAAAGCTTTGTGCTCTAATTATAGAGGTAGATAGCATGCCTTGCCACAAACCATCTTATACGGATACATCACCATGGGATTTTTGTAAGAAGTTCTTTACGCCCACAAGGCATCTCCTAACTTATTGGACCAGTCCATTCTAGAACTGTTCACCATCTTCTGCAAGATCAACTTGATCTCTCTATTTGTGATCTCAACTTGCCCACTTGTTTGAGGATGGTAAGGTGAAGCAATTCTATGAGTGACATCATATTTGGCTAGAGCTTTTATAAAAGCACCGTGTGTAAAATATGATCCTTCGTTAGTCATGAGGTACCTAGGTACACCAAACCTAGGGAAGATTACATCCTTGAGCATTTTCAAAGATGTCTTCTGATCAACACTCTCAGTGGGGATTCCTTCAACCCACTTGGTCACATAGTCTACAGCTACTAAGATGCGAGTGTATTTGTGTGAAGGAGGGAAAGGACCCATAAAATCAAAACCCCAGCAATCAAAAGGCTCAATGACTAGCGAATAATTCATAGGCATCTCATTCCTTCTACTAATATTACCAACTCGCTGGCACTTATCACATGATAAAACATAATTTCTAGCATCTTTAAAGAGAGTAGGCCAATAAAAACCAGATTGGAGGACCTTGTGTGTGGTTCTCTCACCGGCATGATGTCCTCCATAAGGACTGCTATGACATTGTCTCAAGATATCCTTCTGCTCATGCTCCGGTATGCATCTCCTCACAATGCCATCCGCACCTGCTCTAAAAAGATGTGGGTCATCCCAAAAGTAATACCTCAAGTCGTGGAAGAACTTATTCAGCTGCTGAAATGTTAAACCTGGAGGCAAAAACTTTGCAACAATAAAGATAGCATAACCTGCATACGATGCATCTGAATTAGATTTCACCTGTAAAACAACTAACTGTTCATCAGGAAAACTAGCATTGACCGGAATAGGATCGTGTGGTATGTCCTCCATCCTAGAAAGGTTGTTCGCTACACGGTTGTCTGCTCCTTTCCTATCAACAATCTGCAAATCAAATTATTGAAGAAGAAGGACCCATCTGATAAGCCTTGGTTTGGCATCCTTCTTTTCCATAAGATACTTAATAGCAACATGATCAGTATGAATAATGACGTTGGAATCAACAATGTAAGGCCTAAACTTATCACAAGCAAACACTACCGCTAAAATTCTTTCTCAATAGTAGCGTAATTCTTTTGAGCAGTGCCAAGGGTAGCATAATGGATAACGTTCAATTTCTTATCAACCCTTTGTCCTAACACAACTCCAACAACAAAATCACTAGCATCACACATGATTTCAAAAGGCAAATTCCAATCAGGTGGTTGGACTATAGGGGCGCTTATCAAGGCTTTCTTAAGAACTTTGAAGGATTCCTTGCAATCTTCATCAAACACAAAAGGAATATCCATCTGGAGAAGATTAGTAAGGGGTTTTGATGTTTTAGAAAAGTATTTAATATATCTCCTATAGAAACCAGCATGACTGAGGAAACTACGAATACCTCTGATGTCTTTTGGATAAGGCATTCACTCAATTGCTTCAATCTTTGCCCTATCCACCTTGATTACTCTTTCAGAAATCTTGTGGCCAAGAACAATTCCCTCATTGACCATGAAGTGGCACTTCTCCCAGTTGAGTACCAAGTTCGTCTCCTCACATCTCTACAAAACTTTATTAAGGTTGTGGAGACAATGGTCAAAAGAGGTTCCATAGATGGAGAAATCGTCCATGAAGACCTCCACAATTTCCTCACAAAAACCATGAAAGATAGCGGACATACACCTTTGAAAAGTAGCAGGAGCATTGCATAAAACAAAAGGCATACATCTATAAGCATAAGTACCAAAGGGACAAGTAAAAGTGGTCTTCCCTTGATCGGCAGTGTTAACATGAATTTGAGAGAACCCAGAGTACCCATCAAGATAGCAGAAGTGAGTGTTTTTGGATAACCTTTCAAGCATTTGGTCGATGAACTACATCGGTTAGTGGTCCTTCTTGGTTGCCTTGTTCAGCTTCCTGTAATCAATACACATTCTATATCCAATAATAATTCTTTGAGGTATTAGTTCATTCTTATCATTAGGAACCACAATCGTACCTCCTTTCTTGGGAACACAATGTACTGGACTTACCCACTTACTATCGGCTATAGGGTAGATAATACCCGCGGCTAGAAGCTTGAGGATTTCAGTCCTCACAACATCCTTCATCTTCGGGTTTAACCGTCGTTGATGATCAACAACCGGTTTAGCATCACGCTCAAGATTGATAGTATGCTGACAAATAGATGGACTAATCCCCTTAAGATCCTCAAGGGTGTAACCTATAGCGCCTCGGTGTTTACGAAGGACTTCGAATAACCGCTTTCTTCATATCCTGAAAGGTTAGAATTTATAATAACATGATATACTTTCTTTTCATCTAAATAAGCATACTTAAGCGTACTGGGAAGAGGTTTAAGATCAAACACCGGGTCTTCTTTTGGTTTCGATAAAATTCCCAAAGGTTCAACCGAAAGGTTGTGCTTCAGGATAGCAGGTTGTCTCAAGAATTTATTATCCAGTTCATTCCTTTCCAGCATATGCATATCATTCTCGTGGTTTTCCATAAATTGCTGCAAAGGATCGTTAGGAGGAATAGCAATAGAAGCAATCTAGTCAATAATTTTATCATTACTAGGTAGATCAGTACCACGAGTTTTCTTCGAGAATTTAGAAAAGTTAAATTCATATGGCTCGCCATTAAACTCAACTAATACTTTTCCTTTCCTGCAATCTACAATAGCTCCACAAGTTTTGTGAAAAGTCCTACCAAAGATAATAGGGCAAAAACTATCTTTCCCTGAACCAAGTACTGGAAAGTCGGTAGGATATTTTACCTTTCCACATAGGACTTCAACATCTCGCACAATTCCAATAGGAGAGATAGTTTGTTTGTTTGCAAGATGAATTGTAACATCAACTTCTTCAATTTCACATGGTAGAATCTCATTCATGATCTCTTGATAAAGTGAAAAAGGAATAGCACGAGCACTGGATCCCAAATCACATAGGCCATAATAATTATGATCTCCTATTTCAACAGATACAACTGGAGTACCTGAAATTGGGCCTCTATTCTTGGCTGTAACAAGGTTAGTGGAAACAACACAAAAAATTATATTGGAATCCTCAATATTACCAGTAACAAGATCCTTGACTAATGCAACTTGAGGATCAAGTTTAATCAGGTCCTCATGCTCATCGGTCGTTCTTTCACTTTTATTCAGGATGCCTGTGACAAAAGAATGCTCCCTCATCCTTGCGGGAAAAGGGGGCTTTTCATATTCAACTGCAGGCAAGATAGGGTCAACAACATTAATATCAACACGTAATTCCTTAAAAGATCCTCATTTTTCTCAGAAGAGTCAATATGAGAGGCAAAGTCTTAGCAAAAATCAATTAGAAGCTGGGAATCAAGACCAATCTTAGCGCAAAAGGTATTGAAGTAATCAGTTTCCACATAGCTCTCAATGTAATCACGTTCATAATTTATAACGGGTTCAATACCTTTATCAATCTCCAAGTCTTCATTGTTCTTCTGGATCCTTTCAATAAGATCCCAGTTAGCTTTAGTGCTTTTGTTGGAGAATGCCCGACTAGAGGAAGCATCAAGCATCTCTTTCTCTTGACGAGAAAGCCTTGCATAAAAATTTGTAAGAATAATTTCTTTGGAGAGCTCATGATTGGGACATTTGAGCACTAAGGATTTCAATCTCCCCCAAGCTTGAGCGATGCTTTCTCCATCACAAGACCAAAAGTTATAAATATAGTTCCTGTCTCGATGTATTTCATGAAGAGGATAAAACTTTGCATAAAAGAGAGGCATAAGATCTTGCCAATTTAGTAAATGAGAGTCACCAAGACGCCCATGCCAATCCAAAGCCCTATCTTTTAATGATAGAGATAATAGCTTTCTCATAACAAAATCCATCGGTATACCTGCAAGCTAAAATAAGGAGCATAGTTGTGAAAGATATAGCAAGTGTTCACCTGGATGTCTATCTCCTGCATATCGATTAGCCAAAACACAATCTATAATACCAGTTGATATTTTAAAAGGCACAATTTCAGTAGGTGGGGGAGGCTTCTCCACCACAATAGCGTTGGGGCGGTTCCCCACAAGCAACAAACCAAGAGCAGAGTTGTCCATTGGTACAAAAAGTGGAATCAGTAAAACAAAAACAACACGTATAGTGTAAAGGTTTCCTTACCAATTTCACTTACCAATAGCGCTACACTCCCCGGCAACGGCGCTAGAAAATGGTCTTGATTACCCACAAGTCTAGGAGATCTACCGTAGCCTTTTTGATAAGTGAGAGTGTCGAACCTAACGAGGAGAGGAAGGTATTGACAAGTGATCTTGAGCAAGGAACAACTGCAAATACTGAAAGGTAGCTTTTTATGGGTTTTCTAGTATAAGCAACAAGGAAATAAATGCAATTAAGTAAATCGTGCCAAGGTGCAACAAGTGTCCTAATCCCTTTGAACACAAAGGATAAACTGATGGACTAAACTTATAAAGACTAAGGCGTTCCCGAGAACACACGGGAAAGATAGTCAAGTGCTTTCGCCATATTGCGTCTAGTACTATGTTTTGTATTGATAAGTGTTATGTGGGTGGATCTTAACTATTGCACCGTCTAGGCTAAGACAAGTACACTCTTATTATTAATCCCTCTTGCAAGCATCCGCAAATACAAGAGAGAAATTAAGGCAAAGCCTAACCATAGCAATAAGCTTTAGGATCCAATATTCCCTCATGTAAAAGTATCCAAACTAGGGTTCAGGTTTCTGTCACTCAAGCAACCCACCATAAGCATTCTTTATACATGATGCATTCCCCTAGGTCCTTAAAAAGGCGAAGTGTTATGTAGTCAATGTTCACATAACACCACTAGAAGAATAACACCATAACTTAAATATCAATGAACACATATTACTTCAACATCATCTGACTACTAGCATCTAGACTTTTCCCATGCCCTCAAGAACTAATGGAACTACTCACAAGAGATAAAAGAGATCATGATTAGAGGTGATGAAAATATGATTAACAATCTGGTAATAATAATAATTCTCCAACTAATGTCAATAGCATTCACCACAAAAGAGTAATCAACACTGGTAGAGTAGAGGGGATGAATAGTACAAGGTACAACTCCGATATCAATGGTGAAGTAGATGGGATGAAGGTGGAGATGGTGCTGGTGTTGGTGATGATGGTGAGTATGATCTCGATGATGCCTGTGATGATGGTGATGACGATGAGGACGATCTCCCCTTCAAAGAGGAGTTCTCCCCGCGGAAACTTCCCGCCGGAAAGGTCTTTTCTTCTGTGTAGGTTTCCGCCGCGGAGAGGCGGAGGAATCGTGAAAACTCTTCTGTCTCCAGAATTTTTAGGTCAGGAGGGACATATAGGCCAAAGGAGAGTGCCGGGTGTTGGGCCCGTCACTTACGCGAACTCATGGCGCGACCTAGGGGGGGGGGGCAACAGGTCGCCTGGGTGACCTGTGGCCCCCATCTAGCCCTTCTATGGCGTTTCTTCGGGACCTGTTAGGAAACTTCTTCCCTCAAAATTTCAGATCAATTGGAGATGTTCTGATATTGCAACTCTTCGTGCTATTTTCTCCGCTGAATCCTACGTCTGCTGTTTCAGCACCGGAAAGTTGGAAACTGCGTAAAATAAGCCAAAACATTATAAGTACACCATCGTAAAGTGAAGTATATCAATGAATAGAGACAAATTATGATACAAAATAGTGATGCATTTTGAACGTATCATGGTCCAACATAGTCTAGTCTTTCATGTCCATGTTCCTCATAGATATGATTGGTGGTGGGCGGGGTGGAGTCTTGGCCATAGTCTATCAACTTAGAGTCGTTTCCTATGGTCATGATATGACCATTTTATAGCTCGGCGAAGCTTCGGGGTTCGAATGAACTTAGGATGTGAGTGAACATCTATCACCTTAGGCCTAAGCACATTCCCTAGATGCCAATAGTCTGACCTCTATCTCCAGACAATATCACCCTATATCATCGAAAATACCGCCTCACATGAGTCAACTCCATCTCACTCATGCTAGTCAACTTAGGGTTTGAGAGGCGAACTAAACCAAACATCGTGAGTGTACTATAGCTAAGCTGCGCATTGTATTCCTATGCAATAACCTTGGGAAAGTATACAAGCTGCTAAGCTTGAACTGAGATGCTACAAATCCAAGTGCTTAGCTAGATTATCAAATGGCCACGGTACTGCATTCCTATGTGAAGGAAACACGTAGTATACCAATCCAAGGTCTTGTTTCCTTCCTATGAATCCGATCAAGTGGCCCATCAATTCGATCAATCATCACTGGACCCATCACTCCTACAAATCCAATATCGATGGGTTTCTACATGATCACCTAGAGTGCTATGATCCATAGTCGTTGAGATGACTAATATCATAGTTCATCCACCTACTTCCAATATCATGGCCAACTAATCTCCAAGGCCAAGCTTATACAGGATCGTAATTTAATTCTACCACTCCAATTACTTGTACTTATTATCCACTGAGAAACATGGTATCATGATCGAGATTGGCAGACTGAATTCAATTTACTCTGAACCATGTGGTCTCTTTCATCATCGATACTTTATTGCGATCACTTGCTAAATCCAAATCCCATCTTCAAGAAGAATTTTACTCGTTTCCCTAAGTCATCATGGTAACATCAGCAAACCATGACTAGTACTTGATAAAGCCAGTTCATTATACCACCAAGACTTTTAGCTCACGATCATAGTTGCCCTATTGAATCCAAACTTACTGCAGGAACAAGTAGGTTATGCTACTTTATCAACTTGTTCCACCAAGTTGACGTACCATCTAGGGTCTTATGAGCCACCAAGATAGTCTAGCTATATCCCCGGGACACATATCATCATCACAACAAACCATGGTCTACAAATAACATATCCGAGAACGGTGACTTCTATGGCATCTGGGTTCTGGTGCTAGCTTTAAGAATGATGGATACTTGTCCACTGTGATCACCTGTTCCATAACGAACCCAACGCTAAACAAGGTTTATTGGATCTCAATGGGTTCTCTAGCAAATCTGTGTATTACACACGTGACCAGAAGTTTGAGCTAGGAAGCTTGTGAGGGTTAGTTTGGTCTAGAGATGGGTTTCCAATCTTGAGGGAAACCATAACTATGGTGTTGTGTCTGGTTGAGTTCGTTGCAGCAGAGTCTTCAGTTCTAGTTGTCTATCAAAGTGGATACTTGGTGCAACTTGTTTCACTCGTCTCCAGTTGTCGAGAAAGGTGTGAGAGAGAATAGCATTGAGGGGAGTGACTAAGGGGGTGGTATAGTGCAAGTGCAATCAACAAGCACCCAAAAGTGAACCAAACATCAAGATGAGTCAGGTGATACAGTCTCGTACTCGTTGCCTAGGGAAGAAATGCAACTTATATCAAAGCATAAACAAGCAAAAACAAGCAACACAGAACTTGGTTCCATCCGAACCATTTCATGGAGTCGACTTCGTATAGGGGATTCACGAGTCATCCTACCCTAGGGGTTTTCGTACTCGATAGTCGTGCTTGCTTTGTATCTTGGAGAGGAGTCCGCTCGGTCTTCTGGGTCTTCTTATGGTGTCGTTCTGTTCCTTGTTGTTGTTAGACGAAACTACTCGAGTTGAGCTGAAAAAGAGTCCATGACGCCTTCTCATCCTCGGAGCTGCCGATGAAGGTGGTTCCTCATGGCTGTCGTTGACAGGGTCTTCTCTTATCTTTACAATCTTGGCATTGTCTTCTTGTCTTCCAAGGCGTCAAGAGTTCCAAGTAGACAACTTTTATGCAACGACATCAGCAAGGCATGATAGAGTTCCGACATGTGTGTCACGTTGATCACAATATCGACACCTAAAGCTGGGGATGAAGAGAACCATTTTCCTGCTCACTAAGGTGAGGCGGAACAAATGGGGAGGTTCTCATCCACCGGTGCTGGTCGATGCAACTTCGATAATGACAGGGTCGCTCTATCAGCGATGTATGTCATGGTCTTGCATATATTAAGTCATGATCAACATAGGTAAAGGTCGCATCTGTCCAGGACATTGTCGGGGGTGTCACCATCTCGATGTCCTCCTTCCTCGAGAAGGTAGCTTCTGTTGGTGTCCTCTAGTCATAGCGTTGCCATCCTTGTCTTCCAAGTACGTGGGTGATTGCTTGGAAAGGTTGCTTCCTTCCAAGTTACCCACGAGGATTTTATGTAAACCGGTGATCATAGGGCATAAGGGTGCTAGCGACCATTTGCAAGCTTACAAAAATATACGAGGAGTGTCAAGAGAATAAGGGTGGAAGTGCTAAGGTAAAACCTTCACTTTCTTTGAAGATTTAGGAGAGGTGAGAAAGATACAGGTTTTGCAAGTACTTTTGAAGGGTCTGGAAATTAGCTTGCCCTAACTAAGGTCCATGCTAACTAAGGGCTTCCTACAGTAAGGATGGCTCGGATACCAGCTCTATGGGGACCCCGAGTTACGAGTCGAGATCGCCGAATGAACGTGCTCAGTGATCCTAGAGATCAATGCTCATTGAACACACAGAAACTGAATAACAAGAGTCTTATATCCTTACATATAGTTTGATACAATTAATGACTACTGAAGTCAAGTCTTACATAGATAGGGCCTTGAAGGCCAACACACCAAACTTGACTAGTAGCGGAATTACTCGTCGAAAGCATGAACCCATGCCATCAACCTTAACCTACATGCATTCTGACTGGGATGCGTCCTAGCTCGTAGGAACGTCACCAAGGTACTCTTCACCATCTCCTGTTCTCTTTTACCTGGTCAATGAAATAACCAGTGGCAAGCCAATGAGTACTTTAAATGTACTCGCAAGCGACCCATTATGTGGAAAGGACATAATGCAACATGATATATCTCTAGTATGCAATCTTTGCGGAAAGTTGGTTTTTTTTAAATGTAGTAACATGGTCAAGTGTAGGTATATTCATGCATCACAATGTAGATGGTAACCATAAGAAGATGTTACAAATATCAACATGTTTATTCCAAGGGCTGAACACCACATGTTCACCCTCCATGCCAAGTCATCTGACTTGGCAAGTATCATATTTCTCAACCACACACGCACTCACACTTGGTTTATGCAAAACGACTAGACGTAGTTTAAGCACCACCACCCAACTGTCCTTGACCGTGGACATGATTATCCAAATAGTTTTACACTCTTGAGAGGTTGCGTGCTGTACCAACGAGATTGGGGAAACTTCCATGTCATGCACGACTGGCGGTATATAACATACCCGAGATTAGTACCCGAACTATGGCTTTCCCCTCATGACACTAGACAAAGATTCCACTCGATTGGTACCCAACCCACATGATGGACATTTACGAGCACCAACTCTAGACCGTATCATCCATGCAGGGACCAACGGTGTGCCCGGAACCTGTAAAAACAGCATAGTCTCCCTTCCTGGCACGACCCCGTCCCGAGAGTGACCATATTACTCCCGTCACTAGTAATGCAGGCTCTTTTCTAATGCCGACCAAAGTAATGAACAAAGCTCCGTTCCCATATTAAGGTATCGTGGTCTCACATGTAAGATTGGGACGGTTGACACATCTTAAATCTAATCCCATTTCTGAAACCACTCACACAAAACCTTTCTTGGTACACCACTTCTTTCTCAAGTGGTCATCCATCTCAACACCATCACCCTCGGGCATTAGTGGTATCCGACGGGGTTTTCAGAAAAATCTTTGTAATCACTTATGTGTTACCATCACCATGCATATGCTCATATTATGCGTAGCACTACTATCTATTTGTCAACTCTTCGTCAGCGTGGCCCTCATAGATGGTGTGGTCATGCTCAAATGCAAGTGCTCCATAGAAGCCATCGGTAACACCATAACAAGTGTTTACCGATTAACCATCATATGCACCGGAGTAAAGTAATTAGCATGTCATGCATAAAAATATATTTTCTCAAACATGGTCAAAGGGCTGCTTGCCTTGCTCATAGAAGTCTTCGAGGTCTTCCGGTCCAACTCCGAGTACTCTGTCTACTCCGTCAACTATCGTCGGAAACAATCACAGTAAGCCACAGAGCAAGAAGAAAACAAAGTGCTCTATAAATAGGAGTTTTGATTTTTCTTGGACATCTGTGGTCATAAGAAAAATGCCTAAAGTTGTTCTAAGGAATATGGAATAACAGAGATTTTTGAATGGAGTAAATGGAGGCATCACTAACCCCACAAGAAGTATACATAAAATATTTTATGAAAAATGAGTGGAGGCACTCATTTAATAGGGCATGAATTTAGAAATATTTAGGAAGTTGTTTCATTAGATTTGGAGTTGATATGAATTTCCTATGGATTTTCTAACATTGAATAAATAGCAAAAAGGGGCTTTTATATTGATGCAACATAAACATGACAGAGAAAAATGTTGACTAAGGCGTGAAAAATAGTGCATGATATTATAAGTCTTTGGAAATTGGAATCACTCCATTTGGAGTTGATTTGCACTCTCTAGGATTTTCACAAAGTGGGTTTGAAATATTCAAAGTTGAAACTTTAATTAAAACAGTGGAGAAAAACTTTCTGGAAAATTGTGCAAAGCACATATCTGGATTGATCTTGATTGTATGATTCTACAGAAATTTGAATCACCTAATTTGGAGTTCAAATGAAGTATTTATGGGGTTTTGAAGTTCCTGAAAGAAAGGTAAAAGGGGCTATATTGTAGGGCTATTGTCTCCATGGGCACAAAATAGGCCTCGGGCCCGCCCAGCGGCTCCAGCCTCACACAACTGGCCACGCCGAAGGCGCATTCCGCGGAATGCGTCTACCACGCGGGGTGGCAGCATCTTTGTAATCGGAGGGCTATAGTCGCCCTGGGTGCAAGATAGGCCTCGGGCCGGCCCAACGGCTCCAGTCGTGCGCGGTAGGCCACGTTGAAGGTGCATTCTGTGGAATGCGTCTCCCACACGGGGATGCGGCATCCAGCCGGATGCGAGGATACTTAAATCGGTGGCCCCGTGTCCTAGCCGCTGACCGAGGGGGCCCTCGCATCGGCTCCTTCGTCCTCCTCCTGCTCGACACACAGGAGGGCAGGTGAGGCTAGCCGAGCTGGTGCTGGTGCCCGCTCCGGTGGCTCCGGCCTCCTCCGACGGAGCTCCGATCACCAGCGGCTCGGGGACGCCCCGCCGCATGCGCCTGGGCCCTCATTCCCGCCGGGAGAGCACCTGGGAGAGGGGAATCCTGGCTGCGGCGGAAATCGGCTCGGGTGCTCTTGGGGGCGAGGCTCCGATCACGAGAAGGAAGGAGGAAAGAGAGGCAGAAGCTGTCGGTGGGGCTGGGTGATCTAGGAGGTGTTAGGGAGAGAGAAGGAGGCCAAGAGAGCTCAGATGCAAGCGGGGCTGAGGCGACACCTCGGCGGCCAAGGGAGGAGGAGAGAGCTCAGGAGGAGAAGAGGGGAGGCTTAGGAGACTGCTATGAAGGAGGAGGGTTGATCTGCAGATTTAGGGCGCTCATGGAGAGCCAAAAGGAGAGGGGGCGGCGAGGTGGAGTGCGGGCACCCTCGAATGCTCTGGGCACGGGGGAGCATGCGTGCGAGAGGTGGTTTGGAGGCAAGCTGGTGTCGGGGAAGGGTCAAAGATGGAAAGGGAGATGCCCTGGCGCTCCGAGACATGCTGCCAGAGCTGGACATGAGTTGTAGTAAGAGGACAAGGTGCATATCACCGTTTTCGCATGCCAGGGAGGTGGTCACCATGGCCACTCAAGTCTAGAATGTTCTTCTGGCCAGTCAAAGTTGTCTGGCACCCAAGGCATGCATGCATGAGGCTGATGGTGGAGTTTGGCATTATATGAAGATGGTTAGGCTGGGTCTTTATTGCAGTTTAGTTTGTAGCAGCAATCTTAGGGCTAGAAACGAGGGTGCTTACTGGGGGAAGCTGGGCATTGCACTATGTCTAGTAGTATTAGGTATGGAAGGACTACAATACTGCAAAGTTTCAGATCAAGGAGAGGTGTGTAGCTAGTAGTTGCAATTCAAGGTCAAATTTCTGCCAAAAACAAGTTTCAGAAGAGTTGCTCATAATTCCCACATGAGGATGCCATACTTTGGTTTGAAATGATGCATTTGAACACTAGAGGTGCTTTGGAAAGAGGTGAGGGCATTGTCTTGAGCATAAGTATAACAAGAGGGGTAAAAATAGTGTTGCCAAGGTAAGTAGGAGAGGTGCGAAGATGGAGTCACCCTCCAATAATTGACCATAGGCCATGAGAAGGTTACTCGAGGTAAAAGGCGACTACAGAGAGCTGTGGTAAAATTTTAAGCTCAAGGACAATAGTGGAAGCGGCCAAAGTAGCAATTTTGGTAATTGGGTAGAAGGTGTTTGATTGATGTTAGGGCTACCATATGGATTCTAGTTACTATTAAACTTAGGAGGATCACAAGATAGGTCAAAATGAGCTTGTGTACCAAATTGAGGATTTGTTCGACAAAGTTTCCAATGTGGACTTTAAAAACCAAAGAAATAGGCATAAGTGACTTTCTGAAGATAAACACATGCAATTTAATCCCCACAAAGGCACCCCTTGGTGTGGTTTCATTATTTGAGTATTAGAGCATGCCCAAAAAGTTTGGGACCAATAGGAGAAACTTCACAATGTAAAGTTTCGCAAGTCTAGAAATCAGTAGAGAAGGTTTTGAGGGAATTGGGACAAGTTCATCTATTCTCCTTGATGCACCACTTGGTGTGGATGCATTATTGGAGTATCAGAACATGTCCACCAAATTTGAGCACAAATGGAGACACTTGGAAATGTAGAGTTGCTCAAAATTGGATCTGGACATATATGGTTTTGGAATATTTAGCTAAATCAATTTAACTTGGATTGAGATGAAACTTGGCAAGATCATTACATATAACATGTGTGACTTTCTAGAACTTTACTAGAATTTATTGAGAATATTTCTTATAGAAATATTCCAAAAGCTTGAAATAGGCGGGAAGGGGTTTGAAGGGTTCTGCCTAATATTTTGAACATGACCATGTGTTGAAACTCTTATATATGGAATATATATGTCTAGTGAGTTTCCCTAAATTTTCTCAAATATTTTGAAAGCAATAAAAATAACTTTCCTTCATACGGGACCATTTCTAGCCTCAGAGATAGGTATTTATACAAAATAGTAAAATAAATTTTCAAATAATTATATTGTGGTTTCGGGAAGACATTTTGATAATGGGATTTAAATAAAGTATTTGGTGCAAAATAACTTCCCTAATTTGAGGTCTTGTAGTACAAATCCCAACTGAGGGGTTTTTGAATGCTTAAATCAAGGAAATGCTTTTTGGTCAAAATAATTTTTGGTAAAAATATTTTCTGGTCCTAAACACATGGAATTATCATTAGGCAAGGGTTTGGGTTAAGGAGGTGAGTTTGGAGAGTAGCAGGAATGTTGGGATTCAGACACAAGCAAACAAGCGAGCAAGCAACAATCACATCAAGCATCTCAAGCACTCACAAAAAATTTAATTGCTCCTGATTTTTGAGTTACGTTAATTTAGTCAGGAGAATCAAAACATAGGGTGTGACACCCTGGGTCGGGGCTCGCCGGCGGTGGCTCTCCCGTTCTTAGGACAACGTCGGAGTTGGAGTCGACGATGACCGGAGTTGGCGGCGGAGTCCCTGAGCCGGGAAGTGCATCATAGGGGCCAACCTTGATCGAATCGGAGTCGGGCGCCGTCGAGGGAGGCCTTGAGCCGGGAGGCGTGCCGGTGGGGTTAGTCGGAAGAAAGATGGACTCCGACTCGAGAGATGGCATGATTGACGGTTGAGCAGCCATTCAAGGGAGACCCTGGCCGGGATGGCCTCCGGGGTGGAGCCGATATTGGTGAGCGTATCGACGGCCTCGTTGTTAGCCCGCTAGATGTGATTGAATTCGTAGACGTCAAAGGAGTCAGTGAGTTGTTGTACGAGGAAACGATAGCTCGCCATGTTGGCGTCCCGGACATCCCACTCGCCTGAGACTTGCTGCACCACGAGGTCCGAGTCGCCGAAGCAAAGGATGTGTCGGATGTTGATTTCTAGGGCGAGCCGGAGGCCATGGACGAGTGCCTCGTACTCGGCCACGTTGTTGGAGGTGGTGAAGTGTATCTGCAGTGCATACTTAAGCTGGTCGTACCTGGGGGAGTAGAGGACGATGACGGCCCGCAAACTGGTGCTCATCTTCGAGTCGTCGAAGTGCATGCGCCAACGCGTCGAGTCAGGTGGAGGCGGCACATACTGGGTCGTAGCCTAGTCGACGAGGAAGTCGTCAAATGTATCAAACTTGATGGTCGTGCGGGGCTCGTACTTGGCGATCCAACCGTTGTCGTCTCGGTAACCCATGATTTCCTAGAGTGGAGCTATGCTCACCACAGTGATGGTGTGCTCCGGGAAGTATTGCTTGAACTTCTGGTCGACAAAGTACACGCCGTAGCACATCTTCTGGTAGTGGGGCTAGTTCTGCCTTGAGTTGGAGAGGGCCTCACTAAGGTAGTAGATAGGATGTTGCACTCACAATGCCCTGCCCTCCTCTGGTCGCTGCACGACTAGGACAACACTCACCAAGAGGGTTGTGGGTGCGATGTAGGTGAGGATGGGCTCCTTCTCCTTTGGTGTGGCGAGGATGGGCGCGGTGGAAAGGCATGTGTTTGAGGTCGCGGAAGGCCTCGTCTGCCTAGTTGGTCCACTAGAAGGGCGTCGTATTTTTTATGAGCTGGTAGAGGGGCAAGGCCTTCTCCCATTACGGGCCAACAAACTGGCTAAGGGAGGCAAGGTAGTCGGTGAACTTCTGGATTTCGTGCAGCTAGGCTGGCTTGTGCGTGCGCTCAATCGCCTTGATCTTCTCTGGGTTGGCTTGGATCCCATGGGCGGAAACGAAGAAACCAAGGAGCTGGCCATCCGGAACGCCAAACACGCACTTGTTCACGTTGAGCCAGATCTTGTATTCGCACGGGTTGGCAAAGGTCTCCTGGAGATCCTTGAGGAGGCTGAAGTGCTTCTTAGTTTTTATGATGATGTCGTCCACGTATACATGCACGTTCCTGTCGATTTGGGGCAGGAGACACTTCTGCATGCAGCGCTGGAAGGTGGCGTCAGCGTTCTTCAGGCCGAGCGACATGGTGATGTAGTAGTAGGACCCGAAAGGGGTGATGAAGGAGGTCTTGAGCCGGTTGTCTGGGTCAAGCGTGATCTCGTGGTAGCTAGAGTATGCATCTAGGAAGGATAATAAGTCACATCCAGCGGTGGAATCGATCACCTGATCGATTCGAGGCAGGGAAAACGGGTCCTTGGGGCACGCCATGTTGAGGCTGGTATAGTCTATGCATATGCGCGAGGTCTTGTTCTTCTTCAGCACTAGGAATGGGTTTGCCAGCAAGTTCGGGTGGAACACTTCCATGATGAACCCAGCTACAAGCAGCCGGGTGATCTCTTCACCTCTGACACGTCGCTTCTCCTCTGAGAAGCGGCAGAGGGGTTGTTTGACCGGCTGGACCTCGGGCCGGATGTGGAGCTTGTGCTCGGCGAACTTCCTTAGTACACTAGGCATGTCTTTGGGAGACCATGCGAAGATGTGTGGATTCTCATGGAGGATGTTGACGAGATTGCCTTCCTATTTGCTGTCGAGGTTGGCGCCGATGGTGACACACTTCCTGGGGTTAGCCGGGTGAAGCGACACCTTCTTGGTGTCCTTGCATGGCATTAAGGCCGCCTCATTAGGCGACTAGCGAGGCGGAGTCGGCACGGATGGCTGTGCTCCAGCTTGGGCCACAAGCCGGTCAAGCTGGTGACTCTCCTCAGTGATGACCACGGACTCGGCTAGCCGGGTGCCGGCTTGGGCGCACTTGACGGACTTCTTGTAGTCCCCATTGATGGTGATGATGCCCTTGGGACCCGACATCTTCATCTTGAGGTAGACGTAATGGGGGATCGCCATGAACTTGGCCAGAGCCGGACGACCCAGGAGCACGTGGTAGGGGCTGCTGAGGTCCACCACCCCGAACCACACCGGCTAGCGTCGGAAGTGGGTTTTGGTGCCGAAGAGAACATCGAGCCAGATCTTGCTGATGGGGAGCAAGGCTTCCCCTACATGATGCCGTGGAATACTGTCCAGGTCGGCTGCAGATGGGTCTCCCTGAGACAAAGCTTGAGCAGGGTGTCGCGGTATAGAATGTTGATGCTGCTGCCGCCATCGATCAGCAGACACAAGAATCGACATGTGTAACATCCCAAAATTATAAATTTTGGAATGTTAATATAATTATTAGATTGATTGTTTGTTTGTTTGAGTGATTAAAACTTGAGTGGAATTTGAAACTTCTCAAAAAAATGAGAGGGAATAAAATGAGAGGTCTCCTGGAAGCTGAGATATGGATTCAGAACATGGAGAACCACTTCAGGAGTAACTTGATCTCAAGGAAGTATGAAGTGGAACACGCTCTCCAGTACTTTACCCAAAGTGCTGCTATCTGGTGGAAAATGCACCATGCCATACAAGGATTTAGTGGAGAAGAAACCTGTGACGAATTCAAGAACACTCTGTTAAGATCCCGTCCTATTTAGAAGTGCTATGATAATCCGAAGAAGAAGACTTGTGCATGCAAGATCTGTGGAGAAATAGGACACACCCAGGAGGAACACAAGGATGGATGCACTCATTGTGAAGAAAATCACCCAGCTGAGGAATGCCCAACTAGTCAGGTGACTTGTTTCTTGTGTGAAGGAACCACCCACTACCCAGCGGCGTGTCACATTTACCCCAAGTATGCCTGAAACCCACAGACCCCGGGACTAACAAGGATCAAGTACTATCTTTTTGGAGAAGAAAACTTGTTTCAGCAAACGTTTTCTTAGGAGCATACGAAAACCTAAGAGTTGTGAAGATACGATAGATGTTTCGTTCAGCTTGCAGAACCAATGGATTATCCGAACTTCGTTCGTGGACAAGAGAAATTCTGCAACGCTTCTGAGGATGCCCAAGTGTTAGAATGCGAGATTCGCTAAACCTTATACAGAGAAATGATTTGGGTGCGGAATGGATTGATCACCATGACGACTTACTCTTATCATTTATCTTGCTATTCGGAATGGTAAATCCGAGAGACTTACCCATAGAGAGAGACGATGTTCTTTGAAGCTTTTGTTTAAGCCTTAGAATGGTATAAGAAAAGCCCATGTACATGGCACTTGTTGTCACGCGTAGGAAATTTTACGGTGAGAATGAAACCAAGACCCCTCTCTCTGCAGGATAACCACAAATGGTAGACCACCATGAGAGTCGTTGATAGGTTATTTAGAATTGACCACGAGACTGTCAGTTAAGAAGACCCAGTAACGGAAGAAGCTTATATCAACGGAAGAGCCCTCGCTTTGATGGAGACATTATGAATATAACGGAAGATATGAAGACTATGAGGAGTCAGATGCCAAAACCCCAGAGGATTGTTAAAATCTTAAGGGACCAGTATCTCTCATTTTAAGTGTGGTAGCATCCCACCTTGCCGGAAATTGGAATTGCTAGAAGACCCCCAAACCATATCCTTTTCTTTCTAGCCTCTTTGAATCTCGAGGACGAGATTCATTTTAAGTGTGGTAGTTTGTAACATCCCAAAATTATAAATTTTGGAATGTTAATATAATTATTAGATTGATTGTTTGTTTGTTTGAGTGATTAAAACTTGAGTGGAATTTGAAACTTCTCAAAAAAATGAGAGGGAATAAAATGACTTTCCCAATTTTTTTTATTTTGAATCCCTTTTCAATTTTGAGTTTGAATATTTTCAAAACCCTTTGATTAAAAAAAAATCAAACGAGAGGTGGAAAATGACCCTCCAAAATCATAGACTATTTCTTGATTCAAATTTTAAGTATTTGCAATTTATTTGAAATTCAAATTCCTTTTCATTTTAAAGTTATTGCAAAAAAATATATTTTTTAAAAAAAGTATTTTTTTGATTTTGAAAATATGTTCATGTTTTAGAAAATTTTATTCTGAAAATTTTGATATATAATATGCCTATATAAAATGTTCTCTCTTTTTCATTTATACGTTTTTCTTCTTTGTTTTTTAAAATAAAAAAAAATTGTTCGTTCGGAAAAAAAACAAAAAAAAAACCAAAGCTCGCCGAGGCCAACCATGCGCATGTGCTGTGGCCGGCCGATTCCTTGGCCCATGAGGCAATTTTGTCCCTCTTTTCCCTACGTTACGTATATGTTTAGTCCCACATTGCCTATCTATGGACCATTAGACCTCCCTTCCACCTATAAGTATAGACCCATAGGAGCATCCAAAAATCATCTATTTCGGGTTAAATCAATCTTTTGGTTTAACTAGATTTATTAAATAAAAATATTTTTTCTTCTCTTCGGCGGGATTTCTCGAAGTCGTCTCCTCATTGGAATTTATTCTTACTCTGCATTCTAAAGGTATTTCTCTTCGTACTTTTTTATACTCCCGTAGTTTATTATTTCTAGACTAGTATTCCTACACTAGTATACGGTAGAGTAATTAGATATATTATTTAGTCTTCGTATTTACACATTAGTACTAGAATTCTTTTAGACATAGCACTTTTCTTCCGTAAAACAGCTTGGCCCTGATTTTTCAAATAGCCACAACTTTTTACTCGTATATCCGAATTAGATGAAACCAACGGCTAGAGTTTCGTCTTGATCCCACCTATCCTGTGAACCTATCACATCACCTTTTTGAAATTTTAAAATTTCGAAATTTGTTCATATTCATATTCAAACTTCTTTTGATCATATCTTTTTATCCGTAGCTCCGTTTTAGATGAATCCAATTGCGTCGGATTCGTATCAAAGTAATCTTTCCGTTTGTATCATTAGTTTTAACTTTTCAACTTATAATTTTGATCAAATCATATTTATCTATTAGTGCCAAAAGTGTTCACATCGTTCTAAGCCGATTCAATGTTATATTCAAATATTTCTATCTTTTGATCCGCTATTTCAAATCTAGTAATTCTTTTTTCTACACGCTCATATTGATCACCTATATCCAGTAGCATCATTAGTTTCGACCTTTGAACCTTACAAATTTAAGCGATTCAAATTTGTATTCGAACATTCATTTGATCTTATCTTGCAAATCGTACCACCTTTTCAATTGATTCCTTTTACCCCTAAACACTCATGTCATATATTTTTGTACGTAACCATCGTACTTTAGTTCAACTTCTCTTGACCTTTTGAATGCAAATTTAATTCATACTTCAATTCTCTATAACTTGCGTTGTAGTGCTCCATTTCAAGAAATTCTTTCTACAAATAAATTCTTATGCCTTATACTATTTGTCAAACAACATTCATGTTGTTCTCCCAATATTTTTGATCATCTCCCATAGTGTATGCAAGTCGAGCTTATATAGCAATGGTTCCTCGTCCATTAACTCTTTTGATCTCATTCATGCGCCTTCACTTTACAACACACTTAGGACCTTTTTATTAAACCTTAGTACGTTGTTATTTTGCACCAAGACATGCTTTGTTCTTATGTTCTCTTGGTTCTTCCTTTTTGGCATGAATGTTTATTGAATGCTATTCGTTTACGATAGATTGCTCGGAGTGTGGCGAGTAGAATTATCACGATTTTGAGAGCGACTATCTTCATCAAGTAATACCAGGCAAGTCACTTTGATCATACTATCACCTATGTTTTATGCATCGTAGTTCTACCATCCTATGCCCAATTGCATGCTGCTTAGGTACTTGGAAATTGTAGTATAGATTATAGTATCATGTGGTAGGCACACAACAACCCCGATACTTGGCCCCGGGACGACAAATTTCATATTGCTATGCTTGAGTAGACGGGATTTCGGTTGAGTGCATAACACGAGTGATGCGAGGTTGATTAAATAATCAAGACCGGTTAAGACAAGATTTTCAAGACCTTGGACGCGATGCAACACTGGGTGAAGGACGGTTGATCGACTCCCTGGAAAACCCAGTGGATGCCTGTGATGCTGGGGACGACCATGACATCCTGCGGAAAGCTTCACCCAGGCTCAAAGAGATGGACGGATATTTTCAAGACCCAAGGCTTACCTGCACAACCACAAGTCATTATGGGCTCTGGCTTGGTTGGACAACGCGGCGACTCTGGACAGGCGGTGCTAGCAGATGTAGAAGAACGGTAGGATTGGATGGGCACCGACAGGGATTCAGAGAGACCCGTTGAAAGACCATGTTTTGATCATCTGGTCTTCAAACATCCTGAAGTGCGAGGACATACACGGAGGCGATCAAATCTTGTGGGGAACGTGTGCAAAACTCTGCAGAGTACTCAAACCTAATCGATTAGCCGTGTCCACGGTCATGGACAACTTGAGCCAAAGGAACTGAAGTTATGTGGATTTCTCAACACCATTATATATATTTGATGATGGTAATTATTGACAACTCGGGTACGAGAACTGGTTGGCGGAACCATCTTGTTAACAACCAACCTTTGTAGTAACATTTTTCTTTTAGCCCTCTCTTGATGTAATAGAAAACTTGCTTTTCGCTAAAAAACTTATAACCCCACCTGCCATATATGCATATAGTATAGATGATTACTTTTCACCCCTCTCTTATGTGACTTGCCGGCATATTCAATATGCTGACCTACACGGCTACAACGTCTTATGTTGCAGATATTTTTCTTCGACGAGTAAGAGTACGATTCAGGGTTACGATCTACACTCAACTTGCCGTTGGTGTTTATTGGGACTCCACTCCCTTGACTGCTTCCGCTGAAATAATTAAGGTATATATCAGTTTTTCGCTATTTACATGTGATTGCACTTTGATATATACATTGATGTACTGTGTGTGCCAGCATACTGATCCAGGGATGGCACAGAAACACAGAGGCTTTACTCATCTTGAGTCGGGTCGCTACAACATGTGAGCTTCTCGGACAAGGGCGTAGCCGCCCGGGTTCAACATCACGACCGAGTGGTCCACCCGGCTCCAGGTGATGGGCTTCTCGGACCAGTGCATGTATTGAGGGACAAAGGGTACCGTGGAGTTTACTTCGTGCCGATGCTTGTAGTCGGCATGTTTGCCATCATCCTCATTGGTGAACACGACATATGGAACGTCCTGCTCGGGGAAGTGGTCCATTAGCCGGTCGTCGTTGGGAGGCGTAGCCAGCCGCGCCGGAGGTGCCGCAGCCAGAGCTCGCTGACCCGGCGGGGGAGGAATCGGAAGACCCTCGCCCTGATCCAGCCGCTAGTAGAAGCTGCACTGGCGAAAGGTGTGTGTGGCTAGTTTCGCGCCGCTGTGCATCTAGCATGGCGTGTCGAGCATCTGCTCGAAGGTGAGCTTGGGAAGTCAGGTGGACTTGCCGGTGCGGTGCCATTGGGCCGCACCCTGGCTGACCGACTGCCCTTCTTCATTGGTCGCCACAAGTCGGTCGTTATAGCACATATCTGACTAGTCCAGCTTGCGCTTGCCATTGGGGTCGTTGTTTTGCCGGGGTTGTCTCTCATCGGTCGGCTCCTGGGCGGTTGAATGAGCCGGCATGGCCTTGCCTGTTGCGTCGTCCTTGATGCGCATGGCGGAGTCGGCGGTGGCGTAGTTGTCCGCCTTGATCATGAGGTCCGCTAGCTAGGTCGGCTCAGAGCACATGAGCTTGCGCTTGAGAAGTATGCCATCACGGCAACCCTCAAAGAAGTATGGGATCACGTGGATCTCATTTACTCCCTAGCAGGAGTTGTGCGGCTCGGTCCAGCGCATGAGGTTATTGTGTAGGGACTCGTTCGTGCCTTGGATGAACATGTCCAGCTCACGGGGACGACCTGGAGGCTTGTAGGTGTCACTGAAGTTGCGCACAAACGCCTCTTCGAAGTCGGTCCACGCGTTGATGCTGCCGGCCGGCAGACTGTTGAGCCATGTTCGTTCCAAGCGAGGAGCATGAGCAGGATATAATGCACCTCCACGCTCTTGTTTCCCCTGGCGATGCCGACTGCGGTGGTATAGTCGACCAACCATTCCTCTAGCTTGGCGGAGCCGTTGTACTTGGGGGTGTCGTGCTGCAGCGTGAAGACGGATGGGAACGGCTAGTTGCGGATGCTGGGCCGAAGCAGGTGATGCCCTTCCTTCTCTAGGAGGCTGGACTCGGTCAGTGATACGTATCCAACGTATCTATAATTTCTGATTGTTCCATGCTGTTATATGATCATTCTTGGATGTTTTATGATCATTTTATAACAACTTTATATGATTTTTTGGGACTAACCTATTGACAAAATGCCTAGTGTCAGTTGTTGTTTTTTGTTGTTTTATTTCTTTGTAGAAAATCAATATTAGATGAGTCCAAATGCCATGAAACTTTATGGTGACTTTTTTGGACCAGAAGGGAACTTGGAGCCAAGGATCATCACTACAGTAGGCCCACGCAGCCTACTAGGCACTAGGGCCCGCCCAGGGCCCCTAGCTCGGCCTCGTAGCTAGTGGAGGCTTGGGCGCCTCCACCACCGTCTCTAAGCTCTATAAAGACTCAATATTCCAGAAAATATAGAGGAGTCGACGGAAAATTGTTTCACCCGCCACAAGACCGAGAAGCCACGAAAATCCAGTCTAGAACCCGTTCCGGAGAGGAACATGATCACGGAGGGGTTCACCATCCTCATTGGTGCTCCTTCGATGATGCGTGAGTAGTTCATATCAGAAGTACGGGCACGTAGATAGTAGCTAGATGGCTTTCGCTCTCGTTTTGTTGGAAATATGCCCCACAAGCCCTGGTTCGGGCCCCCTTGCTGCGAGACAAGGACGGAAATGGAACCCCCATGCAAAATTGCAGCCCCACCATAGGTCGCCGTCCCCAGCTGGTGCCGGAGAGCTCAGTCGCATCATTGCTAGCCTCTCTACCGCCACATAGAATAAATTTAGTACGTGCTGGCCTAAAAATGTTTAGCACCCCTTAGGTTGAGATGTCGTAGCATAACCCAGTGGTAGGGTATGAAGTATGCCACGAGGTGGTCGCGGGTTCGATCCCACGAGCACCCCTTTTACTTCTCTATGCATTTTAGTTTGATGGCTGACAGTGGGCCCTATGACCCACCTGTCATACATCCAGGGGCCTTGGTGTCACTGCAAGTGGGCCCCCACCTGTGATTTTTTTGTTGTTGTTGTTGTTGTTGTTTTGATTGTTTTAGTTATTTCCTATTTGAGTATATGCCATATAGGACAAGTTGCAAATTTGTCCATGTCCATTTTGGGCATATGCCTAATTTTGCAAATACTAGGTTATACCTAGTTAATTGCACTTTCAATTATAGTTTCTGTGTGATTTTTCTATAGGAACATATGCTTGCGATATACGAATTTGGGTACTATCATCCAAGGAATCCATTGCTAGCATTAGAGTTGTCGTTTGAGCAAGTTGTTGTGCATGCTATTCTACACCATGTTGCCTTTTGTTAGTTTTGTGTGTAGCATTTCTTGCATCCTTTGTCAAACTTGTCCACATGAAAGTTGTAGTGTGTTGGGTACACTAGGCCCAGGTATTTCTATTTTCCATGAAAACCTTATCTATTTTTGGCTTTCTTGCGTTGAACATGCCATCTCAATATTGCTGATTTGGTATGTTGAAATATGACTAAGTCCGAAAATTGTTTCAAGTAGTTGTGTTGCCATGAAGATTGCTAAGCATCTACATGTTCTTTGTGCTCGTGATTGTTGGAAATATTCCCTATAGGCAATAATAAATTAGTTATTATCATATTTCCTTGTTCATGATAAAAGTTTATTATCCATACTATAATTATATTGATTGGAAACTGAAGTACATGCGTGGATACATAGACAACACTCTGTCCCTAGTGAGCCTCTACTGGACTAGCTCGTTGATCCTAGATGGCTAAGATTTCCTAGCCATAAACATGAGTTGTCATTTGGCAACGGAACACATCATTAGGGCAGGATGTGATGGACAAGACCCAAACCTTAAGCATAGCATTTGATAGTATCCAGTTTACTGCTATTGGTTTCTGCATATCAATGTATCAGTTCCTATTACCATGAGATCATGGAACTCACCGGTACCGGAGGAATGCCTTGTGTCTATCAAACGTGACAACATAATTGGGTGACTATAAAGATGCTCTACACATATCACCGAGGATGTCTGTGGAGTTGGCATGGAATAAGACTGGGATTTGTCACTCTATATGACGGAGAGGTATCTCGGGACCAACTTACAAGCAATGTGGGAAAGGAGTTAGTCACGAGATCCTATATTACAGAACGATTAAAGAGACTTGTCGATAACGAGATTGAACTAGGTATGGAGATACTGATGATCGAATCTCGAGCAAGTAATATACCAATGGACAAAGGAAACTGCATACGGGATTAACTGAATCCTTGACATCATTGGTTCGACCGATATAGATCTTCGTAGAATGTATGGGAACCAATATGGGCATCCAGGTCCTGCTATTGGTTATTCACCCTTGAGGTGTCTCGGTCATGTCTGCATAGTTCTCGAACCCGCACGATTCTGCACACTTAACGTTCAGTGACGATATAGACATAGTTGAGTTATTGTGTTGGTGACTGCATCTTGTTCGGAGTCCCGGATGAGATTCCAGATGACATGAGGACCTCTGGAGTGGTCTGAAGTTAATGATTTATATATGCGAGCTCATATTTTGCCTACCGGAAAAGTTTAAGGTTTCTCCGATATTGTACCGAGAAGCTTTTAGAAGGTTCTAGAAACTTTCGGAGGAGTCCGGAATTCCACCAAGGGTTCCACCATGTCCCAAGGGTTTGCGTGGGCTGAGGGGAGGAGCCTTGGTCTTAATGGGCCAGGCGCATAACTCCCTCAAGGCCCATGCAGTTGGGAAAGGTGGAAAGTCCACCTTTGTATGGAGGGGAACGAGGAGGACTAGGATTCCACCTCCTCCTATCTAGGCTGCGCCCTATGGATGGACGGGCTGTTGCCCACACCCCTCCACCTATGTATAGAAGGAAGGGATCGCCCCAAGAGGACACACCAAGGCCTTGGCGCCCCTCTCTCTCCCTAGATCGTTTTCTCCTCCGTTTGCAGTTTCAATAGCGCTCGGCGTAGCCTTGCCGGAATGCCACTGCCACCGTCGCCATGATGTCGTCATGGTGCCGGAGATGTCAACTACTACTTCACCCATGCTCGGTGGATCGAGGTGGTGAAGGCGTCATCGAGCTTTACATGTGCTAAACATGGAGGTTACGTCCGTTCGACACTTGATCGGGATGTTCATGATGGGATCGCAGGACGGATCCTGATTGGTTCATGAAGATGTTAGACTACATCAACCGCGTTTCTCAGTGCTTCCACTTATCGATCTACAAGGGTACGTAGAAGCACTCTCCCTTTCGTAGTTGTTGATTGCCGTAGATTGAACTTGGTGAGTGTAGGAATTTTTTTGTTTCCCATGCGACGTTCTCACCAGTGGCATCATGAGCATGGTCTATGCATAGATAACATGCACGACTAGAACACAAAAGAGGTTTTGGGCATTCATGTTCAAATTTCTTACTTATTTAGACTTATTTTGATTCAGCAATATTGTTTGATGAAGCGGCCCGAACCAACTTTACTCGTGCACGTACGAGAGACCGGTTCCATTGACTAACGTGCAACTTGTTGCATAAAGAAAGCTGGCGGGTGTTTGTGTCTTCCACGTTTGTGAATCAGATTCGAGAAAAGCGGTCCTTGTAGAAGGTTAAATACCAACTTGAATATCACCATTGTGGCTTTGCGTAGGTAAGAACGTTTCTTGCTAGTTATCCATACCCGCCACGTAAACATGCAACAACAAAGTGAGGACGTCTCATTTTTTTGTCGGACATGTTGTGATATGATATTGCTAAGGACATGATGAGATATATGTGATGTATGATTTGATTATGTTTTGTATATATTATCACGACTTGCATGCCGATGAGTATGTCAACCTGCTACATCTTGAGCTTGCGTTGGTTTTCCATTGAAAAGGAAAGGGTGATGCAGCGAAGTAGATAAGTATTTCACTTCGTTTGCTGAGAACCAAGGTATCAATACAGTAGGAGGAGCAAGCAAGGCTCCAATAGTAGTACCTACACAAATAATCAAACTCCTGCACACAACGCTAAAAATTGGTTGTTAATCCCTTCAGAGTTATTTACAAGGATGAGACCTGATAGAGATAGATTTAAAAGATTGCGGAAACAAAAGTAAATAAATGGCAGCAAGATATTTTTAGTATTTTTGGTTTATAGATCTAAAAGTATAATATGGAAAATAGACCCGAGGGCCATAGGTTTTACTAGAGGCTTCTCTCATATTGGAAAATAATATGTTGGGCGAAAAAATTACTGTCGAGAACTTGATAGAAAAGAGAATAATTATGAGGATATCTAAGGCAATGATTATGCATATAGGCGTCACGTCTCTGTCAAGTAGACCGAAACAATTCTGCATCTACTAATATTACTCCGCACATCGACCGATTCGTGCCTGCAACTAGAGTATTAAGTTCATGAAGAACGGAGTAACGCATTAAGTAAGATGACATGATGTACAGGGATAAACTCAAGCAATATGATGAAAACCCCATCTTTTTATAAAATCATGCATATAAGAATTCAGAAAAGATTGAAAGAATATTCATAGATAATCTGAACATAAACTCACAATTCATCGGATCTCGACAAATGGACCACAAACGAGTATTACATCAGATAGAACTCCACGAAGATCATGAAGAACATGGTATTGAAGATCAAAGACAGAGAACAAGCCATCTAGCTACTAGCTATTGACCCGTAGGTCCTGGTGAACTACTCACGCATCATCGGAGGGGCAATGGAGTTGATGTAGATGACCTCCGTTATCAATTCCCTCTTTGGAAGATTACTGAAAAAGGCTCCCAGATAGGATCTCACGGGAACAGAGGCTCCCGACGGAGGAAAAGTATTTTCGTGGCTCTTTTTAGCGATTGGGGGAATATTTGAGAATTTATAGGCCAAAGAATAGGGTTAGGAGGCCTGCAGGGGACCCAAAATCCAGGGGGGCGCGACCACCCCTCTAGGGCGCGTCCTGCAGGCCTTTTGCCTCCCGGCCGGTGCCCTGCCCCCTACTCCAAGTCTCATAGGTTTCTTCTCGTCCAAGAAAAATCATTCCGGAGATTTTGTTCTGTTTGGACTCCATTTAATATTCCTTATATGCAGTAGTCAAAAACATTGAAAAATAGAAACTTGCACTAGGCTCTAGATTAATAGGTAAGTCCCAAAAATAATATAAAACACCATATTAATGCATATAAGACATCCAAAATAGATAATATAATAGCATGGCACAATGAAAAAATATAGATACGTTGGAGATGTATCAAGCATCCCCAAGCTTAATTCCTGGTCGTCCTCGAGTAGGTAAATGATAAAAACAGAATTTTTGATGTGGAATGCTACCTAACAATTTATCATTTAGTATTCTCTATTTTGGCATCAATATTCCGATCCATAAGATTCAAAACAAAAGTCTAATATTGACATTAAAACAATAATACTTCAAGCATACTAATAAGGCAATTGCTTCCTTTCAAAATAACATGGTCTTAGAATGTTATCCCTACAAAATCATATGGTCTTCATAGGGAGTCTTAGAAAGTATCTAAATCATGCACAACCCCGATGAAAGTCAAGAAATTGTTTCACACTTTTTATGTTCTCAAAACTTTTCAACTCTCACGCAATACATGAGCCTGAGGCATGGATATAACACTATAGGTGGAATAGAGTATTGTGGAGGTTGCAAAAAAAGGAGAAGATAGTCTCACATCAACTAGGCATATCAACAGCCTATGGAGATGTCCATCAACAGATATCAATGTGAGTGAGTAGGGATTGCCATGCAACAAATCCACTAGAGCTATAAGTGTATGAAAGCTCAAAAAGGAAACTAAGTGGTTATGCAAAAGATGGAATTCCACTAGTTATATGAAAGTGACAAAATAGGAGACTCCCTATGAAGAACATGGAGCTACTTTGAAGCACAAGTGTCGAAAAAGATAGTAGCATTCTCTCTTCTCTCTTTTTCTCATTTTTTTCTTTTTTTGGTGGGCTTCTTTGTCCACTTCTAATTTTTTGTGGGCTTCGCTGGCCTCTTTTAATTTTTGTAAAGTCCAGAGACTCATGCCAACTTGTGAGGTAATCATAGCTTCCATCATCCTTTTCTCACACGGGACAATGCTCTAATAATGCAAATCATCACACTTTTATTTACTTACAGCTCAAAGATTACAACTCTATATCTAGAACAAAATATGACTCTATAAGCCATATGGAAGTGATGGTGCGTGTCATAAAAAATGGGACGGTGGTGTTGCATGGAAATATATATCGGAATGGCTATGAAAATGCCATAATAAGTAGATGTGGTGGCTGTTTTGAGGAAAATGTATGGTGGCTGTTTTGGGGAAGGTGGGTTTAATGTACCGGTGAGAGTTGCGCGGTACTAGAGGGGCTAGCAAACGTGGAAGGGTGAGAGTGCGTATAATCCATGAACTCAAGATTAGTCATAAACAACTCACATACTTATTGCAAAAGCCTATTAGTTATAGAAGCAAAGTATTAGACGCATGCTCCTAGGGGAAGGGTTGGTAGGAGTTAACCATCGCGCGATCCCGGCCTCCACACAAAGGTTGATAATCATTAAACAAATCATGCTCCGATTTCATCACATAACGGTTCACCATACGTGCATGCTACGATAATCACAAGCTTTAACACAAGTATTTATTCTAATTCACAATTACTTACTAGCATGACTCTCATATTACCATCTTCATATCTCAAAACTATATGCAAGGAATGAAACTTCTCATCATATTCAATGCACTTAATATGAAAGTTTTTATTGTATCCCTCTTGGATTCCCATTATATTAGGACTAAATTCATAACCTAAAATAATTACCATGCTGTTTAAATAACTCTCAAAATAATATAAGTGAGCTACAAGAGTTTAATAATTTCCATAAAACACCATACCGCCGTGCTCTAAAAGATACAAGTGAAGCACTTGAGCAACATTGCCTAGGTCAAAAGATATAAGTGAAGCACAAAGAGTATTCTAATAAATTCAAGATTCAGCGTGTCTGTCTCAAAATATGTGATCAGCAAGGATGATTGTGGCAAACTAAAATGTAAAGACTCATATCATACAAGACGCTCCAAGCAAAACACATATCGTGTGATGAATAAAAATATAGCCTCAAGAAAATTTACCAAACGATTGAAGACGATAGAGGGGATCCTTGAATATGGCTTGGGGTGCGTTGGGCATCCCCAAGCTTAGGATCTTGTGAATCCTTATTCTGTAGTCCATCAGATCTTCACCCAAAACTTGAAAAATTCACAACACAAAACTCAACAGAAAACTTATGAGATCCGTTAGTATAAGAAAATTAAATCACCACTTTAGGTACTGTTGTGAATTCATTCTTTATTTATATTGATGTAATATTTAATATATCACAACTTCTGCATTGCTCATACCCCCCGATACAACCCATAGATTCATCAAAATAAGCAAACAACACAGATAATACAAAATCAGTCAAAAACAAAATAGTATGTAGCAATCTGTTTACTTTGAATAGGTGTGTAACTCTAAATTTTTTTGACAAGTTACGACAATCTGGGAAATTTGTAAATCAATCATGTGTAGAAAATTCATATAAAAGCATGTTCCAGTGAATTTACAAAATTCCTGGACTGAGAGCGAAAGTTTCTATTTTTCAGAAAAATCAACTTGCAAACACCGTAAACCATCCCAAAGGTCTTACTTGGCTAAAAAACTAATTAAAACAAGAAAGCACAATTATTACAGAGGTAATAATGTGTGCAACACTGAAAAACAGAAGCAAAAATAAAATAATAAAATGAAAATTGGGTTGCCTCCTAACAAGCGCTATTGTTTAACGCCCCTAGCTAGGCATAATGAAATAGATCTAGGTATTGTCATCTTTGGTATGCAGTCCATAAGTAGCTCTCATAACAGATTCATAATGTAATCTTATTTTGTTTCTCAGAAAGTGCTCCATGGCTTTCCTTAATGGAAATTGGAATCTAATATTTCCTTCTTTCATATCAATAATTGCACCAATCGTTCTAAGGAAAGGTCTACCAAGAAAAATAGGACATGTAGGATTGCAATATATATCAAGAACAATGAAATCTACGGGCACATAATTCCTATTTGCAACAATAAGAACATCATTAATCCTTCCTGTAGGTTTCTTGATTGTAGAATCCGCTAGATGCAAATTTAAACAGCAATCATCAAATTCACGTAATCCTAGCACATCACATCAAGTTTTGGAATCGTAGAGACACTAGCACCAAAATCACACAAAGCATGGCACTTATAATCTTTTATTTTAATCTTCATAGTAGTTTCCCACTCATCATAAAGGTTTCAAGGTATAGAAATTTCCAACTCAAGATTTTCTTCAAAATATTTCATCATAGCATCCACAATATGTTTAGTAAAAGCTTTACTTTGATTATAAGCGTCCAAAGAATTCAAGATGGATTGCAACAAGGAAACAAAATCAATCAAAGAGCAACTATCATAATTAAAGTCCTTGAAATCTAAAAGAGTGGGCTCATTGCTTTTTAAAGTTTTGACCTCTTCAATCCCAGTTTTATCAATCTTATCATTAAGATCTATAAACTACGAATCATTGGGCGCCTTTTAACTAAAGTTGACTCATCTCCAGTCCCATATTTTTCAAGATTTATACTAGAAAACAAAGATTCGATAGGTGTCATATCAATGACATTAAGATCTTCATCATTATTATCACGAGAAAACACCTTTTCAAGCCATTCACGCTAAAGTTGATTAGTAGTTTATCCTAATGTGATTTCCATAAAAGTACCACCCGTGGCGAAATCTAAAAGTTTTCTAGAAGGAAAATTGAATCCTGCATAAAATAATTGTATAATCATCCATAAACTCAAACCATGTGCGGGGCAATTCCTAATCATTAGTTTCAGCCTCTCCCAAGATTGTGCAACATGCTCATGATCAAGTTTCTTAAAATTCATTATATTGTTCCTAAGGGAGGTAATCTTAGCGGGCGGAAAGTACATGGAAATAAAAGCATCTTTACACTTATTCCATGAATCAATACTATTTTTAGGTAAAGATGGAAACCAAGTTTTAGCACGATCTCGTACTGAGAAAGCAAAACCCTTCAATTTAATAATTCCATTATCGACATCTTTCTTGTTTTGCATATCACACAACTCAACAAAAGTATCTATATCGGATGCGACATCTTCACTAGGAAGGCCAGAAAATTGTTCTTTCATAACAAGATTGAGCAAAGCTGTATTAATTTCACAAGATTCCGCACTAGTGGCGGGAGAAATCGGAGTACTAATAAAATCATTATTATTAGTAGTGGAAAAGTCACATAAATTGGTATTCTCTTGATTCATCATGACAAAGCAAGCAATCTAGCACACAAGGAAGCAAACGAAAGAACGAACGCAAAAAGGGCAAATAAAAAGGCATATCTTTTTGGTATTTTCTGAAAATTGTTTTAGAAGTGGGGGAGAGGAAAACGAGAGGCGAATGGAAAATAAAGTAAATGCAAGAGATGAGTTTGTGATGGGTACTTGGTAGGCTTGATCTTGCTATGTATCCTCCCTGGCAATGGCTCCAGAAATCCTTCTTGCTACCTCTTGAGCTTGCGTTGGTTTTCCCTTGAAGAGGAAAGGGTGATGTAGAGAAGTAGATAAGAGGGTGCTTGGATACGTTTTAGTCCCATGACTAAAAGTGGTGAGACTAAAACTTGCTAGCCTCACCCATGTTTGGATGCAAATACTAAAGAGACTAAAATCAAGTTATTGAGCATTTATTATTCTGCAAACCCTCCAATACAGAACTCGTGTGAGGAGTTAAATGAGGAGAGATAGGACTAATGCACATTTTAGTAGGGGTACCCCTGACTAAAATATTTTAGCCTCAAGACTGGTTTTAGCCTCCCTTTAGTCAGGGGTGCTTGGAACTTTAGCCTCTTAAAGTGACTAGTTTTAGTCCCTTGGATCCAAGCACCCTATAAGTATTTTGCTGAGTTTGCTGAGAACCAAGGTATCAATCCAGTAGGAGGAACAAGCAAGGCCCCAATAGTAGTACCTACACAAATAATCAAACTCTTGCACGCAACACTAAAAAGGGGTTGTCAATCCCTTCACAGTTATTTGCAAGGATGAGATCTAATAGAGATAGATATAAAATATTGCGGAAACAAAAGTAAATAAATTGCAGAAAGATAATTTTTGTATTTTAGGTTTACAGTTCTTAAAGTATAATATGGAAAATAGACCCGGGGGCCATAGGTTTCACTAGAGGCTTCTCTCATAAAAGAAAATAATAAGGCAGGTGAACAAATTACTGTCGAGCAATTGATAGAAAAGCGAATAATTATGAATATATCTAAGGCAATGATTATGCATATAGGCATCACGTCCATGTCAAGTAGACCGAAATGATTCATCATCTACTACTATTACTCCACACATCGATCGACTCCTGCCTGCATCTAGAGTATTAAGTTCATGAAGAACAGAGTAAGGCATTAAGTAAGATGACATGATGTAGAGGGATAAAATCAAGTAATATGACGAAAACCCCATCTTTTTATCCTCGATGGCAACAATACAATACGTGCCTCGCTATCCCTACCATGTCACTTCGTGAGGACACCTCAACATTGACCCAAAACTAAGCACTTCTCCCATTGCAGGAATTACCAATCTAGTTGGCCAAACCAAACCAATAACTTGAAGAGACTTGCTAAGATATGAAATCATGCATATAAGAATTCAGAAGAGATTCAAATAATATTCAAAGATAATGTGAAAATTAACTCACAATTCCTCGTATCTCGACAAATACACCGCAAAAGAGTATTACATTGGATAGGTCTCCATGAAGATCATGAAGAACATGGTATTGAAGATCAAAGAGAGAGAATACGCCATCTAGATACTAGCTATGGACTCCTAGGTCTGTGGTGAACTACTCACGCATCATCGGAGGGGCAATGTAGTTGATGTAGATGCCCTCCGTGATTAATTCCCTCTTGGGCAGATTACCAGAAAAGGCTCCCAGATTGGATCTCACTAGAACAGAGGCTCCCGATGGAGGAAAATAATTTTTGTGGCTCTTTTTAGTGATGGGGGAATATTTGGGAATTTACAGGCCAAAGAATAGGGTTAGGAGGCCTGCAGGGGACCCAAAATCCAGGGGGCCGCGGCCAACCCCCTAGGGCACGCCCTGCAGGCTTGTGGCCTCCCGGAAGGTGCCCTGCCCCTACTCCAAGTCTCCCAGGATTCTTATGGTCCAAGAAAAATCATTCCGGAGATTTTCTTCCGTTTGGACTCCGTCTAATATTCCTTATCTGCAATACTGAAAAACATGGAAAAAACAGAAACTGAAACTAGGCTCTAGATTAATAGGTTAGTCCAAAAATAATATAAAACATCATATTAATGCATATAAAACATCCAAAACGGATAATATAATAGCATGGAACAATAAAATTTTTACGTATCACAACCGGTAGGAGCCATAGGGTTGTCTTTAACTATTTGTGCCTTTTTTTGCTTTACTTGATCGCTATGTGTTATCAATAGTGGTAGAAGCATAGTTGGCAGGACAACTTCAATGGCGACACGATGATTTACAACTTATGTGATCATTGCTTTACTAGTCCTCATTGCCGCACAGAAGGCTTATGTCCTTGATGCACCGCTTGGTGTGCCAGCTCCTCAACCGTCGTATGTGGGTGTTGTGAACATCTGAGAGACACGTTTTTGATGACTACTTGATAGTTCAGTGTGTCATGCTTTAAGGCTTAGAATAGAGGCTCCAAATACTTTTTGAATGTCATGGAGCATATGAGATGTTCCAAGAGCTAAAATTGGGATTTCACGCTCTGGCTTCTGTTGAGAGGAAGGAGACCTCCGATGAGCTCTTTGCCTAAAAGATGAACGAGAATAGCTCAATCGGTGAGCATGTGCTCATATTGTCCAGGTAGTACAATCGCTTGCATCAAGTTGGAATTGATCTTCCAGATGATATAGTTATTGACATAGTTCTTCAAAGTCGCTACCACCATGCTGCTGGAGCTTTGTGATGAATTATAGCATACGAGGGATGGAGAAGATGATCCCTAAGCTATTTGCGATGTTTGACACAACAAAGATAGAAATCAAGAAGGAGCATCAAGTGTTGATGGTTAGTAAAACCACCGGTTTCAAGAAGGGTAAGGGCAAGAAGGGAAATGTCAAGATGACAAGCCAGTTCTCGGTCTAACCCAAACCCGAGACTTAGTTTTTTTACGAGGTGAGTCGTCATTGTAAGCGGAACTGCCCAAGATACTTGACATATAAGAAGGTTGACAATGTCAACAAAAGTATATTTGATATACATGTTGTTGATATGTGCCTTACTAGTGCTCGTTGTCCCCCCTGGGTATTTGATACCGGCTTAGTTGCTAATATTAAGTAACTCGAAACAGGAGTTGCGGAATAAAACAAAGACAAGCTAAGGGTAAGTTGTAGATGTGTGTTGGAAGTATTTCTAAGGTTGATGTGATCACCATCACACGCTCCATCTACCTTTGGTATTAGTGATAAACCAAAATAAATTAGATAAGGGCGAGGTGTAGATCTGTCTTGGAAGTGTTTCCAAGGTTGATGTGATAACCATCACACGCTCCATCTACCTTCGAGATTAGTGATAAACCTAAATAAATGTTATTTAGTTTGTGCGTTGAGCGTGAACATTTTATTGATTTTGTTTATTGTGAAATGATTATTTATGTAAGTTAGAGAATAATGGGTTATTCTGTTTACATGAATAATATCTTATATGATCATGCACCCAGGATGAATGGTTTATTGAATCTCGATCGTAGTGATACACACGTTCATAGTATTCATTACAAAAGATGTAAAGTTGGTAATGATAGTACCACTTACTTGTGCACTGCCGTTTAGATCATATTGGTGGAAAAACACATGAATAAACTCCATGCCGATGGATCTCTGCACTCACTCGATTTTGAATCGCTTGAGACATGCGTACCATGCCTATTGGTGTAAAAGGCATGCAGAAACTCCATGCTGATGGATCTTTGGATTCACTCGATTTTGAATCGCTTGAGACATGCGGACCATGCCTAATGGGTTGTTGTCAATATGCCCTAGAGGAAATAATGAATTTTTTATTATTATATTTCCTTGTTAGTGATAATTGTTTATTAGCCATGCTATAATTGTATTGATTGGAAACTAAAATACATGTGCGGGTACTGTAACAGCCCGGAACCGACGCTCCAGAAGTTTCCCCTTTATTCCATTGTCGTCGCGTGATTAGTTTGTTTGTCGCATTCATCATCGCATTATGCACATCATCCGCATTGCATGCTCACATCGTTGCCGCCATTTTTCAAACATGCATCCGTCATTATTTGTCAGTTCTCTCTGTTTTTGTCATTGACCGTTTCGGGACCACAAACACATGCGACATCGTTTAAATGTTGTTTTTAAAAGTCTATATAAAACTTTCTCACATTGGTTTGAAAGTTGGCATGCAGTCTTATTTTAATGCAGGTAGGAGCGTGCCAAATTTCATCTCAATCGGAGTCTGTTTGATACCTGAACTGTTAAATATATAACGACACTAGTCAGTTTATTCGTCCGACGTTTTTGGTTTATAAAAACATTTTTACAGGCCTCAACCTTCCCTCTCATCCCCACCTAGCCCATCTAAGTAGCCCACTAGACCCACCTAGCCCTTCCTCTGTTCGTGGTCGTCGAATTGTTATGGACGGACATCATCCAACCCAGAATTCTCCATTTTGTATATAAAGACCACCCATGGAGAGGCCCTTCTCACTATCTAGAATTTCCCCTAGCTAATTTTGCAGCCACCCCCCTCCAAACCCCCCTAGTCACCCAAACCCTCCAGATCCCGAAATCCTACCCCAGGGCGAATTTGGACCATGGGATCCCCATCCAATGGACCAAAATCACCCAAAAAACCCCATGCAGATAATGTCCGCGGTCAACCCGGACATGTCCGGGTGACCACATCCCCGCAACCGCTGCTCTCGAGCCGTGCTGCTGCTGCAGTCCTCCTCCTGCCATCGTCCTCCAGCGCTGCCCCTCGCAGCCCCTAGCTACCTGCTCGTCAGAGCCACCGCTGACTGGACCTCCAGCACCGCAAGCCCCATCACCGCAACCTTGCGGTGCCGGCCACTGGAGTCATGGCCTCCCCGAACCTCGCGCCGCCTAAGCTTATCTTCGGCACAGATCTGGCAAGATCTGGCCGCGATCCTCCACTGGCGACCCCTCCAGCCTATCCAATGTCCCTGTGCCGCCCCACTTATCATCGGAGCACGCCGCCGTCGGCCTCCTTGCCGCCGCTGAGACCTCGCCTCTTGAGGAGGCCGAGCGCCTGCAACCGACCTTTGCATCTTGGCTCTTTCAGGCCCATCTTCAATCGCGCCCAGGCCCAACCGCGCCTCCTGTGGCCTCACCTCGGCCCAGCCATGCATAGAGCCGACCCAGCTCCACGCAATCGCTCCTCCAAGGCCCAACTTGCCCATGCAAGCCTGCTCCGTCGTCTGTGCCGATGCCCAAGGTGAGCACCCGACCCGCCCTATCCCTCGCTAGTGCCCGCTTTGTTACATTGTGTCCGTGCTCATCTTGGCCCGGTTCAGTTAGATTCAACATATAGTGTTTTTCAGAGTCTGTAAATTTCTCTAATTAACATTGACATTTTTATTACAAAAAATTGCATATTTTTAAATTGCTAGTAACGAAAGAAGCATCATATTAAAATGAATTAGATATGTCAAATGTTCATAATTTTGTGTACATTAATAATATCCAAATTTCATGCATGTTAAGAAATGTTTAACGTGTTGTTTGCATTGTTTTGCGTGATGCAATATTGAAATGATTTAATTCTTAGCAAATTAATCGTGCATCAGAATTAAAAACATTATACATGAAACCTGCTTAGAATTTTGTGTAGTTTCAGAATATCCAACTTGTAACCATGTTAAAAAATATTTAACTTGCTATTTGTAATATTTTTTGCGTAAATGCTATGTCAAAATAGGTTAATTGATAACTAATTAAACGTAGCTCCGATTCAAATTTTCCACAAATTTAACTTGGCTAGAAAAAAGTGTAGAATAGCATCGTGGCATTTATTTTCCTATTTAACAACTCTAAAATTGTGTTATAGGCAGAACAGTACGCAAACCTTAATTGCATATGGGGACTTTGCATAATTGTTATTCGTTGTTCCGGCCTCATTTAAACGCGTTTAGAATATCATGTAGTTTCATAATATCTTCTCGCATCCATGTTTTAACATGCTTGTTGCTCTCATTTGCATACATTTTGCATTCATGGCATATCATCTTGTGTTGCTCATATTTTAAGACCATAGCTCCGTTTTAGATGATCTATATATGTAAATTGACTACAATGATGTGTAGAATCAAATGTCCACTTTATTTTTCTGTTTAATAAATTTAAAATGTGTTTAGTACAGATGTGGACCAATTATGAAATTAAATATGCAGTCATTTCAGAAATATTATATGTTGTTTCCGACCTCATTTAAAATGCCTACATAGTGTAGTTTATTTATGCTTCACCTATTTCCATGTTTAATAACGTTTAATATTGTCATGTACGTAACGAGAGTGAACTAAGTAATTCAAATATGTAGTTTTGTCAGTATGCAACTTGTTGCATATTGAGCTTCATTTAATGTGTAGGAGTTGATTTTTGTGCTTTGCCATACCATGCATAATGAATTGCACATGCATCATATGTGATTGTGCATCATGTCATGCATATGTTGTGGTGTTTATCGTGTGTTGATTGTTGTTCCCGGATTGCATCTTCTCGATAGAGTTTCGCAAGTGTGTCAGAGTGTGAGGATTCGTTTGACTACATTGGTTCATCTGCTTCATGGATTCGTTCTTCTTCCAAGTGGTATCTCACACAAGATGATCATTTCCCTAGATACCACTACTATAATTGCCATCCTAGTTGTCTCGTTTCTATCGCTATTTCTCGCTGCCTACCACCTGTTATGTTAAGCCTCCCAACATTGCCATGGAAAAGCCTCTAACCCTCCACATCCCAGCAAACACTCGTTTGGCTTGTTACCATTTGCTCTGCCTTCTTATAGCCTTGCTAGTTGCAGGTGTAGTTGCTTCCATGTGAAAACATGGGTTCCTTGCTATATCACTATATTATTGCTATTTAATTTAATGCACCTATATACTAGGTAAATGGTGGAATACTTGGCCTTCTAACTTGGTGTTTTGTTCCCTCTTTGCCACCCTAGTTACTTGTGTACCGGTCATATGTTCCATAAAGGAGCGCTCCTATCATGCTTGTGGTTGTTATGGGTACCCCCCTAACTTTTGTTTTGGGATAAAACTCTTTTGGCAAGGCCCAACATTAGTACTACATTTGCCTAATAACTAATAAAAAGTATAGGTACCCACCGACACGTGCGGATAATTAATCAACCCACGGGCTAATGCTCCTCATGAGTGTTGGTCCAAAAAGGGCAGAATGTAGGGCCACCTCAGGAAAACTTGTGGTTTGGTTTTACTCGTAGGATTTCTCATCTGGTCGTGTCCTGAGAACGACATACGCGGCTCCTATCAGTTTTGCCGATACGTTGGGCGGCCTTGCTGGATTTGTTTTACCCTTCTCGAATATCTTGTGCGACGGATGCCAAGGATACTTTGGGCTATCTTGAGGTTGAGGTTTTCCACCAAGAATCCAAGGAGATCACGGGTTTTCCATAGTCGAGGTGTCCGACGCGGCTTGTGGTGGTTTGTGATGGACTAGTTGGAGTACCCTTGCAGGGTTAAATCTTTCTGAGAGCCGTGCCCGCGTTTATGTGGCACCTTGGAAACTTTGCTTAACACCCGGTCATAGCAAACTTGGAGTAAACCTAATTAAAATATGCGAACTATGTGCATAACCGTGATTGTCTCTTCTCGTGAGTTCTTCATCCAATAGAGAACACGGTGGGGTTATGTTTGAAGTAAGTAGGTGTTCACGATCACGTCGTGATCATTATTAGTTCACGTCCAGTATATGTAGATCACCCCCTCTTATTCTTGTACTCGTATGTTAGCCACTCGAATCAATGCTTAGTTGCTTGTTGCAGCCTCATCACGTAACCATACCACACCCATTAAGCTTTCGTAGTCTGGATACCTTGTGAAATGAGATTGCGAATTCCATGTGGCTCACATATTACTACAACAACAGTTGCAGGTACACGTAAAGTGATACTCTGACGTGAGCATGATGATTGCTCTATTGGGAGTTTCTTCTTCTTCATCATCGATCTAGGATGGGTTCTAGGCAGGCAGCTAGGGACAGCAAGGATGGACGTCATTCTTTTATCGTTTGATTTTGTTCATAGTCGGACCCAGTTCTTCTAGATGGTCATTGAATATATTGTTGTACTGTGTTGTTTATGCTGTAGCTTGTGGTTAGTGTAAGAAAATTCCATATACTCATCTCTTTTGTACATCTACATGTAAAAATATCCATTCTTGCGAAACGACGAGATGCGCTTCTATCCCTTTCGACGCCCTCATTCCAAAATATCGATAGGATCACATCTTGGGTGTTACAGGTACATAGACAACAAAGTGTAACTATTACGCCTCTATTGGACTCACTACTGGAAATCAATTTTTTGTCGTCTACCAAATCTTTGTCGTCTGCTGGCTGATGGCAAAGAGTGTCTTTACCGTCAGCTCCCACAAAGCAGACGACAAAGAACTGGCTGATGGCAAAGAAGATCTTTGCCAGCAGTCAATTCTTTGCCATCTGTCGCAGACGGCAAAGAAGGGGCCAGCAGACGACAAAGATGCTCATCTGGCCATGTAACGACCAAACCTCGAAGGATTTGAGTCTCTGTGCTTTACTGTGCCAGTCCCTGGATCGACTCACTAGCACACACAGTATAGATGAAAACCAGATATAGCAAGTGCATCATTTATTATAACGTATGATCCAAAATTTATAAAATATAACAGTCTCCATAGCACTTAGCTAGCTTTATTCTATCAAACAGCGGAAAAGTAGCAGAATAATAACGATGAGTCCCATCATAGCCCACTGGCGATGTTGAGTGAAGACTCGCGACCCTAACGGTACCTTACTCCTCGTCTGAATATCCTGCAACATGATACGTTGCAGCCATATAGGTCAATACTTTGAATGTATTGGCAAGTTACACAGGAAAAGTTATATAGCTGACCTACATGTATATGCATAGTATAACAAGAGAAAGGCTGAAGGTTATTTTGTAGAAAGCTGAATTTATCCTCATAGCTACCTAATAGTCAAGTTTTAGTTTGTTTGCTACAATACTCACATATGGTTGAATTGGCATATCCAACTCCAACCTATTACCATCATTAAGTTTCCCACCAAGTTTTATTAAGTGTGTCATCTGTCAAGATCATCCAACAACTGTAATGGCCTAGCTGCTCAAAATTGTCCATAACGAGGGACACGACTAATCATGATTAGTTTATACACTCTGCAGAGGTTAGTACGATGTACCCACTGGATCCAACCTGAAGATTGAGACGAAGTCTTTCAGAAGCAGTCACCTAGTCCCACAGGAGGCCCATCCCACCTATCATAGCTACATCAGCTGGCACATTCGGGTAAGGTTTCCACGACTGATCAACTAAGCCAGAGCCCATAATAGCCAGTGGTCGCACAAGGAAGCTACTAGTCACTAAGTCTGTTTGATCTTTTTGAACCTGGGTGGCATCCACTTACATTCAGAGGGTTGATACCATGATGTTCTTGAAACCACCCAACAATACCATATCCACCCAGAGGTGAATTAAATCCTTAATGACTACTCAAATTTATTTTGTAGTAATCCTCACATAATCTCAGTGAATACAGGAACCAATCCCCGTCTACATAGCATAGCAAAACTACAAATACCACGATCTTCAATGACGAGGGATATAGCTCAATAGCATAGCAATAATAATAATATTCCTATACATGCATAATTTTCATAGGGTGATATAATACTACATGCATAGAAAATAATAGGTAAAGGATGATCAACATGTAACTTGCCTTGATTCTGGTTCAGAAAGTCACACTCCTCACAATAGTTTGCGTCGCACTCCGCACAATCTACACGTTGCAAACAATCACACCAATCAATCACCACAATCACATAACACCAAAATAAAACCAACGGCAATAAAACAACTTGTTTAAAACCAAAGCATAAATAGCATGGCAGCAGGTATAAAATCATCTACATGCTGATACGATCACAACGCAAAAGAATCAACTAAATCGGACTAACGATTTGCAAAATATGGCCTCCGGTAGGTCTAAATCAAATCTGGTCAAACTAAAATTTCAAATTTCGCAAAGCTGAAAACTATTAGTTCTATCATGTTGTACTCATCAATACGAGATCAAAGGAAAAATAATTTCCTGATTCGGAATTACGAGCAAAAAGATAAACGTGTTTCAAAATTATACCGAGAATCTGACAGAGCTAAAAACAGGTTAAAAACAGATTTAATTTGTCCTGAAGCTGTTCATCTGGGTTGGCTGAGTCGGATCATGCGTGTGTGCTCACCACGAACAGCGGGGAAAAACGGAACGGTCTCGGTGTGGCTCCTCCGATGGTGCTCCGGTGACGGTCGAACGAACTCCGGTGACGACGGCTCCGCGAACTCCGACGAACATGGACGAACTCGGACGTGCGTGGCGTGTACCTGCTATGCTCGAAGCTGCTGCGCGTGTGAGGCGGCAGCGCTGTGCGCGCGAGGCGAATCAGGCTAGATGGGATGACAGGGAAAAATCAGGACAGGTTATCTGGCGAGAGGGAATCAGGCGAGATGGAATCGGTCTCTGGGATATCTCCCTCGCGAGGAGAAAAAGCCCTGGCGAACAGGAGCTCTTCCCTGTCTCGGTCTTTGTTTCAAGGAGAGACGGGACGAGGCTGTGGGACCCAATGGGATCCGGCTCGGGATAGGAGTCCGTGGGGCTGGCTCGATGCGCTGGTGGAAATCGCCCCTGGAGCTCTCCTGGCGCTAGCACGTGCGAGCTGGCCTTGCTGGAATCGGTCCCTCAGGCCTGGAGCGATGGCTCCTTGGCAATGGAATGCTACGTGGCTGGGCTAAGCCTGGCTTGGGCCAGCTAGCTTTTTTTTCTGAACACAACACAAAACAGCCACAAAACGATCAACGAGCTTTTAAAAACTCAACTAAAAATAATTTCAGAGATTATAAAATTTGCAAAACTAATTCAAATAACTTCAAATAATATTCTAAACATTATGAACTTTAATTCGACAGGGGAGAAGTCACATTATCTCAATAAATTGCCCACAGTTGCATAATGATTAGAATTTTTTTCATAAAGGGAAATAATGCGTAGGATAATATGAGATGCATATGAATGATCTATTAACATCTTAATTTAAGAAAATTGGGATGTTACAAACCTACCCCCCTTAAGATGAATCTCGCCCTCGAGATTTGGGTTGGCTAGCAAATAGGTGTGGGTGATCCTGCTTGAGATCCTCCTCTCGTTCCCAAGTAGCCTCTTCTTCTGTATGATGATCCCACTGAACTTTGCATAACCTAATTGTCTTGGTGCGAGTAACTCTCTCTGCTGTCTCCAGAATCTTAACAGGCTTCTCCTCATATGTCAAGTCAGTCTCCAACTGAATTGCCTCAAGTGGCACTGTATCTCTCAAAGGAACGTCTGCCATCTCAGCATGACACTTCTTCAGCTGGGATACGTGAAACACACTATGAACTCCTGACAAAGCTTCTGGCAACTCCAGCTGATAAGCTAGCTCTCCTCGACGCTCCAAGATCCTGTAAGGCCCCACAAAGCGTGGTGCTAACTTACCTTTGATTCCAAATATCTTAATTCCACGAAGTGGTGAAACTCTAAGGTATGCACGGTGTCCTACCTCATATGTCACCTCCTTAGGCTTTGCATCGGCATAACTCTTCTGTCTGGACTGTGCTATCTTTAGCCTGTCACGAACCAACCTAACTTTCTCCTCAGCATCTCTAATCAAGTCTGGTACAAAGAAGTGGCGCTCTCCAAACTCATCCCACATCAATGGTGTCCTGCACTTCCTACCATACAGAAACTCAAACGGTGCCATCTGCAAACTAGCCTGATAACTGTTATTATATAAGAACTCTGCATATGGTAAATTAAGATCCCAACTGGACCCGTAGTCCAAAGCACAAGCTCTCAACATATCATCCAATATCTGGTTCACCCTCTCAGTCTACCCATCTGTCTGTGGATGGAATGCTGTACTGAACTCCAGTCTAGTACCCAATGATTCATGCAACTGGCGCCAAAATTTAGAAGTGAACTGAGTACCTCTATCAGACACTACCTTCTTTGGAACTCCATGCAGACAGACAATTCTGGACATATAAATGTTGGCTAGCTTAGCACTCGTATAGGTAGTCTTTACGAGGATGAAGTGAGCGACTTTAGTCAAGCGATCAACAACTACCCAAATAGAATCATAACCTGATCGAGTCCTGGGTAATCCAGTGATGAAATCCATACCAATCTGATCCCACTTCCAATCAGGTATAGGAAATGGTTGTAACAAACCTGCTGGTTTCTGATGCTCTGCTTTAACTCTCTGGCACACATCACACACTGCAATATACTCAGCAATTTCTCTCTTCAGGCTAGGCCACCAAAATATCTCCCTCAAATCCAAATACATCTTAGTATTACCTGGGTGAATAGAATAAGGTGAATCATGCGCCTCCTGAAGAATCAACTTCCTTAGATCTGCATCGTGAGATACACAAATACGCTTCTCAAACCATATGGTTCCATGTTCATCCTCATGGAAATCCTTTCCTTTCCCTTTTAGCATATTCTCCTTTATCTCAGCAATATACTTATCATCCTTTTGAGCTTCTCTAATTCTGTCAAGCAAAGTAGGCCTTACCTCAAGTGTAGCCAAATAGCCTCTAGGGACCATCTCCAATCTCAGATTTCTGAACTGCTCACATAACTCCAGTGGCATATCATCAATATTAATTGCATTCGCATGGCTCCTACGACTCAATGCATCAGCAACAACATTAGCCTTACCAGGATGATACTGTACATTCAAATCATAATCCTTAATAAGCTCCAACCATCTCCTCTCTCTAAGGTTCAACTCCCTCTGAGTAAATATGTACTTCAGGCTCTTATGATCAGTAAATATATCACAATGATTACCAACGAGATAATGCCTCCAAGTTTTCAATGCATGCACAACTGAGGCTAACTCCAAATCATGTGTAGGATAATTATGCTCGTGATTCTTAAGCTGACGTGAAGCATAAGATACAACTTTACCTTCCTGCATCAAAACACTCCCAAGTCCCTGACGAGAAGCATCACAATATACCTGGAAGTCTTTATGTATGTCTGGCAGAGTTAAAACTGGTGCTGTGACTAAACGTTGCTTCAACTCCTGAAAGCTAGATTCACAATCATCAGTCCAAACAAACTTATTCCCCTTCTTCCACAATTCCGTCATAGGCTTTGCAATCTTTGAGAAATTCTCAATAAACCTTCTATAATAACCTGCTAGGCCCAAAAAGCTGCGAATCTCACCAACTGACGTGGGTGTCTCCTACTCTGTAACAGCAGCAACCTTGGATGGATCAACTGCAACTCCATTACCTGATATAACATGGCCAAGGAATGCTACCTCATCCAGCCAAAACTCACATTTGCTGAACTTGGCATACAACTCGTGTTCCCTCAATTTCTCCAACACCAAACGCAGATGCACTTCATGCTCTTGCTTACTCTTCGAGAACACAATTATATCATCGATGAAAACAACCACAAATTTATCCAAGAAGTCCATAAACACCTTGTTAATCATATTCATGAAGTATGCCGAGGCATTAGTCAATCCAAATGACATAACAGTATACTCATACAACCCATACCTCATAGTGAAAGCAGTCTTTGGAATATCTTGCTCACGAATCTGTAATTGATGATAACTAGAACGAAGATCAATCTTAGAAAACACAGTAGCTCCCTCCAACTGGTCAAACAGATCATTTATCATAGGCAAAGGATACTTATTCTTAATGGTTACCTCATTCAGAGAACGATAATCAACACACATCCTCAAGGTTCCATCCTTCTTCTCCACAAACAAAACAGGGGCTCCCCAAGGTGATGAACTTGGGCGAATAAATCCTTGTGCCTGTAACTCCCTCAACTGCTTCTTCAACTCTTCCAACTCTTGAGGAGGCATTCTGTATGGTCTCTTTGCAATAGGTCCAGTACCAAGCATCAAATCAATGAGAAACTCAATATCTCTATCTGGTGGCATACCTGGCAACTCCTCCGGAAACACATCTGGATAATCCTTCACAACTAGCACCTCTTCCAGGCTACCCCCCTTAAGAGAGTTCACCTGCATCCGCTTATGCTGGTACTTACATACATACTTGATTCTCTTCCCTCCTGGTGCACTAAGAGAAATAGATCGACTAGCACAATCGATAACTCCTTCATATAATTGTAACCAGTCCATACCCAAAATAATATCCAGACCTTGAGACTTCAATATGATCAAATCTGTAGGGAACTCATGCTTCCCAATAGACAAGTTTAACTGATGACAACCAACACCTGCTATCATCTCAGCTCCTGGGGAACACACTCTAATAGGCATACTAAGGGTTTTGGTTGGCATGAATAGATAAGTAATAGATAGAGTAGGTCTAAAGGAATATAGATATTCTACCCGTATGCATAGTATGATCAAGGAAATATATATGAGGCAACAAAACACCATAGCAATAACACAAACAAGCATAACAATAATCAAACATATCTATATATATAGCCGAATAATCTCGACAAGCTCCTAATTTAACAAACAAGCAAAATAACAATCAAGCAAGCAACCTAGTATCGTCATGCCACACAGCGGGCATAATCAGATATGCTAACACGTTAATATCGCAAATAAAACAAGATAAGTGGTGGTCTCAGCACTAGTTCCTACTTAAGCTGGTCAAGATACTAGAGTGGTTGTCTAATGAAAGTGTAAGATGTAGACAAAGTTTATAGAATAAATTTTCACTCCTATGGCTTTTCTAATCCATTTTCTAGGGCCACGACCTACAGTCAACGCATTGCTCTGATACCATCTGTAACGACCAAACCTCGTAGGGTTTGAGTCTTTGTGCTTTACTGTGCCAGTCCCTGGATCGACTCGCTAGCACACACAGTATAGATGAAAACCAGATATAGCAAGTGCATCATTTATTATAACGTATGATCCAGATTTATAAAATATAACAGTCTGCATAGCACTTAGCTAGCTTTATTCTATCAAACAGCGGAAAAGTAGCAGAATAATAACGATGAGTCCCATCATAGCCCACTGGCGATGTTGAGTGAAGACTCCCGACCCTAACGGTACCTTACTCCTCGTCTGAATATCCTGCAACATGATACGTTGCAGCCATATAGGTCAATACTTTGAATGTATTGGCAAGTTACACAGGAAAAGTAATGTAGCAGACCTACATGTATAGGCATAGTATAACAAGAGAAAGGCTAATGGTTATTTTGCAGAAAGCTGATTTTATCCTCATAGCTACCTAATAGTCAAGTTTTAGTTTGTTTGCTACAATACTCACATATGGTTGAATTGGCATATCCAACTCCAACCTATTACCACCATTAAGTTTTCCACCAAGTTTTATTAAGTGTGTCATCTGTCAAGATCATCCAACAACTGTAATGGCCTAGCTGCTCGAAATTGTCCATAACCGGGGACACAGCTAATCATGATTCGTTTATACACTCTGGAGAGGTTAGTACGCTGTACCCACTGGACCCAACCCGAAGATTGAGACGAAGTCTTTCAGAAGCAGTCACCTAGTCCCACAGGAGGACCATCCCACCTATCATAGCTACATCAGCTGGCACATCCGGGTAAGGTTTCCATGACTGATCAACTAAGCCAGAGCCCATAATAGCTAGTGGTCGCACAAGGAAGCTACTAGTCACTAAATCTGTTTGATATTTTTGAACCTGGGCGACATCCACTTACATTCAGAGGGTTGATACCATGATGTTCTTGAAACCACCCAACAATACCATATCCGCCCAGAGGTGAATTAAATCCTTAATTACTACTGAAATTTATTTTGTAGTAATCCTCACATAATATGAATGAATACAGGAACCAATCCCCGTCTACATAGCATAGCAAAACTACAAATACCACGATCTTCAATGACGAGGGATATAGCTCAATAGCATAGAAATAATAATAATATTCCTATACATGCATAATTTTCATAGGGTGATATAATACTACATGCATAGGAAATAGTAGGTAAAGGATGATCAACATGTAACTTGCCTTTATTCTGGTTCACAAAGTCACACTCTTGACAATAGTTTGCGTCGCACTCCGCACAATCTACACGTTGCAAACAATCACACCAATCAATCACCACAATCACATAACGCCAAAATAAAACCAACGGCAATAATAAACTTTTTTAAAACCAAAGCATAAATAGCATGGCAGCAGGTATAAAATCATCTACATGCTGATACGATCACAACGCAAAAAGAATCAACTAAATCGGACTAACGGTTTGCAAAATATGGCCTCCGGTAGGTCTAAATCAAATCTGGTCAAACTAAATTTTCAAAATTTGCAAACCTGAAAACTATTAGTGCTATCATGTTCTACTCATCAATACAAGATCACAGGAAAAAGAATTTCCTGATTCGGAGTTACGAGCAAAAAGATAAACACGTTTCAAAATTATACCTAGAATCTGACACAGCTTAAAACAGGTTAAAAACAGATTTAATTTGTCCTGAAGCTGTTCATCCGGGTTGGCTGAATCGGATCGTGCGTGTGTTCTCACCATGAACAGCGGGAAAAAACGGAACGGTCTCGGTTTGGCTCCTCCGATGGTGCTCCGGTGACGGCGGCTCCGCGAACTCCGACGAACACGGACGAACTCGGACGTGCGCGGCGTGTTCCTGCGATGCTCGAGGCGGCTGCGCATGCGAAGCGGTGGCGTTGTGCATGCGAGGCGAATCAGGCGAGATGGGATGACAGGGAAAAATCAGGACAGGGGGAATCGGTCTCTCGGATATCTCCCTCGTGAGGAGAAAAAGCGCTAGCGAACATGAGCTCTTCCGTGGCTCGGTCTCGGTTTCAAGGAGAGACGGGACGAGGCTGTGGGACCCAAAGGGATCTGGCTCGGGATAGGAGTCCCTAGGGCTGGGTCGATGCGCTGGTGGCAATCGCCCCTGGAGCTCTCCTGGCGCTAGCACGTGCGAGCTGGCCTCGCTGGAATCGGCCCCTCAGGCCTGGAGCGATGGCTCCGTGGCAATGGAATGCTACGTGGCTGGGCTAAGCCTGGCTTGGGCCAGCTAGTTTTTTTTGTGAACACAACACAAAACAGCCACAAAATTAAAATTAAAATATATTTTCTAGCTAAAATAAATACCAGAAAATATATGTATTAATATATATACACTAAAATACATAGAAAAACAGAATAATATATACAACTAATATATATATATATATATACTAAAATACTTAGAAAAACAGAATAATATATACAACTAATATATATATATATACATATAATATATCTCTAATATATACTATATATATATATACTATATCTATAGGAACCCTAGTTCCACCTAATGCAAATATTTTGAAAATAGCTTTTATGCAATAGGACGATCAACGAGCTTATAAAAACTCAACTAAAAATAATTTCAGAGATTATAAAATTTGCAAAACTAATTCAAATAACTTCAAATAATATTCTAAACATTATGAACTTTAATTCGACATTTGAGAAGTCACATTATCTCCACTCCAATAAATTGTCCACAGTTGCATAATGATTAGAATTTTTTTCATAAAGGCAAATAATGCGTAGGAAAATATGAGATGCATATGAATGATCTATTAACATCCTAATTTAAGAAAATTGGGATGTTAGAGGCCGAGAAAACCTTAGGTCAAGCTACGCCCACGGCAAAGTTGGCAGAGGCAGACGGCAAAGAGTATAGACCCTTTGCCGTCCGCCAGCAGACGGCAAAGTAGACGAATCTACTAACGTCTGTCCCTATCCTCTCCCCGTCCCGATCCTGTCAAACGCCACTCTTCCCCCCTCCTCTCCCCCGACCCCCACCGCCGCCACCACGGTCGCGCCGCAGACCCCGCCGCCCCCGGCGCCACCACGGGGGCCCACGGCCCCGCCGTCGCCGCCCCGTTGCCCCACTGCACCGCCCCGGTGCCCACAGCCCCCCGGCGCCGGCGCCCCACCGCCCCCGGTGCCACCCCCGCAGCCCCAACACTGCCGGTGAGCCCCCACACCACCACCCCCCATAGGAAATTTACTTGTTGTTATTTAGTTTTTTGGGGGAAGAAGAAGAACAGGAGGAGGAGGAGGAGGAGAAGAGGAGAAGAAGAAGAGGAGGAGGAGGAGGAGGAGGAGAAGAAGAAAAACAACAAGAAGAAGAAGAAGAAGAAGAAGAAGTGAAGAAAAAATAAGAAGGCGAAGAAGAAGAAGAGAAGAAAAAAAAAGAAGGAGAAGAAGAAAAGAAGAAGAGAAGAAGAAAAAAATAAGAAGGAGAAGAAGAGAAAAAAGAAGAATAAGTAGAAGAAGAGGATAAAGAAAAATAGAAATGGAAATAAGAGGAAGAAGAAGAAGAAGAGGAGAATAGGAGGAGGATGAGGAAAAGAAGAAGAAGAAGAGGAGGAGAATGGGAGAAGGAGGAGGAGGATTTACATGTGAGGAGCACTCCTTCTCCTTCTTCTCCTTCTTCTCTCCTCCTTCTTATTTTTTAGCTTGTTTAGCTAATTATCCTCCAAAATGATATAATAAGCTAAAAACCTTGGTTAGCTCATGAATATTATATTCTTAGCTTGTTTTCCTAAAAAATGACATAATTAGAATATTTCTGTTGATCGGGTGGATTTACATGTGATAGTTGTCTCGTCGCTGTGAGGTCTGCAGTGCGAAGACCTCCCCGTGCGTTGTACGAGCTCCGCCCGTGCATTCGTGGGTCAGTACAAATTTCATCTCCTCCTCGCCCCTTCATTTACTGTGGCTCGGTTTCTGGATGAAACTTTCTAGATTTAGGTAATTAAATTAATTTATCAGTATGTGTGACTAGTATGCGTCTCCCGTTCAAAAGGCAGACATCTATAAATATGCATGTCTTTGCATATTTATAACTGCCATCCTTTCAAATTGTCCAACATTATCCATGGACAGCCCGAGTATGTGTAGATTGGGTTTGTTTTCCCGTATGCTATGCTCTGGATCCGATGCGGAATTTCGTCAGTGCCTCCCTGTTGTTCTCTGGATGCACATCCTGTCTGTTTATTCCGGAGACGTGTATCAGGAGAACAGCGGGGAGGTGCTGCCGAAATGTTGCATTGGATCCTGAGCAGAGCATGCGAAAACGAACCCAATCTACACATACTCATGTGGGATTAGGACCTATCTTTACCTATTAGCGTGTAGGTTGCATGGACGTAATAAAAATGGCGAACCTGATTAACCGATGAATATAAATGCTAAATTATATATAAATATATTTCTTCTGTCTTTAGTAGCTAGGCAAGATGAGTGATCGTGCATGGATGTATACCGGTCACCCTAGTCAGAAAGAGATGACGAAAGAATGGTTTGTAAAAACAAAGGAATTTGTGAAAGCCGCATTCGCAAATGGCTAGGAAAGAAACTATTGCCCCTGTCCTGGATGCGACAACTATAAAAAGACGACAGAGGCTGTAATGATTAAACACCTGCAGAGGAGGGGTTTTAAGCCTAATTATAAGGTGTGGACATATCATGGTGAGTCTATACAACGCACAAGAGCTGAGGTGGTCCGTCGTCGCACCGACGAGCATGGTACCGGGATCGAAGACATGGTGCAAGACTTTGATGATGCTCGGGATTCGGAAGATGAGATGGAGGAATCTGCAAAGGCGTTTTATAAAATGTTGGAGTCTTCAAAACGTCCTCTCCATGAGCACACTGAGCTGTGTCAGCTGGATGCAATTCCACAAGTAATGGCTCTGAAGGCTCAGTTCAACTTGGGAAGAGAATGCTATGACGCGATGATGACACTATTTGGACGCTTCCTACCCAAAGGCCATGTCATACCTGCAAACCTGTACCAGTCGGACAAAATACTTCGTGTACTTAAGATGCCCTATGAGAAGGAAGATGCATGTGAGAAAGGATGTGTCTTATTTAGGAAGGAGTATGCACACTTGGACTATTCTCCCAATTGCGAGTCTTGCAGGTATCTTGTGGTAGACAAGGGTATGGGTGAGAAGAGGCAGACCAAAATTGCAGTTAGAGTTCTTCGGTATATGCCAATTGTACCAAGACTTCAACGTCTTTTCATGGTTGAAGAAACAGCCAGACAGATGACATGGCACAAATTGGGCAAAAGAACCGAACTAGATGCGGATGGGAATAAGATGGTGGTACACACATCGGATGGGGAAGCGTGGAAACATTTCGATGGATTGCATCAGGATAAAGCGGCAGATCCAAGGAATCCTCGAGTCTGCATCGCCACGAATGGTTTTAATCCCTTCGGCATGACGACAACCAAATATAGTTGTTGGCCTGTATTTGTCATTCCACTCAATGGTTTTACTCTTTTTTTAGATTTTGCCTTCTAGTTTGTTCAATTATCTAATGCGTTGACCTTATCATACTGCAGGGGATGGGCACACCCTCGTGGAGTCTGCAAGCCGAACTCTGTCCTTGGTGTGCTTTGTCGGACAAATTTCCCGGGGTTTGTCACGTTGCCTAGTGAGGGTCAGGTTCCTACACTAGGATTTTCCTGGGAGCACTACCAGGCTGCACAGGCCCCGCTGGAGGAGATTATAGATGGTGTCTTGTGCCACACGAGGGCCGAGATGGTGATCAAGAGCTTTTGGGTAAATTATCCTTTTACACAATCTAAAATTAACAATATAGCTAATCATTGTACTAATCGGTGTTTTCACGTTTGATTGCAGACCTTCTATAGGTGTGAGGATGGATATGAGGAGGAGGCGGCCAAGGTTCTCGAGGCTGGGTGTAGGTGGTTACTACAGAACTTACGCCACGAGGCTTGGCCGCAGCCTATTCGTGACTACTACGCCACGCGTGGTATTAAGAAGCAGAAGAAGGATTGCCGTGGAAAGTTTGTGAAGAAGGAGCAATACATGAAGGTAATTACCTATTCTTAAGTCCTTCTACGTAGTTTTCTTGATTTCATTCATAGGCATAGCGCTCAAAATTCTTTCTAATAACTTACAGGTGCCCCCGAGATGGTGTGCGGATAAGATGGATTGTTGGGAGGCGTTGGTTGATGAGTGGTGCACAGGCAACTGGTGAGCCGTCCACGACAATGCAAAGGATCAACGTAGCCAAATGGTTGGTGTGCCACACCATCAAGGTAGAGCCAGCTTACATCAGTTCGGACGAAACTGGGTATGTGATTTGCTTCATGATTCATGCAATTAATTCTTCATGCTAATATTTTGTTCCTCTCTTTTAGGCGCAGCACAATAAGACGGAGATGCCACACTTGTACGACCTTTATGGCATGGCCCATACTGCCTCGTACAAGAATGCGACGGCATTCTCTGAGTCTGACCTGGATGATCCAAATAACTTCACCAACATATCATCCCACCACAAGCTCATGACATACAGGGACACGGGGAAGGCTATGAAAGGGGATGACTTTAACCCGAGCCAGGAACCTTTGGATCCAGAGCTGGTTATGATATTTGGTGGCGGGAGGCCCCATGGCTCGATAGCCATTGGAGATGGGATAATACTTTGTCCACTCACTCTCCCGGAGATCAAGGGGTGCCTGTCGAGCAACTGTCCTGAGATAACGCGTTGTCCACGGCCAGTCGGTCTTGCCATGGAGGTTAGTTTTACGGACTCAATAAACTTTCATCTATTTAATTATGTGTGTCACCATAGATCATTACTGTGGTAATGAGGAATGGTGTTTCAGGCTGCTCTTCAGAAAGAGAGAGCGGCAAACCAGGCTGCTCTTGAGAAAGAGAGATTGGCAAGCCAGGCTGCTCTTCAGGCTGCTCTTAATGAGAGGGACCAGACCACGGCACGATTGCTTGAGGAGGAGAGGGCCCAGAATGAGGCGGGTCAACGGGCCCTGTACGAGATTTTTGTGGTAAGTTTTTTTTCACATTAGCCAAATCATGTGTGTAATGTCTGTTTCATTACTAACTAATACGACCCACTCTTCAGGGTCTGTGCGAGAAGAGCGGTCAAGTCCCTCCGCCGATGCCCGTCTTCTCTTCGATTGGCACGGTGAGTTTCATTATAAACTAGTTTTAATAATTGAGTGTCATCATGCTAAGTGAGACATTGCAAAATATCTTTTCTGCAGAATAACTCCCGAGCGGGATTGCACGACCCTTCTTCAGGGCAACCGACTCCAAACGAAGCCGCCGCAAGCAACCGTGGTGTTTCTCCTCCTTGATTACCACTACGGTAAGTTTCTCTTCTCCTCTTTCATATTCTCCTTGCCTTAATTTCCCCAACAATGACATAATTAGCCCATTTAGCTCCAAAATGCCATAATAGCCTCAAAATGGCATAAGAACCTTGGTTAGTTCATGAATATTATATTCTTAGCTTGTTTTCCTCTAAAACGGCATAATTAGCCCATATAACTCCAAAAAGACATAGTTAGCTAATTGAGCTCCAAGAAGAGGAGAAGAGGAGAATAAATAGGAAAAATGAAAAGAAATAATAAGAAGAAGAAGAAGAGAAGGAGGAGAAGGAGGAGGAGGAGGAGGAGGAGAAGGAGGAGAAGGCCAAGGACCTTCTAGTCCTTCTCCTCCTTCTCCTCCTCCTTCTCCTCCTTCTTCTTGATTTCTTCTTCTTCTTCTCCTCCTCCTCTTTCTTCTCCTCTTTCATATTCTCCTTGCCTTAATTTCCCCAACAATGACATAATTAGCCCATTTAGCTCCAAAAAGACATTATAAGCTCAAAATGGCATAAGAACCTTGGTTAGCTCATGAATATTATATTCTTAGCTTGTTTTCCTCTAAAATGGCATAATTAGCCCATATAGCTCCAAAAAGACATAGTTAGCTAATTGAGCTCCAAGAAGAGGAGAAGAGGAGAAGAAATAGGAAAAATGAAAAGAAAGAAGAAGAAGAAGAAGAAGAGAAGAAGGAGAAGGAGGAGGAGGAGGAGGAGAAGGAGGAGAAGGCCAAGGACCTTCTAGTCCTTCTCCTCCTCCTCCTCCTCCTTCTTCTTTATTTCTTCTTCTTCTTCTCCTCCTCCTCTTTATTCTCCTCTTTCATATTCTCCTTGCCTTAATTTCCCCAACAATGACATAATTAACCCATTTAGCTCCAAAAAGACATTATAAGCCCAAAATGGCATAAGAACCTTGGTTAGCTCATTAATATTATATACTTATCTTGTTTTCCTCTAAATGGGATAATTAGCCCATATAGCTGCAAAAAGACATAGTTAGATAATTGAGCTCCAAGAAGAGGAGAAGAAATAGGAAAAATGAAAAGAAAGAAGAAGAAGAAGAAGAAGAAGAAGAGAAGAAGGAGAAGGAGGAGGAGGAGGAGAAGGAGGAGAAGGACAAGGACCTTCTAGTCCTTCTCCTCCTCCTTCTCCTCCTTCTTTATTTCTTCTTCTTCTTCTCCTCCTCCTCTTTATTCTCCTCTTTCATATTCTCCTTGCCTTAATTTCCCCAACAATGACATAATTAGCCCATTTAGCTCCAAAAAGACATTATAAGCTCAAAATGGCATAAGAACCATGGTTAGCTCATTAATATTATATACTTAGCTTGTTTTCCTCTAAAATGGGATAATTAGCCCATTTAGCTCCAAAAAGATATAGTTAGCTAACTGAGCTACAAGAAGAGGAGAAGAGGAGAAGAAATAGGAAAAATGAAAAGAAAGAAGAAGAAGAAGAAGAGAAGAAAGAGAAGGAGGAGGAGGAGGAGGAGGAGAAGGATGAGAAGGCCAAGGACCTTCTAGTCCTTCTCCTCCTTCTCTTCCTTCTTCTTTATTTCTTATTCTTCTTCTCCTCCTCCTCTTTCTTCTCGTATTTCATATTCTCCTTGCCTTAATTTCCCTAACAATGACATAATTAGCCCATTTAGCTCCAAAAAGACATTATAAGTTCAAAATGACATTAGAACCTTGGTTAGCTCATTAATATTATATACTTAGCTTGTTTTCCTCTATAATGACATAATTAGCCCATTTAGCTCCAAAAAGACATAGTTAGCTAATTTAGCTCCAAGAAGAGGAGAAGAGGAGAAATGAAAAGGAAGAATAAAAAGAAGAAGAGAAAGAGAAGAGAAGGAGATGGAGAAGGAGGAGGAGAAGAAGAAGAGAAGAAGGAGAAGGAGGAGAAGGAGCCCTCTTTATTCTCCTTCTTCTTCCCTCCTTCTTCTCCTCTTCTTATCCTTCTTATTCTCCTATTCTCCTCCTCCTTATCCTTCTCCTTCTCTTCATCCTCCTCCTCCTTATTCTTGTTTTTTCTTCTCCTTCTTCTCTTCTTGCTTCTTCTCTTTTTTCTTAAATTTAGCTTATTTGTCATATATATGTTGTTGTTCTTCGTCTTGTGACTTTCTTATTCCCATTTTGCAGATTGGATGTACTACATGCATGGAAGCTGGCATTGGAGTGCTTTAGTTCCCGTTAGAATTTGAGTTGATGAACAATGTGGAACTATATGTATATGTATATATGGATGAACAATATATGAGCAACGATATGTATGTATATATGGATGAAACTTTGTATGTGTTGGTTCTTTTGATATATGGGATGTACGTTGATGAACAAATGGCATTGATGAGCTTTATATGTATATCATATATGTGTTGTGACCTATTTATCATATATGTGCTATGAATTATATATATATGTGCTGTGAAATAGAAAAAATAAACAAAAATGTGACAATATAGGCTCTTTGCCGTCTGCGAGCTGATGGCAAAGGCCTTTGCCATCAGCTGACCGACGGCAAAGGTGCCACATGGCACCCAGCTGTGCTCCCTAGGTGTCCATATAGTCTCTTTGCCGTCTGCTTCCTCGGGGGGCGGGGGGCAGACGACAAAGAAGAGGGTACAGAGGGGGGGAGGTGGTGGAGGCAGACGGCAAAGAGTGGAGGTGGAGGAAGACGACAAAGAAGACGGCGAGGCAGACGACAAATAGTGGAGGGGGGGAGGAGGTGGAGGCAGACGGCAAAGAAGAGGGCGAGGCAGACGGCAAAGCCTCCGTTAGCCCCTAACGGAGGCAACGCCTGTCGGCTGCCGTGTCGACCTCTTTGCCGACTGCTCTTATGAAAAGCTGACGACAAAGCTCTTTTCCGTCCGCTTCGGTGAGGCTGACGGCAAAGAAGCTACAATGCCGTCGTAGGGCTGTCGCATAATTTTTGCCGACAGGAGTTTTCTTTGTCGGCCGTGTATTACTCTTTGCCGTCGGTGGAGTCCTCTTTGCCGTTTGTGATGGCAGATCTCAAAGAAGCTGATTCCTGTAGTGACTAGATCATTGATCGAAGATAGATAAGGATTCCTATCCATAGACATGAGTTGTCGTTCGACAACGGGATCACATCATTAGGAGAATGATGTGATGGACAATACCCAAACCTTAATGGTATCCAGTTTACTGCTATTGCTTTCTGCATGTCAATGTATTTGTCCCTATGACCATGAGATCATGCAACTCACTAACACTGGAGTAAGGCCTTAAGTGTATCAAACATCGCAATGTAACTAGGTGTCTATAAAGATGCTCTAGAAGTATCTTGGAGGGTGTCTGTGGAGTTTGCATGGATCAAGACTGGGATTTGTCACTCTTTATGACGAAGAGGTATCTCGGGGCCCACTCGGTAATACAACATCACAACAAGCTTGCAAGCAATGTGACTAAGTGGTTAGTCACGGGATCTTGTATTACGAACGAGTAAAGAGACTTGCCAGTAACGAGAGTGAACTAGGTATGGAGATATCGATGATCGAATCTCGGGGAATTAACATACCGATGGACAAAGGGAACTCCATACGGGATTAACTGAATCCTTGACATCATGGTTTGACCGATAAAGATCTTCGCAGAATATGTGGGAACAAATATGGGCATCCAGGTCCCGCCATTGGTTATTGACTGTAGAGGTGTCTCGGTCATCTCTACATAGTTCTCAAACCCGGGGGTCTGCAAACTTAACGTTAGGTTACGATTTGGTATTGTTGAGTTAGGTATATTGGTGATTCAAGGTTGGTCGGAGTCTCGGATGAGATACCAGACGTCACGAGGAGGTCCAGAATCATCCGGAGTTAAAGATTTATATATTGCAAAGTGGTATTTGGGTTTTGGAAATGTTTCGGGTGTTTTCGATATTGTACGAGAAGTGTTAAAAGGGTTTTGGGGGTCCACCAGGAGGAGCCAACCCACCTCGGGGGGCCACATGAGACTAAGAGGTGGCGCACCAGCCCCTGGTGGGCTAGGCAGCTGACCCTAATAGGGCCCATGCACCCATGGGTTTGGTGGAGGAGGAGTCCTCCCTAGGGTGTCCACCTCCCTTGTTGGAGGTGGACTCCTCCCCACTTTGGCCGACCCACCCTCCTTGGAAGAGGAGCCAAGGTTGAGCCCTACCTACCCCTTCCTCCTATAAATAGAAAGGGAGATGGAGGCAGCCAACACGCAATTGCTTGGCGGCATCATACCTCTCTCTATAGTAGTAGTAATTCACCACCGTCGTGATTGCGACAGTGCTTGGCGAAGCCTTGTAGTGATTCCACCACCACCACTTCTACCACGTCGTCGTGCTACCGAAGTACTCAATCTCTACTTCACCATCGCTCACTGGATCGAGAGGGCGAAGGCATCATCGAGTTGTACGTGTGTTAAACGCGGAGGTGTCGTCCGTTCGACACTAGATCCAGGCGTTCGTGATCGGATCATGGGACGGATCGTGATTGGATCGCGAATACATTCGTCTACATAAACCGCATTTCTCAATGCTTCTGCTTAGCAATCTACATGGTATATAGATGCACTCCCCTGCTCGTAGACATTAGTCTCCATAGATTGATCTTGGTGAGCATAGGAATATTTTTGTCTCCCATGTGACGTTCCCCAAAAATGGCATCATGGGCTAGGTCTATGCATAGATAACATGAACGAGTAGAACACAAAAGAGTTTGTAGGCGTTGATGTTCAGATTGCTTACTTCCTTAGTCTTATTTTGATTCGGTGGTATTGTGGGATGAAGCGTCCCAGATCAACCTTACTCGTCCACGTACGGGAGACCGGTTCCATCGAATGACATGCAACTTGTTGCATAAAGATGTCCGTGGGATGTGTGTCTCTCCCACTTTAGTTGAATCGGATTCGACAGAGGCGCTCCTTGTAGAAGGTTAAATAGAAACTTGAATATCACCATTGTGGCTTTGTGTAGGTAAGAACGGTTCTTGCTAGTCACCCATAGCATCGACGTAAAACATGCAACCACAAACTAGAGGACGTCTAACTTATTTTTTCAGGGTATGTTGTCATATGATATGGCCAAGAACATGATGATATATATGTGATGTTTGAGATGATCATGTTTTGTATAGATTATGACAACTTGCATGTCGATGAGTACGTCAAGCGCAGGAGCCATATGGCTGTCTTTAATTATTTGTGCGTTTTTTATTTACTTGATCGCTATGAGTTAGCTATAATAGTAGATGCATAGTTGGCGTGACAACCTCAATGGCGACATGATGATGTGGATCATGATGATGAAGATCATGTTGTCATGCTGATGACGATGGAGATCATGTCGGTGCTTTGAAGGTCGAGATCAAAAGCACAAGATGATAATGGCCATATCATGTCACTATTATGATTTGCATGTGATGTTAATCCTTTTATGCATCTTGTTTTTCTTAGGACGATAGTAGCATTATAAGATGATCCCTCGCTAAAATTCCAAGATAAAAGTTTGTTCTCCCCAAGTGTGTACTATTGCAAAGGTTCGTCGTCTTGAGGCACCACGTGATGATCGGTGCGATAGACTCTATGTTTGCGTACGGCGGGTGTAAGCCAGTTTTGTACATGGACAACACTTGTCTTAAAGTTGATGAGCCTTGCATGTACAGACATGGCCTCAGAACACAGAGACCGAAAGGACGAATATGAGAATCGTTCTTGCTAGATACCCTTTGAAGCCACATAACACATGCAACAAAAAAATAGAGGACATCTAACTTGTTTTTGTAGGGTATGTTGTTGAAAGTGCGTTATATCGACTAGAGGGGGGTGAATATGAGATTTTTAGAATTTCATCACTCAGGAAATTCCTTTTGAGGAAATTCCTCACTAATGACTAACTTGAAGAGGAAACAACAAAGGATCAGGAGTGCAAAGTATCACTATAGCAGTTTTCAAGGTGAAGAATATGAAAAGTAGTTTGCACAGTATGCAGGCACAAAGAAAACTTGTGAGGATTAACTCGCGTGAAGAATTTGGGGTTGAGGAATTTTAGAGAAAGTCTTCAGAAAATTCTTCAAAGAGTGACAATGAAAATCTTCAACATACAATATGAGGAATAGAAACAGTTGAAGAAATAGAACCCGTTTCACAGGGAAGACAGTGGTTGATGACCCAGTTCCAACTTCTGTGACAGTTGTACATCTGGTTTGGAGCGGCTTGGTATTGAAACCAAAAGACACACAGTCCCGGGAAACACAGTCCCTACCGTATTCTCCGTGAGCTAAGAACACAGAGTCCTCGCCCAACACTCGTGGTAAGTCTTCAGGGCATACTTCCAAACCCTCACAAACTTGGTCACCCGGCGATCCACAATTGACTGCTGGATTGCTCTAGACCATGACGCCTAACCATCTGCAGGATGCACAGTCCTCAAAGGTAAAAGGCTTCAGTCCCACATAGGAAAAACTTCTTCACTGATGCTCAATCACTTGGTTTTGGTTTGTGGTTTGGTGTTTGGAATATTTCCTCACTGATGATTTACTCTCGAAGACTCTGAGGAATTTGGGTTGCTCTTATGACAAGTGTCAGTCTCTAACGGAGCAGCCTACCTGCTAATGGTTGTTCGGGGCGGCTATTTATAGCATGGGAGCATCCCAACATGATTTGCCTTTAATTCCCTTATATAATATGACAGTTGGTGTGGATAAGATTTGTGATGTGGCGCGAATTGCGGTAACGGTTGGGACCCTCAACTGTGAGAGTACTCATGTCTCCCATATTCCTCACATGAGGCTTCTGGTAGGATTATGCTTGGGTTGAGCATTATGAGGAAATTCATTCCAAAGTGTTACCTGGACCCCCTTTAACAGTACGGTGTCCTTATGACTCAATAATGAAGAAAATAAATTAGAAAGAATAAATCTTCTTGCTTCAATGTCTTCAGATTGATTTTCTTCAGGACACACCGAATTCTCTCATCTTCCATATCTTCATGAGGAATATCAATTTCGTCCCAATTTCTTCACGATTCAATTCTTCAACAGAAGACCAATTTCTTCAGCCGAAGATCTACATTTGTAGGGGTCGATATTCATCGAATATCTCAAACTCCTCGGCGACTTGTAGAACCTGTGTACACTTATGAACACATTAGATACTTAACCTATAAGTCTTGAAACCACCAAAATCACTAAGGGGCACTAGATGCACTTACAATCTCCCCCTTTTTGGTGGTTGATGACAATTAGGTTAAGTCTTCAACGGGGATGAAAATATGATGTGTAAATACTCATTTGAAGAATTTGAAATCAAGATACACAGAGACTCCCCCTGAAGATATGCATATCTTGAGGATTTTGCTTTAAACAGCAAATGCACATTGATGATTTATATCATTGAGATCTCCCCCTGAGTCTTATAAATCATGCATACATATGACATATAATATGAAGAATTTGATAATGCATGATGACAAATGGTATCTGATGAATTTCATCATGCGTGCATTAATATTTTGAGTAATAAGCATGCGAAGAAAAATGTTCAAAAGCGTCAGAGTACCATCAGGCTTAAGTTAAAACTCATTGCATAAAAACACTTCAGAAGAGCCAAGAGTTTGTAACATAATAAAGTTCATAAGCCCAAAAATATATCCCGCGTGAAGACTAATTCTCACATTTCTCCCCCTTTGTCATCAAGTGACGAAAAGGGACAAAACTAAGGACTAACGCCCCTTGAAGACTTCCACTTCTTGTTAGTTGAGGAAGACGCATGGGGATTCTTGGGTGCCGGCTTCCTCCTTGGACCAGTGGCAGTGTATTCTTGGTCTTCATCAGATTCTGCTGTGCGGAATGAAGAAAAAGAACTGTCCTCAAGGTCTGGAACGGGAATAGGCCTGAATTTCTTCTTTGGTGGCCATGACCAGTCAAAGTCCTGTGTAAACTCCAATTCTTCAAGTTCTGTTGGAGTCTTCAAATGAGCCAGTGTGGCCCAGGTGCGATCAAAAACCTCATGAAGATAGTGATGATTAATCTTCACTGCATTCTGAGTCTCATTGAAGGTTTTCACAATGGTGCCAAATTGGCGTGTGACCCACTTGTCATTGCGATCGACCTTTTGATGAAGACTGAGGAGTAGTTCTCTGTTATTCATCACCCGTGGGGCAACTGGGCTGGGCGGCTGTGTTTCTGTATCATCCCATGAAGAATATGCATCTGGTTCACGAAACTGACCATCAAGGGGCCGACTGCCTTCATCGATCACATACTTCACTTTTCCGTCAAGTGGTTTGAAAGTCTTCTTGTTGACTCCGATCGGAGGCATATATCCAATGTGATTATTGAAATCAGCATGATAGTTGATGCCTGACCTAGGTCTGATGAATCTCATGATCCATGGAGCGTAAATCTTCAGGTCAAAAGGTGACATAGCATTGTCAGCCAGAGTCCTCAAGAAGAAATCGTGAAGGTTTATGGGGATGCCATGGATGATGTTGAAGAGGATATTCTTCATGATGCCTACAACGTCTTCTTCATCATCATGTCCCTTGATTGGAGCAAGGACACTAGACAAAATCTGGTAGATAGTCCTGGGTTCATACTTCAGATCTTGGACCAGGAAAGTCATTCTTGGTGGTTGGTCCTTGGCCAAAGTCTTCATGAGGACTTCCATCAGCTTATTGGGCAGCTCCCATTCATCATACATCTTCACGGCATATTCTGAAGGAATGGACATAGGAAGTACTCGCAACACCTCATTTGCAGGGGCCTTGAAGTGTCTGTGCTGCATCATCCAATCCAGCACCCAAGTGTTGATATCTGATGGATCTCCAGAGATGTGCACAGTTGCATAGAATTGAAGAACGATGTCGTTGTTCCAATCGCAGATATCACTGCAAAGTGGCAGCAGTCCTTCTTCATGAAGAACGTTGAGGACCGGGCCAAAGCAAGGAATCTCTTCAACCTCAACAAGAGGAATATGCGTGTGCTGAAATATTTTGTTTCTTTCACAAAGCACAGATGCATAATAGTTGAGGGTTTGAGCCTGTGATTGAGGGTTTTCCTCAAGAGGAGGAATCTCTTCATGCTGAGCCTCAGGTTGAGGGTTATGTTCAGGATTTGGATTTTCTTTAGGCTGAGGATCTTCTCCTTGGTTCTCCTCGAATTTGCTTGGAGGAGGAACCAAATTCTTCAGCTGTTGCAGATGATCCTTGAGCAGGTTCTTCAAGAGGAATGAATGTCTCAGAACTGTCAACAATTTGAATTTCCACATTAGTGTGTTCCTCAGACTCATCAGTCTTCATTTCCTCAATAGTCAGATGCTCCTTATCTTCTCTCTCGAAGGGAATCATTTCATAGGATAGAGAAATCTTGAGAGGCACAACATCCAAAGGAGCATTTTCATTAAGAGATTTGAGGTGCTTGGCTTCAGTTGATTCTGGTGTTGAGGAAGCTTTTCTTTTCTTAGCTTCCTTTTCTGCAGCCCTGGTTTTCTTCACGTGTGATGCAAACGGAGTCATTTTCTTCACATTGAGGATTTTGGTGAAGACATTTTCCCTTCACGAGGCGGAGCCGTATCTGTCCTAGTAGTTTCCTCAGCTGAAGCATTTGCTTCAGCTCGAGCAGATTCATCTGCTGGCTTAGATGCATTAGCTGGAACTTCCTTAGCTATTTCCTCAATAGCGAATGCATCAGCATGGCTTTCTTGAGGCATTTCCTCAGCAAGGGTGGTTTGTTCTTCCTCTATCTCACGCTGTTGTGGTTTTGCTGGAGGGGCGACCTTTTTGTTGTAATCACCAATTGCGCTGGTTGCAAACTTGATGAAATTGTTCTTGACACTTTGACGATCAGATAGCTTGGTATACTTGTCTATCAAAGTCTTTAATTGTGCCTGGGTTGACAGAAGAGCATCAGGCGTCAGGCTGAGGAAATTTTGTCTGAGGAATTTCTCCTTCTTCAGCTTTGCAGCCTTTGCTTGTTTGACTTTCATCTCCTTCCACTTGGCCTCATTGCTGAATGTGTCCACCATATGGCTAATGCCCGGGGGAAGCTTCAAGTCATCAATAGGTGTGTTGGGGTCATCATACCAAACATTGATGTAGTCCAACATGACTTTTGGGTCCATGGCCAGAGGGATGACGCTGCCTGAAGCTTGAGCGACACGCTGCTGCTTGTTCCTGATGATTGCTTGCAGTGTCTGATCATCAAATTCATCACTTCCTTCTGATGCAGAAGGGACTTCGATGACTTTGCTTTGGCTGGGTCTGTTTCCTCTTCCAACAGTCATCTTAGTCTTCAATGGTGTTGGTGAAGACTTTGTCTCTGAGCTCGTTGCAGAAGGAACAGAGGAGATGGAGACAGTAGGCAGTTGTTTCACAATCTGCTTGTGTTCAGGCTTTGAGGCATGTTTGGTTGTTGAGGGTTTTGGTGCAGACACAGGCGTAGCCTTCTGAAGCAATTTCTCCTTAGTCTTTGAAGCCTTTGGTTTCTGTGGCATAGTATTCACTTGAGGAATGGCCGTGCCAAAAGTTTCAGCAGCTGAGGAGGTGGCTGCGGCAGCAACAACAGATTCTTCATTGAATTTCCTCACAACGACTTATGCTTGCTTCTGAAGCTTTGACAAGTTTTTTGTCTTTTCCTCAGGATAGTCATCAATTGTCTTGAGGCTTGAAGGATGGGCATCCTGATGATCCTCGAGAGGAGGCCTTTTGCGAGGTGGCTTAAGAGCGAATTTCTTCCCGTACTTTGGAGTGACGAATCGGTATTCCTTCCACTCCTTAGCCCAACGGCGTTCTATCTTTTGGAGACTTATTTTCCTCTTGGGCATTGTTTCTTGCTCATCTGGTGTGCAGTATTCCAAGTATATATCCTCAGGAATATCAATGGCAGTGTTTTGTTCAAGCTTCTTGCCACCCTTTTGCTTCCAGACATCTTCCATTTTCTGAGGAAATTGAACTCTTGAGGATTCTCATGACAATCACAGATTTTCTTCAAGAAACGCTGCAAATGAGTTAAGTTGATGAGAACCTAGAGATTCATCAGCTGACATTTTGTACCTGTGAACAAAGTATAGTTGCGAGTAATTTGGAGAGGTCATATGCGTTCTTAGATTTGAAGAAATTGAAAATTTTAAAGTTGAGGAATTTGACCAGTGGGTTGAGGAATTTGTCTAAGAACTATGATCTTGGGTTCCAGAGTTGTACAAATTCGAAAATTTGCACAACTGAGGAATCTCGTGAAGACTTTTAGTTGCTTAGTGAAATTCATCAACAGTTTGAGGAATAAGAAGTGTTTGGGGAATAGAGATTGATAGAGAGTGAGGAAAAACAGATTCCACGAATCTAAGGCAAAATAGTAGACTGAAAGGGACTGCAAAAATAGTGTTTTATTTACCCTATATACCACGCACGAAGAACAGAATAAGAAGTAGCAGTAGATGATCTTCGGTGCGAATACACCGCGCCCTAACTTGGCGACAGAGAACGGCTACGGCGACGGCGGACGAAGACGTTCCGGTTCCGGCATGATTTCGGCGACGGCGAGGTCGAGGCAGTGAAGCTTTTCCTCCCCGGTGACGAAACATCTCGCGGTGGCGCTAGGACTTTGCTATAGCGCAGAGGACGTCGAGAGAGAACATAGAGTTTTGACCGGAGGGGTAAGGACATATTTATAGCTCAGGTGAAAACTGTCCGGCCGATTCTTTCGGACCGAACTACCCCTGCCCTTTCGTCTCCGCAGGACACGTGTAGCAACCGTTTAAAGCGGTGGAGATCGTTCTTATCTGATCGTGGGAAGTGTGGTTCAGTTACTATGTAACAATATAAAAAACATTTTTGAGGATTTGAGGATTTTGTTACAAAATCATCAGCTCACAAGGACACGGTGAGGATTTTGAACAAAGTTTCAAGTAGAACGCATATGAAGAATTGAATAGCCTAGGTGAGTATAGCATAGAGGGGAAGAAGGGCCCGACCACATTCACTTAGATGAAATATCAAGTTGAAGAAATAGCTATAAGTGAATGCTATTGAGGACTTTGAAATCATAGTCTATATATATATATATCTAGGCAAATAAAAATTATCAAGTGTTTTGAAGATTTTGATTAACTTGAGGATTTCGTGACAAAGCGTCATTTTGATGAATTTCAAATTTGAAGAAAAACAAGTTTGAAGAACAACAACTTTGAAGAAAATCAACTTTGAGGGAAAACAACTTTGAAGAAATTCAACTTGAGGAATTTCAAAGTTGGGTGGTGGCGTGACCCACCGTATAAGAATGATGATTTTAGGTGCCGCGTACAATTGTCGTAGGGCCGTGAGAATCAATTTCTTCATTAATTTCCTCATAATAAGAGTGATATTCTTCATTGGTTGAATACAATCGATTCTTCGTGTGTTGCACATCTAAGTCATCAATTTTGCATAAGTGTTAGGATGTGTGCATGTTTTTACAAAACATTTCAAGATTCTAAGATATTTAGCTCACACCGCAACATGCAAAACCTTTTCTCATCCAAGGGCTTAGTGAAGATATCTGCTAGTTGATCATTAGTCTTCACATGGTCGATGAGGATATTTCCCTTCAGGACATGGTCCCGAAGAAAATGAAGATGAATCTGGATGTGCTTAGTCTTCGAGTGTTGTACTGGATTGTATACAATCTTGATTGCACTCTCATTGTCGCAGTAGAGAAGCACATTCTTCATGTTGATGCCATAGTCCTTGAGGGTTTGCTTCATTCATAGCAATTGAGCACAGCATGAACCAGCAACAATGTACTCAGCTTCGGCAGTGGAGAGAGAAACACAATTTTTCTTCTTTGAGGACCAACAGACTAAACATCTTCCGAGGAAATGACATGTGCCAGAAGTTGACTTGCGATCCACACGGTCACCAGCATAGTTAGAATCAGAATATCACACAAGATGAAGATTTGAGCCCTTGGGGTACCATAATCCTAGTGTTGGTGTATGAGCTAAGTATCGAAGAATATGCTTCATAGCCTTATGGTGTGATTCCTTCGGTTTTGCTTGAAAACGTGCACACATGCAAACACTAAGCATTATATCTGGCCTAGATGCACACAAATATAGTAAAGAGCCAATCATGGAGCGATATACGTGCTGATCGAATTATTTACCATTTTCGTTAGTGCAGAGGTGGCCGTTGGTAGGCATGGGAGTCTTGGCACCTTTGCATTCATGCATGTCGAATTTCCTCAGAGCATCCTTGAGGTATTTCTCCTGTGATATGAAGATCCCATTGCGTTGTTGACGAATTTGAAGACCTAAGAAGAATTTCAGCTCCCCCATCATTGACATGTGATATTCTTCACTCATCATTTAAGCAAATTCATCACTGTAACTTTTGTCAGTACAACCAAATATGATGTCATCGACATATAACTCGCACACAAATAGTTCATTATCATAGGATTTAGTGAAAAGAGTTGGATCGAGTGAACTAGGTTTGAAGCCTTTCTTCATGAGGAATTCCTTCAATGTATCGTACCACGCCCGAGGGGCTTGCTTGAGACCATAGAGCGCCTTTTTGAGTCTGAAGACTATGTCTGGATTCTTTGCATCCTCAAAACCTGGGGGCTAAGCAACATATACTTATTCCTCAAGCTTACCATTGAGGAATGCACTTTTCACATCCATTTGATAGAAGATAATGTTAAGATGATTAGCATAAGAAAGTAGTATTCGAATAGCTTCAAGTCTAGCAACAGGTGGAAAATTTTCATAGAAATCAATTCCTTCAACCTGTGTGTAGCCTTGGGCTACAAGTCGTGCCTTATTCCTCACCACTGGACCATCATCATCTTGCTTGTTTCGGAAAATCCACTTGGTGCCGATGATATTGTGTTTGCGAGGATCTGGTCGTTTGACGAGCTCCCATACGTCATTCAGCTTGAATTGAAGAAGTTCGTCTTGCATGGCTTGAATCCACTTCGGTTCCATGAAAGCCTCAGCAACTTTTGAAGGTTCTGTGATAGACACAAAGGAAGAATGCCCACAAAAGTTAACTAAGTGTGAAGGTTTTGAGCGAGTGAGAGGACCTGGCGTGTTGATGTCATCGAGGATTTTTTCAAGTTCTACTTCATTTGCAATCCTCGGGTGAGCTGGTTGAGGATTTCGTCTGGGCTGAGGAATTGGTTCTGGAGCAATTTCCTTGGGAGCATCTTCTTTATTTTCATCAGTGCTAGGAATGATTTCTTCAATATTTCCTCAGTGGGAACAGTGTCTTCAGTAGCTTTGAGCTTTATTGCTTCCTTAGGAGAGAACTTATCTGGATCAGGAGGCAATTGCTCTCTTTGCGGGCCATTAGTTTCATCGAACCGCACATCTACAGTTTCAACTACCTTGTTGTGATAGGTATTGAAGACTCTGTAGGTGTGTGAGTCCTTTCCATAACCATGCATAAAACTCTCATGTGTCTTAGGTGCAAACTTTGAGCTATGGTGAGGATCTCTAATCCAGCATTTTGCACCGAAGACTTTGAAATAACTTACATTGGGTTTCTTGTCACTGAGGAGTTCATATGAGGTTTTCTTGAGGAATTTGTGAAGATATACCCTGTTGATGATATGGCAAGTAGTGTTGATTGCTTCAGGCCAGAAACGATGAGGAGTTTGTATTTCTTCAAGCATGGTTCATGCTATCTCAACCAAAGTCCTGTTTTCCTTTCAACGACGCCATTGTGTTGAGGAGTATAAGGAGCAGACAATTCGTGAGTAATACCAAGTTCATCAAGATAATTATCAAGACCAGTGTTTTTGAATCTAGTTCCATTATCACTCCTGATATGTTTGATCTTGACGCCAAAGTTCGTCGAGGCCCTTGAGGAAAATCGTTTGAAGACTTCTTGCTCTTCAGTTTTATACAAAATGATATGCACGCAAGTGTATCTGGAACAATCATCAACTATGACAAAGCCATATAAAGATGTTGCATTTGTTAGAGTGGCATAATGAGTAGGTCCGAATAGATCCATGTGAAGCAATTCATATGGACGAGTAGTGGTCATGATGTTCTTTGATGGGTGCTTGGATCTGGTCATTTTCCCAGACTCACAAGCACCGCAGAGGTGGTCCTTGAGGAATTTGACTGATTCGATGCCGATGACATGCTGCTTCTTCGCAAGCATGTGCAAATTCCTCATTCCTGCATGACCAAGTCTTCGATGCCATAGCCACCCTTCTGAGGTTTTTGCTAGTAAGCAAGTTGCTGGTTGAGGACCTGTAGAGAAATCAACAATGTACAAATCCCCTCTTCTAACACCTTCGAAGACTTTGGATCTGTCAGATTCCATGATGAAAACACATTTATATGTTCCAAAGATAATAACCATATCAAGATCACAAAGCATTGAGACTGACATGAGGTTAATCCCCAAGGTATTCAACAAACATCACTTTGTCCATGTGCCTGTCCTTGGAAATAGCCACTTTGCCAAGTCCCAATACCTTGCTTTTACCTTTGTCAGCATAAGTGATTTGCTTTAGGGGTGATGGAGTTAGTGGCATATTCATCAGCAAGCTTTTGTCACCAGTCATGTGATGTGTGCAACCACTATTAAGAACCCATTCAGTACTCTTGGGTTTGTCATCCTTTGAAACTTTTTCCATGAAGCAATAGGTTGGAGCGAAGTCATCAGAATAGTCATCAGTGTGGATGGTGTTATCATTTTATTCAAGGTAGAAGATTTATTTGCTGACGAATGTGGTTGCAAGTGCAAGACTAGCCTATCCAGATTCTGAGTCTTCATCAGAACCCTCCTCTTCATCACATTCCTCGGATTCTGCCTGATAATCCATTTCCTTGCCAATAAGTGCCCGAGCCTTTCTGAAACTAGTCTTCTTGTGCGATGAGGACTTTGAGGATGAGGATTTTGAAGATTTCTTCTTTTTCTTTGAGTCATCAGAACTTTCAGCCTTGTATTTCTTCTTGTTTGATTCCTTCAACCGACGAAGACAACCAACAATGTAGTGACCTGATTTATTGCATTTCTGGCAGGTTCTTTTCTTGTAGTCCTCACATGAAGATTCTGATTTCCTCATGTCTCTTCTTGAAGATTTACCAAACTGAGCACATCTTGTAAACTTCTGGAATTTCCTCACGAGCATTGCAAGCTCCTGTCCAAATTCTTCAGGATCACCAATGCTGCCATCCGAGTCTTCTTCTTCAGATGAGGAAATTGCTTTGGCCTTTAGTGCACGAGGTATGGAATAGCTTGGTCTATATAGATCTCCCTTTTATTCTTGTTGGAATTCATGAGTATTGAGTCTTTGGAGTATATCAGCAGGGTCAAGCATCTTATAGTCTGGTCTTTCTTGAATCATTGGAACTAAAGTATCAACTGAAGAATCCAAAGATCTTAGCAGTTTCTTCACAACTTCATGATCAGTAATGTCTCGAGCTCCCAGTGCTTGCAGTTCATTTGATATGTCAGCGAGGCGATCAAAGGTATCTTGGCAACTTTCATTGTCAAGCCTCTTGAAGTGATTGAAGAGATTGCGAAGAATATCAACACGAGAATCACACTGGGTTGATACTCCTTCATTTACTTTGGACAACCTTTCCCAGATAAGTTTTAATGAGCCCAAAGCAGTCACTCTGCCATACTGACCTTTGCTCAGATGGCCACAAATGATATTGTCCGCTTGAGAATCAAGTTGCTCGAATTTCTTCACATCAACGGCAGAGACAGTAGCAGTGATGATAGGGACACCATGTTCCACAATATACCAGAGATCATTGTCAATAGCTTGTAGATGCATCTGCATCTTGGTCTTCCAGAAGGGAAAGTCCTTTCCTTCAAAAGTAGGACATCCTGCAGTAACCTTGATCATGCCTCCACTCGACGTAACTAAAACTCCAAGTGGTTAAACCAATATCACACAGAACACGGGAGTACCTTGCTCTGATACCAATTGAAAGTGTGTTATATCGACTAGAGGGGGGTGAATAGGAGATTTTTAGAATTTCATCACTTAGGAAATTCCTTTTGAGGAAATTCCTCACTGATGACTAACTTGCAGCGGAAACAACAAAGGATCAGGAGTGCAAAGTATCACTACAGCAGTTTTCAAGGTGAAGAATATGGAAAGCAGTTTGCACAATATGCACGCACAGAGAAAACTTGTGAGGATTAACACGCGTGAAGAATTTGGGGTTGAGGAATTTCAGAGAAAGTCTTCAGCAAATTCTTCAAACAGTGACAATTAAAATCTTCAACATACAATATGAGGAATTTAAAGAGTTGAAGAAATAGAACCCGTTTCAGAGGGAAGACAGTGGTTGATGACCCAATTCCAACTACTGCGACAGTTGTACTTGTGGTTTGGAGCGGCTTGGTATTGAAACCAAAAGACACACAATCCCTATCATATTCTCCTTGAGCTAAGAACACATAGTCCTCGCCCAACACTCGTGGTAAGTCTTCAGGGCAGAATTCCAAACCCTCACAAACTTGGTCACCCGGCGATCCACAATTGACTACTGGATGGCTCTAGACCATGATGCCTAACCGTTTGGAGAATGGACAATCCTCAAAGGTAAAAGGCTTCAGTCCCACACAATAACAGCTTCTTCAGTGATGCTCAATCACTTGGTCTTGGTTTTTGGTTTGGTGTTTGGGGTATTTCCGCACTAACGATTTACTCTCGAAGACTCTGAGGAATTTGGGTTGCTCTTATGACAAGTGTCAGTTTCTAATAGAGCAGCCTACCTGCTAATGGTTGTGGGGGGATGCTATTTATAGCCTGGGAGCATCCCAACATGATTTGACATTAATGCCCTTAAATAATATGACCATTGGTGTAGATAAGATCAGTGATGTCGCGCAAATTGCGGTAACGGTCGGGACCCTCAATTGTGAGAGTCCTCATGTCTCTCATATTCCTCATATGAGGCTTCTGGTAGGATTAGGCTTGGGTTGAGCATCATGAGGAAATTCATTCCAAAGTGTTACCTGGACCCTCTTTAACAGTACAGTGTTCCTATGACTCAAGAATGAAGAAAGTAAAACAGAAAAAATAAATCTTCATGCTTCAAAGTCTTCAGATTGATTTTCTTCGGGACACACCGAATTCCTCATCTTCAATATCTTCATGAGGAATATCAATTTCATCACAATTTCTTCGTGATTCAATTCTTCAACAGAAGACCAATTTCTTCAGCCGAAGATCTACATTTTTGGGGGTCGATATTCAACAAATATTTCAAACTCCTCAGCGACTTATAGAACCTGTGTACACTTATGAACACATTAGATACTTAACCTATAAGTCTTCAAACCACCAAAATCTGCTAGAGGAACGAATATTCAATAGCATAACTTGGGCTCCTAGAATATGGTAAGGGGCACTAGATGCACTTACAGTTGTGATATGATATGGCCAAAGACATGATGAAAATGTTTGACGTGTGAGATGATCAGGATTTGTAATATTTATCATCGACTTGCATGTCGATGCATACGGCGACCCGCAGGAACCATAGGGTTGTATTTAATTATTGTATGACCGACGTGTCAAACATTAAGCGCTATGTAATTCTTTACTATATCGCTAAATGGTGGCAATAGTAGGAGAAGCATGGTTGGTGCGACAACCTTGATGGCAACACAATGATGGAGAACATTATGATGGAGATCATGGTGTCATGCCGGTGACGATGGAGATCATGCCGGTGCTTTGGAGATGGAGATCAAAACCACATGATCATGGACATATCATGTCACTTATGATTTGCATGTGATGTTAATCCTTTTATGTATCTTATATTGCTTAGGACAATGGTAGTATTATAAGGTGATCCCTCACTAAAATTTCAAGATAAAATTGTGTTCTCTCCGAGTGTGCATAGTTGCGAAAGCTCGTTGTTTCGAGGCACCACATGATGATCGGGTGTGCAAGACTCTAAGTTCGCATACAATGGGCGCAATCCAGTTTTGACATCGGGAACGCTCGGGTTGAACTTGAGGAGCCTAGCATGGACAGAGATGGCCTTGGAATAGAAGAGACCTGTCACACCCCAGTTTTTGGCTTTGCTGACTAACTTATTTCAAAATTTAGGACCAATTAAAATTTTTGTGAATGCTTGTGATGCTTGGAATGACTATTGTTTGTTTGTTTGTTTTGCATGTGATTGATCTCCATTAATTCTTGCCATTCTCTTAATCATCTTCTCATCCCATGATCTTCTGCCTAATGATCATACCATGTGTTTAGGATAAAATCTGTTTTTACCAAATATTATTTTCACCAAAAAGCTTTTCTTTGAATTAAACATTCAAACCCCTCAGATGAGGTTTGTACTACAAGTCCTCAGATTAGGGAATTTCTTTTGCACCAATACTTTTATTTAAAACCTATTATCAAAATGTATTCCAAAAATCATCATATTTTTATTTTAAAAGTTATTTTATTATTTTATTTAAAATCCTTTTTGTGAGGCTAGAAATGGTCTCCTATGAAGGAAAGTTATTTTTATTGTTTTCAAAATATTTAAGAAAATTTGGGGAAACTCACTGGATATATTTATTCCATATTTATGAGTTTCAACACATGGTCATGTTCAAAACATTAGGCAAACCCCTCCAAAACCATTCCTGCCTATTTCAAGCTTTTGGAATATTCTCAATAAATTCCAGTAAAATTCTAGCATGTCATCTATGATATTCTTGATGATCTTGCCAAGTTTCATTTCAATCCAAGTTGATTTGACTCCCCTAATCACTCTAAAACCCTATGTGTCCAGAATCAAATTTGAGCAACTCTACATCGTGAAATGTCTCCAATTGTGCTCCAATTTGGTGGACATGTTCCTGTACTCCAATGAGGCATCCACACCAAGTGGTACACCAAGGAGAATAGAGGAACTTGTCCTAAGACCCTCAAAACACTCTCTGTTATTTCTGACTTTGACAAACTTTACATTATAAAGTTTGTCCAATTGACCTCAAACTTTTTGAGCATGCCTTAATGCTCAAATAATGCCCCTACACCAAATATTGGATTTGTGGGAATTTATTTGAATAGGGTTCTAAACAGAAACCCATTTCTGCCCATTTCTAGGGTTTTCCAAGTCTACATTGGAAAACTTATCCAGCAAATCCCAAATTTGGTGTGCAAGCCTATTTTCATCTATTATTTGATCCTGTTAAGTTTCATAGCCATTGGAATCCATCTGATAGCCTAACCACAGATCAAACACCTTATGTGCACTCACTAATTTGGCTTCTATTGCCCCTTCTACTTTTACCCTTGAGCTCAACTTTCTACCACAGCCTCACATAGTTACATTTCACCTCCAGTAACATTCCCATGGCCACTAGTCAATTATTGGAGAAGGTCCCTTTGTAACTCTCTCTCATTTTCACCCTTGGCAGCACTGTTCTATCCTTCTTCCCATTCTTCTGATTAAGCTATCACCCCCAACTCTTTCCAGAGCATCTAATACGTGCCAAGGCTTCATTTAAAACCAAGAAATGGCATGCTCATGTGGAGAAAATGAGCAACACTTCTTCAAATAGATTTCTGGCTGAATCATGACATTGTACAGCAAGTACTAGCTAAACTTGCTGTCTTGAGTTGAAACTTTGCAGTCTGGTAGTCCTTCCATGCCTAACACTGCCAGACATAATTTCTCTCCAAGGATCCCCTCCTAAGACCCACTTTTATCAGCTCCAAGTTTGCTGTTAGAAACTTGACAGCAGTCAAAACTAGTTCAAATCAACTCCGCAAGCCACCAAATTCCAGAGTACCCTTCCAGATAGCATGCCCCACCTCCGGGACAACATTTGCTGGTTTTTGCAAACCTGTGAGTGTGGATGGCCCTTGTGACCACGCTGTCAGCCTGCACTAATGGTGCTCTGCATCATTTTCTTGTTCCCTAGCTCATGTCCTGCAGCTGCAGCATGCCCCAGAGCGCCAGATCTCTCCCCCATCCCTCCTTGGCTCGCTCCACGACGCTAGTTAGCATCCAAAGTCCTTCTGTGGTGCGTGGCATCCATGCAACGAGAGCTCCAGAGAGCTCTCGAGCCCTCTCGGCCTTCCGCTCTCATATCCCCTCCCCCCAAGCCTATATGGTTCCCTCAGGTCCTCCCCCTCTTCCCCTGTGAACCCTCTCGAGCTCCCCATTCTCTGCTAAGCCCTCCTCCCCTCTTGCCATAGCCATGGCCGAAGCCTCCCCATCAGCCCTTGTTTAATCCAAGCGCGGCAGGTGTTCCCTTTCCCTCGAGCTGCACCATGGGGTTGCCAAGCCGTCGCTCGCCTCCCTGCTCCCTTCCCCTCCTCTGAGTGCAGCTGCTACGCTCTGTTCCCATCAACGCCGGCAACATCTACCCTCACAGGTGGCCGCCGCAGCGGTTCTTCTCCGATGTGTGAGGAGCGCCCCCACGGGTCGCCGCCGCGCCCGAGGTCCCTGGGAGGTTGGGCCTCATCGGAGGCACCGAGGGTCACCGACACAGGTGCCGCGGGCGCTTCCCTCTGTCCCTCCCTGCGCGGACGGGAGGAAGAAGAGAGATCCGACACGTGGGGGCCGCATATAAGCCACCCACTGATCGGGCCCCCGCTTTGGTGGAGGCGCCTCCGGGGATTTGCGCCTCCCACTGCGGAAAGCGCCTTCTGGGGATATGCCTCCTGCGAGGCCTCTGGTGCAGGCGTGTGTGAATACCTGGGCTGGCCTGAAGGCCTATCTGGCGCCAGTGGCGCAAGATAACCCTGAGGCTGTGCTCGTTTCTCTTGTTTTCCATTTTGTTTAAAACTTCAAATATCCCTTATAAATTCATTTTAGCACCGATTCTAATGATTCAAATTTCTACAGGTTCCTAAATTCAAGCTCTATCCACATATGTGCTTTGCACATTTTTCCAAGAAGATTTTCTGTACTGTTATTAATCAAAATCCAAATCTGGATACAAATGTCCCACCTTTCAAAATTCCTATAGGTTCCAAATCAACTCCAAATGGAGTGATTCCAATTCCTAGGGACTTCTAGAATCATTCTCCATTTTTAGAACCCTGGTAAACATATTTGTGTGACTTATTTCTGTTGCAATAAATAAATAGCTCCTATTGCTATTTAATCCTCATTGTGAAATCTCTAGAATACTCATACCATCTCCAAATCCAGTGAAACCACTTCCTAAATATTTCTAAAATCCTTCTTTGTTAAATGGGTGCCTCCACTCATTTTTAACAGAAATATTTCTGTTGGCCTATTCAAGGGCCACCTATTGCTCCTTTCACCTATTCAAAAATCCTTGATGATTCAAATCTCCTGTGATAAGCTTCAGGTATTTTTCTTGTGACTAGAGAGGTCCAAGAAAAATATAACTTCTATTTATTAGACACTTTTATTCTACTTGATGTGTGGCTTACTATGGTTCTTTCCGACGTTAGTTGACGGTACACGGAGTATTCGGGGACGGAGCAGAAGACCTCCAAGTAGCATGTATAGCAAGGCAAGCAGCCTTTTGACCATGACTTGAGCATAAACAATGATGCATGCTAGTATAGCAAGTATTTTCCCGTTGCATGTGATCACAATGACGGTTCATCATTGATGTGATGGTACCGAAGGCTTCATCGAAGCACTTGCATGATAGTAATGATATTCACATGGCTCCTCGGAGCAAAAACTTGATGAGCTGACCCTACTGTCTATGAGGATCATGCTACTATCATGTTGACTAGTACAGTTATAAGATCATTGCATTGAGCTTGACCCTACCCTGTGAGGGTCATGTTATTACCATGTTGACAAGTAATGATAGAGCATATTATCACAAGCATGATGATGGGTTAAATAAAGAGTTTTATGAAAACCCCGTCTGGTGCCACTAATGCCCGAGGGTGATGATGAGTTGGTGATCACTTTTGGTGAAGTGATGCACCGGTGATTTTGTGTGAGTATGGTTTCGGAAATGAGATTAGATTTCTGATGTATCGATCGTCCCAACCTTACCAGTACGACCACGATACCCCTTTATGGGACGGGGCTTTGTTGATTACTCTGGTTGGTACTAGCAAAGAGCCACATTACTAGTGTCGGGAGTGATCGGTGTCACTCTCGTGATGGGGTCGTGCCAGGTAGGACGACTATGCCATTATTATGAGTTCCAGGCACACCGTTGGTCCTGCATGGTTGATACAGTCCAGAGTCGCTGCTCGTAAGACGTACAACATGTGGGCTGGGTACCAATCGAGTGGACCTCTTTGTCTAGCATCGTGAGGGCAAAGATGATGATCGGGTACTTACCTCGGGTATATGTGATATACAACGAGTCGTGGATGACACGGAAGTTTCCCGTTTCTCGTGGGTCCAGCGTACTACCTCTGCAGAGTGTCAAACTATTCGAATAGCCGTGTCCAAAGTCCAGGACAGTTGGGTGGTGCTGCTTAAGCTACGTCCAGTGTTTCCGCATAAACCAAGAGTGTGTGTGTGTGTGTGGTGTTAAAAAGGTGTTGTTATGATAATCACAATAATATGACCAAGTTCGGTGACTTGGCATATAGGGTAAACCCGGATGGTTTAGCCCTCATTAATACATTGAGATTATGACAAGTCCGATGACTTGGCATATAGGGTGAACCTGGATGCTTTAACCCTTAGCTGATACATTGAGGTTATGACAAGTCCGATGACTTGGCGTATAGGGTGAACCCGGATGGTTCAGCCCTTAGCAGATATGTTGATATCTGTAACCTGTTCTTCAAAAGTAATTCTTTAACCTGATGCATATACATGATCATTCCACCCAGATGAGTTATACTAAATATGCATGATACTGTTACCCTTCACTTTCATTGTTCGTATCATGGACTGTTTGCGAGTACATTCAAAGTCTCCTATGAAGGAAAGTTATTTTTGTTGTTTTCAAAATATTTAAGAAAATTTAGGGAAACTCAGTGGATATATTTATTCCATATTTATGAGTTTCAACACATGGTCATGTTCAAAATATTGGGCAAACCCCTCCAAAACCATTCCAGCCTATTTCAAGCTTTTGGAATATTTCTATAAGAAATATTCTCAATAAATTCCAGTAAAATTCTAGCATGTCATCTATGATATTCTTGATGATCTTGCCAAGTTTCATTTCAATCCAAGTTGATTTGACTCCCCTAATCACTCTAAAACCCTATGTGTCCAGAATCAAATTTGAGCAACTCTACATTGTGAAATGTCTCCAATTGTGCTCCAATTTGGTGGACATGTTCCTGTACTCCAATAAGGCATCCACACCAAGTGGTACACCAAGGAGAATAGAGGAACTTGTCCTAAGACCCTCAAAACCCTCTCTGTTATTTTTGACTTTGACAAACTTTACATTATAAAGTTTGTCCAATTGACCTCAAACTTTTTGAGCATGCCTTAATGCTCAAATAATGCCCCTACACAAAATATTGGATTTGTGGGAATTTATTTGAATAGGGTTCTAAACAGAAACCCATTTCTGCCCATTTCTAGGGTTTTCCAAGTCTACATTGGAAAACTTATCCAGCAAATCCCAAATTTGGTGTGCAAGCCTATTTTCATCTATTATTTGATCCTGTTAAGTTTCATAGCCATTGGAATCCATCTGATAGCCTAACCACAGATCAAACACCTTATGTGCACTCACTAATTTGGCTTCTATTGCCCCTTCTACTTTTACCCTTGAGCTCAACTTTCTACCACAGCCTCACATAGTTACATTTCACCTCCAGTAACATTCCCATGGCCACTGGTCAATTATTGGAGAAGGTCCCTTTGTAACTCTCTCTCATTTTCACCCTTGGCAGCACTGTTTTATCCTTCTTCCCATTCTTCTGATTAAGCTATCACCCCCAACTCTTTCCAGAGCATCTAATACGTGCCAAGGCTTCATTTAGAACCAAGAAATGGCATGCTCATGTGGAGAAAATGAGGAGCACTTCTTCAAATAGATTTCTGGCTGAATCATGACATTGTATAGCAAGTACTAGCTAAACTTGCTTTCTTGAGCTGAAACTTTGCAGTCTGGTAGTCCTTCCATGCCTAATACTGCCAGACATAATTTCTCCCCAAGGATCCCCTCCCAAGACCCACATTTATCAGCTCCAAGTTTGCTGTTAGAAACTTGACAGCAGTCAAAACTAGTTCAAATCAACTCCCCAAGCCACCAAATTCCAGAGTATCCTTCCAGATAGCAAGCCCCACCCCCCGGACAGTTTTTGCTGGTTTTAGCAAACCTGTGGGCGTGGATGGCCGTGGTGACCACGCTGTCAGCCTGCACTAATGGTGCTTTGCGCCATTTTCTTGTTCCCTAGCTCATGTCCCGCAGCTGCAGCATGCTCCAGAGCGACAGAGCTCTCCCCCATCCCTCCTTGACTCCCTCCACGATGCTAGCTAGCATCCAAAGTCCTTCTGTGGTGCGTGGCATCCGTGCACCGAGAGCTCCAGAGAGCTCTCGAGCCTTCTCGGCCTTCCTCTCTCATATTCCCTCCCCCCAAGCCTATCTGGTTCCCTCAGGTCCTCCCCCTCTAACCCTGTGAACCCTCTCGAGCTCCCCATTCTCTCCTAAGCCCTCCTCCCCTCTTCCCATAGACATGGCCGAAGCCTCCCCATCGGCCCTTGTTTAATCCAAGCGCGACCGGTGTTCTCTTTCCCTCGAGCTGCACCATGGGGTTGCCAAGCCATCGCTCGCCTCCCTGCTCCCTTCCCCTCCTCTGAGTGCAGCTGCTGCGCTCTGTTCCCATCAACGCCGGCAACATCTGCCCTCGCAGGTGGCCGCCGCAGCGGTTATTCTCCGGCGTGTGAGGAGCGAACCTTCGGGTCGCCGCCGCGCCAGAGGTCCCTGGGAGGTTGGGCCTCGTCGGCGGCACCATGGGTCACCGATGCAGGTGCCGCGGGAGCTTCCCTCTGTCCCTCCCTGCGCGGACGGGAGGAAGAAGAGAGATCGGACACGTGGGGGCCGCATGTAAGCCACCCACTGATCGGGCCCCTGCTTTCCTGGAGGCGCCTCCGGGGATTCGCGCCTCCCACTGCGGAAAGCGCCTTCTGAGGATACGCCTCCTGCGTGGCCTCTGGTGCTGGCATGTGTGAATAGCTGGGCCAGCCCGAAGGCCTATCTGGCGCCAGTGGCGCAAGATAACCCCGAGGCTGTGCTCGTTTCTCTTCTTTTCCATTTTGTTTAAAACTTCAAATATCCCTTATAAATTCATTTGACCAGGATTCTAATGATTCAAATTTCTACAGGTTCCTAAATTCAAGCTCTATCCACATATGTGCTTTGCACATTTTTCCAAGAAGATTTTCTGTACTGTTATTACTCAAAATCCAAATCTGGATAAAAATGTCCCACCTTTCAAAATTCCTATAGGTTCCAAATCAACTCCAAATGGAGTGATTCAAATTCCTAGGGACTTCTAAAATCATTCTCCATTTTTAGAACCCTGGTCAACATTTTTGTGTGACTTATTTCTGTTGCAATAAATAAATAGCTCCTATTGCTATCTAATCCTCATTGTAAAATCTCTAGAATATTCATACCATCTCCGAGTGTGCATAGTTGCGAAAGCTCGTTGTTTCGAGGCACCACATGATGATCGGGTGTGGAAGACTCTAAGTTCGCATACAATGGGCGCAATCCAGTTTTGACATCGGGAATGCTCGGGTTGAACTTGACGAGCCTAGCATGGACAGAGATGGCCTTGGAATAGAAGAGACCTGTCACACCCCAGTTTTTGGCTTTGCTGACTAAGTTATTTCAAAATTTAGGACCAATTAAAATTTTTGTGAATGCTTGTGATGCTTGGAATGACTATTGTTTGTTTGTTTGTTTTGCATGTGATTGATCTCCATTAATTCTTGCCATTCTCTTAATCATCTTCTCATCCCATGATCTTCTGCCTAATGATCATACCATGTGTTTAGGATAAAATCTGTTTTTACCAAATATTATTTTCACCAAAAAGCTTTTCTTTGAATTAAACATTCAAACCCCTCAGATGAGGTTTGTACTACAAGTCCTCAGATTAGGGAATTTCTTTTGCACCAATACTTTTATTTAAAACCTATTATCAAAATGTATTCCAAAAATCATCATATTTTTATTTTAAAAGTTATTTTATTATTTTATTTAAAATCCTTTCTGTGAGGCTAGAAATGGTCTCCTATGAAGGAAAGTTATTTTTATTGTTTTCAAAATATTTAAGAAAATTTGGGGAAACTCACTGGATATATTTATTCCATATTTATGAGTTTCAACACATGGTCATGTTCAAAACATTAGGCAAACCCCTCCAAAACCATTCCTGCCTATTTCAAGCTTTTGGAATATTCTCAATAAATTCCAGTAAAATTGTAGCATGTCATCTATGATATTCTTGATGATCTTGCCAAGTTTCATTTCAATCCAAGTTGATTTGACTCCCCTAATCACTCTAAAACCCTATGTGTCCAGAATCAAATTTGAGCAGCTCTACATTGTGAAATGTCTCCAATTGTGCTCCAATTTGGTGGACATGTTCCTGTACTCCAATAAGGCATCCACACCAAGTGGTACACCAAGGAGAATAGAGGAACTTGTCCTAAGACCCTCAAAACCCTCTCTGTTATTTTTGACTTTGACAAACTTTACATTATAAAGTTTGTCCAATTGACCTCAAACTTTTTGAGCATGCCTTAATGCTCAAATAATGCCCCTACACAAAATATTGGATTTGTGGGAATTTATTTGAATAGGGTTCTAAACAGAAACCCATTTCTGCCCATTTCTAGGGTTTTCCAAGTCTACATTGGAAAACTTATCCAGCAAATCCCAAATTTGGTGTGCAAGCCTATTTTCATCTATTATTTGATCCTGTTAAGTTTCATAGCCATTGGAATCCATCTGATAGCCTAACCACAGATCAAACACCTTATGTGCACTCACTAATTTGGCTTCTATTGCCCCTTCTACTTTTACCCTTGAGCTCAACTTTCTACCACAGCCTCACATAGTTACATTTCACCTCCAGTAACATTCCCATGGCCACTGGTCAATTATTGGAGAAGGTCCCTTTGTAACTCTCTCTCATTTTCACCCTTGGCAGCACTGTTTTATCCTTCTTCCCATTCTTCTGATTAAGCTATCACCCCCAACTCTTTCCAGAGCATCTAATACGTGCCAAGGCTTCATTTAGAACCAAGAAATGGCATGCTCATGTGGAGAAAATGAGGAGCACTTCTTCAAATAGATTTCTGGCTGAATCATGACATTGTATAGCAAGTACTAGCTAAACTTGCTTTCTTGAGCTGAAACTTTGCAGTCTGGTAGTCCTTCCATGCCTAATACTGCCAGACATAATTTCTCCCCAAGGATCCCCTCCCAAGACCCACATTTATCAGCTCCAAGTTTGCTGTTAGAAACTTGACAGCAGTCAAAACTAGTTCAAATCAACTCCCCAAGCCACCAAATTCCAGAGTATCCTTCCAGATAGCAAGCCCCACCCCCCGGACAGTTTTTGCTGGTTTTAGCAAACCTGTGGGCGTGGATGGCCGTGGTGACCACGCTGTCAGCCTGCACTAATGGTGCTTTGCGCCATTTTCTTGTTCCCTAGCTCATGTCCCGCAGCTGCAGCATGCTCCAGAGCGACAGAGCTCTCCCCCATCCCTCCTTGACTCCCTCCACGATGCTAGCTAGCATCCAAAGTCCTTCTGTGGTGCGTGGCATCCGTGCACCGAGAGCTCCAGAGAGCTCTCGAGCCTTCTCGGCCTTCCTCTCTCATATTCCCTCCCCCCAAGCCTATCTGGTTCCCTCAGGTCCTCCCCCTCTAACCCTGTGAACCCTCTCGAGCTCCCCATTCTCTCCTAAGCCCTCCTCCCCTCTTCCCATAGACATGGCCGAAGCCTCCCCATCGGCCCTTGTTTAATCCAAGCGCGACCGGTGTTCTCTTTCCCTCGAGCTGCACCATGGGGTTGCCAAGCCATCGCTCGCCTCCCTGCTCCCTTCCCCTCCTCTGAGTGCAGCTGCTGCGCTCTGTTCCCATCAACGCCGGCAACATCTGCCCTCGCAGGTGGCCGCCGCAGCGGTTATTCTCCGGCGTGTGAGGAGCGAACCTTCGGGTCGCCGCCGCGCCAGAGGTCCCTGGGAGGTTGGGCCTCGTCGGCGGCACCATGGGTCACCGATGCAGGTGCCGCGGGAGCTTCCCTCTGTCCCTCCCTGCGCGGACGGGAGGAAGAAGAGAGATCGGACACGTGGGGGCCGCATGTAAGCCACCCACTGATCGGGCCCCTGCTTTCCTGGAGGCGCCTCCGGGGATTCGCGCCTCCCACTGCGGAAAGCGCCTTCTGAGGATACGCCTCCTGCGTGGCCTCTGGTGCTGGCATGTGTGAATAGCTGGGCCAGCCCGAAGGCCTATCTGGCGCCAGTGGCGCAAGATAACCCCGAGGCTGTGCTCGTTTCTCTTCTTTTCCATTTTGTTTAAAACTTCAAATATCCCTTATAAATTCATTTGACCAGGATTCTAATGATTCAAATTTCTACAGGTTCCTAAATTCAAGCTCTATCCACATATGTGCTTTGCACATTTTTCCAAGAAGATTTTCTGTACTGTTATTACTCAAAATCCAAATCTGGATAAAAATGTCCCACCTTTCAAAATTCCTATAGGTTCCAAATCAACTCCAAATGGAGTGATTCAAATTCCTAGGGACTTCTAAAATCATTCTCCATTTTTAGAACCCTGGTCAACATTTTTGTGTGACTTATTTCTGTTGCAATAAATAAATAGCTCCTATTGCTATCTAATCCTCATTGTAAAATCTCTAGAATATTCATACCATCTCCAAATCCAGTGAAACCACTTCCTATATATTTCTAAAATCCTTCTCTGTTAAATGGGTGCCTCCACTCATTTTTAACAGAAATATTTCTGTTGGCTTATTCAAGGGCCACCTATTGCTCCTTTCACCTATTCAAAAATCCTTGATGATTCAATCTCCTGTGATAAGCTTCAGGTATTTTTCTTATGACCAGAGAGGTCCAAGAAAAATATAATTTCTATTTATTAGACACTTTTATTCAACTTGATGTGTGGCTTACTATGGTTGTTTCCGACGTTAGTTGACGGTACACGGAGTATTCGGGGACGGAGTAGAAGACCTCGAACACCCCGAGGACTTACGTCAGCAAGGCAAGCAGCCTTTTGACCATGACTTCAGCATAAACAATGATGCATGTTAGTATAGCAAGTATTTTCCCGTTGCATGTGATCACAGTGCCGGTTCATTATGCTACTATCATGTTGACTAGTAGAGTTATAAGATCATTGCATTGAGCTTGACCCTACCCTGTGAGGGTCATGTTATTACCATGTTGACAAGTAATGATAGAGCATATTATCACAAGCATGATGGTCGGTTAAATAAAGAGTTTTATGAAAACCCCGTCGGGAGCCACTAATGCCCGAGGGTGATGATGAGTTGGTGATCACTTTTGGTGAAGTGATGCACCGGTGATTTTGTGTGAGTATGGTTTTGGAAATGGGATTAGATTTCTGATGTGTCGACCGTCCCAACCTTACCAGTACGACCACGATACCCCTTTATGGGATGGGGCTTTGTTGATTACTCTGGTCGGTACTAGGAAAGAGCCACATTACTAGTGGCGGGAGTGATCGGTGTCACTCTCGTGATGGGGTCGTGCCAGGTAGGACGACTATACCATTATTATGAGTTCTAGGCACACTGTTGGTCCCTGCATGGTTGATACAGTCCAGAGTCGGTGCTCATAAGACGTACAACATGTGGGCTGGGTACCAATCGAGTGGACCTCTTTGTCTAGTATCGTGAGGGGAAAGATGATGATCGGGTACTTACCTCGGGTATATGTGATATACCGCGAGTCGTGGATGACACGGAAGTTTCCCGTTCCTCGTGGGTCGAGCGTACTACCTCTGCAGAGTGTCAAACTATTCGAATAGCCGTGTCCGCGGTCAAGGACAGTTGGGTGGTGCTTCTTAAACTACGTCCAGTGTTTCCGCATAAACCAAGAGTGTGTGTGTGTGTGGTGTTAAAAAGGTGTTGTTATGATAATCACAATAATATGACCAAGTTCGGTGATTGGCATATAGGGTAAACCCGGATGGTTTAGACCTCATTAGTACATTGAGATTATGACAAGTCCGATGACTTGGCATATAGGGTGAACCCGGATGGTTTAACCCTCAGGTGATACATTGAGGTTATGACAAGTCCGATGACTTGGCATATAGGGTGAACCCGTATGGTTCAGCCCTTAGCAGATAAATTAATATCTGTAACCTGTTCTTCAAAAGTAATTCTTTAACCTGATGCATCTACATGATCATTCCACCCAGATGATTTACGCTAAAGATGCATGATACTGTTACCCTTCACTTTCATTGTTCGTATCATGGACTGTTTGCGAGTACATTCAAAGTACTCATTGGCTTGCCACTGGTTATTTCATTGACCAGGTGTGAAAGACAGGATATGGTGAAGATTAACTCGGTGACGTTCTTGCGAGCTAGGGTGCTTCCCAGTCAGAATGCCTGTAGGTTAAGGCTGATGGCATGGGTTCACGCTTTCAACCAATAATTCCGCTATTGGTCTAGTTTGGTGCTTTGGCCTATAAGGCCCTATGTATGTAAGACTTGACCGAAGTGGTCATTTATTGTATCAAACGGTATGTATGGATGTAAGACTCTATTATTCAGTATATGTGTTCAGTTCAGTGAGCATTGATCCTTGGGATCACTGGGCACGGCGATCTCGACTTACCAGTCGGGGTCCCCACAAGACCAAAAGGTCGAACGCGACTCATATATTAGATATGATCAACAAGGATATTTTCACCATTGAAACCACCTCATCTCACATGATGATCAGACTTCAGTTGGTGGACTTGGATCATGTCACACTCGAACAACCTGAGGGATGTTGAGTTCAGTGGGAGTTCTTAAGTAATATGATTAATTGAACTCATTATCATGAACAATAGTCTAAGTAGTCATTGAAAATTATGTTGTAGATCAACGGCTCGCGTGGTAGCTGCCCTGAATTTTAATGTGTTCCTAGAGAAATCCAAGCTGAAAGATGATGGAAGCAACTTTTCTGACTGGGTCCGTAATCTGAGGATTATACTCGTGATTTCACAAAAGGCTTATGTCCTTCATGCACCACTTGGTGTGCCACCCCCTCCAGCATCGTTTGTGGATTTTGTGACTGTCTGGCAGACACGTGTTGATGACTACAAGATAGTTTAGTGCAACATGTTGTACGGATTAGAATCACAACTTCAAAGGCATTTTGAACGCCATGGAGCATATGAGATGTTCCAGGAGTTGAACTTTTTTTCAAGCAAATGCCCGAATCGAGAGGTATGAGACCTCCGATAAATTCTTTGCATGCAAGATGGAGGAGAATGGTTCTGTCAGTGAGCTCATACTCATAATGTCTGGGTACTACAACCGTTTGACTCAGCTGGGAGGTGAGCTTCCCCCCGAGACGGTTAGTGATAGAGTTCTTTAGTCAGCGCCACAAGTCAGTCTTCGAGCTGTTCGCGATGCTGAAAGCCGCGGAAGTAGAAATCAAGAAGGAGCATCAAGTGTTGATGGTCAATAAAACCACTAGTTTCAAGAAGGGCACGGGAAAGAAGGGTAACTTCAAGAAGAACGTCAAAGCAGTTGTCGCTCCCGTGAAGAAACACAAGGCTAGACCCTAGCCTGAGACTGAGTCCTACTATTGCAAGGGAATTGGCCACTGGAAGGAGAACTACCCAAATTATCTGGCCTATAAGAAGGTTGGCAACATCAACAAAGGTATATGTGATATACATGTTATTGATGTGTACCTTACTAGCTCTCGTAGTAGTACCTAGGTATTTGATGCCGGTTCGGTTGCTCATATTTCTAACTTGAAGCAAGAACCATGGAATAAACGAAGGCTCACAAAGGATGAAGTGATGATGCGCATGGGAAATGGTTCCAAGGTTGATGTGACATCCGTTGGCACGCTCGCTATTTGATTACCATCAGGACTAGTGAAAGCACATATGGTCCCATGGTGGTTTTGATAATTCATGACAACATACATTGTCTCTTGGACTAACACTTTTACCTAGTATATTTCAGGATTAGTCCACAAAGAGCTTTGGCTATAGGATTGAGTGGAGAAGACCCTTGATGAACGAAGGAATTGGATTGGTTCAAGCTTCAAGCAAGAAGACTCTTCATTTTATATTTGTGAGAAATCACTTTTGAGGTCATAGGAAAGCCAATACTATTAAAAGGGTATGAGGTATTATGATGAATTGGTTGCTCAAGTGCTTAGAGGTAGCCACCAAAAATACTCAGCAACACTTCCACAAAATATATTTGTCCCAATCCAAATATCCAAAATCTTTGCCACCAACATTTATCACTCGGCCATACGATTTTAGACTTACACATATCCCAGCCAAACCCTACCTTTTCAGTTCTACCGAAACTTCATTGGTGCTACCGAGTTCACGTGACCAACTTTCTATTGCCTCGGTACACAAAATAGGAATTTTGGAGTTTGAGTATCGGTGTCCCCGAGCTGTGTCATCTGACCGTTAGTGACCTTTTCAGTGCCACCGAGTTGTGTATATCAGTTCCACCAAGATTCAAAGTTGCTACCTTTTGAGAAATTCGGTACCACCGAGTTTGTAACTTTGGTGTCATCGAGTTGGTCAATTATGGTGTAACAGTTGGATTTTGTGTGCTCCCTATATATAACCCTCCACCTACCTCTCATTTGCAGAGGAAGCACTCAAAACACACGCTTCATTGCCAGATACATTTTTCTGACAGAGAGCAACCTACTCATGTTTTGAGATCAAGAAATTCCATTCCAACCATTTGAACCTTGATTTATAGCAGCCTAGTTGCTTTGCACAAAATCAATCTCTCCTACCCATGCCCAATCTGAGAGAGTGTGATTGAGTGTTGAAGAGACTATCTTTAGAAGCAGGAGAGCAAGGAGTTCATCATTCTACCACATATATTACCTTTTGGAGGGTGGTTCATCCTAGATTGGTTAGGTGTCGCTTGGGAGCCTCCTACTTCGTGTTGTGGAGTTAAACCAAGATGTTTGTAAGGGTAAGGAGATCGCCTACTTCGTGAAGATCTACCATGAGTGAGGCTAGTGTAGTATGGATAGAACCCATGGTGGAATAGACAAGTCCGCTTCTTCATGGAACCCTTATGGGTGGTGTCGTGGGAATGAACCTGACAGTAGAGGTGTAGGGTACGAAAGGAGAGGGAGAGTCCTAGCAACGGCAAGCTTGTATGCAAGATGTATGAGTTCAGGCCCCTCTCATAGAGGTAACAACCCTACGTCTCAATGCTCTGGAGGTCTTGCGGTGTGGAATACATTTTACAGGGGGTGCGAACCCTTGTGCGAGATAGGAGGGGTGGTTTATATAGAGTGCGCTACCCCTCATCAAGGCCCCAGGATCTAAGGGTTCAAACAATAGAGTTTAAAGGTGTACGTTACTGATAACATTTATATGTAATTACTGTTATTAATGATGATCAGCCGAACGCTCGCCTATTGGCCTCCATGGAGTGGCTTCTGGTCTTCTGCGTCGACTGGTTTCTTCCGAGTGGAAGTTAGTTGTCAAGTGAAGGGGAACATCTTCCGAATGACTGCTTACTGACTGACTTTAGACGCCATGACTAGCCATTCGGAATCTTCTTCGTGAACCTCAAGTCTTTAATGAGGTACCCTTGGGTAGCACGTCTAGGTCAGGCCTGTGACCCTACCCTAGGTACATATCCCCATCATTAGCTCTTGAATAGATCGGGGTTCGAGGGAGGAAGGATTCGATGCGGATTCTGTCGAGTCATACTGATTTTGAACGTACTTCCGAGCTTGATAGAACTTCGTGTTGACTAAAGTCTTCGTAATTCACATTGATCGATTCAGTTGTGAAGCACGCGTGATACGTCTCAAATGAATTGACTTTTCCAAACAATTTTGCTATTGTTTTGGCCTCATTCCTGCATGATTTGAACAAAACTAACCCGGAATGACGCTGTTTTCAGAAGAGCTGCCTGTATGGTTTTCTTGTGTGCTGGAAAATGGATATTTAGACGTCCCAGAAATTCCCATAAAAAATAGAGAAAATCCACACACCGGGTGGAACCATAGGCCAGAAGATGGGCCAGAGGGGAGCCACACGGCCCCCAGGCGACCTGCTGGCACAGCCTGCCCCCTAGCCGCGCCTAGAGGGCGCTTGGGTGGGGCCCATCCCTCTGGTGCCCTACTTTGCCTCCTATTTTTACCCGTGATGCAGAAATTCCAGTACAGAAGTCGTTTTGCAATTTCTGGATGCGGAGCCGCCACCACCCTCGGTTCTTCTTCGGGAGAGCTAATGTGGAGGCTGTTTTGGCTTCCGGAGCAGGGAAATCGTCGCCACCGTCATCACCATCACCACTCCATCTTCCTTCCATGGCTTCTCCCATCATGTGTGAGTAATTCCCTATTGTAGGTGAAGGGGATGGGAGATATTGGATGAGTTAGATCATCGAATAGTTCGTCGAATTGTTGTTGGCATGTTGACTATCATCTACTATGGTGTTTATCATCTTTGTTACTACTTGTTACTCTTAATGATTGTCACTTTGGGCCCGAGTGCCATGATTTCAGATCCGAATACCTTATGATTTCATGAATAGATTTGTGTTCTAGATCCTATCTATGAGTTGTATGCACCTATTATAGTCCGGAACCGACGATCCCAATGGTGACAACTTGGGACACCAAAGGGGATAGACTATAGTTTGAGGATTCCATGTATCCATTGATTGTTAATGCTTTGTTCCGGTGCTCTTTGACACGAGCACCTTAATCTCCATAAGTTCCTTTTGGCCCCGTTGATAGCGAGATGGTAGCTAAAATATGTTGTGGAAGTTCTTATTGCAAGCACTCACGACTACCTCGGGATACATGCCTAATGTTTGATATATTCCTATATGATCATTACTTTTCTATGTGCCTTGTCCCAAGTTAAATACATGATATCTCTCATCCATGACCAACCATCCATCCCCTTAGCCTACAGTGTTTTAATCCTGCTAGTCACAAGTTACTTTACTTTCGCTGTTTTACTTTCCTTTCTTTTCCACTATTATTTCCGTTGCCACCATCACTTCCATATCACCGTTGCTACTAATATTTCGTTGCCAAGCAAGTATCTTTCAGGTGCGGTTGAATTGACAACCCAACTGTTAAAGCTTATAAGTATTCTTTGGCTCCCCTTGCGTTGAATCAATAAATTGGGTTAACTTACCCGCGAAGACTGTTGCGATCCCCTACACTTGTGGGTTAGCAACGTCCGAGCGAATTTAAGCACTTGAAGTTGATCCGAGTGGTTGACGAGATCTTGAGATGTGACGGATCACTTCGTCACGTCCGGATTTCACGGGAACCGAAATTTTGCTTAGCGCGCGCTGCGCGATGATGACGCAACAACCAGGGCAAGTAGGGCAGTGACGCCTCGATTATCGCGCCGCCCTTATCGCCACGTATCATGTCTCCTCTGTTATTGGGATAGACAAAGATCCAGCGGGTGCACCAGTCAGTGACTCAATCGGCGGTTATAAATCTGTCAGCGCTAGGGTTGAGGCAGTGCTTTCCATTGATTCTCCCCTTCTTCCTCTCCACCTCTGCATTGTAGCTGCAGCTTTGATCCGTCCCTCCGCTGCGGCAATGAAGAAGGATAAAACGAGCCAGCTCGAGCACACCAAGAAGGGCGGATGGTCGAAGAAGGGAGGCGGCCGACCTGCGCTGCCGCCAGGGTGGATCCAGGAAGATTCTTTGTCGTTGACCGTCGGGAGGGATGATGTTCTGGAGCTTGTTGAGCACGGGATGATGGCCGAAAAGTCATGGAGGTTGTATGAATGGGAGGTTGAGCCAGAGCCCCGCGAAGGGGAACGAGTCCTCCTCCTTACTCACGTTGAGCGAGGTTTCTCCCTGCCCCCTCATCGTTTCATCTGTGGTTTCTTGCATTATTTTGGCGCGCAACTTCATTATCTTCCTCCAAACTCCATCGCGTATCTTGCTGCATTTATTACATTGTGTGAGTGCTTTCTAGGCTGTCCTCCTCACTGGGGACTGTTTAAGCACATCTTCACTGTGCGCTCCCAAGCAGTGAAGAAAGCAAACCCGAGTGACAGTAGGACTCATTTCATTCAGTTGTGCGGTGGTCTGGGAATTCAAAAGAGAAGTAGGAGTACGTATCCCCAGATGACACTTCCAGAGTTCGTCTAGAACTCGCAGATGACATGGTTTTACTGTAACGATATTGCATCTCTGAACATGTCGACTGACCTTCCCCCTTTCACCTTGGAGAGACCGACTGCTCCTAGGACGATAAACATGTCCGATGATGAGAAGACGCAGGTGGGGATGTTGGTCAATGAGGTGGTTAACTTGCTTCGTGGCGGAGTGACATGGATGGATTTGCTCAAAACGTTCCTTGGTCGGCATATTTAGCCTCTCCAGGCGAGGGACCATGCCATGTGGCACTACTCGGGTCCATAGGAATCCACCCAGTCGCACCCGGAGGAGGTTTTTGAGAGAACCATAGTCAAATGGCTCAAAAGCATCATCAGAGCATGCGACAATCCAATCGGAGCCAAGTGAATCTTTCCTTACTCCGTCGAAACAAGCTGCGGAATCCGGTGCGTTATTTCCCTTATGATTAATACCATATCTTTGTCAAGTGACTGAATCTTCGGCCGACTAACTTTGCTAGTTTTGTATCTTGCAGGAGTGGAAAAACATGCATTCGACCGTACCCAATATGGCTCAGCTATACGTCGGTGGGGAAAGCGAAGCTGATAGCGTTGCCAGCGACTATGCCGAAGACAGCGAGGGGAGTGAAGACGATTCGGGTGAGAGTGAGGAAGAATACCAGTCTCCTCTGCGGCCCGAATCACGGTCCAAGCATCTCCATGATCCAATGGCTTCTCCAAGCAAGACCTTAGCATCCAGTAGAAAGAACGTGAAGTGCAGCAGAGCTGTTGCGACTAACTCTGCAGAGAAAGCCGCCAAGCAACACAAGCCTGATGCTCCTAAGCCTCGGAAGGCCCTACCCCAAATGAGGATTGTCGTGCCAGTGGCTTGAGCGTGAGTATTCATCTCTTTATTTCTTTTTTCATTGTGATTTTCCATGTCCCTGATGACCGAGTGAAATTTATTTGCCAGAGCTGCTACTTGAGTGACGTTTCTTGTTGGGTATTGAGAAGATCCCATGGACTTGGATGATGTGGACATGCCTGCTGCTCAAAAAGGTATGACAAGTCTTCATTCTACTCTGTTTTTTAAATGAGAACCCGTCGGCTAAACTAACCGATACTATCGACTGACAGCTACGAACGTCATCCTTTTGGACGACGAGGGAGAAACGCAACGTTCGGTTGCCGAACAAACTCAGGACATGCCTGCAGCATCGGTGTCGAGTGCTCCTCGAGCCAGCTCGACTGCTTTGATTACAACTCCTTCGAATGGTTGAACGGTTGTGACAACAGTGCCGACTGCGCCTCCTCCGGTGACTCCTGTTACCACTGTTGCGAAGCCGACTCCTTTAGCACTAGCATATTCTCTGTAGGGTGTCCCGGAGGATCAACCTGGAGCTGCTAAAGAAGCCATGATTCAAGCCGAACAAATGATGCAGCGGACCAGAGAGGCATTTGAGGCTAGCAAGTTGGCATATGATGTAAGTTCGATGCTTCAAGCCAACATCCGAGTAAGTGCAATTGTAAGTTCATTTCCGATTGAATCTTGTCAATCTTGCTTTTGCACCCACTGGGTGTTTTCCTATGTCGTATGGTTGTTTGTCTCCGATCTAGTGGGGGCACGCTGAGTGAACCCGAGACCGCTGTCGAGTGCTTGCATCGGCAGGGGTCTGATTTGGAGTCTTGTCCTCTTTTTTTTGACTCGGCTAGGTCGGACCTGGTCGGGTGGTTTTGTATCCAGTGGGGGCACGCTTAGTGCACCCACTGGGTGTAGTCCACGATACCTCTGTCGAGTGCTTGCATCGGCATGGGTCTAATAGGATGATAGATTTTGTTTACTTTTCGTGACTCGGCCAGGACAGACCTGGTCGAGTGGTTTTGTATCCAGTGGGGGCACGCTTAGTGCACCCACTTCGTGTATTCCCTGATACTATTGTCGATCGTTTACGAAGGGCAGTAGTCTTAAGAACTTGGACGCAGAATCCTTTTTTGCATTTATAGCAATTGTGGGTGGGTGTAGCAGGCTGCCATTCGGTCGACTAAACTGTACTTCTCCACTCGACAGTGGAAAAATATTAGCGTCGACTCAAATATTTCCTTGATTTTATTCAGAAAGCCTGTGAGATTGGAGTCAAGTATGCTGAGTTGGCGTTAGAGAAGAACTAGCTTCAGCTGGATCTTGAAGTGAAGACCAATGACTTGGACGCCTTGAAGAAAGCACTCGAGGTCAAGGACAAGGTCCTTGCGGAGGTTAAGTAGAAGTTCGAGGCTGCTGAGAAGAAGCTCTTGGAAATCGGCAAGTTGTAAGAGGAAAACACAAAGCTAAAGAAATAACGACTCAAATGGGGGAAAAGCTTGAGAAAATGGTGAAAAGGGGAAACACCATGGAAAAGTATCTGAAGGACTTCCTGACTTAAGTACTCGAGACGCTTACTGGTATGCTTCTTTCATCGAGTGAACTTCGAACTTTATTGAATGAATTGTGACTGACTTTTCGTTTTTCCTTCACACAGAATTCTGCCTAAACTTTGATAAGGAGACTAAGGAGGTGGAGCCATATCTGGACCCCACGAAATCACCTGTTTCAGATGCCGTGGCCATAGATATGTTTCGCCTCAACGCTCGTCTCTTAAAGGTCCAGGGGTACGTTGCCTGACTGCGAGCTGCATTGGGGAAGATTGACAAGGTGGTGTGGCCTAAAGATACTTTCCAGACTGATCTGGAATCCATAATGAGCCGCTTGGACCAGATTCCCGACAGGGTGCAGGCGTGTAAGAAGTCTTGTGCGCGATGCGGAGGCTACGTGACTCTTTTGCTCATCTGAGTCCATTGCAAAGAGGCGAGGGAGACAAGTTGAAGGCACTCGAGGTGGCCAACACGAAGAAGCTCCAGTTTGAAGATTTCATGGAGAACTTTATTGATGCGGCGACTCACATTGCTGATGGGATTGACCTCGACCCCTTCGTTGAGCCTACAAGTCCTGGTGAGCCTTGAGAAGGAACTATGATTACTGCCAAAGTTTAATCGCCTCCGTATGCCGAGTGTTACTGTATCCCTTAAAACTGCATTCGGGTGTTGAACCAGAGAACTTTTCGTCTGCATGGACGACTTTAATCCGTGCTGGATTTCTCTGAATTTATCTTCATTTGGCTGAGTTTTTTTTGTTTTTGAATGTTCTCAACATTCAGAGAATATAACTTAGGTGAAGACTGACTCGCTGCTAAGTATCCGAGTGAATAGGTTGCTATTCATTCGGAAGGGTTTTTGTAACTTCGGTGATTGACCCGCTGCTAAGCCTAGTGAAAGGATTGCTCTTCACTCGAAGTTGTTTCTATACTTAGGCAAAGACTGGTTTGCGGCTAAGCATCCGAGTGAATAGGTTTCTATTCACTCGGAAGGGTTTTTTAACTTTGGCGAAAACATGTTCGTAGCTAAGCCCCCTAGTGAGAGGATTGCTGTTCACTCGGAGTAGTTTCTATACTTAGGCGAACACTAGTTCGTAGCTAAGCATCCGAGTGAATAGGTTGCTATTCAATCGGAAGGGTTTTAACTTACGCGAAAATATATTCGCAGCGAAGCCCCCGAGTGAGAGGATTGCTCTTCACTCGGAGTAGTTTCTATACTTAGGCAAAGACTGATTCACAGCTAAGCGTCCGATTGAATAGGTTTCTATTCACTCCGAAGGGTTTTTAACTTAGGCAAAAACATGTTCGTAGCTAAGCCCCCGAGTGAGAGGATTTCTCTTCACTCGGAGTATATTCTATACTTAGGCAAAAATTGGTTCGCAATTAAGCATCCAAGTGAATAGATTGCTACTCACTGAGAAGGGTTTTTAACTTAGGCGAAAACATGTTCGCAGCTAAGCCCCCGAGTGAGAGGATTGCTCTTCACTCGGAGTAGTTTCTATACTTAGGCGAAGACTGATTCGCAGCTAAGCATCCGAGTGAATAGGTTGCTATTCACTCAGAAGGGTTTTTATCTTAGGCGAAAACATGTTCGCCGCTAAGCCCCCGAGTGAGAGGATTACTCTTCACTCAGAGTAGTTTCTATACTTAGGCGAAGACTGATTCACAGCTAAGCATCCGAGTGAATATGTTTCTGTTCACTCGGACGGGTTTTTAACTTGGGCTAAATATGTTCGCAGCTAAGCCTTTGAGTGAGAGGATTACTCTTCACTCGGAGTATCTTCTATGCTTAGGAGAAAACTGGTTCGCAGCTAAGCATTCGAGTGAATAGGTTGCTATTCACTCGGCAGGGTTTTTAACTTAGGCGAAAGGAGGTTCACAACTAAGCCCCCTAATGAGAGGATCACTCTTCACTCGGAGTATATTCTAGGTGTGAACTTGCTCGATCGGAATCGACACAAATTGTAGAAATTTTGACTTCGACAAGCAAAATTGTTCAGTATACTCTCTTATTACATCAATCCAGCTGGTTGTCAAGCATAAAAACGTCGGAATAGATCAGCATTCCAAGCACGGGGTTAGTCGGCTCTCTTCTTGAGGTTGTAAAGATGGTCAGCTCCATTGTTCAGTACCTTGGTTACGACAAATTGTCCTTCCCACGTAGGGGCTCGCTTGTGAGGTCTGTGTTGATCCACTCGGAGCATCAGATCGCCTTCGTGGAACGCCCGACTCCTGACATGTCTTGCATGGAAGCGACAAAGATCCTGTTGATATACAATCGACAGAACTAAGGCCAGTTCACGCTCTTCTTCGAAGAGATCAACTCTGTCCTGACGCGCCATTTTAGTTTCAGCCTCTGAATATAAATCCACACACGGAGAATTATCAAGGAGATCAATCGGCAAGACAACTTCAGCTCCATACACCAAGAAGAAGGGTGTGCATCCAGTTGACCGGTTAGGGGTTGTTCTCAAGCCCCAAAAAACAAATGGTAGTTCAGTTACCCAGGCTCCAGCTGCAGGTTACAACTCACGTATGAGTCGCGGTTTCACCCCTTGAAGGATAAGGCCATTTGCCCGCTCAACTTGTCCATTGGTTTGGGGGTGTGGGACGGACGCATAATCCAGGCGAGTGCCTTGAGCAGATGAAAAACGCTTGAACTCTTCTGAATCGAAGTTAGAGCCATTGTGTGTTATGATGTTGTGAGAAACTCCGTACCAAAATGTTATATCTCTCATGAACTCGATGGCGGTGTGCGAGTCCAACTTCTTTATTGGCTTGGCTTCAATCCATTTAGTAAAATTGTCGACTGCAACAAGTAAGTGTGTGAATCCACTCTGACCTATTCGGAAGGGGCCGACCATATCCAAACCCCAAACAACAAATGGCCACACGAGCGGGATGGTCTTCAAGGTAGAGGCACGCTTGTGAGACAAGTTAGAATATAATTGGCAACCTTCATAGTGATCAACAATATCTTTAGCCATCTCATTAGCGCGCGGCGAAAAAACCGACTCGATATGCTTTGGCAACAGTGGTCGTGGAGGATGCATGATGACCACAGGTCCCCTAGTGGATTTCTTCTAGAATCAGTCGGCCCTCCTCATAGGAGATGCGTCGTTGGGCTACACTAGTAACACTTTTTCTGTAAAGCTGATCGCCCATCACAGTAAAAGCCTTCGATCTGCGGACAATCTGCATAGCTTCAGCTTCGTCTTCAGGGTCTTCTCTTCTCAGGATGTATGAAACGTATTGTGCTGTCCACTCGGGCGTGATCACCAGAATTTCCATAACTAAATCAATGACTGTTGGAACGTCAATCTTAGTCGGATTGGAGGTGCTAATCGATTCTGGGGGATCTTCAGTGAAAGGATCCTCTTGCACCGAAAGAGTATGTAAGTGTTCCAGGAACAAATTGCTGGGGACAGGTTTCCGAGTGGATCCAATCTTGGCCAGTTCATCAGCTGCTTGGTTTTTCAATCGGGGAACATGGTGGAGTTCCAGACTATCAAACTTATTCTCAAGTTTCCTTACTTCATTGCAATATCGAGTCATGGCGGGGTTTCTGACATCCCATTCCTTCATCACTCGATTGACCACCAAATCTGAGTCGCCGTATACCATCAAGCGTCGTACGCCGAGGTAGATAGCGATATGCAACCCCTAAAGGAAGCATTCATATTCAGCCTCATTTTTGGAGAAATCAAAATGAATCTGGAAAACATAGCTGAGCTTGTCGCCTTTTGGGGACACCAATACGACACCAGCACGGACCCATTTAACATTTCGAAGGCATCAAAGAACATAGTCTAGTGTGTCGAGTGAATTTGTGCTGGCTACTGTTGTTCCACCAACTCAACCATGAAATCAACATAGGCCTGAGACTTCATAGCTTTCTTTGCCTCGAATTTCATGTCAAAATATAATAGCTCACTGGCCCATTTAGCCACACGACCTGATGCGTCACGATTGTGATGAATCTATGACAGTGGAGCATCACTGACGACTAATATAGAATGATCTTGAAAGTAGTGCGCCACCTTCTTCGCTGATAAATATATTCCATAAAGGAGCTTTTAGTAATGAGGATACCTTTTCTTCGAAGGGGTCAATACTTCAGAAATGTAATAGACTGGGTGCTGGACCTTGTAAGATTTGCCGTCTTCTTCTTGCTCGATGGTCAGAACCATGCTGACAACTTGATAGGTAGCTGAGATGTATAAGAGCAGGGATTCTTTGCTGTGCCAACCAGCAAGCACCGGATGGGTGGAAAGCAGGGCTTTTATCTCGACAAATGCTGCTTCTGCCTCGTCATTCCACTCGAACACATCAGATTTTTTCATCAGTCGGTATAAAGGCAATGCCTTCTCACCTAGACGAGAGATGAACCGACTAAATGTTGCCAGACAACCTATGAGTTTCTGGACATCGTGCACCCGCACAGGGCTTTGCATCTGGACGATTGTGACGATCTTTTCGGGGTTGACATCGATCCCACATTCGGAACCGAGGAAACCGAGTAATTTGCCGCCAGGGACTGCAAAAGTGCACTTAGCTAGGTTCAGTTTTATGTCATACTTCCTCAGGTTGGCGAATGTTTCTGCAAGGTCAGTCAACGGGTTGGAACCTTTGCGAGACTTGACCACAGTATCATCCATGTATGCTTCGACGTTCCGACTGATTTGATCAAGTAGGCACTTTTGGATCATACACATGAAAGTGGCACTGGCATTCTTCAAACCAAAAGGCATAGTGATATAACAGAAACACCCGAAAGGGGTGATGAAGGTCGTTTTTATTTCATCTTGGCCAAACAGAAGGATCTGCCGGTAACCGGAATCAGCATGAAGAAAAGATAAATGGTCACAATCCGCACCCGAGTCAACAATTTGATCAATGCGGGGGAGCGGAAAGTGATCTTTCGTGCAGATCTTATTTACGTTCTTGAAATCGATACACATACGAGGGGACTTGTCCTTCTTGGGGACCATGACCACATTCGCGAGCCACTCGGAGTGGTAGACCTCGCGTATGAACTTCGCCTCCAAGAGTCGCGCCACCTCCTGGCCGATTGCTTTTCTCTTTTCCGCTACAGACCGACGCAAATGCTCTTTGACACGCTTTGCCTTCGGATCCACTCTCAGTCGGTTCTTAGCCAGTTCCCTAGATACACACGGCATGTGAGCAGGCTTCCATGCAAAAAGTCCCAGTTCTCATGGAGGAACTAGATGAGCTCGCCGTCCTATTTGTTGTCGAATGTTGTGGATATGTTGGTCGGAGCAGCATTAGGATATGTCGGGTGGATGTTCACTGGTTTGAGTTCGCCTGCCGACTGAAAAGCAGACTCAAAAGTAGGCTTCTTGGAGCCCATCAGGTTGGCAGGGTCAGCATTCTTCCGATATTACTCCAGTTCGACCACAACCATCTGTTGATCAGCAATTTTAGAGCCTTGTTGCAAGCAATCTTCGGCTCTTTGTCGATTGCCTGTGACTGTGATGACTCCCTTGGGCCCTGGCATCTTCATCTTCAGATACACGTAACATGGTCGGGCCATGAAACGATCATAGGTTGGACGACCAAGGATGACATGATATGCACTTTGGAAATCCACCACCTCCAATGTCAACTTCTTCGTGCGAAAGTTTTTATCAAAACCGAAAACAACGTCCAATGCAATCTGGAGGAGTGACTTGGCCTTCTTTCCGGGAATGACTAGATGAAACTACATATTGCTCTCGCTGAGTCAGGACATCGGAATGCCCATCCCCTTAAGAGTTTCTGCATACAAAATATTCAACCAGCTTCCTCCATCCATCAGGACCTTACGAAGCCGAACCCCTTCCACAACTGGATCAACCACCAGAGCATGTCGTCGAGGAGTAGGGTCATGAGTTGGGTGATCCAACTGATCAAACATTATGGGGGTCTGTGACCACTTGAGGTATGTTGTGGTGTAGGGTACAACCATTTTGACTTCTCTGTTGATGACCTTCAGTCAACTCGTGCTCTCTACGTCAGGAAAAATCATCAGAGTTGCTTGAACTTCTGGGAAATTATATTTTTCTTCATCGTTCTCCTTTTCAGGATCCTTTCCACTTGACTGATCCTCTAAACTTTTGGATCAACAGCCTACACCGACGAGTGGTATGCTTAGGCAATATTAGATTGCCATCTTCATCTTTCTTCGTGTGGAGTAGACACGATTGATCCAAAACATCCGACTCACTGTTGGACTTCTTGGGGGGAATTTGCCCTTTGGTTTTTCCCTTGAATTTTCCTTGTGTCGCTAGGGCGGCTGCTTCTGCCGGAGTGAAACCATCAGCCTTGCGCTTGTGCTTCCGATTGGAATAGCCACCAGCATCGTTGTCAACTACTTTCCCTTTACCGTTGCGGATACGGTCTTGTTCTTCGCCATTGGTGTATCGGGCAGCAATCTCTATCATCTTGCTCATGGACATGTAGCCTGTACGAGTGAACTTCAAATACAACTCTGTGTATCTGACACCTACTTTGAAGGCACAGACTGCCTCACGCTCAAAAACATTCTCCACCCTGAACACTCGGGCAACTTTGAAGGGTGGTCCACCGCTGAATATAATCTCTCAAAGATTCATTCAACTTCTAAACGCAAAGTTGCAGCTCGGACAGACCGGCAGGACACTTGCATGTTCCTTCGAAAGTTTTGATGAACACTCGGGCGAGATCCTCCCAGCAGTAGATGCTAGAAGGAGCCAACTGATTCAGCCATGCTCTGGCCAAACCATCCAACATCAGAGGCAAATTCTTAATGGCGACGATGTCATTACCTCCACCAATTTGCACTACCACTCGAAAGTCGTCAAGCCTTGTTTCAGGCTTGCATTCTCCTATGAACTTACTTATTCCAGCCGCCAACCTGAATTTGGTGGGAATATCAGCACAATGGATTCCTCTACTAAAGCACTGGGGACATGAAACTGCAGTACCGCTTCCACTCAGACGATCTCTCCCGAAACCATCTCTATGAGCTCTGCCCCTCTCAATCCTCCTCTGGGCGAGTACATTTCTCGCATCAAATCCAGGACACCGCTCATGACCGAACGGGAGCCTGTCGTCGTACTGTCGGGACACATACATACCGCTCCTCAAATGTGAATGAACCCGACGGCGGTCATCACGGTGATAACGGTGAGCGAACTGGTTCCGCCCCTGGTCTCTGTGTTGATTCTCTCGATAACTCTAGTCTCTGCAACGCTGAGGTGAACCTGGATTGTAAACTGAACGAATTGTACCTGCTCTGGGTGAATTACTATGCAACCTATTGAGCTATTGTGATACAACTGAGTTTTGTTGCTCTGCTGCTTGAAGCAAAGTACGAATCTGCTCTAAGCCTCTACCATCCTCTGAGTTTGATGGCTGAATAGAATCTGCTATCTTAGCGCCGCTTGCAACATTTAGTACTGGAGTACGATATACCTCAATGTTGTCTTGTCGTCCACTCGAGAAGAGTTGTCACTAATGCCGACTAGAAGTTGGAGGACGACGACGGGCATGTCCAGTCGACGGTTCTCCGACTTCGTGTTCGCCGAGACCGAACCCGGGCAGGCTCTCCATAGAACTCGCCATGAAGAGCTCCGCTGCGGGATAACATCTCTCGCACACGGAAGAGACATCAGACTGATGTGATGCCAAGTGGAGCGGGCTCCTAAGAGGTTCAGCGGGCTCGATGGAAGCAACCTACGGAGATGATAGAGATGACGCCTGGCAAGCCATTGCGTGCTTCACCAATAGCTGAAGTCGTGAGCGACCGGATCGCTTGTGACGATGAACAGTGGGGTGAGCGGTCGACAATGGAGTCGACGGCTGAAGAAGGAGTACATCTAAGGAGCTTGCATGGAAGTGCGTTGCCCCACAGATCGAGAGCGCCTTGATGTCGAGAGGCGCCTCCTGAAGCTATTCTGAGTCATCTGCAACAAAGACGAGCGCGCCAAAACGGATCTCGCGTCCCAAGAATGAATCGCAGCCGGAAGACATGACGAAGAGTGAAGATTGCAAACATGCCGGAAGTCACTTAGACGCCTACCCCACTTTGGGCGTCAACTGTCATGGGAATGAACCTGACAGTAGAGGTGTAGGGTACGAAAGGAGAGGGCAGAGTCCTAGCTACGTCAAGCTTGTACGCAAGATGTATGAGTTCAGGCCCCTCTCGTAGAGGTTACCGCCCTACGTCTCAGTGCTCGGGAGCTATTGCGGTGTGGAATACATGTTATAGGGGGTGCGAACCCTTGTGCCAGAGGGGAGGTGTGGCTTATATAGAGTGCGCTACCCCTCATCAAGGCCCTAGCATCTAAGGGTTCGATCAATAGAGTTTAAACGTGTACGTTACTAATAACGTATGTATGTAATTAATGATATTCATGATGATCAGCCGAATGCTCGCGTGTTGGCCTCCCTGGAGTGGCTTCTGGTCTTCTGTGTTGACTGGTTTCTTCCGAGTGGAAGTTAGTTGTTGAGTGAAGGGGAACATTTTCTAAGTGATTGCTTACTGAGTGACTTTAGATGCCATGGCTATCCAGTCGGAATCTCCTTCGTGACCATCAAATCTTTAATGAGGGTACCCTTGGGTAGGACATCTAGGTCAGGCCTGTGACCCTACCCTAGGTAGATATACCCATCAGGTGGAGCCCTCCGTTGACTCTCGCAGATGTTACCCGTGGTTTGAAGTTTCCACTAACATGAATGTACGATAGCGCCACCTATCGGAACCATGCGAATAATGGTCGTGTCAACTTCTTTGCATTTGATCTCCCTAAACTCTACTCCTTAATACATGTGGAAAGTCTTTACTTTTCTGCTGCCATATTTGTTGACTAGCATGTGTAGGGTGCAGTAGACTTCTTAGAATCGCTAAAATCTGCCAACCATCAAATTGGGAAAAGGCTAGTATTTTTATTTATGCAAGTAGTCTATTCACCACCCTCTAGACACCTCTTCTATCGATCTCTCAATTGATATTAGAGAAATTTCTCCAAAACCTTGGTTTAAACACCATTGGATGAAGATGAATGTGCCTAGTTTGGGGAATATTAGTTGTAGTGTGCCTATTCTTGATGGGGAATATTTTAGACAATGGAATTATGAAATGCTTATATATTTCATAAATTCCATTTGCGCAAGTATGTTAAATATCCCCATGAGCCTCCCATTGATCCTTTGCATCCTTCTCATGATGAAGAATTTGATATCCCTCTCAGTAGTAGATCACATGCGAAGGCGTTGATTATCCCTTCTGAACTCCATAGGTTATGCATGAGGTAGAATCCATGAGCCGTAATGTTGTGCGGTTTCTGGATGCAGCAGAACTCAGTCTTATGGCCGAAAGCCGGTGCTTTACTCCTGTACTTTTTCACCTTGATATATCCACCCGTCAGGCTGAAGGTCCATAGGGCAGAGTCGAGAACACTCTTTACGTGCGTGTAATCCTTTTTATTGAGGTTCTTCGACGAGTCCAAGTACACAACATCGGAGTATTCCGGGTACAAAACGATGAGGACGGCGCCGCCCCCGCTGCGCAAATTAATTAAGGATATGCGCGGATGACTTACGGGGGATGATAAGGCAGGAGAATCGCTTCCTGGTCCTTATTAGCGATCATGAATTCGCCGAGGTACTTGCTCACATAGTCACGGTGCTCTTTGCAACAATCCAAGAGGCCCTCGTGCATATAGTATGGGTCCGCGACGCAGATATATTTAATGCTCTCCATATTGATGATGGAGTTGAGATACAGCGCATACATGCGGATGAACTGGAAATCCAGCTTGGTCATGTGTAACATGTTGTAGATGTAGTCAAATCACAGGAGGAAATGATTTCGGGCAGGTATCGACGTACAACTTCCCAATCGGCACATGATCCGCGTAATGCGGTATCCTGGATGTTTCGCGACAAGAAGGCTTTTCTCTCTGTCCAGCACATCATCATGGGGTCTCTTTACATCATTGTTGAGTATGTGATCTAGCGCTTTGGCAGGTAGGATCGGCTCGCCGGTGATGTGGAAACGTTGCTTACCTTCGACAGGTATTTTTTCTACCACCAGGGGTTTCAAAGACAGCTAGCTGCTTGAAGCACCTATGGCGCCTTTAGGGCCTTTCTTGGCCGATCTCTTCCTTTGCTTCTTGGGGGTGGCGGTAGTGAGCCCACCATACCTTCCCTAACTACCACCCCTAGTGTCCTTGGGCTAAACAGTGGACGGGCCTCGGGGAGTTGCTGGGTAGAGGCGGCATCTGGAGGCGTCTCCTACGAGGATGGCTTGAAGAGAGACTCTTTGCATTCTGCCTTTGGACGTTCCGGCTCCGGCAAATCAGGTAGCATCAAGTCATCATCTCCACGGTCATAGCCTAAGTCTTCGGCATCCTAGGCCATCAATCCATCATAGGCGGTATTAAAATACTAGTTCAGGTCCTCATCATCATCCTCCATGTCATCATCAACATTTGCTTCTTCGGCAGTGGGGGCGACATGATCTAGCACTAATTCAGGATCTCCTTCGCATCGTACCATACCATCATCCGCCACGACTGGTGCAGGTAATTTGGTAGGTGGGGTGGTGTTCATACCTTCTCGAGAAAATTGTCGTTGGCGTGGTATTGGGCTCCTCTAGACAAAGAAGATATTTTGGCCAAGTCAAGAACCAGTTTTTGCATGCGCCAATCGTCTTAGGGGTATCGTCGTCACCGACTGGTATCAGAGGAGTCAAATGCTCGAAGTCCGCTAAGACACTGGCCACGTTAACCTTGAAGACGCCATCGGGCATGTGTCGGTTGTGGAACATGCGGTCCTTCACTTTCATGATGGTTGCCTTTCCCACAGCCACCTTCTGGCCCTTGATGTCGTAGAGTAGGGTGCACGGGGTGTCGTTGGCCTATGAAGGAGACATGTGTGCGGCATCAAACATCTGAAAGGCAACTGAAATAGAAGACTATATACATGTTGGTGAAAAGGGTATGACGCGTAATTACCGTGCGGGCGTCGATCTCAGCCAGCTAGGAAGGCCCGCCGAGCATGCCGGAGACGGAGGTCGGGCTGCTATGAATAGGAACGAGACCTTTTGCGGTTGACTGGGCAGGTGTTGGTGTTGTGGTGTTCGCCGAGTTGCTCCCGACAAAGCTGGGAATTGGAAAGTCCTCTGGCCGTGCATTTCGATTGCTCTTCGACCAATTGAAAATTGCCGGAATCAAGTTGGCCACCACATCAGTGACCAACCCACTTACTACGTCGACCAACTCTTCTTCGGTATCAACTTTGGTCTTATTGACCGCAATCGCGACCTTCTCGTTGATGCTCTCCTGAGTGACGACCAACCGTCTATTCCTTCTTTCCTCTCGCTCCTCGGGGTAGCACGTCTTCCACGAGGCGCCATCTCCGAGGACGTGCACACGTCCATAGGATGGCGGCTTGTCCACTGGGACCTTTTTTCAGTATGTTCAGGGCCCCGTTGAATGGGGTGTCCCACTTGGGCTTCGCCGACGACTGTGACGACTCGTAGCTTTCGGCTGCCTTTTGGTGCTGCTCTTTTGGCAAAAGGAACGTGGATGGTTTATTACTGTGAAGAAACTTGCAGTCAAATTTATTGGAAGCTAATATGATAATGTGGTAATATGACAATTACCAGAAGTCTCATGAACTCCCTCGTGTTCGGGTCCGTGTAAAAGATCTTTTTGAATTTGCCAACTTGTACCGGGTCCGGATCCAGTCATGCTCCAGTGGGTCGGTGAACTCCGCCAAGGGGTGTGGGATCCCGAGACTTTGACGATTGGCGTCCTCCTTGGACCATATGTTCCTCTTACCCTCGTAGCCAGGGCTTCTGAGGCGGTGGGGAGGCGTGTTCCTGGTCTGGAGTGCCTTCATTTTCTCCGACATTGCCTTGACTTCTTCTTTATCGCAATTCTCCAGGAATTTTGAAAAGTCCTCTTCCATTATTGTCGGATTATCAGCATGAATCTTGGACCACGGTTCATTCTTCCCAATCGCTTTTTCACCTGAATTTTCCAGGAGGACAAGTCGTTGGTGAACGTCACCATCGCCTTCTCGTTTATCTTTGTCATGGCGGGGTCGTCCCACGACTCCCTATATTCCTTTTCATCCCGGCTGGGGAACATGAACCTATTGTGCAACTTCTTTGGCAGAAAGTGCTCCATATGTGGTATCTCCTTCAACCTCTCGTCATTGATGTTGGCGGTTTCCCTGAGGATGCATCCAAGTTGATTGCCCCAACACTTGCGCGCTTCCTCTAGCGCCGTTGGCTCTAAGTTCAAGGGGTGAATCTCCGTGACCAAAATTTGTCCGATGCCAAGCTCGTTTTTGTTTTCGTGTCCTCTTCTTCTTCAGTGCTTTACCGGCTACGACATCATCGTTGCCGGTCTCGGGGGCGGTGTCGGTGCCGGTGCCTGTGCTGGTGCCGGTGTCGGCGCCAGGGTCGGGGTTGGGACCACTACCGCCACCATGCAACCTCATCTGGTTTTCGTCCACGTAAATGAAATAGTGATTTGGTGCCTGCATGGGGTGTGCGGAGTGACCAGAACCACCCACGACTTCGGCGTTGGTAGACATGTTTCCTATGCAACAATTGTAGATAAAAGATATAATGAAGAGAAAAAAGGGGCCTATATTTGGTCGGAATGTTGATTCATTCCCCTTCCGACAAATCCAGGGTACTCCATATGTCCTAGTTTCTAGCACAAGTCATGCCGAAAATTTTGGCATGACCTTTGCTAAAAAGTGGACATATGGAGCGCCTGAAATTTGCCGGAACGGAAATGAATCAATATTCCGGCAAAACATAGGCCACTCGGCCATTCCAGCAAAACATCAATGATAAGATGGGATACCATGAGGATAATAAATGGAATTCTCTTGACACCGTCACAAGATTAATTCTACAAATATGAACAGAAAATAATAAGTACTATTGACACCATGAGGATATAATAAGTACAAGCAAAGGGAGATCCCGTGTCAAGCTCGAACACAAAGCAAATTGTCTCCATTGACTTCTCAACCCTAACGAGTTGATGTCTTATTTCGCAGAGAAGAAAACATCACATGCAATCTCTAAAAATTAAAAGTCATTGAATATATTTGTGTTTCCAACTTATGTTTATAAGATAGTTGAAATTGGATGTGGGGGTGTATCAATTTTCTGTTGAAACCACGCCCAAAGAACGAGAATGAACATTTTTTTTGAAATTGTGAACATTTTTTAGAAATTTGCGAGCATTTTCTAAAACACTTTAGTAAACATTTGTTGAATTTGTGAACATATTTTTGAAATCATGAACATTTTGTGAATGATGGGCAATTCTTAAAATCACAAACAAATTTTCGAATATTTATCCTAAATATTTAAATTCTTGAATACTTATCTTAATATTTAAATTCTTGAATATTTATACTAAATAGTTAAAATTATTCGAATTAGCTAACAATTTTTAAATTCATGACCATTTTTTACAATTTCATGAACATTCTGTGAACCCTAATTAGGGGAATTTTAGAACCTTTTGATTTTTTGAGGGAATTTAGAACCTTTTGAGGGAGAACATTCTCTGCACACTTGGCCATTGGCCGGACAAGGGGGTGGGATGGGGAGGAAGTGGCGGCTGCGTTACGTGGAGGAGGGGGGTCTTGGTCGGGGACGACGGCGGATCTGGTGGTGGGGGAGGTTGGGTAGAGGTTCGAGGGGTGCGACGGCGCCTGGAGGGGTTCCGTGGCGCATGGAGGGGGGAGGCGGCACCTGGAGAGGTGCGGTGGTGCCTGGAGAGGCGCGGCGGCGCCTGGAGGGGTGCGGCGGCGCCTGGAGGTCCCCGGCGGGCGGCGGCGGCGAAACTGCTGGAGCGTTGTAGAGGGGGGTCGAGGGGGAGTGGAGGGAGAGGGGGAGTTAGGAAAATTTCGAGGTGGGTTAACTAAACATAGTAGTAGCGCTGGATTAGTACCAATGCTACTTCTAACTTAGCAGGAGCGTTGGTACTAATCCAGTGCTAGTGCTAACTGCTATAGTAGTAGCATTGGTTTAGTACTAGCGCTACTGCTAAGTAGCAGTAGTGCTTGTACCGATCCAGCGCTACTGATAACTTTGTTTACTTTATTTTATTTATTACTTTCTTTTTATTATTTTTCTTTATTATTTTCTTTTTATTATTTTTGTTTCCTTTTTTCGTTTACTTTACTTTACTTTTTATGATTTGTTTTTCTCCCGACGACGACGGCGTCTCCCTCTCCACCAATGCGCGAATATCACCGGAACCATGCATGTGGTAACATATGAGTTGACCTATAACGTTTACTTAAGTGCGTACACAAAATAGATACAAATATATAAATGTAGGTTTCTGGTCAGCTGCGTCGACGACGTTTCACATTGAGCTTCTTCCCTTTCTTGTTCGTTACCGAGTAATTGAGCCCCTCCTTGTGACTTTTCCGGAGCCATGGAGTACGATCTTTCCGCCCCCATGTAGTATTGATTCTTCTTTTCACGTATACTTCATCGTCATCGTCATCTTCCCTCATCGGGTTGCTCTATTGGTCGTAGTCTTCCGACGATGCTCCTTTTGGATCTCCTCACGACAACACGGCTGGGATTGGCCGGGTCAGTTATGAAGAAGCATTGTGTCATGTGCTTAGTGTGTACCCATGGGTCATTTTTGGCGATCATGTTAACGTTAATGGAAGTGCTCTTCGCGTCGGGTATACACATGGTGGTGAAATACTTGTTTTCTCTTACGACGTCCTTGGCCCATCTGACACGGAACATCGTCGCATCGTGCATTCCAACATAGTCAAGCTCCCATATCTCTTCGACCCTTCCGTAGAATCTTTCAGTTGTGCCGTTCGCGTCGGTCACGCATTGAATTGTCACCCTGGATTTCTGGTAATCATTGTCCATGTCTTTGTCCTCCGTGTAGAACGTGTAGCCATTGATATCGTAGGACTGATAGGTCGCGAGCTTGGGCGCAGGTCTATGTGCTAAGTGGTGTATGAGTAATCCGTCCGAACTGCCCTCTTCCGGGTGATTTTCAAGAACTTGCTTTTTGAGCCAACGCAAGAAAGTAGCGTTGTGCTCTACAGTAACTTCGTCGTCCGTCTTGAGCATCCCCTTATCACGGTACTTCTTTGCGATGCTTTCTTTGTGTCGTTCCACATAATCATCTACCACATCTAGGTGTTGTAGCACTACTAAGTTAGCCCTGTCAAAGTCGTTCCATCGATCCGAGTAGTCCACGTGCAATTCCCTCCAGCCGTTGTTGTGACCATCTCCTTCGAGCTTCCCATCGTGCTTCTTGACTGGCAAACCAACAACAGGGTCTCCGACGCTTATATAATTCTCGCAAAAGGAGACACATTCATGCGTTAGATACCCCTGGACGATGCTCCCTTTGGGATGGGACTTGTTACGAATGAATCCTTTGATGACCCCATTCGTCCTCTCGAACATCATCATGTTGTGAAGGAATGTCGGTCCGAGGTCGATGATGTCGTCGACGATGTGGACACACAGATGCACCATGATATCAAAGAACGCGGGTGGGAAGTACATCTCAAGCTCACATAGTATGACAATGATCTCTTCCTGTAGCCTTCGGAGCTGCTTCACACTTATGGACTTTCAAGAGATAACGTCGAAGAAGTTGCAGAGACCAATAAGCATGTCACAGACGTGCTTGTCCATTATCCCTCTAAACCGGGAGTATCTGCATCATCATCACGTGACAGTCATGAGACTTTATCCTGCTGAACCTTTTCTTCTTGGGGTCTAGAAATATTCTTATCTTCCCACAGTAATCGAACTAACTTTGATTCCCATAAGGCACTTGATGAATTGATCGATCTCCTTCGGACTTAAGGTGAACAAAGAAGGGGTCAATAATTATCCTCCTTGTTGACTTTTCTACCCCTTTCCCCCTCCTCCGTCTCGGTCTCTATCTCCTCCGTCAACTTTTTACGGTGGATGTCTTTCCTGATCTTCAAATCTTCCAAGTCTTTCCTTGCCTTCTGCCCATCCTTGGTCTTCTCCGGCATGTTCATCAGTGTGCCAAGCAATCTCTCGAGGACATTCTTCGTGATATGCATTTGATCAAGGCAATGAGGCGTGTCGTGATTGGGCGAGTACTCCAAGTCCCAGAAAACAGACCCCGTTTTCCATACCTTCAGTAGCGGCTCTGGCGCCTTTTTGATCTTTCCCGGCGCGGGGCATTGTTCCCAATTTCTCAACAGCTCATCGATTTTGGCACCGCTCCTCTTACGTGGAGGTCCTCGAAGCTCATCCAACCCATTGAATAGATCTCCACGCTTTCTCCACGGGTCATCCTTCTCGAGCCATCTACGATGCCCCATGTACACGATTTTCCCAGACCCGCCATCTTTCGTTGACGTAAGCTGCTGAGACGTTGTATCATCCATGCACCTCGTGCATCCGTAGTATCCGTGGTACACCTGGCCTGAGGTGTACCCGCAACCGAGATAGTCGTGCACCGTCATCATCAGTGCGGCTCTCATATGGAAATACTCTCCTTTGCTGGCGTCCCATGTCCATGCTGGTGATTTCCATAACGTGTCTAGCTCCTCTTGCAGAAGCCCCATATACAGGTTAATACTTTTTCCCGGTTGTTTCGGCCCTTGAATCAGCATGCACATGTGTATGTACTTTGTCTTCATGCACTTCCATGGGGGGAGGTTGTACATCCATAGAAACACGGGCCATGTGTTGTGGTTGGTGTTCTGGTTTCCAAACGGATTCATGCCATCGGGACTCGCACCAAGCACGATGTTCCTTGTATCTTCTTTAGCAAATCCACATACAGTGTTGAATGCTCTCCACTTGCTACCATCTACGAGGTGTCTCAACCTCGGATCATATCCATCATCAGGCTTCTTCCTCTCTGCATGCCAGGGCATGAGCTTCGCTTCCTTAGGATCTAGGAAATACCTCTGCAGACGGGGAGTGATCAGAAAGTACCATACAACTTTCTGAGGAGCTATCTTTCCTGCCTTCTTGTATCGAGAAGCATTGCACACTGGACAGTTGGTTTTTTCCGCATGCTCCCCCCGATAAATGATGCAATCGTTGATACATGCGTGGTACCTAATGTGCGGCAAATCAAAAGGGCAAACGATTTTCTTGGCCTCCTCGACACTACTAGGACACAGGTTCCCCATGGGAAGAACTTTATTATGTAGATACTTCAAATGCTCATCGAGGCTTTTGTCTGTCCATTTGTTTTTGGCCTTCGTCTTTACAAGTTCGAGCGTGAAACTTAAGCGGGTCACCTCGGGATCCCAACCGTCATACAATGGAGTCCTCGAGTCCACTTCAAGTTGAGCCAACTTGGCCTCCTCTCTAGAAGCAGCTCTCTCGCTAGTCGTACTCTTGCGAAGGAGGTCTTGAACATGAGGGTCTGGCATGACTACACTTAGTAGCGTCGGAGACTGCGGCGTGACCATCGCCTCTTCTCCGCGATGTTCGGACTCTTCTTTGCCATGTCCGGAATCTTCTCCGCCGCCGTCATTTCCGGACTCTTCCCCGCCGCCATGTCCAGCACCATCGTCTTGGTGTCGATCGGTCATCTCTTCATCTAGCCCCATGTCTTTATTCCCTGCCATTTGGACGTCCTCATCATCATCTTCTTCTTCACTTATCCACCGAGTATAGCCATCCATGAAACCATTCATCAGCAGGTGCGCCTTCAAAGTGCCACGATCAAAAGGGTCCAAAAGGACTCCTTCCTTGCATCTTTCACACGGACATCTAATCATACTCCGATTATTTGCATGCATGTCCATCACCGCGGATTGCATGTACTGCTCCACCTTCCATCCACTCACCTTCATGACCGACTACACGATACAACAAGGAAAAGGGTTATAAAGTAAATAATGCATGCATGCTTCAAAGTCATATAAAAGTTTGGCATGACCTTGCTTAAAAATAGGACATACTGAGTTTGGTCGAAATTCACCGAAACGGAAATAAATCGACATTTCGACAAAACATAAGCAACACGATCGGAGGGCTTGTCACACTCGCAAAAATATATCCATATATATATATATCCCAAACACACATATTCTCATTCACACACATATTCCCATTCTTTATGTGAACAACTTTTTCCTCACCTATATATCTACCGAGAGAGACCGATCAAGAGAGATGATAAGAGAGACCGATTGAAAGAGCACGCGTGGATGGCTAAATAGTTAGCTAGATCTAGTTGTTGGGAAGGACAGGTGAATCAAGCGATCTAACTAATGGAGATGGAGTTATGGTGGAGGGGGGATTAATATAATGGGGAGAGGAAGAGAGGTAGGACAAAAAGAGATGTGAGAGAAGCCATTTATGAAGGAGAGTTATGGTGGAGGGGGACATTAATGAGGAGAGAAGAGAGGTAGGAGGAAGAGAGAAGAAGAGCAACAATGGTGTGGAGAGTGTGGAGAGGGGAGAGGAGGGGGAGAGAGGTCAAAGAGGGGGAGAGGAGGTGGACGGGGTAAAAAGGTGGCAACCTCAACTAGCACTAGCGCTAGATACCAGAGAGCGCTGTAGCTATGCTATTAGTAGTAGCACTACGTACCAGCGAGCGCTACTACTAAGTGGGGCGAACTAGCAGCAGCGGTGCTGAAAAACAAAGTGCTACCGCTAAACACTTAGCAGTAGCACTGAGTTTTGGGCAACGCTGTTACTACAGCTACTGTCGGTGGCACCGTCTGGTCCCACATAGTAGTAGCTGATGACCCACAAGTATAGGGGATCAATCGTAGTCCTTTCTATAAGTAAGAGTGTCGAACCCAACGAGGAGCAGAAGGGTCTGACAAGTGGTTTTCAGTAAGGTAAAATCTCCACGCCCTGAAATTGTCGGTAACAAGTGATTGTGTGGTGAGATGATTCGTAGCAAGCAACAAGTAACGAAAGTAGCAACGGTGCAGCAAAGTGGTGTAACACCCCAGTTTTTGGCTTTCCTGACTAACTAACTTATTTCAAAATTTAGGACCAATTAAAATTTTTGTGAATGCTTGTGAGGCTTGGAGTGACTATTGTTTGCCTTGCTTGTTTGCATGATTGTGTTTAATACCTAATAGATCATGTCACTCTCCTAATCACCTCCTTACTCCATGATCTCCTGCCTAATGATCATACCATGTGTTTAGGACAAATATCTATTTTTACCAAATATTATTTTCACCAAAAAGCTTTTCTTTGAATTAAACTTTCAAACCCCTAAGATGAGGTTTGTACTACAAGTCCTCAAATTAGGGAATTTCTTTTGCACCAATTGTTTTATTTAAAACCATTATCAAAATGACTTTCAAAAACCACCATATTATTATTTTAAAAGTTATTATTTTATTTTATTTAAAAGCCTTTTTGTGAGGCCATAAATGGTCTCCTATGAAGGAAAGTTATTTTTATTGCCTTCAAAATATTTCAGAAAATTTAGGGAAACTCAGTGGATATATTTATTCCATATTTATGAGTTTCAACACATGGTCATGTTCAAAATATTGGGCAAACCCCTCCAAAACCATTCCTGCCTATTTCAAGCTTTTGAAATATTTCTATTAGAAATATTCTCAAAAAATTCCAGTAAAATTCTAGCATGTCATCTATGATATTGTTGATGATCTTGCCAAGTTTCATTTCAATCCAAGTTGATTTGACTCCCCTAATCACTCTAAAACCCTATGTGTCCAGAATCAAATTTGAGAAACTCTACATTGTGAAGTGTCTCCAATTGTGCTAAAATTTGGTGGACATGTTCCATTACTCCAATGAGGCATCCACACCAAGTGGTACACCAAGGAGAATAGAGGAACTTGTCCTAAGACACTCAAAACCCTCTCCATTGATTTTTGACTTTGACAAACTTTTCATTATAAAGTTTGTCCAATTGACCTCAAACTTTTTGAGCATTCCTTAATGCTCAAATAATGCCCCTACACCAAATATTGGATTTGTGGGAATTCATTTGAATAGGGTTCTAAGAAGAAACCCATTTCTGCCCATTTCTAGGGGTTTTCAAGTCTATATCTGAAACCTACTCCAGCAAATCCCAAATTTGGTGTGCAAGCCTAGTTTCATCTATTGTTTGACCCTGTTAAGTTTCATAGCCATTGGAATCCATCTGGTAGCCCTACCACAGATCAAACACCTTGTGTGCAGTGACTAATTTGGTTTCATTTGCCCCTTTCACTTTATTCCTTGAGCCCAAATTTCGACCACAGCCTCACATAGTTACATTTCACCTCCACTAACATTCCCATGGCCACTGGTCAATTATTGGAGAAGGCCCCTTTGTAACTTTCTCTCATTTTCACCCTTGGCAACACTGTTTTACCCTTCTTCCCATTCTTCTGCTTAAGCTATCACTCCCAACTCTTTCCAGAGCATCTGATATATGCCAAGGCTTCATTTAGAGAAAAGATATGGCCTGCTCATGTGGGAAAAATGAGCAACACCTCTTCAAGTTCATTTTAGGCTGAAATGTGGCTTTGTACAGCAAGTACTAGCTACACTTGTTTTCTTGAGCTGAAACTTTGCAGTCTTGTAGTCCTTCTATAAATAAGAGTGCTGGACATGGTTTTACCTCAATTAAAACCATGTGCAAACCACTCATGCCAGCCCCTAGTTTGCTGTTGCAAACTGAACCAAAGTCCAAACCTGATCAGACCACCTCCACTAGTTGCCAAACTCCAGAGTTCCTTTGCTGCAGGTGTGCCCTATGTGCTAGACACGTTTGACTTGCCATTTGGACCATGTAGACACGGGTGACCGTGGTGACCACCACTCTGGCCTGCAGTATGGGTGCTCTGCGCCTTGTCCACTTGCTGCAGCCTGTTTTCAACCGTTTCATCACGTCTCAGAGCACCGGGTTATCTCATTTGACTGGTCCAGCCTCCTCCCGACACTAGCTAGCCTCCAAGATGCCCCAAAGAAGCGTGTCTTCCCCGTGCTCTCAGAGCTCCAGGGAGCTCCCGAGCCCTCTCTCCATTCCCCCTCCCTTATCTCCTCTCCCTGAGCCTCTATGGCTCACACTCGGCTCTCCCCTTCTCCCGTGAAGCTCATGAGCCTCCCCCTTCTCTCCCAAGCCCTTCTCCCCACCACTTCTTCCATGGCCACCATGGCCGTTTCTGCCATGCTCGAATCAGAGCCTCCCCGAGCTCCCTCCTTCTCCTTAGCGCCTCCAGGAGGACCCCCTAACCTACGGCACCAGTTCGCGTCCTCCCTCTTCCCTCCAGGTGGCCAGGGCTCCTCTCCCCACAGTCACCATGCGGCCCTCCCCTGCGGCCGTGGGCCAACTGCCCCGAGGCTCCCCTACTGGCACCAGGCGTTGGCGCTGGCTGCGGTGCGCCCCCCGAGCAGCCGGTGCGCTCGCCAACGCTAGAGCTGGCCGGAGGCACCGAGCCATGCGCGGCTGCCCCTCCTTCTCTGCTCCTCCCTACCCAAGCGGGAGGAAGAAGAAGGCCCTGGCGAGCGGGGCCTGCTTGTAAGCGGAATAGCGGCTGGGCCCGCGCGGTTAAGTGGAAGCGCCCTGGCACTTCGCGCCTTCATCCAGCCGAAGGCGTGTTCTGGTGAATACGCCTCCTGCGTGGCCCTCGCTGGTGGCCAAGCCACTGGGCTGACCCGCAGGCCTATTCAATGCCTTGAGCATCGGATAACCCTGAGGCTGTCTTTTTCCCATTTTCTATCTTGTTAAATTTATAAATTCCATCCAAAATTCATACTAACTCCGAAATTATTGATTCAAATTTCTGCAGGTTTTTAAAATCCTGTTCTATCCAGATCTGTGCATTGTACCTTTTTCCAAAATACTTTCCTGTGATAATACTATCTAAATGCCGATTTAGACATTTTAATCACCACCTTTTTCCAAAATACTTTCCTATGATAATACTATCCGAATGGAGTGATTCAAACTCCGAGAGCCTTCTAAAATCCTTCTCTATTTTTAGAACCCTAGTCAACATTTTTGTGTGACTTACTTCTGTTGCAATAAATAAATAGCTTCTATTGCTATTTATTCCTCATTGTTAAATATCTAGAATATTCATACCATCTCCAAATCCAGTGAAACCACTTCCTAAATATTTCTAAAATCATTCTCTATTAAATGGGTGCCTCCACTCATTTTTAACAGAATAATTTATGTTGGCTTCTGCAATGATAACCTATTGCTCTTTCCATCCATTCAAAAATCCTTGATTACCCAAATATCCTATATCAAGCTTCAAGTATTTTTCTTATGACCAAAGAGGTACAAGAAAAATAGAACTTCAATTTATAGAACACTTTTATTTCTGCTTGATGTGTGGCTTACTATGGTTATTTCCGATGATAGTTGATGGTAGACGGAGTATTCGGGGACGGAGCGGAAGACCTCGAAGACCCCGAGAACTTACGTGAGCATGGCAAGCAGCCTTTGACCATGACCTTAGCACAAACATTGTTGCATGCTAGTATAGCTGGTATTTTTCCCGTTGCATGTGATCACGATGCCTGTTCATCATTGTGGTGATAGCACTGGTGGCTTCTTCAAAGCTCTTGCATATTGATGATGTTATTCACATGGCTCCTCGGAGAATGAGCATGATGAGCTTGATCTTACCATCTACAAGGATCATGCTACTGTCATGTTGACTAGTAGAGTTAAATCATTGCACTGAGCTTGACCCTACCCCTTGACGGTCATGTTATTACCATGTTGACAAGTAAAGATAGAGCATTTTTATCATGAGCATGATGATGAGTTAAATAAAGAGTTTATGAAAACCCCGTCGGGTGCCAGTAATTCCCGAGGGTGATGATGAGTTGGTGATCACTTTTGGTGAAGTGATGCAGCGGTGTTTTGTGTGAGTATGGTTTCAGAAATGGGATTAGATTTATGATGTGTCGACCGTCCCAACCTTACCAGTACGACCACGATACCCCTTTATGGGATGGGGCTTTGTTGAGAACTCTGGTCGGTACTAGCAAAGAGCCAAATTACTATTGGCGGGAGTGATCGGTGTCACTCTCGTGATGGGGTCGTGCCAGGTAGGATGACTATGCCATTATTATGAGTTCCAGGCACACCGTTGGTCCCTACATGGTTGATACTGTCCAGAGTCGGTGCTCGTAAGACGTACAACATGTGGTATGGGTACCAATCGAGTGGACCTCTTTGTCTAGTATCGTGAGGGGAAAGATGATGATCGGGTACTTACCTCGGGTATATGTGATATACCGCGAGTCGTGAATGACACGGAAGTTTCCCGTTTCTCGTGGGTCCAGCGTACTACCTCTGCAGAGTGTCAAACTATTCGAATAGCCGTGTCCATGGTCAAGGACAGTTGGGTGGTGCTTCTTAAACCACGTCCAGCGTTTCCGCATAAACCAAGTGTGTGTGAGTGTGTGGGTTTGGTGTTAAAAAGGTGTTGTTATAAAGATAATAATATGACCAAGTTCGGTGACATGGCATATAGGGTGAACCCGGATGGTTTAACCCTCAGCTGATACATTGAGGTTATGACAAGTCTGATGACTTGGCATATAGGGTGAACCCGGATGGTTTAGCCCTCAGCTGAAGCATTGATGTTATGACAAGTCTGTTGACTTGGCATATAGGGTGAACCCGGATGGTTCAGCCCTTAGCAGATATGTTGATATCTGTAACCTATTCTTCAAGAGTAGTTCTTTAACTTGATGCATATTCATGATCATTCCACCCAGATGAGTTATACAAGAGATGCATGATATTGTTATCCTTCACTTTCATTGTTCGTATCATGGGATGTTTGCGAGTACATTCAAAGTACTCATTGGCTTGCCACTGGTTATTTCATTGACCAGGTGTGAAAGATAGGATATGGTGAAGATTAACTCGGTGACATTCTTGCGAGCTAGGATGCTTCCCAGTCAGAATGCATGTAGGTTAAGGCTGATGGCATGGGTTCACGCTTTCAACCAATAATTCCGCTATTGGTCTAGTTTGGTGCTTTGGCCTTTAAGGCCCTATGTATGTAAGACTCGACCGAAGTGGTCATTTATTGTATCAAACGGCATGTATGGATGTAAGACTCTATTATTCAGTATCTGTGTTCAGTGAGCATTCATCCTTGGGATCACTGGGCACGGCGATCTCGACTTACCAGTCGGGGTCCCCACAGAGCTGGTATCAGAGCCATCCTGACTGTAGGAAGCCCTTAGTTAGCATGGACGTTAGTTAGGATAAAACTGCTTTGCGGACCCTTCAAAATACTTACAAAACTTATATATTTTCTCAACTCTCCTAAAACTTCAAAGAAATTGAAGGTTATGCTCTAGCTTTCCATTCTTATTTTCTTGACACTCCGCGTCTACTTTTTCAAAACTTGCTAATGGTCGCTAGAACCTTATGCCCTTAAGACCACGGGATAAATTGAAATCCTCGTGGGCAGCCAGGAAGGAAGTAACCTTTCCAAGAAAACACCTGTGCTGAAGGACCGAGAAGACAACTCTACGACCAGACAACACCAACAGAAGTACCTCTAAGAGGAACGAGGACATCGAGGCTTAGAAGATGGTGAAACCCTGGGCACGGTTCTAGAGTGATGCCACTTTCGCCTACGATAATATGGACATAATATATGCAAACCTTGATCTGCATCACTAGTAGAGCGACCCTGTCCGTTATAAGTAATTGTGTCGACCACCACCGGTGGATGAGAACCTTTCCATTCGGTCCGCCTCACCTTCGTGAGCAGGAAAACGGTTCTCTTCATCTCCCACTCTAGGTGTCGATATCGCAATTAGTATGATTGACAGATCAGAACTCTATCATGTCATGGAAATATCGGTGCATGAAGATGTCCCCTTGAGACCCTCGAAGCCTCAGAAGACAAGAAGACACTGACAAGATCATGAAGACAACAGAAGACCCTGTCAGTGACAGCTATGAAGAACCACCTTCGTTAGCAACTTCCCAGACGAGAAGACAACAAGAGTTCCTTGCAAACTCAAGTGAATCGCTCCGGCAAGCAACAACCAGAGGCGTGAAAACACCATGAGAAGGTCTAGAAGATGTAGCGGACTCCTCTCCGGAGCAAGAAGCAAGCACGACTTTCCAGTCCCTGAACCTAGGATAGGATGAGTCAGGAATCCCCTATGCGAAGTCGAGTCCGTGAAATGGTTCGGATGGACCATGTTGTGTGTTGTTTGTTTTTGTTGTTTGTGCTTTGATATGATTCACGCTTTTGCTTAGGCAACAAGCGTGCGGTTATATCACTTGTCTTATTTTGATGTTCAAAATAATTTTAGCACTTGTTTGAGTTGATTTTTCAATGCTTGTTTGATTGCGCTGATACTCTTAGACACTCCCCTCTGTGCTCTCTCTCTTTCTCTCACACCCCTCTCGACAACGGAAGACAGCAAGGCAGATGCGCCAAGGATCCGCTTCGAAGGACGGCTGACGTTGAAGACACTGACTGTGCTATGCTTAACCACACGCAACCCGTAGGAGTGTGTTTTCCCCTCGAGATTGGAAAACCCCACTAGACGAGACTAACCTCCACAAGCCTTTCCGGCTCAAATTTTCTGGTCACGTGTATAGTACACGGACTTGCCAGAACTCGTGTAGGTCCCCGATAAACCCCGCTAAGCACCAGGTTCTTAATGGAACGAGTGATCACAGCGAACAAGTATCCTTCCATCTCAAGCTATCACTGTAACCTTGATGCCATAAGAGGTCCGATCTCCGATATGAGAGCATTAGACTAAGATTGTTGTGATGATAATAGTTGTCTTGAGGATATAGCTAGACTATTTTGGTGGATCATGAGACCCTTATAAAGGTAGGTAAACTTGGTGGAACAAGTTGGTATTAGCATAATCTTCATAATCTGGTGTAAGATTGGATTTAGTAGGATGATTATGATCGCGAACATTATTCTTGGTGGTATACATGACTTTAGCCAGTAGTTGGCATGGTTTGGAGATAATTACCATAATGACTCGGAGTATCAAGTAGACTTCTTATTGGATTTGAGTCTTGGATTTAAATAGCTAATCTTAATAGAGTATTGAGGATGACAAAGACCACATGGTTCGGAGTAAATTGGATTTAGCTCGTCAATCTCGATTATGATACCATGTTTCTCGGTGGATATAGAGTGCGTATACTTAGAGTTGTCAAATAGATTTACAACCTATGTTGTTTGGCCTTGGAGATTAGATGGCGATGATTATTGAAGTTGGTGGATGTACGATGACGTAATTATTGCAGTACTATGTGAATTATGAGGACTCCAGAGATCTTGTAGAACCCCATCAGTGTTGGATTCGTAGGAGTGGTGAGTCTAGTCTTGATTGATCGGATTGATGGATTGCTTGATCGGATTCATAGGAAGGAAACAAGATACTGGATTGGTATACTATGTGTTTCCTTAATATAGTAATGCAGTACCCTGTTCATTATACGATCTAGCTGGACATTGGATTTGTAGCATCCCAGTGCAACCTTAGCAGCTTATATGCCTCCCGAGGTTCTTGCATAGTGATGATGTGCATCGTTGCAACATCAAACTTGTAGTGTTTGGGTTTAGTTCTTCCCTCAACCCGGAGTTGACTAGCATGAACGGTGTGGAGTTGAACCGTGTGGGATGGTATCTTTAATGAGATGAGGTGATGCTCTCTCAAGTTAGTAGTCGAACTACTCGCATCTAAGGAATGTGCTTAGAGATAAGATGATAACTATTCGCCCACATCCTAAATTCCTTGAGACCCTAAAGCTTCACTGAGCCACAAGATGGACGGACTACGACCATAGATGACGACTCTAAGTCGTTGAAATGCGGCCAGTACCCTCCCATAGCAAGTCCCGTTCTCCTCACCTGACTTTTGAGCACTGTGCTTATGTCGTGTTTGGGAAGGTAGGTTGTCATCCTCACTGATGACGTACTTACTCACCCAGTAAGAGGAAGAACACCTTAGTCCTGTTTGGACGAACCCTAGGAAAGTCGATTGTTATACCTCTCGAGGGTACCGTGATATCTCGAGAAGGTGGACTTCTCGAAGCAATCCCAAGACGACGGAATTCTATCCTACTCAAGTCAAGACGAAGAACCGCCGTGACGAGGAAGCCACGACAACGATGATGAAGCAACAGAAGTCAACCACCGACCGCGCACCGACCACATCAACGACGTCAAGAAACCTCGACGATTCAAGATGATGAAGCCCTTCGACAAGCGAAAGGATCAGACGACCTCTCCTTTGTCCAAATCAAGGACGAGAGTACAAGTGAGTCGTGGTGGAAACCTGCTAAAGGTGATTTCCGCTTGTCGAGTCGCAGACCTTGGGAATGGATGACTGGTCTATACTCTTGGGTAGCCAGCTTATCCAAAAACCCTCGCAACTCCCAAGATCGCAGGACCTGTTCGGGACCTGAGCCTCCGAGATTAGACTCGTAGGTGAGACCCAACCCGGACCCTTTCACGAGAAGCCTACGAAGACTATTTGCGACCATAGCTTAACTGTTGAAAGGAAGTCAAGGACTTCCCCGTAAGCAGGAAGCCATGCGAAGACTTTGGTAGTGCGTTCTAACACGAGACATCTTGATGTCACTAACTGACATGCGAAGCCAGGACCAGATCCTAGACAGACTATCTTGCCACGTATTCTGACTTGGAATGCACTTGCAAGGAAAAATCTCGCACGAACTTAATTCACCAAGCCCTTGACCTCGGTCAAGCATAACTTATTGCCAGATTCCGCTCACGATCAGTCGAGGACTTGTGAACATTCGAAGTTGTACCATCAAGCACCTCAAGACCACGACAACAATATGGGGACATGAAGACTACCTCCAACTCAAGATTCTGTATCTCACCAACCTCTAGCCCAGAAATCTCGGGGACAAGATTTTCTTAAGAGGGTAAGGTCTGTAACACCCCAGTTTTTGGCTTTCCTGACTAACTAACTTATTTCAAAATTTAGGACCAATTAATTTTTTTGTGAATGCTTGTGATGCTTGGAGTGACTATTGTTTGCCTTGCTTGTTTGCATGATTGTGTTTAATACCTAATAGATCATGTCACTCTCCTAATCACCTCCTTACTCCATGATCTCCTGCCTAATAATCATACCATGTGTTTAGGACAAATATCTATTTTTACCAAATATTATTTTCACCAAAAAGCTTTTCTTTGAATTAAACTTTCAAATCCCTGAGATGAGGTTTGTAGTACAAGTCCTCAAATTAGGGACTTTCTTTTGCACCAATTGTTTTATTTAAAACCATTATGAAAAGGACTTTCAAAAACCACCATATTATTATTTTAAAAGTTATTTATTTTATTTTATTTAAAATCCTTTCTGTGAGGCCAGAAATGGTCTCCTATGAAGGAAAGTTATTTTTATTGCCTTCAAAATATTTCAGAAAATTTAGGGAAACTCAGTGGATATATTTATTCCCTATTTATGAGTTCCAACACATGGTCATGTTCAAAATATTGGGCAAACCCCTCCAAAACCATTCCTGCCTATTTCAAGCTTTTGAAGTATTTCTATTAGAAATATTCTCAATAAATTCCAGTAAAATTTTAGCATGTCACCTATGATATTCTTGATGATCTTGCCAAGTTTCAATTCAATCCAAGTTGATTTCACTCCCCTAATCACTCCAAAACCCTATCTGTCCAGAATCAAATTTGAGCAACTCTACATGGTGAAGTGTCTTCAATTGTGCTCAAATTTGGTGGACATGTTCCAGTACTCCAATGAGGCATCCACACAGAGTGGTACACCAAGGAGAATAGAGGAACTTGTCCTAAGACCCTCAAAACCCTCTCTGTTGATTTTTGACTTTGACAAACTTTACATTATAAAGTTTGTCCAATTGACCTCAAACTTTTTGAGCATTCCTTGATGCTCAAATAATGCCCCCACACCAAATATTGGATTTCTGGGAATTCATTTGAATAGGGTTCTAAGCAGAAACCCATTTCTGCCCATTTCTAGGGTTTTTCAAGTCTACATTGGAAAACTACTCCAGCAAATCCCAAATTTGGTGTGCAAGCCTAGTTTCATCTATTGTTTGACCCTGTTAAGTTTTATAGCCATTGGAATCCATCTGGTAGCCCTACCATAGATCAAACACCTTGTGTGCACTCACTAATTTTGTTTCATTTGCCTCTTTCACTTAATTCCTTGATCCCAAATTTCTACCACAGCCTCACATAGTTACATTTCACCTCCAGTAACATTCCCAGGGAAACTGGTCAATTATTGGAGAAGGTCCCTTTGTAACTTTCTCTCATTTCCACCCTTGGCAACACTGTTTTACCCTTCTTCCAATTCTTCTGCTTAAGCTATCACTCCCAACTCTTTCCAGAGCATCTGATATATGCCAATGCTTCATTTAGAGCAAAGATATGGCCTGCTCATGTGGGAAAAATGAGCAGCACCTCTTCAAGTTCATTTTTGGCTGAAATGTGGCTTTGTACAGCAAGTACTAGCTACACTTGTTTTCTTGAGCTGAAACTTTGCAGTCTTGTAGTCCTTCTATAAATAAGAGTGTTGGACATGGTTTTACCTCAATTAAAACCATGTGCAAATGACTCATGCCAGCCCCTAGTTTGCTGTTGCAAACTAAACCAGAGTCCAAACCTCATCAGACCACCTCCACTAGTTGCCAAACTCCAGAGTTCCTTTGCTGCAGGTGTGCCCTATGTGCTAGACATGTTTGATTGGCCATTTGGACCATGTAGACACGGGTGACCTTGGTGACCACCACTCTGGCCTGAAGTATGGGTGCTCTACGCCTTGTCCTCTTGCTGCAGCCTGTTTTCAACCGTTTCATCACGTCTCAGAGCACCGGGGTATCTCATTTGACTGGTCCAACCTCCTCCCGACACTAGCTAGCCTCCAAGACGACCTAGGGACGCGTGTCTTCCCCGTGCTCTCAGAGCTCCAGGGAGCTCCCGAGCCCTCTCTCCATTCCCCCTCCCTTATATCGTCTCCCTGAGCCTCTGTGGCTCACACTCAGCTCTCCCCTTCTCCCGTGAAGCTCATGAGCCTCCCCCCTTCTCTCCCAAGCCCTTCTCCCCACCACTTCTTCCATGGCCGCCATGGCCGTTTTGGCCATGCTCGAATCAGAGCCTCCCCGAGCTCCCTCCTTCTCCTTAGCACCTCCAGGAGGACCGCCTAACCTGCGGCACCAGTCCCCATCCTCCCTCTTCCCTCCAGGTCGCCAGGGCTCCTCTCCCCACGGTCACCATCACGGCCCTCCCGTGCGGCCGTGGGCCAACTGCCCCGAGGCTCCCCTGCTGGCACCAGGCGTGGGCGTTGGTTGCGGTGCGGCCCCCCGAGCCGCCGGTGCGCTCGCCTAGGCCGGAGCTGGCGGGAGGCACCGGGCCATGCACGGCTGCCCCTCCTTCTCTGCTCCTCCTCGCCCAAGCGGCAGGAAGAAGAAGGCACTGGCGAGCGGGGCCCGCCTGTAAGCGGAACAGCGGCTGGGCCCGCGCGGTTAAGTGGAAGCGCCCCGGCACTTCGCGCCTTCATCCAGCCGAAGGCGTGTTCTGGTGAATACGCCTCGTGTGTGGCCCTCGCTGGTGGCCAAGCCACTGGGCCGACCCGTAGGCCTATTCAACGCCTTGAGCATCGGATAACCTTGAGGCTGTCTTTTTCCCATTTTCTATCTTGTTAAATTTACAAATTCCATCCAAAATTCATACTAACTCCAAATTTATTTATTCAAAATTATGCAGGTTTCGAAAATCCTGTTCTATCCAGATCTGTGCATTGTACCTTTTTCCAAAATACTTTCCTGTGATAATACTATCTAAATGCCCATTTAGACATTTTAATCACCACCTTTGCAAATTCCTAGCAGATTCAAATCAACTCAAAATGGAGTGATTCAAACTCCGAGAGCCTTCTAAAATCCTTCTCTATTTTTAGAACCCTGGTCAACATTTTTGTGTGACTTACTTCTGTTGCCATAAATAAATAGCTCCTATTGCTATTTATTCCTCATTGTTAAATATCTAGAATATTCATACCATCTCCAAATCCAGTGAAACCACTTCCTAAATATTTCTAAAATCATTCTCTGTTAAATGGGTGCCTCCACTCATTTTTAACAAAATAATTTCTGTTGGCTTCTTCAATGATAACCTATTGCTCTTTCCATCCATTCAAAAATCCTTGATGACCCAAATATCCTATACCAAGTTTCAGGTATTTTTCTTATGACCAGAGAGGTCCAAGAAAAATAAAACTTCGATTTATAGAACACTTTTATTTCTGCTTGATGTGTGGCTACTATGGTTATTTCCAACGATAGTTGATGGTAGACGGAGTATTCGGGGACGGAGCGGAAGACCTCGAAGACCCCGAGAACTTACGTGAGCAAGGCAAGCAGCCTTTGACCATGACTTGAGCACAAACATTGTTGCATGCTAGTATAGCTGGTATTTTTCCCGTTGCATGTCATCACGACGCCGGTTCATCATTGTGGTGATGGCACCGGTGGCTTCTTCAAAGCCCTTGCATGTTGATGATGTTATCACATGGCTCCTCGGAGCATGAGCATGATGAGCTTGATCTTACCATCTACAAGGATCATGCTACTGTCATGTTGACTAGTAGAGTTAAATCATTGCACTGAGCTTGACCCTACCCCTTGAGGGTCATGTTATTACCATGTTGACAAGTAAAGATAGAGCATTTTATCATGAGCATGATGATGAGTTAAATAAAGAGTTTATGAAAACCCCATCGGGTGCCACTAATGCCCGAGGGTGATGTTGAGTTGGTGATCACTTTTGGTGAAGTGATGCACCTGTGTTTTGTGTGAGTATGGTTTGGGAAATGGGATTAGATTTATGATGTGTTGACCGTCCCAACCTTACCAGTAGGACCACGATACCCCTTTATGGGACGGGGCTTTGGTTATTACTCTGGTCGGTACTAGCAAAGAGCCACATTACTAGTGGCGCGAGTGATCGGTGTCACTCTCGTGATGGGGTCGTGCCAGGTAGGATGACTATGCCATTATTATGAGTTCCAGGCACACCGTTGGTCCCTACATGGTTGATATTGTCCAGAGTCGGTGCTCGTAAGACGTTCAACATGTGGGCTGGGTACCAATCGAGTGGACCTCTTTGTCTAGTATTGTCAGGGGAAAGATGATGATCGGGTACTTACCTCAGGTATATGTGATATACCGCGAGTCGTGGATGACACGGAAGTTTCCCATTTCTCGTGGGTCCAGCGTACTACCTCTGCAGAGTGTCAAACTATTCGAATAACCGTGTCCACGCTCAAGGACAATTGGGTGGTGCTGCTTAAACTACGTCCAGCGTTTCCGCATAAACCAAGTGTGTGTGAGTGTGTGGGTTTGGTGTTAAAAAGGTGTTGTTATAAAGATAATAATATGACCAAGTTCGGTGACTTGGCATATAGGGTGAACCCGGATCGTTTAACCCTCAACTGATACATTGAGGTTATGACAAGTCTGATGACTTGGCATATAGGGTAAACCCGGATGGTTTAGCCCTCAGCTGAAGCATTGACGTTATGACAAGTCTGATGACTTGGCATATAGGGTGATATCTGTAACCTGTTCTTCAAGAGTAGTTCTTTAACTTGATGCATATTCATGATCATTCCACCCAGATGAGTTATACAAGAGATGCATGATATTGTTATCCTTCACTTTCATTGTTCGTATCATGGGCTGTTTGCGAGTACATTCAAAGTACTCATTGGCTTGCCACTGGTTATTTCATTGACCAGGTGTGAAAGATATGATATGGTGAAGATTAACTCGGTGACTTTCTTGCGAGCTAGGATGCTTCCCAGTCAGAATGCCTGTAGGTTAAGGCTGATGGCATGGGTTCACGCTTTCAACCAATAATTCCGCTATTGGTCTAGTTTGGTGCTTTGGCCTTTAAGGCCCTATGTATGTAAGACTCTACCGAAGTGGTCATTTATTGTATCAAACGACATGTATGGATGTCTGACTCTATTATTCAGTATCTGTGTTCAGTGAGCATTGATCCTTGGGATCACTGGGCACGGCGATCTCGACTTACCAGTAGGGGTCCCCACAAGTGGCCCCATCCCTTTTGTAGCAAGGGACAAGCCTGGAAACAGTCTTAAAGGAGGAAAAACGATCCCGAGGACACACGGGAATTTCTCTCATGCTAGTTTTCATAATTTTCATATGATTCGCGTTCGTTACTTTGATAGTTTGATATGTGCGTGGACCGGCGCTTGGGTACTGCCCTTACTTGGACAAGCATCCCACTTATGATTAACCCCTCTCGCAAGCATCTGCAACTACGAAAGAAGAATTAAGACAAAGTCTAACCATAGCATTAAACTAGTGGATCCAAATCAACCCCTTACGAAGCAATGCATAAACTAGGGATTAAGCTTCTGTCACTCTAGCAACCCATCATCCACTTACTTCTTCCCAATGCCTTCCTATAGGCCCAAATAATGGTGAAGTGTTATGTAGTCGACGTTCACATAACACCACTAGAGGAAAAACAACATACAACATATCAAATTACCGAACGAATACCAAATTCACATGACTACTATTAGCATGACTTATCCCATGTCCTCAGGAATAAAAGTAACTACTCACAAAGCATAATCATATTCATGACCAGAGAGGTAATGAGTAGCATCAGGGATCTGAACCTAAACTCTTCCACCAAGTAATCCAACTAGCATCAACTACAAAGAGTAATCAACACTACTCGCAACCTTACAAGTACCAATCGGAGTCGCGAGACGGAGATTGGTTACAAGAGATGAACTTGGGTTTGGAGATGAGATGGTGCTGATGAAGATGTTGATGCTGATGAGTCCCCTCCGATGAGAGGAGTGTTGGTGATGATGATGGCCACAATTACCCCCTCCGGGAGGAAAGTTTCCCCGGCAGGATCGTCCTGCCAGAGCTCTAGACTGGTTCTACTCAAGTTCCGTCTCGTGGCGGCGGCGAAACCACGAAAAAGCTCCTCCTTGAATTTTTTTCTGGACGAAAGCCTTCATATAGCAAAAGAGGGGGGCAAGTGGGCCTGCAGGGTGCCCACAAGCCCTCATGGCGCGGCCTGGGGGGTGGCCACGCCGTGCAGGCTTGTGGCTACCTGCACGCCCCCCTCTGGCACTTCTTCGGACCAGTATTTTTGATAAATCGGGAAAAAGTCCTCGTTGATTTTTACGGTGTTTGGAGTTGCGCAGAATAGGTATCTGAAACTTGCTCCACTTTCAGGCCAGAATTCGAGTTGTCGGTATTCTCCCTCTTCATGTAAACCTTGCAAAATAAGAGAGAAAAGGCATAAGAATTGTACCGTGAAGTGAAATAACAGCCCAAGAAGCGATGAATATCAACATGAAAACATGATGCAAAATGGATGTATCAGTAGCGCGTTTTCAATAAGCAGAGCTACTCCTAAGGTGTTAGTAGTAGCGCTTAACTGGATCAGCGCTACTCCTAATTAGCAGTAGTGTTTTCTTTTTCCCAGCGCTACTACTGAGGTCCTGCCTATAAGGTTTTTCCTAGTAGTGCATATAGCCAAGACTTACATGACTTGTCTTGTCCTTTCTACCTTGTGTGTGCCCATGTAGTCCAAAACAACTACATTTTAAAAAGGGATTGCACACATTCAGTGGGAGCTTGTACTAGTCATGTATCTTTCAAAGCTATCATATTCTAATGCATGTCTTTATTTGAAGATTTGATTGTATGTTGTCATCAATTATCAAAAAGGGGGAGATTCAAAGCACATATGCTCCCTTGGTGGTTTTGATAATTCATGACAACATACATTATCTCTTGGACTAACACTTTTACCTAGTATACATTATCTATAGGATTGAGTGGAGAAGCCCCTTGATGAAGGAAGGAATATGCTTGGCTCAAGCTTCAAGCAAGAAGACTCTTCATTTTATATTTGTGAGAAATAACTTTTGAGTCCATAGGAAAGCCAATACTATTAAAAAGGGATGAGGTATTATGATGAATTGGTTGCTCAAGTTCTCAGAGATAGACACCAAAAATACCCAGCCACTCTTAAACAAAATATATCTATCCCAAGCCAAATATCCAGAATCGGTGCCACCAACATTTATCATACGGCCATACATATTTTAGACCTAGACACATCCCAGCCAAACCCTACCTTTTTGGTGCAACCGAAACTACATCGGTGCTACCGAGTTCTGGAGACCAACTTTCTGTTGCCTCGGTACACAAAATCGGAATTTCTGAGTATGAGTATTGGTGTCACCAAGTTGTGTCATATGACCTTTCGTCACCTTTTTGGTGCCACCAACTTGTGTATATAAATTCCACTGAGATTCAAAGTTGCTACATTTTGAGGAAGTCGGTACCATCGAGTTTGTAACTTTGGTGTCACCGAGTTGGTCAATTATGGTGTAACGTTTGTGATCTTGTGTGCTGTCTATACATACCCCACCACCTACCTCTCATTCGCAGAGTAATCACTCATTACACACACTTCATTGCTAGATCCATTTTTCTGACAGAGAGCCACCTACTCATGTGTTGAGATCAAGAGATTCCATTACAACCATTTAAATCTTGATTTCTAGCCTCCCCAAGTTTCTTTCCACAATATCAATCTCTCATACCCATGCCAAATATGAGAGAGAGTGATGGAGTGTTGAGGCGACTATCTTTAAAAGCACAAGAGAAAGGAGTTCATCGTTCTACCACATCTATTACCTTTTGGAGGGTGGTGCCTCCTAGATTGGTTAGGTGTCACTTGGGAGCCTCCTACTTCGTGCTGTGGAGTTGAACCAAGATGTTTGTAAGGGAAATAGATCGCCTACTTTGTGAAGATCTACCATGAGTGAGGCTAGTCGTGTGTGAACAATAGCCGTGGTGGAATAGACAAGGCCGCTTCTTCGTGGACCCCTCGTTGGTGGAGCCATCTGTGAACTCTCGCAGTCGTTACCCTCTGCGATTTGAAGTCTCCACTAACATGGATGACAATAGCGCCACCTATCGGAACCATGCCAAAAATGATCGTGTCAACTTCTTCACGTTTGATCTTACTAAACTCCACTCCTTACTACATGTGCAAACTCTTTACTTTTCCCGTACCATATTTGTTGACTAGCATGTGTAGGGTGCATTATAATTGTTAGCACCACTAAAATCTGCCAACCATTAAATTGGGAAAAGGCTAGGATTTTTATTTATGCAAGTAGTCTATTCACCCCCTCTAGACACCTCTTATATCCATCTCTCAATTAGTGATAAACCTAAATCATTTTAATCTCGTGCATGCCTTAAGCATGAACATTATATCTAGATCTTCTTTAATGCAAGATGGTTACACATTTAAATAAGATAATAATAGTTGTTCTATTTATATGAGTAATATCTTATATGGTCATGCACCCAATGTGAATGGTTCGTTCTTGTTGAATACCGATAGTGATGATACACATATTTATAACATTGATTGCAAAATATGTAGAGTTAACAATGATAGTACCACTTTGTTGTGGTGTTGCCGCTTAGGTCATATTGGTGTAAAGAGCATGAAGAAGCTCCATCCTGATGGACTTTTGGAGTCACTCGATTTTGAATAATTTAACACATGTGGACCATGCCTTATGGGAACGATGACTAAATCCCCATTTTATGGTACAATGGAACGGGCAAGTTACTTGTTAGAAATCATACATACTGATGTGTGTGGTCCAATGACTGTTAAGGTGCGCAGTCGATTTCGTTACTTTCTCACCTTCACCGATGATTTACGTAGATACGAGTATATATTTACTTCATGAAGCACAAGTCTGAAACATTTGAAAAATTCAAGCTATTTGAGAGTGAAGTTCAGAATCATCGTAGCATGAACATTAAATTCCTGTGATCTGATCGAGGAGAAGAATATGTGAGGTATGAATTTGGCACACACTTAAGACAATGTGGAATTGTTTCACAACTCACGCCGCCTAGAACACAACAGCGTAATGGTGTGTCTGAACGTCGTAAACGTACTTTATTAGATATGGTGCGTTCTGTGATGTCTCTTACTAATATGCCACTATCATTTTGGGGTTATGCATTAGAGACTGATGCATTCACTTTAAATAGGGCTCCATCTAAATTCGTTGAGATGACACCGTATAAATTATGGTTTGGCAAGAAACCTAAGCTATCATTTCTTAGAGTTTGGGGCTATGATGCTTATATCAAAAGGCTTCAACCTGATAAGATCGAACCCAAAGCGGATAAATGCATCTACATAGGATACCCAAAGGAAACAGTTGGGTACACCTTCTATATTAGATCCGACGGCAAAGTGTTTGTCACTAAGAATGGGTCCTTTCTCGAGAAAGAGTTTCTCTCTAAAGAATTGAGTGGGAGGAAGATAGAGCTTTATGATGTTGTCGAACCGTCACTTCAACCAGAGAGTAGCAGGGCACAAGAAAATGTTTTTGTGGTGCCTACTCTAGTTGAATAGGAAGTTGATGATGGTGATCATGAAGCTTCAGATCAACTTACTACCGAACCTTGTTGGTCGACAAGGACACGTACTGCTCCGGAGTGGTAGGGGAATCCTATCTTGTAGGTCATGTTGTTGGACAACGATGAGCCTACGAGCTATGGAGAAGCAACGGTGGGCTCGCATTCCAACAAATGGTTAGAGGTCATGAAATCCGAGATGGGATCCATGTATGAAAATAAAGTATGGACTTTGGAAGTATTACCTGAAGGCTGGAATGCTATTCAGAAAAAATGTATCTTTAAGAGGAAGATGGACGCAGACGATAATGTCACCGTATATAGAGCTCGACTTGTGGCAAAGGGGTTTTCACAAGTTCAAGGAGTTGACTATGATGAGACTTTCATACCCGTAGTGATGCTTAAGTCTGTCAGAATCATGTTAGCAATAGCTGCATTTTTCACTTATGAAGTTTGGCAGATGGATGTCAAAGCAACGTTCCTTACACCTTTCCTTAAGGAAGATTTGTAGATGATGCAAGATGAAGGTTTTGTTGATCCAGAAAATGCTGACAAAGTAGGCAAGCTGCAGCGATCCATTTATGGACTGGTGCATGCATCTCAGAGTTGGAACATTCGCTTTGATGAGGTGAACAAAGCGTTTGGGTTCATACAAGTTTATGGAGAAGCTTGTATTTACAAGAAAGTGAGTGGGAGCTCTATAGTGTTTCTAATATTATATTTGGATGACATATTGCTGATTGGAAGCATTATAGAATTTTTGGAAAGCGTGAAGATATATTTGAACAAGAGTTTTTCAATGAAAGACCTCGGAGAAGCTCCTTACATAATAGTCATCAAGATCTCTAGAGATAGATCGAGACGCTTAATAGGACTTTCACAAAGCACATACCTTGACAAGGTTTTGAAAAGTTCAAAATGGATCAGTCCAAGAAGGGGTTCTTGCCTACCTGCAAAGTGTGAAGTTGAGTAAGACTCGATGCCCATCGACTACAGAGGATAGAAAAAGATGAGCGTCATCCCCTATGGTTCAGCCATAGGCTCTATAATGTATGCGATGTTGTGCACAAGACCAGATGTAAGCCTTGCCATAAGTATGGCCGGAAGGTTTCAAAGTGATCCAACAGTGGAACACTAGACAACGGTCAAGAATATCCTTAAATGCCTGAAAAGGAATAACGAAATGTTTCTGGTTTATGGAGGTGATCAAGAGCTCGCCGTAAAGGGTTACGTTGATGAAAACTTTGACTGTGATCGGGATGAATCTAAGTCTCAATCCGGATATGTATTTATTCTAAATGGTGGAGCGGTAAGCTGGTGCAGTTCCAAACAAAGCATGGTAGTTGATTCTACACGTGGAGTGGAGTATGTAGCTGCATCGAAAGTTACAAAGAAAGGTGTCTGAATGATGCGTTTCATGATGGATCTTGGAGTTGTGCCGAGTGCACTAGATCCAATGACCATATTTTCTGACAATACTGGTGCCATTGCTCTAGCTAAGGAACTAAAGTTTCACAAGAGGACCAGGCATATAAAGCGACGCTTCAATTCCATCCACGATTATATAAAGGAGGAGGACATAAAAATTTGCAAAGTACAAACGGATCTGAATGTTGTAGATCCGTTGACTCAACCTCCTCCACGGGCAAAACATGATCAACACTAGAACTCTATGGTTGTTAGATTCATTACCTTGTAATACTAGATTACTGAATCTACTGCAAGTGGGAGACTGATGGAAATATGCCCTAGAGGCAATAATAAAGTGGTTATTATTATATTTTCTTGTTCATGATAATCGTTTATTATCCGTGCTATAATTGTATTGATTGGAAACTAAAATATATGTGTGGGTACGTAGACAACAATGTGTCCCTAGTATGCCTCTACTAGACTAGCTCGTTGATCAAAGACGGCTAAGGTTTCCTAGCCATAGACATGAGTTTTCATTCGACAATAGGATCACATCATTAGGAGATGATGTGATGGACAAGACCCAAACCTTAAGCATAGCGTTTGATCGTATCCAGATTAGTGCTATTGCTTTGTGTTTGTCAATGTATGTGTTCCTATGACCTTGAGATCATGCAACTCACTAACAGCGGAGGAATTCCTTGTGTGTATCAAATGTCGCAATGTAATTGGGTGACTATAAAGATGCTCTACACGTATCTTCATAGGTGCTTGTGGAGTTGGCATGGATCAAGACTGGGATCTGTCACTCCGTATGACAAAGAGGTATCTCGGGGCCCAATCGGTAATACCACATCACAACCAGCTTACTAGCAATGTGACTAAGTGGTTAGTCACAGGATCGTGTATTATGGAACGAGTAAAGATACTTGTGAGTAATGAGACTGAACTTTCAGTGGAGATACCGACGATCGAATCTCGGGCAAGTAACAAACCGATGGAGAAAGGGAACTCAATACCGGATTAACTACATCCTTGACATCGTGGTTCGACCGATAAAGATCTTCCTAGAATATGTGGAACAAATATGGGCATATAGGTCCCGATATTGGTTATTGACTATAGAGGTGTCTCTGTCATGTCTGCACAGTTCTGAACCCACAGGATGTGCACACTTAACGTTCGATGACGATTTGGTATGCGAGGTACATATATGGGTGACCTAAGGTTGTTCGGAATCTCAGATGATATTCCGGACACCACGAGGAGCTCCAGAATGGTGCGGAGATAAAGATTTATATATAGTAAAGTGATATTTTGGTTCCGTAAACATTTTGGGTGTTTTCGTATTGTACGAGAAGTGTCGAAAGGGTTCCTAGGGTCCACCGGGAGGGCCCCACCAACCTGGGGGCCACTTGGGCCTAAGAGGTGGCGCGCCAGCCCCTAGTAAGTTGGGCAGCCGACCCCAATAAGGCCCATGCGCCCAACGGTAAGGTGGAGGAGGTTCCTTCGTGGAGGAGGTTCCTCCCTAGGGTGTTCATCTCCATTGTTGGAGGTAGACTCCTCCCCACTTCGGCCGACCCACCCTCCTTGGAAGAGGGTCCAAGGGACAGCCCTACCTACCCCTTCCTCCTATAAATAGAGAGGGAGAGCGAGGCGACCAACACACAATTGCTTGATGGCGCCATACTTCTCTCTCTCGTAGTAATTCTCCAGCGTCGTGATCTCGGAAGGGCTTGGCGAAGCCCTGCCGAGATTGCACCACCATCGCCTCCACCACACTGTCATGCTGCCGGAGTACTCTACCTCAACTTAACCATCGCTTGCTGGATCGAGGAGGTGAAGGCGTCATCAAGTTGTACGTGTGCTGAATGCGGAGGTGTCGTTCATTCGACACTTGATCGAAACGTTCATGATCGGATCGCGGGAAGGATCATGATTGGATCGCGAAGATGTTCGACTACATCAACCGCGTTTCTCAATGCTTTAGCTTAGAGATCTACAAGGGTTCGTAGATGCACTCTCCCTCTCGTAGATGTTAGGTTCCCTAGATTGATATTGGTGAGCGTAGGAATATTTTTGTTTCCCATGTGATGTTCCCTAACATGGGCAAGATGACACAAGACCTCTTTTTCTAGTGAGATGGAACGGGAAAGTGACTTATTGGAAATAAAACATTTTGATTTATACAGTCCAATGAGTGCTAAAGCACGCAATGGATTTTCTTACTTCAGAGATGATTTGAGTAGATACACGTACATTTACTTGATGAATCAAAAGTCTCAAACGTTGAAAATTCATGCAATTTTAAAGTGAAGTTGAAAATTATGTGACAAGAGGATAAAATGTCTATGATGTGATCGTAGAGGTGAATATCTGAGTTACGAGTTTCGTATACATTTAAGATAATGTGGAAATTGTTTCACAACTCATGCCCCTTGGAACACCATAAAGTAATAGTGTGTCACTACAGGAATCAGTTTCTTTGCCGTCTACCATAGCAGACAGCAAAGGACCATACCACGGATGGCAATGCCCTTTGTCGTCGACCGGCGGACAACAAAATTTCTGCGGTAGTTAGCGTCAGTAAAGACCTTCTTTGCCCCATATCGACCTGCAGCGGACAACAAATAACTTTGCTATTAGTTTGCCATGATAAGCAGACGGCAAAAGGAGCTAGACGGCAGCCGACGAGAAGCTACTCTGTTAGATAGCTAACGGAGCCTTTACCGTCAGCCGGGAGGGGGCCTTTGACGTCTACTGGGAGGGGGGCCTTTGCCGTGTCCTTTGGTGGGGGCCTTTGTTGTCTGCTAGGAGCGGACCTTTGTCGTCTGCCTGGGGAGGCCTTTGTCGTCTACGTGTGTGTGTGTGTGGAGGGGGACTCTGTCTTCTCCCTCGGGGGTCCTTTGTCGTCTGCCTTGGGTGGGGCCTTTGTCGTCTACCGATGTGGGGGGCCTTTGCCGCCTGGGGTGCCTTTTCCGTCTGCCTTGGTGGCCTTTTCCGTCTGCTACGGTCACCAGCTGATGGCAAAGTGACCATATAGGTCATCCGTGTTGCCTCAAGGTTGCACAGGTATGTGCCACTACCACGTGGCACCTTTGCCATCAGGTCGCAGACAGCAAAGGCCTTTGTCGTATGCTAGCAGACGACCAAATGCTTGTATTGTTACTTTTTTGTTTTTTTTGGTTATTTCCCTGCATTTTCAGAATACTTATATTGTATATATAATTTCAAACATCACATGTAGATTCAGACATCATAGAAGAAGCATAGGCCATGTATCCAACATCATCACGAAAATGTTGAGCAAAACAACAAATATTTTTCGATAGTTCATCCATATATACACATAGTTTGGAACATCACACCGTTCATCCATACAAATCAAAATAAAAATAAAATAATAGCATCCCATCAATGCCACCTTCCATGAACTGAACCAAATCTACAAAATGAGAATAAGAAATTTAGAAGGAGGAGAAGAAGAAGAAGACTAAAAGAAGATGATGATGATGAAGAAGAATAAAAAGAAGAAGAAGGAGAAGATGGAGGAGGAGAATAAGAAGAAGAAGAATAAGAAAGAGAAGAAGAAGAAGAAGAAGAAGGATAATAAGAATAAAAATAGGAAGGAGGATGAGGAGAACAAGAAGGAGGAGAAGAAGGAGAAGGAGAAGGAGAAGAAGAAGGAGAATAATAATAATAAGAAGAAGAAGACGAAGAAGAAGGAGAAGAAGAAGAAGAAAGAGAAGAAGAAGGAGGAGGAGAAGAAGAAGAAGGAGAAGAAGAAGAAGGAGGAGGAGAATGAGAAAAATAAGGACAAGAAGAAGAAGAAGGAGAAGGAGAAGAAGGAGAATAAGGAGAAGAAGAAGGAGGCGATGATTACAATACTTATCTTATTTTGAACTTATTATGTCATTTAGGAGGAAGATAAGCTAAGTATAGGACATTTATGAGCTAACCTAGGTTCTTATGCTATTTGTTACCTAACTAAGCTAATTATGTGATAAATGAACTAAATAAGCTAGTTATGTCATTTTGGAGGATAATTATCCAAGTATGTCTTTCTTGGGGAAAATAAGATAAGTATGTCACATAATAGGCTAACTAGCATGTACGAAGCTAATTATGCATTTGTTAAGCAAACACTAGAGAAAATTTATCGTCGTGGTCATCAAGGATGTGAATCACCAGGGTTGCTCATGGCGGGTTCACCTAGAGATGGTTGCCCTTGAGAAGGGTTGTGCGATGAGGCTCGGGAGTTATTTTGCACCAAAGATATTTCGAAATGTCTTGTTGGCATGATGACACTCAAATCTTAATACTAGTAACTAATAACCATTGAAATGAAACTCACAGTTCCAACCACAGAAATGTCTAGCATCGGCGGAGGGGTGTGATCGGTCTTCTCGCACATAGACTGCATATTTAATTTTTGAAGAGTTAGTCATATTAGTTAGAAATGAAACAAACATTACATGCATGATTTGGCTAATGTGAAAAAGAAACCTACCACAAGGAGCTCGTACATGGCCCGGTGAGCCGCCTCATTCTGTGCCCTCTCCTCCTCCAACAACCGAGTCGTCTTCTCCTCTACCGCCCGAGCCGTCTCCTCCACCACCTGGTCCCTCTCCCGAGGAAGCTCCTGAATAGCAGCCTGGGTTGTCGCTCTCTCTCTCTCTCTCTCTCTCTCTTAAGAGCATGCTGCATTACCACTCCTCATTAGCATTGTAATCATCGATCACCACACACACAATATAATGGATTAAAAAGTGCTGAGTCTGTATAACTAACCTCGATGGCGAGATCGAGTGGCCGTGGACGAGGCCTTATCTTAGGCCATGAGCTCGTCGGGTGCACGTTGATCTCCGGGAGAGTGAGAGGACAAAGTTTCATCCCATCTCCAATGGCTATCGAGCTATGTGGCCTCCCGCCACCAGATATCATCACCAACTCTGGATCCAAAGGTTCCTATCTCGGGTTAAATTCATCCCCTTTCCTTGCCTTCCACTCCTCCTTGTGTCTCATGAGCTTGTTGTGGGAGGAGATGTTGGTGAACTACTCTCGATAATCGAGGTCAGACTCAGAGAATGCCTTGACCTTCTTATAGGAGGCAGTATGGTCCTTGCCATAGAGATCGTACACCTCTATCACTTCTGTGTTATTTTGATGCGCCTAAAAGAGAGAACAAATTATTATTAAAGGGCTCAAGCTATCATGAAGAATGAATTGCATGAATCATTAAGCAAACGACATACCAAGTCCCGCCCAAACTAAAATAAGTTGGCGCTGCCTTGATGGTGTGGCACACCAACCATTTGGGCATGCCGATCCTTCGCATTGTCGTGGACGGCTTGCCATTGGCATCTGCACCACTCATCCACCAACGACTCCCAACAATCCATCTTATCCACACACCATCTTGGGGCACCTACAAGTTAATAAAGATAAATTTGAGCACTATGCCTACGAAACAAATCAAGAAAACTTAGTACATGGCCTTAAGAATAGGTAATTACTTTCATTTAAGTTGGGTTGCATAAAAACTAGTCATAGTCTGGATCGTTGATATATGCTCTGAGATCAATAAATGCATCATCATCATTACTATCATGTGTGGCATCATGAATGACGTGCTCACCGGGTTCACCGGCATCAACATATGGAAGGCCTTTCTGTAATTGGTCAAGCATTGATAGGTCATCCGCAACAGTAACCTCTTTAGTTCTGGCTCTCCTAGTTTCGGTTGAGGGGTAAAGTCGGATTTACTGTCGCTGTTGATACGTCTCCATCGTATCTATAATTTTTGATGGTTTCATGCCAATATGCTACAACTTTCATATACTTTTGGCAACGTTTTATACTATTTTTCGGACTAACATATTGATCCAGTGCCCAGTGCCATTTCCTGTTTGTTGCATGTTTTTCGTTTCACAGATTATCCATACCAAACGAAGTCCAAATGCAATAAAAAACATACGGGTAATTTTTTTAATATTTATTATTTTTGGGAAGAAGAGTCTACGTGAAACGATGCCCGAGGAGGTCAAAAGCCCAGGAGGCACGGCCCCCTAGGGCGCGGCTGGCAGTCTTGTGACCAATCCCTAAGGCGGTTGGGGCCCTTCCTCCGCCGCAAGAAATATAATATCCGGAATGAAATTGTATTACAATTTCATCCCAATCGGAGTTACGGATCTCCGGGAATTTAAGAAACGGTGAAAGGCAGAATCTGGGAGCGCACAAACAGAATGACACAGAGAGAGAGATCCAATCTCAGAGGGGCTCTCGCCCCTCCGCTTCCATGGAGACGATGGACCAGAGGGGAAACCCTTCTCCCATCTAGGGATGAGGTCAAGGAAGAAGAAGAAGAAGGGGGGCTCTCTCCCCCTCTCTCTCGGTGGCGCTGGAACACCGCCCGGGACATCATCGTGTGACGGCGATCTACACCAACACCTCCATCACCTTCCCCCATCTATATTCAGCGGTCCACTCTCCCGCAACCCGCTGTACCCTCTACTTCAACGTGGTGCTTTATGCTTGATATTATTATCCAATTATGTGTTGCCATACTATGATGCCTGAGTAGATTTTCGTTGTCCTATCTGTGATTGATGAATTGCTATGATTGGTTTAATTTGCTTGTGGTTATTTTGCTGTCCTTTGGTGCCCATCATATGAGCGTGCGCGTGGATCACATCATAGGGTTAGTAGTATGTTTATTGGACTATGTATTGGAGGGCAAGGGTGACAGAAGCTTCAGCCTAGCATAGAAATTGATGCATACGGGATTGAAGGGGGACCAATATATCTTATTGCTGTGGTTGGGTTTTACCTTAAGGATCATTAGTAGTTGCGGATGCTTGCTAATAGTTCCAATCATAAGTGCATAGAATTTGAAGTAAGGTATGACATGCTAGCAGTGGCCTCTCCCACATAAAGCTTGTTATCGGTCTAGTAAAGTAGTCAATTGCTTAGGGACAATGCCGCAACTCCTACCACCACTTTTCCACACTCGTTCAACTAACGTAATTGTGTCTTTATCTAACCAGCCCCTAGTTTTTATTTACGGGTTCTTTCTTTTCTTTCAAGCCTATCCTATCACTCCTACAAAGTACTTCTAGTTTCATACTTGTTCTAGGTAAAGCGAACGTAAAGTGTGCGTAGAGTTGTATCGGTGCTCGATAGAACTTGAAGGAATACTTGTCCTACCTTTAGCTCCTCATTGGGTTCGACACTCTTACTTATCGAGAAAGGCTACAATTGATCCCCTATACTTGTGGGTTATCAAGACCTTTTTCTGGCACCGTTGCCGGGGAGCAATAGCGTGGGGTGAATATTCTCGTGTGTGCTTGTTTGCTTTATCACTAAGTAGATTTATTTGTTGTTCTGAGTTGTTCTCTATCTTTAGTTATGGATATGGAACACGAAATACCAAAAAAATTAGGTGTACTTGCTACTCATGGAGATGGGGAACCTCCTAAAACCCTCGATGCTCGTTATGTGGAAAATATTATGCACTTCTTTAATAATCCTGAGAAAACCCCATTAAATTATATAATGGGATACACATTGGATCAACGTGAATACTTTAGGGATTATCTCTTGACTCAAAAAGGGAAACAATTATGGGATCAACTTCTTATGTTGAAATGGTATGCTTGGGAGCTATGCTCGAGATATGATATTACTTCTTTCTCTAGGATGATGGCTCAACACCTTCCCTTTTTTTGTAAATTCAATGCTAATGAAACCATGGCTTCTTATGCTAATGGTATATATGATTACTATGATGTGGAGCAAATAGAAGAGTTTGTTGCTTTTATGGGTGCTTATGAAATTGAAGTTCTATTTAAAAGGTGTGATGATAATGATGATGCTGCTCACCGATCTGAAAATTTGGCTATGCTTCGTTATTGTTATACTAATTATGAATATGATTACTAATGTTTATGGAGAAATTCTATGCTTCCCAAGAAGAGACTAATATTTTGTAGGAAACTATGGAAGAAGAAAATGATGAAACTGTGAGCGGAGAACAAAAGTAGGAAGAGCGGACTAGCTACCCATGCCCACCTTCTAATGAGAGTAACTCTTCAACTCATACATTGTTTAATTTCCCTTCGAAGGATGAATGCTATGTTGATTGCTATGATCCCTTGGATTCGTTTGAAATATACCTTTTTGACGAACTTGATGCTTGCTATGCTTGTGGCCATGATGCCAATATGAATGATGCTTATGAAGATGAACTTGCTATAGTTCCTGATGTTAAACATGAAATTGTTGCTATCTCACCCACTTATGATAGTCCTATTATCTTTTTGAACTCTCCCAACTACACTATATCGGAGAAGTTTGCTCTCATTAGGGATTACATAGACGGGTTGCCTTCTACTATTACACATGATGATTTTGATGAATATAATATGCATGTGCTTGCTGCTCCTACTTGAAATTATTATGAGAGAGGAACTACATCTCCACCTCTCTATTTTTCCAATACGATAAAATTGTAAGAAACTGTTTATGCTATCTATTGTCCTTTACTTGATGTGCATGAATTGTTCTTTTATGACATGCCAATGCATAGGTAGAGAGTTAGACTTCATCATTGCATGATATATGTTACCTTGTGCTCACTACTAAATTACTAATCATTGTTAATTAAAATTGGCTTTGATATACCTTGGGATCCGGGTGGATCCATTACTTGAGGACTTTATGCCTAGCTTAATGGCTTTAAAGAAAGGGCTGCCTGTGAGACAACCCAGAAGTTTTAGAGAGTCATTTATTTCTGTTGAGTGATTTTATTTAGTTTAAAAACGAAAAAATATATAGAGGGGAACTTAAAACTTTTTGAAAAAGAGAAGCGATTGAAAGGTGATGCATTGCCGAAGTGAGGGTCGACCTTGAACACTTGTTTTCATGCTCATGGAAACAATGTAGAATTCTTCATGGAAGTTTCTCGCAAAAATAATTATGCCCTTGTACAATTCCATTGTATTATAAAAATAATGTGCCAAGTAAAGCCTTTATGATTAGTTTGGGTGATAGTTGTTTGATCATGCTGAAAAAGACAGAAACTTTGTGCTCACGAAATTATTTTTATTTCCTATCCAGAACGAGCTTTTGAGTTGATTCCTTTTGCTACTGATTTATATGCAAATTTCCCTAATTGTGATACTTTTTCCTAATTTTTGGAGTATCAGAATTATGGTATAAGTTCATATTACTACAGACTGTTCTGTTTTTGACAGATTCTGTTTTCTATGAATTGTTCTCTTATTTTGATGAATCTATGGGTAGTATCGGGGGTATGAACCATGGTGAAGTTCGATTACAGTAGATATAATGCTAATATGAATTTGGAATGAGTTCACAACATTACTTAAAGTGGTGATTTACTTTATTATACTAACGGATCTCACGAAGGTTTTGTTGAGTTTTGTGTGATTGAAGTTTTTAGGTTTTGGGTGAGACCACGATGGATTAAGGAATAAGGAGAGGCAAGAGCCTAATCTTGGATATGCCCGAGGCACCCCAAGGTAATATTCCAGAAAGACTGAAGCGTCTAAGCTTGGGGATACCTCGGAAGGCATCCCCTCTTTCGTCTACAATCTATCGGTAATTTTACCCGGAGCTATATTTTGATTCGTCACATGATATGTGCAAATGCTTGGAGCGTCTTTTGTGTTTATTTTTTTCCTTTTTCTTTTATGCACCATGATGCTATGATATAGTCCTTGGTTCATTTATAGAATGCTCTTTGCACTTCACTTATATCTTTTTAGTATGTCTTTATAGAATGCTTCATGTGCTTCACTTATACCATTTGAAGTTTGGATTGCTGGTTTCCCTACACATAGAAAACCGCCATTTGTAGAATGCTCTTTTTCTTCACTTATATTTGTTAGAGCGGGGAATATCTTTTGTAGAAAGAATTAAACTCTCATGGTTCACTTATACCTATTTAGAGAGTTAACAGGAGGTGGTCATTCACATGGTTAGTCATAAAATCCTACATAAAACTTGTAGATAACTGAATATGATATGCTTGATTCCTTGCAATAGTTTTGCGACATGAAGAGGTCATATTAGAGTCATGCTAGTGAGTAATTGTGTATTCATAGAAATACTTGTGTTAAGGTTTGTGATTCCCGTAGCATGCACGGATGGTGAACCGTTATGTGACGAAGTCGGAGCATGATTTATTTATTGATTGTCATCCTTTGTGTGGAAGTCGGGATCGCGCGATGGTTAATTCCTACCAACCCTTCCCCTAGGATCATGCGTGTAGTACCTTGTTTCGATGACTAATAGACTTTTGCAATAAGTATGTGAGTTCTTTATGACTAATGTTGAGTCGATGGATTATACGCACTCTCACCCTTCCATCATTGCTAGCGTCACTAGTACCGCACAACTTTTGCCGGTGCATTACACCCACCATATACCCCTCCTCAAAACAGCCACCATACCTACCTATTATGGCCTTTCCATAGCCATTCCGAGATATATTGCCATGCAACTTCCATTTTTCCGTTTATTATGACACGCACCATCATTGTTATATTGCTTTGCATGATCGTAAGATAGCTAGCATGATGTTTTCATGGCTTGTCCGTTTTTTGATGTCATTGCTATGCTAGATCATTGCACAGACCGGTACACCGTCGGAGGCATTCATATAGAGTCATATTTTGTTCTAAATATCGAATTGTATGTAAATAAAAGTGTGATGATCATCATTATTAGAGCATTGTCCCATGTGAGGAAGTAATAAAAGAGGTCAATGAAGCCCAAATAAAAAAAAGAGGCCAAAGAAGCCCACCAAAAAAAAGAAAAAAAATGAGAGAAAAGAGAGAAGGGACAATGCTAGTATCCTTTACCACACTTGTGCTTCAAAGTAGCACCATGATCTTCATGATAGAGAGTCTCCTATGTTGTCACTTTCATATACTAGTGGGGAATTTTCATTATAGAACTTGCCTTGTATATTCCAATGATGGGCTTCCTAAAATTTCCCTAGGTCTTCGTGAGTAAGCGAGTTGGATGCACACCCACTAGTTTCTTTTTGAGCTTTCATACACTTATAGCTCTTGTGCATCTGTTGCATGGCAATCCCTACTCACTCACATTGATATCTATTGATGGGCATCTCCATAGCCCGTTGATATGCCTAGTTGATCTGAGACTATCTCCTCCTTTTTGTCTTCTCCACAACCACCATATTCTATTCACCTATAGAGCTATGTCCATGGCTCACGCTCATGTATTGCGTGAAAGTTGAAAAAGTTTGAGAACACTAAAGTATGAAACAATTGCTTGGCTAAAACCGGGGTTGTGCATGATTTAAATATGTTATGTGGGGAAGATGGAGCATAGCCAGACTATATTATTTTGTAGGGATAACTTTATTTGGCCATGATATTTTGATAAGACTTGATTGCTTTGTTAGTATGCTTGAAATATTATTGTCTTTATGTCAAATGATAGACTATTGCTTCGAACCACTCATGTTTTAGTATTCATGCCATGATTAGATTATATGATCAAGATTATGCTAGGTAGCATTCCACATCAAAAATTATCTTTTTTATCATTTACTTACTCTAGGACGAGCAGGAATTAAGCTTGCTGATGCTGATACGTCTCCATCGTATCTATAATTTTTGATTGTTTCATGCCAATATTCTACAACTTTCATATACTTTTGGCAACTTTTTGTACTATTCTTCGGACTAACATATTGATCCAGTGCCCAGTGCCAGTTCCTGTTTGTTGCATGTTTTTTGTTTCGCAGATTATCCATACCAAATGAAGTCGAAACGCAATAAAAACCTATGGGGATTTTTTTGGAATATTTATGATTTTTGGGAAGAAGAATCTACGCGAAACGATGCCCGAGGAGGTCAGAAGCCCAGGAGGCGCCCCCCTAGGGCGCGGCTGGCAGGCTTGTGACCAATCCCTAAGGTGGTTGGGGCCCTTCTGTCGCCCAAGAAAGATAATATCTGGAAGAAAATCGTGCTAAAATTTCAGCCCAATCGGAGTTATGGATCTCCGGGATTTTAAGAAACGGTGAAAGGCAGAATCTGGGAGCGCAGAAACAGAAGGACACAGAGAGAGATATCCAATCTTGGAGGGGCTTTCGCCCCTCCGCCGCCATGGTGACCATGGACCAGAGGGGAAACCCTTCTCCCATCTAGGGAGGAGGTCAAGGAAGAATAAGAAGAAGAAGGGGGGCTCTCTGTTGACGTGCAACTATTCCTGACTTGATGCCTCCCTGGCAACGGAGCCAGAAAAGAGCTGCTCCCAGTTGCTCAACAATTAGCAATTGTCTTGCAATGGCCCACCAGCGTGTGGGATCGCGGCAGTTTTCGAGGGTAGAGTATTCAACCCAAATTTGTTGGTTCGACATGATGGGAATGAAAGGATATTCTCCAGTAATAGAAGCTGAGTTGTCGGCTCAACCACACCTGAAAGATTAGTATCTGCAAGCAGGATAAAAGTAGAAAAAGTAGTATGATAGCAACGGTGCTAGGAAAGAATCTGTTGATGGCAGATTATTCCTAACTGAAGTATCAATGGCGCCAGAAAAGTATTGTAGTAGGTAGCAGCAGTGTAACGAGTAACAGCAGTGGCAAGGAAAAGTAATAGTGACAGCAGTAGCAAGTAGCAGCAGTAGCAAGTAACAGCAGAATCAAGTAACAGTAGTAGCAACAGTAGTGGCAGCAGCAGCATGACAAAGAAAGTAACAACAACAACAAGTAACAGTAGTAGCAACACTAGTGGCAGCAGCAGCAGGACAAAGCAAGTAACAGTAGCAGCAACAGTAGTAACAGCAGCAGAGCAAAGCAAGTAGCAGCAACAGTGGGACAAACTCGTAGGCAATGGATCGGTGATTTGTTGGATGAAATTCATCATGCAACAGTTATAACACGGAGAGATATATGACTAGCTCCTGTTCGTTGATGTGATGTAGGCATGCATTCCGTGTGTAGTCATACATGCTTAGGGAAAAGAACTTGCATGACATCTATTGTCCATCCCTCCCGTGGCAGTGGGGTCCAAATGGATACTACGGGATATTAAGTTTCTCCTTTTAATAAAGAACCGGACCAACGCATTAGCACTTGGTGAACACTTGAACTCCTCAAACTATGGTCATCAGCGGGAGTGGTTCCGGTTATTATTACTCCGTGGTTGCCGGATCATAACACATAGTTGGTAACTACAACTTGCAAGATCGGATCTAAAACACACATATATTGGTGACAACATAATAATTTCAGATCTGAAATCATGGCACTCGGGCCCTAGTGACAAGCATTAGGCATAGCAAAGTAGTAGCAACATCAATCTCAAAACATAGTGGATACTAGGGATCAATCCCCGTCAAAACTAACTCGATTACATGATAGATCTCATCCTACTCATCACCGCCCAGCGAGCCTAGGAATACATTACTCACGAACAATGAAGAGCTTCATGGAATTGGAGAGGGAAGAAGGTTGATGATGACGATGGCGATGATCTCCTTGATCCGAAGCCCAAAACGGACTCCAGTTCTGCCCTCCGGGGCAAGAACGGGATGTGGCGGCGCCTATGGATCGTGAAACGCAATGAAATCTTCTATCTTGAATTTTTCCGGGACGAAAGGGAATAAATAGCGATGTAATAGGGAGCGGCAGAGCCACGTGGGCCTCACAAGCCTGGTCGCCGCGGCCAGGGGGGAGGCCGCGGCCACAGGGCTTGTCGCCCACTTGCCCGTCCCCTCCGGTGGATCTTTGCGTAGGTATTTTTCATATTTTCCAGAAATATTCTCCGTAAATTTTTAGGACGTTCCGAGCACTTTCCTTTCTGCACAAAAACAACACATGGCAATTCTGCTGAGAAGAGCGTCAGTCCGGGTTAGTTCCATTCAAATCATGCAAATTATAGTCCAAAACAAGGGCAAAAGAGTTTGGAAATGTAGATATGATGGAGACGTATCAACTCCCCCAAGCTTAAAACCTGGCTTGTCCTCAAGCAACTCAGTTGAAAAACTGAAAGAGAAAGAAAAACTTTGACAAACTCTGTTTGATCTTGTTGTTGCAACTATGTCCAACTCATAACCAGAATTTCAGCAAGATCACAAGTTAACCACATAAGCAAGTGACACATAGGTCTCACGGTAAACTAATATCAATGGCACAATCAGCTAGGGAGTAAATAATATTGAGTTTCAGATACCAACAATTCAATCAAAACAAGCATGAAGCAATATGAATAGGTGGTATCTCGCTAGCTCTTTCTGAGACCGCAAAACATAAACGCAGAGCACTTTCAAAGATCAAGGGCTGACTATTCATTGTAATTCATAGAAACGAAGATCTAGCCATATTCCTACTCAATATAAATCAAATGACAAAGGTGCTCTCTGATTGGTCCTTATATAAGAAGAGGATGACTCAACAGGAAAATAAATAGACAGGCCCTTCGCAGAGGGAAGCATTGATTTGCAGAGGTGCCCGAGCTCAAGCTTTGAAAAAAGAGATAATAATTTTGGGTGGCATGCTTTCATTGTCAACACAATGACCAAGAGTTCTAAATATATTCCATGCTACTCATGCTATAGGTGGTTCCCAAACAAAAAAGTAAAGTTATAACTCCCCCACCACGAATCAATCAATCCGGGTACTCATGCTATAGCCGAATCCTCGGGTACCGTCCATACTAACATCAATCCACGGGGAGTCTTGTTTTACAGTTATGTTTTCGATTTAAGCATGGAACTGGGCAATCCAATTACCAGCCCCTTTCTCGTGAATGACAGTGAATAAACACATGTCGAGGATAACATGCCTAACATGGAAGATACCAATAGCCCCCTCTCACCACATGAGCGGTTCGGGCATGCAAAACAGATTGTTTCTTGAAGGTTTAGAGAATGGCACATGGAAATTTACTTGGAACGGCAGGTAGATACCGCAAATAGGGTAGGTATGGTGGACTCTCATGGAAAAACTTTTGGGTTTATGGAAGTGAATGCACAAGCAGTATTCCGCTTAGTACAAGTGAAGGCTAGCAAAAGACTAGGAAGCGACCAACTAGAGAGCGACAACAGTCATCAAGATGCAATGAGTTTGACTAACATTGAGTGCAAGCATGAGCAGGATATAAATCACCATGAACACGAACATCATAGAGGCTATGTTGATTTTGTTTCAACTACATGCATGAACATGCGCCAAGTCAAGCCACTTGAATCATTCAAAGGAGAATACCATCCTATCATACTACATCATAGTCATCTCAAAATCTATGTTAGCATTCAGGACAAACCATTATAAGCTCCTAGCTAATTGAGCATGGCATCAGAAACTATGATCTCTAAGTTGTCATTGCAAACATGGTTCTCTCTCAACAAAGCTGAATCTAGGACGACAAGCGAGTCATATTTACAAAAACAAAATAGATAGTGTTCATACCAGCTTTTCCAGTCTCAGTCACTTCATCATATATCATCATTTTTGCCTTTCACTTGCACGATCGAACGATGTGAACAATAATAAGAGTGCTCGTGCATTGGACTAAGCTGAATCTGGAGGCAAACACAAAGGAGAAGACAAAGTAATATGGCTCTTTAACAAATGAACAGGTATGCATGCAAGAGCCACTAAACCTTGTAACCATGGTCTTCTACCTCGACACAAAGAAAAAGAAAACTATTTACACAGGAAATCTCCCAACAAGCAAAAGAAGAAAGGAAAATATTTTTGGGTTTTCTCAAAAGGACACAAAACAATAAAACAAGAAAACGAAAACAAACTAGCATGGATAATACAGTGGCAAAGTGTAAACACCGACTAACAAAGTGAAAGCATAAGCATGAATGTAAAGTTGGGGCAAACACGTACTCCCCCAAGCTTAGGCTTTTGTCCTAGCTTGGTCTACTCCCAAGATGGGAAATAACCAGCTCCGGTATACTCCGGAGCGGACTGTGGATGCCACTGCTGTGTGAGCTCCTCTGGCTCCCACTGATAAACTGGCGTCTGGTACTCGACTGGCGGCTCGGGCACGGGCACTTGTGGTTGGGCCAAGCCCCAATACGTGTAGATGTCCGAGGGCATATTAATGTACCTGCTTGCATAAAGGTTGAACAAAGAAGGTGCAGGCAAAGTAATAGTCTCACGAGTACCCTGACTAAATACCAGGGTATAAATTATCCGTCTACTAGAATCTCTATCCACAAAATCATGGCGAACCATGCTGTCATAATCCAAATATTTCTCATGAAGAAGCATTTCTTCTTCCTCCTCCAGTCTAATGGGTATCTCAAAGTGTCTGGCAAGACGAGTAGCATAGATACCTCCATAGACGACACCTTTGGAACGGTTTGTGTTATTGTTATAAAGGCCTTTGCGCAAAACCGCAAGGTCTGGAGACCTAAGTGATCCAGCCTCCCCACGGCCAATCAACCATTTTCCCACAAATAATGAGAAGTACCGAAGCACAGGAAAATGTATGCTAGCAATTCTAGAGCGGGACACTCCTCTCTCCTCTCCAACAGCAATAGTACCTATGAAAGCCTCCAAGTCCCGTGGACGAGGATCATGAATATCCCCAACATAAGGTAATTTGCACACATTGCAAAAATCCTGTAGTGTCATGTGCTGGAGGATATCGTATAACATGATCTCAACGATAGGAGGATTCTTCCTCGGATAAAAGTTGAAACTTTGAACGGAAATATTGGTGAGGAGGAGGTATTGTGGGCACTTATCTTCAACGAATGTGGTAAGACCTGCGTTCTCCACCAAGTAATAAAAGTCTTCATAAAGCCCAGCGGGGCCCAAAAATTCATCACTTGGCCACTCGCACGCTCGAACTTCTGTGACTCGAGGAACCACGTACTTGGGGTGGTTCTTCTCATCCTCCTTGGGGTTATGGCTTGAAGAGCCTCTCAAGAACCTCCTCATCTTTTCCTTTTTCTAACACTGAAAAATTCTGAAATTTTTAGAGACTTCGAAAGAAAAGTGAGTAAGGATTAACCCAACTCGTAGCAACTACTCCTACTAGTGCCTAGAGACTGTATCACGCGCTAAAACTACTTGGGACAAGCTAAAATCAACATTTCAAGCTCAAGAACAGGGTCACCAAGGTAGCAGGAATACGCGAAGGATAAAGCACTAGAGTGGAAACTAATTGGACCAATGGAGGAGTCACTTACCAAGGAGTAATTTCCCCAAAACGGTTCGGAGAATGGTGCTTTGAGCAAGGAGATAGAAAATCACAGCCAAATGAGCAAGAACACGGGTTTGAGCTGTGATACGATTTTTTCTGGAGGTACAAGAAGAGGATGGGAGCTGGAATGAGTGGAGGGGGTCCTTGTGGGCCCCACAAGCTTGGTTGCCGCGTCCAGGGGGGAGGCCGCGGCTACAGGGCTTGTGGCCCACTGGTGTGGCCACCCGGCCAGCTCTCAGTCCCATTATTTTTCAAAAAATCCAAAAAATATCATATTGGATTTTCAGGACCATTGGAGAACTTTTATTTTTGTGGTACTTTTCTCCGGGATGCTAAAACAGAAAACAGGGAAAACTAAACTAAATCTATCATTTTTCTTCTAAGCAAGAGAAAGTGAAAGCTTGGAACAGAGGTTTGTGACTCCTCGATTCATCCATCTCATGGTCATCGAAATAAATCCGTCAATGGGGTTGATCAAATCCCCTCGACAAAACTTTCTTGAATCGCAAAAGAGAACGGAGAATTTTTGAATAGTCACTAAGTCACCTCAATGGGGATGTGTATCACCCCAACAAGCAAATCATACTTCATCTTGACACGAGGAATAGGGCATTCAAAGCTCCCAATAAGAATCGATGAAGTTTTTTCGATAGCATTGATGCAATGTACTTGATATCGTTTCTTCATAAAGTGCACCGTATGCTCATTACCGTTGACATGGAAAGTGACATTGCCTTTGTTGCAATCTATAACAGCCCCTGCAGTGTTTAAAAAGGGTCTTCCGAGGATGATAGCCATGGCATCGTCCTCGGGAATATGCAAGATAACAAAGTTTGTTAAGATAGTGGTGTTAGCAACCACAACAGGCACATCCTCGCAAACGCCGACAGGGAAAGCAGTTGATTTGTCGGCCATTTGCAGAGAAATTTCAGTGGGTGTCAACTTATGCAGTTCAAGTCTACGATAAAGAGAGAGAGGCATAACACTAACACAGGCTCCAAGGTCACATAAGGCAGTTCTTACGTAGTTTCCTTCAATGGAGCAAGGTATAGTGGGCACTCCGGGATCACCAAGTTTCTTAGGAGTTCCACCTTTCAAAGTGTAATTGGCAAGAATGATGGAGATCTCAAGATTTGGTATCTTCCGTTTATTAGTCACGATATTTTTCATGTAGTTGGCATACGGAGACATTTTGAGCATATCAATTAACCGCATGTGCAGAAAGACGGGTCTCAACATTTCAATAAAGCGCTCAAAATCCTCATCATCCTTTTTCTTGGATGACTTAGGAGGAAAGGGCATAGGTCTCTCAACCCATGGCTCCCTTTCTTTACCATGCTTCCTAGCAGTGAAGTCATTCTTATCGTATCTCTTAGGTTGTGGGTTATAAGGATTAACCGTAGGTTCAATCTCCACATCCTTATCATTGCTAGGTTGAGAATTATTATGAACATAGCTGTCCATATTGTCACCAGGTTCATGTTCGTCACCAGATTGTGTTTCTGCATCAGACGCAGAAATATGATTTGGTTCTTCAGCTGTGACAGTATTTGGTGAACTAACATGTAGGTTTCTATCATCCTTCTTCTTAGGATGACTGGGTGTATCAGCATTAATTCCTTGAGAATCTTGATCAGTTCTCTTCGGATGGCCTTCAGGATACAAAGGTTCCTGAGTCATTTTGCCTCCTCTAGTAATGACTCTGACCGAGTTGTCATTTAATTCATTGAGGAAGTCATTCTGAGCTTTAAGTGCTTGTTCTACCTGAGTAGTAATCATAGAGGCATGTTTACTCAGAAGCTTCAGATCATTGACATTTCTGTCTACACAAGCACTTAAATGACTAAGCATACGAGTACTTTGTTCAAATTGTCTGCTAACATAATCATTGAAACTCTGTTGTTTGGCAACAAAGTTGTCAAATTCATCAAAGAATAGGCTAGCAGGTTTGTCAAAAGCAATATCACTCTCATTGAATCTACGTAGAGAATTTACTTCTACTACCCGTGTCGGGTTATCGAGACCATGGATCTCTTCGATAGGTGGTAGATTTTTGACATCTTCAGATCTAATGTCTTTCTCTTGCATAGATTTCCTGGCTTCTTGCATATTTTCGGGACTGAGGAATAGAATACCTCTTTTCTTAGGAGTTGGTTTAGGATGTGGTTCGGGGATAGTCCAAGCATTATCGTTGATCAAGATGTTATTGAGTAGAATCTCAGCTTGTTCTATAGATCGTTCCCTAAAAACACAACCGACACAACTATCTAGGTGGTCTCTAGAAGCATCGGTAAGTCTGTTATAGAAGATATCAAGTATCTCGTTCTTCTTAAGAGGGTGATCAGGCAAAGCATTCTGTAGCTGGAAGAGCCTCCCCCAAGCTTCTGGGAGACTCTCTTCTTTGAGTTGAGCAAAGTTGTATATTTCCTGCAAGGCAGCTTGCTTCTTATGGGTAGGGAAATATTTCTGAGAGAAGTAATAGACCATAGCCTGGGGACTACTCACACATCCAGGAGCAAGAGAAGTGAACCAGGCTTTAGTGTCATCCTTTAGAGAGAAAGGAAACAGTTTAAGGATATAGTAGTAGCGGATCTTCTCCTCACTAGTGAAAAGGGTGGCTATATCATGTAGTTTGGTCAGATCTTCTCCTCACTAGTTTCCTCACTAGTGGAAAGGATCAGATTCGACTAGGGAGATTATCTCAGGGTCGACAGAGAATTCATAGTCCTTATCGGTGATAAAGATAGGTGAAGTGGCAAACTTAAGGTCGTATTTCATCCTAGCTTTCAGAGATTTTTCCTTCCACTTGAGGAGTAATTTCTCAGCGTCATAGGCATCCTTACATGCAAGAAAATCCTCAGCTATCTCTCCCTCCATAACATAACCCTCAGGTATATCAGGCAATTCATATCTAGGAGAGCTAGGTCTAGCAGGAGCAAAAGTAGGTTCTATCTCAATAGTACCGGAAGTTTCAGAAGCATCACGAGCATTGGCAGTAACTCTAGCAATATGAACATCAAGGAATACCCCTAGTGGCACATCAGGCAAAGTAGTATCTCTAGCAGTATCAAGCATAGCATCATTAGGCAAAATAGCATCTCTAGCATCATCAGGCAAAGCAGTATCAGGAATAGCATCTGTAGCAGTATCAGGCATAACATCTCTACCATCATCAGGCAAAGTAGTATCAAGCATAGCATTTCTAGCAGTATCAGGCATAGCATCTCTTGCAGTATCAGGCATACTAGCATCATAAGCATCATCAAGCACAAGCGACATATCAAGATTTCTAGCAGGAGGTGGTGTCGCAAACTTACTCATAACCGAAGGTGAATCAAGTGTAGAGCTAGATGGAAGTTCCTTACCTCCCCTCGTACTTGAGGGCAAGACTTTTGTTCTTGGATCTTTCAGATTCTTCATAGTGATCAGCAGATATAAATCCCAAGTGACTCAGAGAATATAGTTATCCTTCCCCGGCAACGGCGCCACAAAAGAGCTATTGACGTGCAACTATTCCTGACTTGATGCCTCCCTCGCAACAGAGCCAGAAAAGAGATGCTCCCAGTTGCTCAACAATTAGCAATTGTCTTGCAATGGCCCACCAGCGTGTGGGATCGCGCAGTTTTGGGGGGTAGAGTATTCAACCCAAATTGGTTGGTTCGACATGATGGGAATGAAAGGATATTCTCCAGTATTAGCAGCTAAGTTGTCGGCTCAACCACACCTGAAAGATAAGTATTTGCAAGCAGGATATAAGTAGCAAAAGTAGTATGATAGCAATGGTGCTAGGAAAGAATCTGTTGACGGCAGATTATTCCTAACTGAAGTATCAATGGCGCCAGAAAAGTATTGTAGCAGGTAGGAGCAGTGTAACGACTAACAATAGTGGCAAGGAATAGCAATAGTGACAACAGTAGCAAGTAGCAGCAGTAGGAAGTAACAACAACAACAAGTAACAATAGTAGCAACAGTAGTGGCAGCAGCAGAAGGACAAAGAAAGTAACAGCAGCAACAAGTAACAGTAGTAGCAATAGTAGTGGAAGGAGGAGGACAAAGCATGTAAAAGTAGCAGCAAGTAACAGTAGTAACAACAACAGAGCAAAGCAAGCAGCAGCAGCAATGTCACAAACTCATAGGCAATGGATCGGTGATTTGTTGGATGACATTCATCATGCAACAGTTATAACACAGAGAGATATCTGACTAGCTCCCGTTCGTCGATGTGATGTGGGCATGCATTCCATTTCTAGTCATACGTGCTTAGGGAAAAGAACTTGCATGACATCTATTGTCCATCCCTCCCGTGGCAGCAGGGTCCAAATGGATACTACGGGATATTAAGGTTCTCCTTTGAATAAAGAACCGGACCAACGCATTAGCAATTGGTGAACACATGAACTCCTCAAACTATGGTCATCACCCGGAGTGGTTCCGGTTATTGTCACTCCGGGGTTGCCGGATCATAACACATAGTAGGTAACTACAACTTGGAAGATCGGATCTAAAACACACATATATTGGTGACAACATAATAATTTCAGATCTGAATTCATGGCACTCGGGCCCTAGTGACAAGCATTAGGCATAGCAATGTAGTAGCAACATCAATCTCAGAACATAGTTGATACTAGGGATCAATTCCCATCAAAACTAACTCGATTACATGATAGATCTCATCCTACTCATCACCCCCAGCGAGCCTACAAATAGATTACTCATGAACGATGAAGAGCTTCATGGAATTGGAGAGGGAAGAAGGTTGATGATGACGATGGCGATGATCTCCTTGATCCGGAGCCCAAAACGGACTCCAGATCTGCCCTCGAGGGCAAGAACGGGATGTGGCGGCGCCTCTGGATCATGAAACGCAATGAAATATTCTCTCCTGATTTTTTCCGGGACGAAAGGGAATAAATAGCGCTGGAATTGGGGGCGGCAGAGCCAGGTGGGCCCCACAAGCCTGGCCACGGCGGCCAGGGGGGAGGCCGCGGCCACAGGGCTTGTGGCCCTCCGGTGGATCTTTGTGCAGGTATTTTTCATATTTTCTAGAAATATTCTCTGTAAATTTTCAGGATGTTCCGAGAACTTTCATTTCTGCACAAAAACAACACCATGGCAATTCTGCTGAAAACAGCATCAGTCCGGGTTAGTTCCATTCAAATCGTGCAAATTAGAGTCCAAAACAAGGGCAAAAGAGTTTTGAAAAGTAGATACGATGGAGACGTATCACTCTCTCCCCCTCTCTCTCGGCGGCGTCGGAACGCGACCAGGGACATCATCGTGTGATGGCGATCCACACCAACACCTCCGTCATCTTCACCAACACTTCCATCACCTTCCCCCATCTATATTCAGCGGTCCACTCTCCCGCAACCCGCTGTACCCTCTACTTGAACATGGTGCTTTATGCTTCATATTATTATCCAATGATGTGTTGCCATCCTATGATGTCTGAGTAGATTTTCGTTGTCCTATCGGTGATTGATGAATTTCTATGATTGGTTTAATTTTCTTGTGGTTATTTTGCTATCCTTTGGTGCCCATCATATGAGCGCGCGTGCGGATCACACCATAGGTTTAGTAGTATGTTGATAGGACTATGTATTGGAGGACAAGGGTGACAGAAGCTTCAGCTTAGCATAGAAATTGATGCATACGGGATTGAAGAGGGACCAATATATCTTATTGCTATGGTTGGGTTTTACCTTAATGAACGTTAGTAGTTGCGGATGCTTGCTAATAGTTCCAATCATAAGTGCATAGAATTCCAAGTAAGGGTTGACATGCTAGCAGTGGCCTCTCCCACATAAAACTTGCTATCGGTCTATTAACGTAGTCGATTGCTTAGGGACAATTCCGCAACTCCTACCACCACTTTTCCACACTCGTTCAACTAACGTAATTGTTTCTTTATCTAACCAGCCCCTAGTTTTTATTTACGTGTTCTTTCTTTTCTTGCAAGCCTATCCTATCACTCCTACAAAGTACTTCTAGTTTCGTACTTGTTCTAGGTAAAGCGAACGTAAAGTGTGCGTAGAGTTGTATCGGTGGTCGATAGAACTTGAGGGAATATTTGTCCTACCTTTAGCTCCTCGTTGGGTTCGACACTCTTACATATCGAGAAAGGCTACAATTGATCCCCTATACTTGTGGTTTATTAGTTGTCTACTTCCATGTTCTTGGGTCAAATAGAGCGGTTCTTGAAATCTTTCTTGGAAGAATTCTCCGTCATATATGCCTGGGTTAATATGAGGTTCATAATCCTATTCATTTGGGGGAGATGGTCTAGCATGTGGCGCCACTTCATAAACAACATCCCAACCTTTCAGATTCTTATTAGTTTGGCAGGCCCATGGTAGATAGAAAAGTTGGGTCGCTTGCTGAGCCATAATATAGACATCGGGAACATCTAAATGGGTTCTTTGATTGATATCGACTAGCCCTATATGTTCATGAGTCCTTCAAGTCTCCTTCGGCAGGAACCAATAACATTTGAAGACTACGACGTTTGGTGGGCTTTCACCGTAGAATTGAAGTTCATAAATTCCATCAACTCTACCGTGATACTCGGTACCTCCTTCACCAATAGCAGATAACCCTTTGCCAAACGTACAAAAGCGATACAAGTTGATATTGTATTTCTCAAATGAACGGACCTTATAGTCAAAACCATTAGAGGCTTGTCCCAATTCGGTGTCCACAGATTCTGAATTAGCCTACAAGGTTAATACGAAATGATTGTTGCATTAGCCGCAAAGTAGAACAAGAAATGAAATGCTCCATTATTGATAAATACCATTTGTTCGAACCAAGAGATGAAACTGGGATAGCCGCCACCATGCTTTTCTAGAAGAACATACTCTTCGACCGAATCATTTTGGATCACCGCTCCATCCAAGAATTTGGCGATGTATCAACTGTATCAAATATCCGGGAATGGAGCAGTTCAAAGGAACTAGAAGTTGGGGAAAATATACCGAGAGTTTACACGATGTACGGCCGCACTTCTGTTAGGTTGTTGAATATATACAACAAAATGGCCTGCCATTCTTCAACATCCAACTTTATTGGTTTCGAAGCACCGACTTGTGTGAGCTTACCTTCGAGTAGGCTCAGGTTGGATCCACCTATTTTAGGGTCACCATCATTGTACCGAGGCTTCATAGTATGTTGTCATGAAGTTTGCCACCTCCTCCTAATGAATGCCTCGGCCAAGGATGTTTCAATTCGATGTTTATTTTTACATTTTGCTCGATGTGTCTTCTGCATCCTCTCAGTTGCAAAGAACCAATGATTTTGCACCGGCCCACCCAATCTTGCCTCGGTCGGGAGATGTAAAATAAAATGTTGCATTGGATTAAAGAAGCTCGGTGGAAAGATCTTTTCTAACTTGCAGAGCAACTCTAGTGTCAACTCCTCCAGTAATCTACCATGCCAGGTGATAGTTCTTTCACACAAAGAATACCGAAGAAATAGCCCATCTCTGCTAGTACTATCCATTCATCCTCAGGAATAAACCCGCTCATGCCATATGTGCCAATCATGACTCTTGAGACCAAATATTTTCAGTTTATCAGGAATTGCACCCCTCCTTATATTCGCTGCATACTCATCGGGGAACATAAAGTGCATTTTGACTCGCAAGATAATTTCCCTCGGAGCTGGCCTTCGAAGATTGAACCAGGCCTTTGGCTTGGATTAATTTTGTTTTCCTTTCGATTGTCGCATGTTTTGTAATGGTCTATGACATACAATCTCTCGATCGAATCTAGCCTTAGGACTATCCTTTGACTTCCTCTCTATGCCGAACAATGTACCAAAAATGGCCTCTCCGATATTCTTTAAGTGCGCATCATGTCGATGTTGTGTGGAAGAAGGAGGTCTTTGTAGTAAGGAAAATCCCACAAGCATGTCTTGTAAGTCTAGGCGTGTCCTGAATTATACCCCTTGAAATATCGTGGATGCTCTGGATCAGGCTCGAGAGTGTTTAACTAATCTAGGATCTGTTAGCCTGTCATTGCAGGTGGTGCCGAGTTTTTGATAACTTTACCTTTGATAATGTTCTTCTTGTCTTTTTTGAATTGATGGCAGGGATCCAGGAACTGTCTATGCAAGTCAAAGCAAGATTACTTCCGAACCGCTTGGAGCCAATAAAATTGAAGATCTGCCTTGCATGTGGGGCACGGGAAACTTCCATGCACACACCACCCAGCGAATAGCACATACATCGGCAAGTCATGCATCTGGCATGGGAACCTTCCATGTACCAAACATGCATTTTCAATTTTTTTCTAGCGACGTTGTATGTGTTGAACCCATTATCCATTCATCCTTAAGCGGCTGCATGTACACATTTATATTCTTCCCCGGATAGTTGGGATCTAGAATTACCAATGTCAAGAATATGTTCTTTTTTTGCGTAATCTATCCGGGGGGGGAAGATTGAGTGGAATGAGAAACACAGGCCAACTACTATGTTGCGTTGCTATCATACCAAAGGGATTGAACCCATTCATGGCAACGCATACTCGAGGATGCCTTGGATGTGTCGCTTTATCTGGATGTAATGCATCGAAGTGCTTCCATGCTACCGCATTCGATGTGTGTACTGACATCTTATTCCCATCTGGATATAGTTCAGTCCTTCTGCCCAATTTGTGCCATGTCATATGTCTGTCCATCTCTTTGACCATGAAAAGACATTGAAGCCTTGGTATGATTGGCATATATCGAAGAACATTAACTGGGATTTGGGTCTGGCTCTTGTCACCCATACCATTGCCTACCACAACATACCTGGAAGACTTGCAAATGGGACAATAGTTCAAGTCCACATACTCAAGCTTAAATAAGGCACATACTTTCTCACACGCATGTATCTTCTCATAGGGCATCTTATGTACATGGAGTATTTTGTCCGACTGGTACAGATTTGCACGCATGACATGGCCATTGGGTAGAAAGCGTTGAAATAGTGTCATCATCGCGTCGTAGCATTCTATTCCCAAGTTGGATTGAGCCTTCAGAGCTATTACTTGTGCAATGATATCCATCTGACAAAGCTCAGTGTGATCGTGGAGAGGACGTTTTGAAGACTCCAACACATAGAAGGCCTTTGCGGATTCCTACATCTCGTCGTCCGAATCCCGACCTTCATCCATGTCTTGCACCATGTCTTCGATCCTGGTACCATGCTCGTCGGTGCGATGATGAACCACCTAAGCTCTGTTGCGTTTGGAAGAGTTATCATGAAATGTCCAGACCGTATAATCACACGTAAAACCCCTCCTGAGTAGGTGTTTATCCATTTCAGCCTCTCTCTCCTCTTTTTAAAGTTTTTGCACCCACGACAGGGGCACCAGTTTTTTGTTTGGCCATTTGCAAATGTGGCTTTCACAAACTCCTTGGTTTTTGTAAGCCATTCTTTCGTCATCTTTTTCTGACAAGTGTGACCAGTGTACATCCACGCACGATCAATCATCTTGCCTAGCTACAAAACACACAAGAAATACTATATATATATGTCAACATATATATTCATCATTTAATAAAGTTTGTCAGTTTTATTACGTCCATGCAACCTACACGGTAATAGGTAAAGATAGGTCCTAATCCCACTCGAGTATGTGTAGATTGGGTTCATTTTCCCATGCTTTGCTCCAGATCTGACGCAAAATTTCGGCAGAACCTCACCGTTGTTATCCTGATACACGTCTCGGAAATAAACAGACATGATGTGTACCGTTAGAACAACAGGGAGGAACTTACGAAATTATGCATAGGATCCGGAGCAGAGCATAAGGGAAAACGAACCCAATCTACACATACTCAGGTTGTCCATGGATAACGTTGGACAGTTTGGAATAATCATAGTTATAAATATAAACTAATGCATGCATATTTATTACTGTAACAATTTCAAACAGGAGATGCATACTGGTCACGCATACATATGATTTAATGTACCTATATGCACCAAGTTTCATCGGCACAAAGACCGGAACAAAGCAAATGAAGGGGGAGGAGCGGATGCCATTTCTACTCACCACAAACGCAGGGCAGAGCTTGTCGAATGGATGGGGAGGTCTTCGAACACAAGACCTTGCAACAACGAAACAACTGCACATCTAAATCCACCCGAATAACATAAATATTTTGTTTTTATCAAAAATTGGAAAATATATGACCTAACTCATAAATTACAAAATCATGACCCAGTCGGCCTGTTGAAGGCCGAAGAGGACCTTTTCGGTCAACACGAGGCCAAAGCGGTGTCGGGGGTCGGGGTGAGTGCGTCGGGGGCGGCGTATTAAGGGTGTCGGGGTGTCGTGTCAGGGTGTCGGGGTGTCACTTTCTTCTTCTTCCTATTATTCTTTTTCCTCTTCTTCCTTTTCTTCTTCTTCCTCTTCTTCCTTTTCTTCTTCTCCATTTTCTTCTTCTTCCTCCTCTTCTTCCTTTTCTCCTTCTTCTTCTTGTTCTTCTTCCTTTTATTCTTTTTTCCTATTCTTCTTTTTCTTCTTCTTCCTCTTCTTCCTTTTCTTCTTTTTTTCCTATTCCTCTTCTTTTTTCTTCTCCTCCTCCTCTTCTTCTTCTTCATACTTTTCCTTTTTCCTCTTCTTCTTCTCCTGCTTTCCTCTTTTTCTTCATCTCCTTCTTCTTCTTATTATTATTTTTTCTCCTCCTCCTCCTCCTCCTCGTCTTCTTCTTCTCTTATTCTCCTCTTCTCTTCTTATTCTTCTTCTTCTTGTCATCTTTTCTTCTTTTTCTTCTTCTTCTTCTTCTTTTCCTTTTTCCTCTTATTCTTCTCCTCTCCTCTTTTTCCTCTCCTTCTTCTTCATCATCATCTTCTTGTTCTTCTTGTTCTTCTTGTTCTTCTACTTTTTCTTCTTCTCCTCCCCCTCCTCCTCTTCTTCTTCTCCTTCTCATTTTCCTTCCTCTTCTTTTCTTCATCTTCTTCTTCTTATTCTTTTTCTTCTTTTTTTTCTTTTCCTTTTTCCTTTTTTACTTCTTATTTTCTTATATTTTTTGGCTAACCTAACTAACCTAATAAACTAACCTAACTAATTCAACATAAATTGAAAACAGAAATTCCAGAAAAGGGGGAGGCCGGCAGGGTACTCACTGGCAGGGGCGGCGTGGGCGGCGGGGCACCGGGTGGCGGGGACGATGGTGCATGGGGCATCGGTGGTGGCGGAGTGCCGGGGAGGCGAGGCGTGGGATGGGCCGGCATAGGGGAGCTGGCGGCACGGGGAGAGGCCGGTGCAACGGAGGGGCGACGAAGTGGTGGTGGTGTGGCGGAGTGAGGGAGGGGCGGAGGGGGGAGGGGGCGATGCTGAAAGGGGGCTGGCGCGGGGGAGGTGGGTGGCGCAATGGTGTTGTGTGGCGGCGTGCGGGAGGGGGCGGCACGGAGAGAGGGCGGCACGGGGGAGGGCGCGGCGCAGTGTTGGTGGTGTGGCGGCGCGGGGAGTAAAGACACAGAGGGGAGGAAAGGCGCGGGGAGGAGAGAGACAGCGGGGATCGGGGAGAGGGCAGATGGGGCCCAAGCCGTTAGTTGCCATCCCCTTTGTCGTCTGCCAAGGCATCAAGCTGACGGCAAAAAGGCCCCTGATGGCAAAGGGGATAGCTCGAGCTACAGTGACTCTTTGTTGTCTGTCTGGACCATCTCTGTCATCAGCCATTGCTTTGCCATCTGCCTGGTCCATCTTCGTCGTTCTCTAGCAGACGATAAAGAACACGCGGATGGCAAAGAGTATCTTTGCCATCAGCCAGTTCTTTGTCGTCTGTTTTTTGGCAGCTCATGGCAAAGAGTCTCTTTGAAGTGTGCTAGCAGACTGCAAAGATCAGGCAGATGGCAAATTCTCTAATTCCAGTAGTGTGTTTGTACGCCGTAGTTGTTCTCTATTAGATATGGTTCCTACTATGATGTCTCTTACTGATATTTCACTATCATTTTGGGGTTATGCATTAGAGACAACCACATTCACTTTAAATAGGACACCATATAATTCCTTTGAGATGACACCGTATGAACTATCGTTTGGCAAGAAACGTAAGCTGTCATTTCTTAAAGTTTGGGGCTGCGATGCTTATCTCAAAAGGCCTCAGCCTGATAAGGTCGAACCCAAAGCGGATAAATGCATATACATAGGATACCCGAGGGAAAAAGTAGGGTATACCTCCTATCTCAGATTCGAAGGCACAATGTTTGTTGCGAAAGAACGTGTCATTTCTCGAGAAAGAGTTTGTCTCGAAAGAATTGAGTGGGAGGATGGGGGATCTTGATGAGGTTTTTGAACCATCACTTCAACCACTGAGTGCAAATATGTTCCTGGGGCGCCTACACCAGTTGAAGAGGAAGAAAATGATGGTGATCATGAAGTTCAGATCAAGATAGTACCAATCCTCGTTTGTCAACAAGGATAGATACCACTCCAGAGTGGTACGGAAATCCTGTCTTGGAGATCACATTGTTGGACAACAATGGAAATACGAGCTATGGATAAGCGATGGTGGGCCTCGATTCCGACAAATTATAGGAGGCTATGAAATCCGAGATAGGATCCATGTATGAAAACAAAGTATGGACTTTGGAGGAACCATTTGATGGTCATAAGGATATTAAGTACAAATGGTTCTTTAAAAGGAAGAAAGACAATGATGGTAAGTGTAACCATTTAGAAAGCTCGACTTGTCCCAAAGATGTCTCCAAAAACTTCAAGGAGTTTACTATGATGAGAAATTATCACTCGTAGCGACACTAAATTCTGTTGGAATTATGTTAGCAGTTGCTGCATTTTTCAATTATGAAATCTAATAGATGGACGTCAAAATATTTTTTACTTGACGGTTTCCTTGAGGAAAGGTAGTATGTGATACAACCAGTAGGACTAGTGCAACGATTCATGCGAGCTCCAACGATTCATTTATGGACTAGTGCAAGCATCTCGGAGATGGAGAAAGTGCTTTGATGAGTGATGAAAGCTTTTGGTTTATACAGAGTTTATGAAGAAACTTGTATTCACAAGAAAGTGAGTGGGAGCACTATAGAATTTCTGATAAGTATATATGGTTGACATATTTTTGATCGGATATGATGGAGAATTTCTGGAAAGCATAAAGGGTTGTTTTAAAAGACTTTTTCAAAGGATAACCTGGATAAAGCTAATGAAAATAGTGGGCATCAAGATCTATAGAGATAGATTAGGACGCTTCCTAAAACTTTCAATAAAGACATAACTTGACAAGATTTTGAAGGAGGTAAAAATGCATCAGTCAAAGAAGGATTTTTGACTGTATTATAAGGTATGAGTTTCAGTAAGACTCAAATCCCGACCACGGTAGAAGAAAGAGAAAGACGAATGTTGTCCCCAATGCCTTAGCCATAGGCTCTATACTATGCCATGCTATGTACCGCACCTCATGTGTGCCTTGCTATGAGTCTATCAAGGGGTACAAGAGTGATCCATGAGTGGATCAGTGGACAACGGTCAAAATTATCCTTAGTAACTAGAGGACTAAGGAAATGTTTCTCAATTATGGAGGGGATGAAAGAGTTCGTCGTAAAGGATTACGTCGATAAAAGCTTTGACACCAATCCAGATGACTCTCAGTAGCAAACCCGGTCCAGATAGTGGAGCAGTCATTTGGAATAGTTCCAAGTGGAGTGTGGTAGCACCATCTATAGTATGACATATAGATTTTTAAAGTACACACGGATCTAAATGTTGCAGACCCCTTGACTAAAACCGCTCTCATAAGCAAAACATGATCAAACCCCAGAACTCATTGGGTGTTAATCACATGGTGATGTGAACTAGATTATTTACTTTAGTGCAAGTTGGATACTGTTGGAAATATGCCCCAGAGAAATAATATATACGTTATTATCATATTTCCTTGTTCATGATAATCGTTTATTATCCATGCTATAATTGTTTTCATTGGAAACTCAAGTACATGTGTGGATACATAGAGAACAATGTGTCCTTAGTGAGCCTCTACTAGACTAGCTCGTTGATCAAACATGGCTATGGTTTCCTAGCCATAGACATGAGTGGTCATTTGATAACGGGACCACATCATTAGGGGAATGATGTGATGGATAACACCCAAACCTTAAGCATAGCATTTGATCGTATCCAGTTTACTGCAATTGCTTTCTGCATGTCCATGTATCTGTTTCTGTGACCATGAGATCATGTAACTCACCAACACCAGAGGAATGCCTTCTGTGTATCAAATGTTGCAGTGTAACTCGGTAACTATAAAGATGCTCTATAGGTATCTCCGAGGGTGTATGTGAAGTCGGCATGGATCAAGACTGGGATTTGTCACTCTGTATGATGAAGATGTATATGAGGGCCCACTCGATAATACAACATCACAATAAGCTTGCAAGCAATGTGGCTAAGGAGTTAGTCACGGGATTTTGTATTACGGAATGAGTAAAGAGACTTGCCGGTAATGAAATTGAACAAGGTATGGAGATACCGACGATCAAATCTCGGGCAAGTAATATACCGATGGACAAAGGGAACTCCATACGAGATTAATTGAATCCTTGAAGTCATTTGTTTGGCCAATATAGATCTTCGTAGAATTTGTGGGAACCAATATGGGCATCCAGGTCCCGCTATTGGTTATTGACTCTAGACGTGTCTCGGTCATGTTTGCATAGTTCTCGAAGCCGTAGTGTTTGCACACTTAACATTCGATGACGATATAGACATAGTTGAGTTATTGTGTTGGTGACCGAATGTTGTTATGAGATCCTGGACGTCACATAGAATGGTTCGGAGTTAAATATTTATATATGGGAAGTAATATTTTGGTTACTGGTAAAGTTTCAGGTTTTTCCGGTATAGTACGGGGAAGTTTCTAGAAGGTTCCGGAAAATTCTAGAGGACTCCGGAAGTCCAAAAGGGCTGCACCACTTCGCAATGGTTTGCTGGGCTGAGGGGAGGCACCCTGGTCTTATTGGGCCACGCACACAACTCCCACAAGGCCCATGCACTGGGGTAAGGTAGAAAGTCTACCTTTGTATGGAAGGGAAGGAGGAGGCCTAGGATTCCACCACCTCGCACCTTGGGTGCGGCCTAGGGCTTGGAGGGGCTATTCCCCACACCCCTCCACCTATATATAGAGGGGAGGGAGCGCCCCAAGAGGACAAACCAAGCCCTCGGTGCCCCTCTCTCCCTAGATTGTTTTCTCCTCCGTTTACAGTTTCGGTAACGCTCGATGTAGCCCTGCGAGAAGAGGACCACCACCGCCGCCACCACGCCAACGTGTTGCCGGAGCATACAACTACTACTTCACCCACACTTGCTGGATCAAGGTGGTAAAGTTTTCATCAAGCTGTACGTGTGCTGAATGCGGGGGTGCCATCCATTAGGCACTTGATCGGAACGTTCGTGATTGGATCGCGGGATGGATCATGATTGGACCGCGAAGACGTTTGACTACATCAACCGCATTTCTCATCACTTTCTATTAGCGATCTACAAGGGTATGTTGATGAACTCTCCCTCTCTTAGTTGCTCATCCCCACATATTGATCTTGGTGAGCGTAGGAATTTTTTTGTTTCCCATGCAACGTTCCCCCAACACGTTTTGCTTCTGAATACAATGGACTCTTGGAGATCTATTAGTTATAACTCTTTCTTTTGCGGTGTGTTTGTTGGGATCCGGTGAATTGTGAGTTTATGATCATATCTATGAAATTATATTCATGATTGGTTATTATAGGCTCGTATTTCTTCTTTGATATTTGGTTTTTGTCTAGCCAACTTGATCTTTTATCTTGCAATGGGAAGAGGTGCTTTTAGATGGGTTCAATCTTGCGATGCTCAATCTCAGTGATAGAAAGAGACAGGACACACATGTATCGTTCTTATCAAGGATAAAATGATGGGATCAATTCCTACATGAATATATCTTGTCTACATCATGTCATCGTTCTTAAGCCATTACTCCGTTTCTCCATGAACTCAATACACTAGATGCATGCTGGATAATGGTCGATGTGTGGAGTAATGGAAGTAGATGCACGCAGAAGTTAGCCTACTTGTCTTGGACGTGATGCCTATATAGATGATCATTTTCTTGGATATCATCATAATTATTCGCTATTCCATCAATTTCCCAATAGTAATTTTTCTACCCACCGTTTGTTATTTTGTCGAGAGAAGCCACTAGTGAAACCTACGTCCCCTGGGTCTATTTCACATCATCTATTTGCAATTTCTACTATTCTATTCACATTTATGTTTTATTTTCTCTATTATTTTTAGTTCTATATTATCAAAAAACCCAAAAATACGTTCCTGTGTTTTATTTGCTATCACTTTGTTTGCATCTATCAATCTATCTTTTACTTTACCCACGAGGGACTAACAACCCCTACACGTATTGGGTTGCAAGGATTTGTTATTTGTGTGCAAGTATCGCTTACATAGTCTTGCGGATCTTCATACTCGATTGATACCATGGGTTCATAACTGAGAGAAATACTTGTCGTCGATGTGCTACATCACCCTTTAAGCTTGGAGGGAAACCAATGCAAATCAGTGGAGAGTCAATATTTCTAGCGCTGTTGCCGGGGAAGATCAAGTCAAGATCAATGATGTTCCTACACATAAACTCACATCTCCTTGCAATTACATTATTTGCCATTTGCCTCTCATTTTCCTCTCCACCATTTCATTTTTTGCGTTTTTATTTGACTTCTTTCCATTTGCCTTTTTCTTGCTTTCTTGCTTATATTGCCTTTATGTCAACACTAGAAAATAGAAAAATAAATAGGAAAAGTAAATACATGTAGATCCTCAACCACTTGCTAATCTTTGCAAAGATTTAATTATCTTTAACCCACTGCTAGTGAGTTGAGTGCTCGTTATTATTTTGGTAAAGTTTTTCTTGAAAATCATGAATCTGAATATTGTGATGAATTGTTAAAAGAAGAAATTTATAAAGTGATTCATGATATCTTCGTGAATGAAAAGCATGATTGCAATGACGATATTATGAATTCTATTAATCTCAGCTGTGATAATAATATAATATGCAAAACTACGACATTTGGGATGGGAATTTTTTCATGTCCACTACTCATTGTAATGATCATGATTTGGGTGATGCTTCTTATTATCTTGAAATTTTATTTAATACCCATGATGAATAGATATTGATAATAATGTTTGCAATAGTATTGAAAGTGGGATTGGAAGAGTGTTAACTTTGCGTAATAATGATCCCATTATTTTGGAGAATTATCTATGTCATGAATTCTTCGATAAAAGTGGGTTTGGAGAGGTCATGACTTTAGTTGATGTTAATCCCACTACCTTGGAGGATTATAAGACTTATATGCATGTGGATCATGATGAGAATATTTTATGTTATAGCTATATTGTTGCATTTGAATATGATCGTACACGTAATTATTACAAGAGAGGGAAATATGGTTATAGAAATATACATTTATAAATTATCTCTCTTCATATTGAGATTGCTATTGTTTCTTTCCTCTTCAATCCATATGTTAGATATTTATTTTCTTGATAATTTGTTTCCTTATGAGATGCCTATTCATAGGAAGTATGTTAGACTTAAATGTGTTTGTCTTATGGTTCATAATGCTCTCTTTGTGTTTCAACTACTATCTTTCATGTGAGCATCAACAAAATCTCAAGCCTATCTTAATGGATATAAAGAAAGAGCTTGTTCGGAGGAAACCCAATGAAAAAAAATTATTTTTCACTTTTGCTTTCTGTTCTTGAGTGTTTGCACAACTATGCTACTGTTATGATTGTGTTTTTATGTTTTAGTTAGTGTTGTGCCAATTAAAGCATTTAGTATCATGTGGGGTTTTACTTGCTTTGATCTTGTTGAAACATAGAAACTTTTTCTTTCGATAGAGAAAATTCTGAATAACAAAGAAGCGTCAAAACTGTGTGAATTATTTTCATAATATTGATATACAAATTCCCTACGTTGACCTAATTTTTTAGAATTTTTGGAGTTACATAAGTATGAGCAAAATTCGAGTCTTTACAAACTGTTCCATTTTTGAAAGTTTCTGTTTTATTTGCATTATGTGCTTGTTTGGATGATTCTATGGTTTCTATCGGGGAGGTATAAGCCATTGTAAAGTTAAAATATAGTAGGTATAATGCAAAAATAAAATTGGAATAGGTTTTCAACAACACCTAAAGTAAATTTAGGTTTTCTTTTACTAACGGATCTCACGAAAGTTTTGTTGAGTTTTATGTGAGTGAAACTTTCAAGTTTTGGGTGAGATCACGATGAATGAAGGAATAAGGAGTGATAAAAGCCTAACCTTGGGGATGCCCCATGGCACCCCAAGGTAATATCCAAAAAGTACCAAGCAACTAAGCTAGGGAATGGCCAGAAGGCATCCCCTCTATCTTCTAACAACCATCGGTAATTTTACTTGGAGCTATATTTTTATTCGTCACATATCATGAGTTTTTCTTGGAGTGTCTTGTATTATATGTGTATTTTCTTTCTTGGCTGGTTATTTTTTTCATAATAAACCTAGCTGGACACACCCATTTGAGAGAGCCAAATTATGCTATGATTTGTTAGAACCGCTCCTTACGCTTCACTTAAATATTTTAGAGCCATGGAATTGCTCTAGTGCTTCACTTATATATTTTGCAGCATGGTAGTGCTATTATTTTTAATAAAGTTTCTCTCATGCTTCACTTAGATTATTTTGAGAGTAGTAGAAATTTTTAAAAAAATCCTCTCTTTCTTCACTTATATTATTTTGGGAGTTGAAAATTTTAAAGAAACTTGTGCTCTCGTTCTTCACTTATATTTGTTTGAGAGCTTGTTATTTGCAATGGCAATTTGCTTGAAACGAAATTGGTCCCAAAGTGATTAATATCCAAGGGAGATATAATGAGAACTATCATGAAGATCATTGGATATTAAACTTGATTTTCGGTAATAGTTTTGCGATATGAAAATGTTAGTAAGAATATTGGTGTTAAAGTTTTTGATTCCCTATGCATGCACGTAAAGTCAATAATTATGCTATGAAATTACATCCTACTTGTGTTGCATTATTCGGAGTTAATTATGTTTAATATGCACTTATGATGATTTTCGTTCCTTGGTAGGGTGCTTCTCAATCTATTTGCTAGCCTTCACTTGTACTAACGGGAATACTGTTCGTGCATCCAAATCCTAAACGCAAAGTTGTTCCAAATGAGTCCACCACACCTAGCTATGTGTGATATTTCAACAATGTTCTAAGTAAATTTGCAAGTGTCAGCTATAATGATCAAATTAAATTTAAGTTTTGTCTGCCCGTACCTCTCATGAAGCGGCGAGGGGTGGCCCGTATCTTCCATGTTAAATAGGTTATTCTCAAGATGAGTGTTTATTCATTTGTCATTGTACGATAGTATGGTAGTAATAGGGATGCCTAGGCGTGAAATGCAAACAAAATATATTTTTCGTTGTGAAATAATAAATTCCTTGGAAAGTGGTTGTATGGACGGTACCCGTGGATGCGGCTAGCCATGGAGTGTGAAAGAATGGTGGAAAACGGAATAAAAATTATTTTCACTTTGGGAACCTCCTATGATTTGTTTAGCATGGGAGATATTGGAAACTCTTAGTCGTTTTCCTTGAGAAGAAAAGCATACCACCCAAAATATTTTATCTCTAAATTTTTCACTTTTAGGTGTGGCACCTCTACAAATCCATGCTTCCCTCTGCGAAGGGCCTATCTATCTACCTTATGAAATTTTGATTTTTGAATTTGTGTCTCCACGTGCTCTTATAAAGCACCAACTAAGGAACACCATTATCATACTTGAGCATTGGATGTAGTTAATATTTGGGTGTGTTGCTTGAATGGTCTAAGGATAGCATTCTTTAAGAGTGATATTTTGAAAGACTTGGTTGCTTGTTGGTATGCTTCAGTATTTAAATTCTCATGTTAAACTATAGACTATTGTTTTGAACCATCTATAAGTCCATATGTGCATGCTAAAAAGAAAAAGAATATGATGAAAAGGTGAGGTAGCATTACACATCAAAAAATCTGTTTTTTATCTTTTACCTACTCGAGGACAAGCAAGAATTAAGCCTGGGGATGCTGATACGTCTCCAACGTATCTATAATTTTTTATTGTTCCAAGCTGTTATATTTCCATTCTTGGATGTTTTATGATCATTTTATAGCAACTTTATATCATTTTTTGGGACTTGACATAGTGCCTAGTGCTAGTTGCTATTTTTTTTGTTTTTCCTTCGCAGAAAATCATTATCAGATGAATTCCAAATGCCACAAAACTTGAAGGAAACTTTTTTGGATCGCAAGGAAACTTGGGAGCCAAGGATGATCGCCAAAGGAGGCTCGGGCAGCCCACTAGGCACCTGGGCGCACCCAGGGCCCCTGGCGCGGCCTGGTGTCTAGTGGGGGCCTCGGGCGCCTCCTCCACCGCCTCTGAGCTCTATAAATACCCCAATATTCTAGAAACACTAGAGGAGTCGACGAAAAATTGTTACAGCCGCCACAAGTTCCAAAAGCCATGAAATACAATCTAGAGCCCGTTCCGGAGAGGAACACGATCACGGAGGGGTTCACGATCCTCATTGGTGCTGCTCCGATGATGCGTGAGTAGGTCATATGAGACCTACGGATCCATAGGCAGTAGCTAGATGGATTTCACTCTCTTTTTGCTTCTTAATACAATGGTCTCTCGGAGATCTATTTTATGTAACTCTTTCTTTTGCGGTGTGTTTGTTGGGATCCGAGGAATTGTGAGCTTATGATCAGATCTATAAAAATATATTCATGCTTTATTATTATAGCCTCATATTTATTTTCTAGCCAACTTGATCTTTTATCTTCCAATGGGAAGAGGTGCTTTTTCATGGGTTCGATCTTGCGGTGCTCAATCTCAGCGACACAAAGGGACATGACACACATGTATTGTTGCTATCAAATATAAAATGATGGGGTCTATTCCTACATGAATAGATCTTGTCTACATCATGTCATCGTTCTTAAGGCATTACTCCATTTCTCCATGAACTCAATACACTAGATGCATGCTGGATAGCGGTCAATGTGTGGAGTAATAGAAGTAGATGCAGATAGAAGTCGTTCTACTTGTCTTGGACATGATGCCTATATACATGATAATTTTCTTAGATTTCGTCATAATTATTTGTTGTTCTATCAATTGCCCAACAGAAATTTGGCTACCAACCATTTTCTATTTTCTCGAGAGAAGCCTATAGTGAAACCTACAACCCCCGGGTCTATTTCATATCATCTATTTGCGCTATTCACATATCTATTTTACTTTCTCTTTCATTTTTAGATCTGTCTTATGAAAAAACCGAAAAATACATTGATGTCACTTTATTTGCATTTATCAATCTATCTTTTACTATTCCCACGAGGGATTAACGACCCCTACACGCATTGGTTTGTGAGGATTTGTCATTTGTGTGGAGGTATTGCTTACATACTCTTGCAGATCTTCCTACTGGATTGATACCTTGGTTTTATAAGTGAAGGAAATACTTGTTGACGTTGTGCTACATCAGACTTTTAGCTTGGAGGGAAACCAACGCAAATCAGCGGGGAGTCAGTCAGCCGGTTAAGGCGGCGGCAAGCGTCATTCTCATCCTGGATGCGGAGGCCCAGCCGGGCGGCGAGGTCAGGCCGCAACATCGGTCCGACTGAGGCAGCCCTGTCTTGACGCAAAGGCGGGGCGCGCGCGTCCGTATGGTGATCGCCGGCGGATTTGGGTTTGTGATCGCCGGCTGATCGTCGGGGCGTCCGGGACGCTCGTCTCGGTCCCGGCTGGCACGGAGGCCTGTACTGTGGGGGGAGGAGTCTACTGTGTTGCCGGAGCTCCGCCATTACCATGAATGTGGGGGGACACAAAGCTGGACTGGGCGGGCTTGAACTGGGCCAGAAGGGCATTGGTGGTGTTGTTAAGTTTGCAGACGCGCTGCTCCACCAGCATGCACTCCTCGCCCTCTAGGTCTGCCAGGTCGGCCATGTCGACGCTGGCGGAGTTAAAGTTGGTCGTAGCTTCCTGGACGGTGTTGTACTCGGGCTTCCTGGACTCCATCTGGCGCTGCGTGGTGCCGAGGGTTGTAGCTTCCGCAAGCAGCTGTTTGCGGGTCGCCTAAAGCTCGGCCATGGCAGCAGCCAGGTTGGTCGATGGCACGATAAGGGTTTGCAGTCCCTCCAAGGTGGTGCGCACGTGGTCGGAAGAGCCAGGGCGGGCCGCAGTCGCGGCCGCCGCCGCCTCCGCCCTCGCACGCCCTGAGCTGGAGGTGGAGCCGGTGACCATCACCTCGATGCGTAGGTGAACATGATGGGCATCTCCCGAAGCGCCACTACCGAGGGCAAGCAACAGATCAGACACGTCGAGTACCTCGTCAGGGTATTCATCGGAGGCGAGAGCGCAGCTGATGCGTAATTCCGTGAAGCGGTTGCAAAGATTGTCGATGTTGCTCAGGGACGTGGTGCCCGCAGATGGCAGCGGATCGGAGATGGGGAGTACCTCGTCAGGATACTCACTGAAGCTGGGTGGGTCGCTGATGCGCAGCTCGCCGAAGTGTTCGTAGAGGCTACAGTCGCTTGGCAGCACATCGAGCGGGATGACGACACTGCGTGCGACACAGACTAGGCCGATGTTGCACGACGTGTTGTCAACTACGGGAGTGGATGTTCTGGGCGTGCAGAGTAGCCCGGGCGTGATGTGCTCGGCTGGGCTCGAGAGGGGTCCCATCCGGAGCGTGTCTCCGACCCCATGGTGTGTGCAAACTATCGTCGTTTCATCACGACAAATGCCATCGGGTGGCTTCTCTCGAGTTGTTGGGTCCAATGTGCGTCGGCAGACTCTAGTAACGTGATTGGGAACAAGCGATGGCGACACATGATGTATCTAGGTTCGGGGCCCTTTGTGGGAGGTAACACTCCTCATCATGTCGGAGTTGGTATATGATAGACGAGAGCTACAATGGTGCTCCTTGAGCTGTTGGCTAGAGGAGGAAGACGGAGAGTGCTTTCTCTCCTTGCCTTTCTACATGAGTGAGTGAGTGTGTGTGTGTGGCTCCCCTTTGCATGGGTGAGGGCCGGGGAACATTATAAGCCAGCACCCTGGATGACAATCTGCATAGATGGAGCGGGTGGGCCCCAGCTAGAGGGTCCCACCACTAGTGCGGTCTTGTCGCATGTAGGGCCCGCCGGGTGCGGGGTCTCATCGAAGTGGTGGCCCACGGAGCCTTTGTCGCGCCCGCCCGTGGTCAGCAGTACGGCCGTCTCCCGTGTAGCCATGTGTGGGTGGTGTCAAAGGAATTGACATGATGAGCGTTGTGCAGCCACGGTGTCGCCTCGCCCGGTTGCAGTCCGCAGCGGTCAGCGGTACGGACGGCTCTAGTATAGCCACCCGTATACGACGTCATGGAGTGCTTGGCTCTATGCCGCATCCCATCGGAGTGGTTGCATATTTTCGTATGGGCCAATTACTCTTAGGGGGGGCGTCAGGTGGCGGGTCGCCCGGAGCCAGATGGGCATGGCGGCCAGGGCAGCCGGAGCTAGGGCGACCGGAGCCGGCCTGCCAGAGCCGGCGCGTGAGATACCGAACCGGCCCGATGTTCATGAAAACGGGCATGAAGCGAGATGAGGCTACCCCGGGGTTAATTCCCCCGACAATCATGGCATTAATAGGATATATTTATCTATTTTTGTTTACATAAGATATTATTACCGGGCTTACAAAAACTCAATACATGGCTTGAGAGACTCATTCACATTAAATAAATGAGGGAGCTTAGTTGTAGCTTCCAGCCCTACATAAAAATGGCTAATGGCTAAATTCCTCATTTGGTATTGTTTCATTATTCTCCATCTATATTATACCAAGATAATGCGCTTTAACAAGAGAGAGAAGTAGATCATCTACTCAAGCTAACAGTTGGTTGAACTAAAGGTGTTATATTTCTGAAAATTTCCTTGTACTCTGTAAGGGGAGGTAAAACCAAGCACTCTTAACGCTCTGTTACCTCTAACCAAGTGGCACCACGTTGATGCTTTCATTTTAAGTGGGTCATGCTAGCTGAACCAAAAACTTAATTATGTGTTTGTTCTACCTAATTGCGCCTTCACAGTTCTTGTGATTGTTGATTGTGAGTGTTTGTTTGATGATCTCTATATAAGATTTGCTATTGATGTAAGATGTGCGTTGCCATAGTTTTCTGAAGTAACTATGCAACTTCAGGGCAAGGAACTTTTTTTTGTTTAGAATTATATTAGTAGTAAACTTACTGCTGTTAATACACGTGAACTTATTGCTACCGCTAATCATTTCAGTAAATTAGTATTGGCATCATCTCCTGCTGCCAATAAGGTCATTATTTCTAATGCATGCCCAAGTGTTTCCACATGTTGGTTTGATGATATAGGCTAGTTATTGTTGGTGCATTGTAGGTCTCTTGAAGCTTTCTTGACACTTGTTCTTACATAATACTGAAAATGGAGCAGATGACTGATGTTCACGCTCTGTTTTGGAGCTTTTGTCTTTTACATTTGTTATATTCATGAAAGATAGTAGCCATTCTTGCATAGTCCGGGGGTGTATGCAGGTATACTCTGTATGATATCCCATTCTGCGATGTACCATTCGGGAACCAACCCTGTTAGGCCGAGTGCTTGAATTTTTATCACGAAGGCAAATACACTTTTTCTCACGATGAGAATGAGCATGAGCACAAATACTGTGAATGAGCTTAAGCAAAGCCTATCTTTACAGTGGCATTAAGGTATTATTGTGCTACACACTGTACATGGGTTACATGGCATATGAGAAACTAACAATACTCCCTCAGTAAAGATATATAAGAGGATTTAGATCACTGAAGTAGCGATCTAAACGTTCTTATATATTTTTTTACAGAGGGAGTACATGACATATTTTCAGTTGTTTTGTTTTTACAATTGGATTTGCTAAACCGACCAAACATTTGTGTGAGAAGCCTAGGAATATGCGTCAAGCATATGAAAAGTGTGCATATTGATATATACATATCAAGAACCTTAACAACACAATTTGTGGTTTAGAATAGAACTAGCTACATTTCGAGTACTCCCTCCATTACTAAATATCATCGGGGCTCTCGGACTGGGGGTACCCAGGGCCGCCAGCCTGTGGTCAAGGGCCCACTACACATTGATGGCTTCAAAGCCCTCCCTATCAAGGACCGGGAATACGACACTCATGGGGTCCCCTCCTCGTGAGGGGCCGCTCGTGGGTCCCTCTCCCGAGAAGGCTTCTGCGTAGGCTTGTGGGTGGGAAGCACCTCCCGACGCCCTCCTCCCGAGGGGCACATCTGCCAAGGGAGGCTTGCTAGGCTCCCGCGGTCTGAACCCCTCATGTGGGTGACGTGAGCCACGTTGCACGGGTCCAGGGTTGGTGCTAGCAGGCACAGGCGGACAGGCTTTCCCCTTTGGTGTTAAGGGAACCAAGGCCAGGTGCATGTTCCCAAGGCAACCTACGAAAGGTTTCCTAATCGGCAGGACAGAGGTCACCCCCGAGCCCACCCACATGTCACTAAGAGAAACTTTTGCACACGAAGACCACCTTTTTTAGGAAGGGATGCAATCTTGTCCCCTGTCAAAATGCATGTTGTAGCTGCCCTTCCCGTTGAGTGTGTTTTCGGGGAGGAGGACCAAGGCCGATATAAAAGAGAGGCCTGACCTCCGCAAAGGGGGATTCGAGGTCCAGTATTGTATGAAGGCAACAACCCACATTTGTACCGTTCTCCGCAAGAAAACTATCCAAGAAGGAGTAGGGTTTTACACCACACGGTGGCCAGAACCTGGGTAAACTATCGTGCGTTCCAGCTTGCCGTCCTAGCTCTCTCCACTATAGAGTTGCCATGAGGTTGAGAGGTTGAACAGGGTGGGAGGGCGAGCCCACCCCGGTGTTCGAACCTTTACATGGGTCTGCGGAGCCCCAATTCTGACATTCGGCATGCTAGGTAAGGGTGCGCAGCCGCTCCTCCAATCCGATATCGCAGTAGCTTCATCAACCCAAATGGATGACACTCGTCGTGTGCGCCGAGCTCAGGGCTGCGCGGGTCGTGATGACCGCGCCAGCACGCCACGACATCCACTGTCACTGCATCGGGGCCGAGGCCACGGCCACCGACCCTGCAGCTAGCGATCAGCAAGTTTCGTTCGCGCACCCTTCTGTGTAGAGGGAAGGCCGCGCCTACACAGATTCCTCCTCCCGAGCCAGTGTGGAGCGGGTGAACGCATAGGCGGTGTAGCTCAAGGCCCGCGAGCTACTTTGTTATCGTCAGACGAATGCTGGCTATGACGCGTGGCTAGCCCACATCACCCATCTCATCACCACCACCGGATAAGCCCCCGTGTCATCTCGTTCACTTCGCCCCCTCCATCCCGTGATGACGAGGAGGCCAAGGCGGTGCCATCGCTGTCCCCTCCCACGCGCAAGCAGGCCCGGAGAACCCGCCTCGCGAGCCGCCGCCATGCACCCAAGGGGATGGAGACATATGTTAGACCGTCGAGCATGAGGTGCCGATGGATGCGCGTGCGGTCCTCGAGTAGCAGTGCTAGCGCCTTGATAGGGTTGTCCCAGACGTCGCCGCCATCGCGTGTCAAAACTGGGCTGCGCTCACGCATGGCGGCCATGCAAACACCATGGGAGGGCGGGCCTTTACCCGTGAGCTGCGCAAGGTGGCTAGGTCGGCCAAGTTCAAGCCCGACCTGCCCCCGCGATACGACGGCTGCCTTAACCGCACGGAGTTCCTGCAGCTCTACACCCTGACCGTCGAAGCGGCATGCAGCAACGATAAGGTCATGGCGAACTGGCTCCCGATGGTGCTCAAGGACGGCGCATGGTCCTCGCTCCAAAACCTTCCCGAGGGCTCCATCTCTTTGTGGAGTGGCCTATGGAAGCTGCTCGTCGCAAACTTCAAGGGAACGCACGACCGCCCCCTCTCCGCAATGACTGTATCGCGTGAAGCAGCGCCCTGGCGAGACCCTCTGCAAGTACATCCAGAGGTTCACCCAGGTGCGCAACAAGATCTTGTGCGCCACCGACAAGGCGGTCATCATGGCGTTCACTAACGGTGTCAAGGACCTCAAGATGTGTGAAAAGCTCGCCGCGAACTACACCCTGAGCATGGCCATGGAGTTGTTCAACTTGGCCAACAAGTGCACCAAAGCTGAAGAGGGCCGCCTATTCGCCAGCGGTAACTCTGAAGACGCGCCCGAGGACACTAAGGTCAAGGAGTCCAAGCGCAAGGGGCCTACCGTGCTCGCAGCCGAGCCTGAGCAGAAGCGTGGCCGCGTGCAGAGCATATCCGAGACGGAGCATCGTCCGTACTACATCTACCATGATGTGAATAGCCACGGAACCGAAGATTACCAGGAGCTCAGGGTAGTCCGGGACGAGCGAGTTATCCGGCGACCAGAGCACAATGATCGCGGTGCTGGCTACAGCGGCGGCCGCATTGGCGGTAGATGGGCCGGTCACAACGGCAACTCTCGTCAGGGCTGCTACAATTAGCCTGGTGACAACGGCTGGCGCGACCGGCCTCGCGAGATGCGCCTTGGGACAATGTGCAGCTACTTCCACTCCCGCCACCATCTCCGCAAAGGAACGAGGGCGACCAATGCGTTGAGGAGGTTGGGGCCTACTAGGAGCCTCACGTGGTGGCATGCATCCTCGGCAGGGCCCACACCCCTCATCCAACCTCCACTTCAAGTAGCTCTGTCGTGAGGTGAACGCCGTCAAATCAAAGCCGGAGGCTGCGAAGCCCTTGAACTGGTCCAAATACTCCACCACTTTTGACGGTCAGGACAAAGCGAAGTCCACGACTGTCGTGGGCACACTCCCCATGATGTGCAATCGCACCATCAGCAACGTGGCGGTCACCAATACTCTCATCAATGGAGGAGAGGGCCTCAATGTGCTCTCTGCCGAAACCTTCGACACGCTCCAGGTGCCTTATCACCAGCTGAAGCCGACTAGGCCGTTCTCAGGGCTGACCAGTGGCTCCAACATCCCGCTGGGACAGGTCTCCCGGTCACCTTCGGCACACACAATAACTATCACACTTAACACATTGACTTCGATGTGGCACATATTAGGCTCCCGTACAATGCCATCCTAGGCTACCCCACGCTAGCCAACTTCATGGTTGCGATGCAGCACGCATACAACGTCCTCAAGATGCAGGGCTCACTACTGGAAATTAGTATTTTGCTATCTGCCAAATCTTTGCCGTCACCTAGATGATGGCAAAGAGTGTCTTTGCCGTCAGCTTCCACAAAGCACACGACAAAGAATAGGCTGATGGCATAGAAGGTCTGTGCCATCAGCCACTTCTTTGCCGTCAGCCACAGACGGCAAAGGGCTACACAGCAGACGGCAAAGCTGTAGGGGGGCCCACCTACCGCGGGGACGGTAGGTCAAACTGGAGTCCCTTCTTTGTCGTATGCTAGCTGACTGCAAAGAGGCCAGAGGTAGACGGCAAAGAGTCTAGACTCTTTGCCGTCCGCCAGCAGACGACAAAGCCCTGACGTCTACTAACGGCCGTCCCGCCCCCACCCTGGCTTCTCTCTCTCTCTCTCTCTCTCTCTCTCTCTCACCACGACGCCCACCGCCGCCACCACTGCTCCCTACCGCCGCACTGCCCCTACTGCCGCCACCACTGCCCCCACCGCCACCACTGCCCCTCGCTGCTGCACATCACCCCACTGCCGCCACCACTGCCCCCCGCCGCCACAACTGCCCCCCGCCGCCGCACTGCCCCGTCGCACCCGTCCTCCTCGCCGCCCCGACGCCCTAGCCGCCCCCGCCGGTGAGTCCACCCTATTTTATTTTGTTTTTCCTTATTTTTATTTATGTTAAATTAGTTAGGTTAATTTTTAGTTTATTAGGTTAGTTAGGCTAGTTAGTTAGGTTGTTAAATTAGTTTAGTTTAGGTTCAGTTTTAGTTTAGGTTTAGTTAGGTTAGTTTCCTGTTTAGTAAAGGAGAAAAGGAGAAGAAGAAGAAGGAGAAAGGATAAGAAGAAGAAGGAGAAAGGAGAAGAAAAAAATAAGAAGAAGAAGGAAAAGGAAGGGAAGGAGAAGAAAGAGGAAGAAGAAGAAGAAGAAAAATAGGAGAGGAAGAGAAGAATAAGAGGAAAAAAGAAAATAATAATAATAATAATAATAATAAGAGAAGAAAACAAGAAGAAGGAGAAGAAGAATAAGAGGAAAAAGAAAAAAAGAAAATAAGAATAAGATGAAGAAGAATAAGAAGAAGAAGAAGAAGAAGAAGAAGAAGAAGAAGAAGACAAGAATAAAAGAAGAGGAAGGAGAAGAAGAATAAGAGGAAAAAAGAAAAAAGAAGATAAGAATAAGAATAAGAAGAAGAAGAAGAAGAAGAAGAAGAGAAGAAAAGAAGAAGGAGAAGCATAATAAGAGGAAAAAGAAAAAAGAAAATAAGAAGAAGAAGAAGAAGAAGAAGAATAAGAAGAAAAAAGAAAAAAGAAAATAAGAGTTAGGTCACATATTTTTTGATTATCTTATAAAAACATCATATTTGTGTTGATCGGGTGAATTTCAATGAGCAGTTGTTCGACGACCTCCACGTGCGTTGGACGAGGTCCGCCCCTATGTTTGTTGGTGAGCACAAATGACTTCTCCTCCTACCCCCTTAATCCCGGTCTTCGTGCCAATGAAACTTGCTATCTATATATAGGTTTCTTGAATCATGAGTATGCGTGACCAGTATGCGTCTCCCGTTCGAAAGGGCGACATCTATAAATATGCATGTCTTTGCATATTTATAACCGCCATCCTTTCGAATTGTCCAACATTATCCATGGACAGCCCGAGTATGTGTAGATTGGGTTCGTTTTCCCGTATGCTGTGCTCTGGATCCGGTGCGGAATTTCGTCGGTGCCTCCCTGTTGTTCTCCGGATGCACATCCTCTCTATTTATTGCGGAGACATGTATCAGGAGAACAGCGGGGAGGTGCTGCCGAAATTTTGCGTTGGATCCAGAGCAGAGCATGGGAAAACGAACCCAATCTACACATACTCGGGTGGGATTAGGACCTATCTTTACCTATTAGCGTGTAGGTTGCTGGACGTAATAAACATGGCGAACCTGATTAACCGATGAATATAAATGCTAAATTATATATAAATATATTTCTTCAGTCTTTAGTAGCTACGCTAGATGAGTGATCATGCGTGGATGTATACCGGCCACCCTAGTCAGAAAGAGATGACGAAAGAATGGTTTGTAAAAACAAAGGAATTTGTGAAATCCGCATTCGCAAATGGCTAGGAAAGAAACTATTGCCCCTGTCCTGGATGCGACAACTATAAAAAGACGACAGAGGCTGTAATGATTAAACACCTGTAGAGGAGGGGTTTTAAGCCTAATTATACAGTGTGTATATTTCATGGTGAGTCTATACAACGCACAAGAGCTGAGGTGGTCCTTCATCGCACGGACGAGCATGGTACCGGGATCGAAGACATGGTGCAAGACTTTGATGATGCTCGGGATTCAGAAGTTAGAATGGAGGAATCTGCAAAGGCCTTTTATGAAATGTTGGAGTCTTCAAAACGTCCTCTCCATGAGCACACTGAGCTCTGTCAGCTGGATGCAATTGCACAATTAATGGCTCTGAAGGCTCAGTTCAACTTGGGAAGAGAATGCTACGACGCGATGATGACACTATTTGGACGTTTCCTACCCAAAGACCAAAATCGCAGTTAGTGTTCTTCGATATATGCCAATCGTACCAAGACTTCAATGTCTTTTCATGGTCGAAGAGACAGCCAGACAGATGACATGGCACAAATTGGGCAAAAGAACAGAACTAGATGCGGATGGGAATAAGATGATGCTACACACACCGGATGGGGAAGCGTGGAAACATTACGATGGATTGCATCAGGATAAAGAGGCAGATCCAAGGAATCCTCGAGTCTGCGCCGCCACGGATGGTTTTAATCCCTTCGGCATGACGGCAACCCAATACAGTTGTTGGCCTGTATTTGTCATTCCACTCAATCTCCCCCCCCCCCCAGGCAGATTATGCAAAGAAAGAACATATTTCTAACTATCATAATTCCAAGGCCCAATTATCCGGGGAAGAATATGAATGTGTTCCTGCAACCGCTTAAGGATGAATTGGAAGAAGCTTGGGACAATGGGGTCAAGACATAAGATGCCCCTAGAAAAGAAAACTTCAAAATGCATGTGTGGTACATGTACTCTATGCATGAATTGCCAGCGTATGCGCTATTCTCTGGATGGTGTGTGCATGGAAGGTTCCCCTACTCCCAATGCAAGGCAGATCTTCAGTTTCATTGGTTGCAGGAGGGTCGAAAGTATTCTTGCTTTGACTTGCATAGACAGTTCCTGGATCCTGACCATCAGTTCAGAAAAGACAAGAAGAACTTTACCAAAGGTAAAGTTGTCAAAAACTTGGCACCATCTGCGTTCACAGACCAACAGATCCTGAATCAGTTAAACGCCCTCGAGCCTGATCCAGAGCGTCCAGGGTATTTCAAGGGGTATAATTCAAAGCACGCCTGGACTCACAAGCCATGCTTCTGGGATCTGCCTTACTTCAAAGACCTCCTTCTTCCACACAATATCGACATGATGCACACTGAAAAGAATATCGGAGAGGCTATTTTTGGTACATTGTTCGACATAGATGGGAAGACAAGGGATAATATTAAGGCTAGAGTCGATCAAGAGACACTATGTCATAGACCGTTACAAAACATGCGAGAAGGCAAAGGAATGCAGAAGTGGCAGAAGCCAAAGGCCTGGTTCAATCTTGGAAGGCTAGCTATGAGGGAAATTATCTTGGGGGTCAAAATGCACTTGATATTCCCTGATGGGTATGCAGCGAATCTAAAGAGGGGAGCGAGTCTTGAAAAATTAAATATCTTTGGTCTCAAGAGTCATGATTGGCACATATGTCTAGACCGCGTAATGCCGGTGATGTTACGTGGATTTATTCCCGAGGATGAATGGCTAGGACTGGCGGAGCTGAGCTATTTCTTCTGTGTTCTTTGTGCGAAAGAATTGTCGCCTGGCGTGGTAGAAGACATGGAGGAGATTGCACCGGAGTTGTTGTGCAAGTTAGAGAAGATCTTTCCACCGGGCTTCTTTAATCCAATGCAGCATTTGACTTTACATCTACCAACTGAGGCAAGATTGGATGGGCCCGTGCAAGATCGTTGGTGCTATGCAACTGAGAGGATGCAGAAGACCCTTCGAGCTAAATGTAAAAATAACATAGAATTGAAGCATCGATGGCTGAGGCATTCATTACTAAGGAGCTGGCAAACTTTGTGACAACACACTACGAAGCCAAAAATCATCATTTGCATAATCCGAAGCCTCGGCACAATGATGCAGACCCTACAAAACGTGGGTCCAACCTCAGCCTATTCAAAGGGAAGCTCGCACCAGCCGGTGCTTCGAAACCAATAACGTTGGATGTCGAAGAATGGCGGAACATTTCGTTGTATATCTTCAACAACCTAACAGAAGTGCGGCCGTACAACGAGTGAGTTCTCGGCACATTTTCCCGTAACTTCAAATTCATTTGAACTGCTCTTATTCCCGGATATTTCAAACAGCCGTTACATCGTCAAATTCTCGGATGGAGCGGTGATCGAAAATGATTCCGTCGAAGAGTATGAGCTTTTGTCAAAGACAAGAGGCGGATATCCCGGTTTCATCTCTTGGTTCAAACAAACGGTAATTATCAATAATGGACCATTTCATTCTTGGTCTAACTTGTGGCCAATGCAACAACAGTTTCGTCTTAAACTTGTAGGCTAATTCAGAGTCTATGGACGCCGAATTGACACAAGTCGCTAATGGTTTTGACTATAAGGTCCGTTCATTTGAGAAAGACAACATCAACGGGTATCTCTTTCGTACCTTTGGCAAAGAGCTATCTATGCCCGACCAGAAATATACAAATTGTGGTGTCTCTGCAATCGGCGAAGGTGTTATCGAGTATTATAGAAGAGTTGAAGCAATTTATGAACTTCAATTCTATGGTGAAAACCCACCGAACGTTGGAGTCTTCAAATGTTATTGGTTCCAGCCGAAAAAGACTAGAAGGACTCATGAATATATAGGACTAGTCGAAATCAATCCAAACACCCATTTAGATGTTCCCGATATCTATATTACGGCTCAACAAGCGACCCAAGTGTTCTATCTACCGTGGGCATGCCAAACGGATAAGAATCTGGAAGGTTGGTATGTTGTTTATGAAGTGCCGCCACATGTCAGACCACCTGTCCCAAATGAACAGGATTATGAACCTCACATTAACCCAGACACATATGATGGAGAATTCTTCCAAGAAACACGTCTTTCCAAGAAACGTTTCAAGAACCGCCATGCTTCACCCAAGAACATGGAAGTAGACAGCGACAATGAATCCGACTCCAGCCCTGAGCCGGAACCAGAAGACCTGGAACTCGTAGAGGTTACTGATGCGGATGACCTTTCAATGCTTCAAGGATTAAAGGAAGGCTTTTCACAACTTCACGCCGTTGAACCCGACGAGCACGTCATTAATGAAGACATGCGTGATAGTGATGATGATGATGCATTTATTGATGATGATTATTAGTTTGTAAGATTCACAACTTAAATTATATATATTTTAATCTTTATTATTCATGTACATATTATTATTCATGTCAGTTATTCAATTTTTTTATGTTTTACTAATTTCTTTTAATCTTTATCATGGCAGGTCACCAGGTGTAGAAAGATGGTGGGCGCTGGTCCAGATCGCTCGACGGGTTCTTCCCAAGCGCCCAGCACGAGGGTTGGTACTTCCCTTCCACCCCTATCTCTCCGTAGAGCCTTAGCAGACAGTCTGTCGACACCACCCGTGGGTTCTTCTTCATCGGCGGCATTGCCCACTGGGAGAGGTGATGGTCGGGTAGGGAAGAAGGGGAAGGGTACATGGAGAGGTGGTGGTCGCGGAAGATCCAGGAGGACTGTTGAGCCGTCCTTGCCGCCACCACCAGCTCATTCACCCGAGCATAGGACTAGTATGGTCGGCCCGTTTGCGGAGGAGGCTACGGGGACTCCGTTCCAGGAGCCTGTTGTTGACGGGCATTCGTCCCGTGAGACTCCGGTCCAGGAGCAGCCTCGGGTCGAGGTGCATTCGGCCCAGGAGCAGCCGGAGGAGACTACGGTTCCGGAGGCTTCACCCGGCGTGGAGAGGTCCGGATGGGAGACCTGGCCGGATCGTACCGAGTTGCCGGATTGGACCGAGGGTCCGGGTGGATCAGGGGGAGGGGATGGCGGGGGTGAGCTTACGGATAGTGAGGGTGATGTGCAGGTGGACGGGGCCACCGTGTACAAGCATGGTAGTACATGTCTCCCGGTCGCGCCGGCTACCCTCGAGCAGAGGCCGGTGATTAAACCTGAAGGAGATAGGTAAGTACATTTACTCTTTTGTTAGCTTTTTCCTTCAAGTTTGTTCAAATATCTAATGCGTTGACCTTATCATACTGCAGGGGATGGGTACACCCTCTTGGAGTCCGCAGGCCGAACTCCGTCCTTGGTGTGCTTTGCCGGACAAATTTCCCGGGGTTTGTCACGTTGCCTGGTGAGGGTCTGGTTCCTACACTAGGATTTTCCTGGGAGCACTACCAGGCTGCGCAGGCCCCGCCGGAGGAGATTATAGATGGTGTCTTGTGCCACACGAGGGCCGAGATGGTGATCAAGAGCTTTTGGGTAAATTATCCTTTTACAGAATCTGAAATTAACAATATAGCTAATTATTGTACTAATCGGTGTTTTCACGTTTGATTGCAGACCTTCTATAGGTGTGAGGATGGATATGAGGAGGACGCGGCCAGTGTTCTCGAGGCCGAGTGTAGGCGGTTACTACAGAACTTGCGCCCCGAGGCTCGGCCGCAGGCTATTCGATATTACTACGCCACGCGTGGTATTAAGAAGCAGAAGAAGGATTGCCACGGAAAGTTTCTGAAGAAGGAGCAATACATGAAGGTAATTACCTATTCTTAAGTCCTTCTACGTAGTTTTCTTGATTTCATTCATAGGCGTAGCGCTAAAAATTATTTCTAATAACTTATAGGTGCCCCCGATATGGTGTGCGGATAAGATGGATTGTTGGGAGGCATTGGTTGATGAGTGGTGCACAGGCAGCTGGCGAGCCGTCCACGAAAATGCGAAGGATCGGCGTAGCCAAATGGTTGGTGTGCCACATCATCAAGGCAGCGCCAACTTACTTCAGTTTGGACGAAACTGGGTATGTGATTTGCTTCATGATTCATTCAATTCATTCTTGATGCTAATATTTTGTTCCTCTCTTTTAGGCGCATCACAATAAGACGGAGATGCCACACTTGTACGACCTTTATGGCATGGCCCATACTGCCTCGTACAAGAAGGCGAAGGCATTCTCTGAGTCTGAACTGGATGATCCCAATAACTTCACCAACATATCATCCCACCAGAAGCTCGTGGCATACAGGGACGCGGGGAAGGCTACGAAAGGGGATGACTTTAACCCTAGCCAGGAACCTTTGGATCCAGAGATGGTGATGATATCTTGTGGCGGGAGGCCCCATGGCTCGATAGCCATTGCAGATGGGATAATACGTTGTCCACTCACTCTTCTGGAGATCAAGACGCGCCAGTCGAGCAGTTGTCCTGAGATAACGCGTCGTCCACGGCCAGTCGAACTTGCCATCGAGGTTAGTTGTACGTACTAAGAACACTTTCATCCATTTCATTATGTTTGTCACCACAGATCATTACTGTGGTAACGAGGAATGGTGTTTCGGGCTCCTCTTCAGAAAGAGACATTGGCAAGCCAGGCTGCTCTTGAGAAAGAGAGATTGGTAAACCAGGCTGCTCTTCAGGCTGCTCTTGATGAAAGGGACCAGACCACGACACGATTGATTGAGGAGGATAGGGTCCGGAATGAGGCGGGTCAACGGGCCATGTACGAGCTTTTTGTGGTATGTTTTTTTCACATTAGCCAAATCATGTGTGTAATGTCTGTTTCATTACTAACTAATATGACCCACTCTTCAGGGTGTGTGCGAGAAGAGCGGTCAAGTCCCTCCGCCGATGCCCGTCTTCTCCTCGATTGGCACGGTGAGTTTCATTATAAACTAGTATTAATAATTGAGTGTCATCATGCTAACTGAGACATTGCAAAATATCTTTTCTGCAGAATAACTGCCGAGCGGCATCGCACGACCCTTCTCCAGGGCAACCGTCTCCAAACGAAGCCGCCGCGAGCAACCGTGGTGTTTCTCCTCCTTGATGACCACTACGGTAAGTTTCTCTTCTCCTCTTTCATATTATCCTTGCTTTAATTTCCCCAAAAAGACATAATTAGCCCATTTAGGTCAAAAATGCCATAATAACCTCAAAATGTCATAAGAACCTTGGTTAGCTCATGAATATTATATACTTAGCTTGTTTTCCTCTAAAATGAGATAATTAGCCCATTTAGCTCCAAAAAGACATAACTAGGTAATTTAGCACCAAGAAGAGGAGAAGGGGAGAAGAGGAGAAGAAATAGGAAAAATGAATAGAAAGAAGAAGAAGAAGAAGAGAAGAAGGAGAAGGAGGAGGAGGAGGAGGAGGAGGAGGAGAAGGAGGAGAAGGCCAGGGACCTTCTAGTCCTTCTCCTCCTCCTCCTTCTCCTCCTTCTCCTCCTTCTTCTTGATTTCTTCTTCTCCTCCTCCTACTCCTCTTTCTTCTCCTCTTTCATATTATCCTTGCTTTAATTTCCCCAAAAAGACATAATTAGCCCATTTAGCTCCAAAATGCCATAATAACCTCAAAATGGCATAAAAACCTTGGTTAGCTCAGAAATATTATATACTTAGCTTGTTTTCCTCTAAAATGAGATAATTAGCCCATTTAGCTCCAAAAAGACATAATTAGGTAATTTAGCTCCGAGAAGAGGAGAAGAAATAGGAAAAATGGAAAGAAAGAAAGAAGAATAAGAAGAGAAGAAGGAGAAGGAGGAGAAGGAGGAGGAGGAGGAGGAGAAGGAGGAGAAGGCCAAGGACCTTCTAGTCCTTCTCCTCCTCCTCCTTCTCCTCCTTCTCCTCCTTCTTCTTGATTTCTTCTTCATCTCCTCCTCGTCCTCTTTCTTCTCCTCTTTCATATTATCCTTGCTTTAATTTCCCCAACAATGACATAATTAACCCATTTAGCTCCAAAATTCCATGATAAGCTAAAAATGGCATAAGAACCTTTGTTAGCTCATGAATATTGTGTACTTAGCTTGTTTTCCTCTAAAATGGGATAATTAGCCCATTTAGCTCCAAAAATACATCGTTAGCTAATTTAGCTCCAACAAAAGGCGAAGAAATAGGAAAAATGAAAAGAAAGAAGAAGAAGAAGAAGAGAACAAGGAGAAGGAGGAGGAGGAGAAGGAGGAGGAGAAGGAGGAGAAGGCCAAGGACCTTCTAGTCCTTCTCCTCCTCCTCCTTCTCCTGCTTCTCCTCCTTCTTCTCTTCTTCTTCTTCTCCTCCTCCTCCTCTTTCTTCTCCTCTTTCATATTATCCTTGCTTTAATTTCCCAAAAAAGACATAATTAGCCCATTTAGCTCCAAAATGCCATAATAACCTCAAAATGGCATAAGAACCTTGGTTAGCTCATGAATATTATATACTTAGCTTGTTTTCCTCTAAAATGAGATAATTAGCCCATTTAGCTCCAAAAAGACATAACTAGGTAATTTAGCTCCAAGAAGAGGAGAAGGGGAGAAGAGGAGAAGAAATAGGAAAAATGAATAGAAAGAAGAAGAAGAAGAAGAGAAGAAGGAGAAGGAGGAGGAGGAGAAGGAGGAGAAGGAGAAGGCCAAGGACCTTCTAGTCCTTCTCCTCCTCCTCCTTCTCCTCATTCTCCTCCTTCTTCTTGATTTATTCTTCTCCTACTCTTTCTTCTCCTCTTTCATATTATCCTTGCTTTAATTTCCCCCAAAAGACATAATTAGCCCTTTTAGCTCCAAAATGCCATAATAACCTCAAAATGGCATAAAAACCTTGGTTAGCTCAGAAATATTATATACTTAGCTTGTTTTCCTCTAAAATGAGATAATTAGCCCATTTAGCTCAAAAAAGACATAATTAGGTAATGTAGATCCAAGAAGAGGAGAAGAAATAGGAAAAATGAAAAGAAAGAAGAAGAAGAAGAAGAGAAGAAGGAGAAGGAGGAGAAGGAGGAGGAGGAGGAGGAGAAGGAGGAGAAGGCCAAGGACCTTCTAGTCCTTCTCCTCCTCCTCCTTCTCCTCCTTCTCCTCCTTCTTCTTGATTTCTTCTTCATCTCCTCCTGGTCCTCTTCCTTCTCCTCTTTCATATTATCCTTGCTTTAATTTCCCCAACAATGACATAATTAGCCCATTTAGCTCCAAAATGCCATGATAAGCTAAAAATAGCATAAGAACCTTGGTTAGCTCATGAATATTATGTACTTAGCTTGGTTTCCTCTAAAATGGGATAATTAGCCCATTTAGCTCCAAAAAGACATAGTTCGCTAATTTAGCTCCAACAAAAGGCGAAGAAATAGGAAAAATGAAAAGAAAGAAGAAGAAGAAGAAGAGAACAAGGAGAAGGAGGAGGAGGAGGAGGAGGAGAAGGAGGAGAAGGCCAAGGACCTTCTAGTCCTTCTCCTCCTCCTCGTTCTCCTGCTTCTCCTCCTTCTTCTCTTCTTCTTCTTCTCCTCCTCCTCCTCTTTCTTCTCCTCTTTCATATTATCCTTGCTTTAATTTCCCCAAAAAGACATAATTAGCCCATTTAGCTCCAAAATGCCATAATAACCTCAAAATGGCATAAGAACATTGGTTAGCTCATGAATATTATATACTTAGCTTGTTTTCCTCTAAAATGAGATAATTAGCCCATTTAGCTCCAAAAACACATAACTAGGTAATTTAGCTCCAAGAAGAGGAGAAGGGGAGAAGAGGAGAAGAAACAGGAAAAATGAATAGAAAGAAGAAGAAGAAGAAGAGAAGAAGGAGAAGGAGGAGGAGGAGGAGGAGGAGGAGAAAGAGGAGAAGGCCAAGGACCTTCTAGTCCTTCTCCTCCTCCTCCTTCTCCTCATTCTCCTCCTTCTTCTTGATTTCTTCTTATCCTCCTCTTTCTTCTCCTCTTTCATATTATCCTTGCTTTAATTTCCCCAAAAAGACATAATTAGCCCATTTAGCTCCAAAATGCTATAATAACCTCAAAATGGCATAAAAACCTTGGTTAGCTCAGAAATATTATATACTTAGCTTGTTTTCCTCTAAAATGAGATAATTATCCCATTTAGCTCCAAAAAGACATAATTAGGTAATTTAGCTCCAAGAAGAGGAGAAGAAATAGGAAAAATGAAAAGAAAGAAGAAGAAGAAGAAGAGAAGAAGGAGAAGGAGGAGAAGGAGGAGGAGGAGAAGGACTTGAAGGTCTCCTCCTTCTCCTCCTCCTCCTCCTTCTCCTCCTTCTCCTCCTTCTTCTTGATTTCTTCTTCATCTCCTCCTAGTCCTCTTTCTTCTCCTCTTTCATATTATCCTTGCTTTGATTTCCCCAACAATGACAAAATTAGTCCATTTTGCTCCAAAATGCCATGATAAGCTAAAAATGACATAAGAACCTTGGTTAGCTGATGAATATTATGTACTTAGCTTGGTTTCCTCTAAAATGGGATAATTAGCCCATTTAGCTCCAAAAAGACATAGTTAGAGAATTTAGCTCCAACAAAAGGAGAAGAAATAGGAAAAACGAAAAGAAAGAAGAAGAAGAAGAAGAGAACAAGGAGAAGGAGGAGGAGGAGGAGGAGGGGGAGAAGGAGGAGAAGGCCAAGGACCTTCTAGTCCTTCTCCTCCTCCTCCTTCTCCTGCTTCTCCTCCTTCTTGTCTTCTTCTTCTTCTCCTCCTCCTCCTCTTTATTCTCCTCTTTCATATTATCCTTGCTTTAATTTCCACAAAAAGACATAATTATGCCATTTAGCTCCAAAATGCCAAAATAACCTCAAAATGGCATAAGAACCTTGGTTAGCTCATGGATATTATATACTTAGATTGTTTTCCTCTAAAATGAGATAATTAGCGCATTTAGCTCCAAAAAGACATAACTAGGTAATTTAGCTGCAAGAAGAGGAGAAGGGGAGAAGAGGAGAAGAAATAGGAAAAATGAATAGAAAGAAGAAGAAGAAGAAGAGAAGAAGGAGACGGAGGAGGAGGAGGAGGAGGAGGAGAAGGAGGAGAAGACCAAGGACCTTCTAGTCCTTCTCCTCCTCCTCCTTCTCCTCATTCTCCTCCTTCTTCTTGATTTCTTATCCTCCTCCTCCTCCTCTTTCTTCTCCTCTTTCATATTATCCTTGCTTTAATTTCCCCAAAAAGACATAATTAGCCCATTTAGCTCCAAAATGCCATAATAACCTCAAAATGGCATAAAAACCTTGGTTAGCTCAGAAATATTATATACTTAGCTTGTTTTCCTCTAAAATGAGATAATTAGCCCATTTAGCCCCAAAAAGACATAATTAGGTAATTTAGCTCCAAGAAGAGGAGAAGAAATAGGAAAAATGAAAAGAAAGAAGAAGAAGAAGAAGAGAAGAAGGAGAAGGAGGAGAAGGAGGAGGAGGAGGAGGAGAAGGAGGAGAAGGCCAAGGACCTTCTAGTCCTTCTCCTCCTCCTTCTTCTCCTCCTTCTCCTCCTTTTTCTTGATTTCTTCTTCATCTCCTCCTAGTCCTCTTTCTTCTCCTCTTTCATATTATGCTTGCATTAATTTCCCCAACAATGACATAATTAGCCATTTAGCTCCAAAATGCCATGATAAGCTAAAAATGGCATAAGAACCTTGGTTAGTTCATGAATATTATGTACTTAGCTTGGTTTCCTCTAAAATGGGATAATTAGCCCATTTAGCTCCAAAAAGACATAGTTAGCTAATTTAGCTCCAACAAAAGGCGAAGAAATAGGAAAAATGAAAAGAAAGAAGAAGAAGAAGAAGAGAACAAGGAGAAGGAGGAGGAGGAGGAGGAGGAGAAGGAGGAGAAGGCCAAGGACCTTCTAGTCCTTCTCCTCCTCCTCCTTCTCCTGCTTCTCCTCCTTCTTCTCTTCTTCTTCTTCTCCTCCTCCTCCTCTTTCTTCTCCTCTTTCATATTATCCTTGCTTTAATTTCCCCAAAAAGACATAATTAGCCCATTTAGCTCCAAAATGCCATAATAACCTCAAAATGGCATAAGAACATTGGTTAGCTCATGAATATTATATACTTAGCTTGTTTTCCTCTAAAATGTGATAATTAGCCCATTTAGCTCCAAAAAGACATAACTAGGTAATTTAGCTCCAAGAAGAGGAGAAGGGGAGAAAAGGACAAGAAATAGGAAAAATGAATAGAAAGAAGAAGAAGAAGAAGAAGAGAAGGAGGAGAAGGAGGACGAGGAGGAGGAGGAGAAAGAGGAGAAGGCCAAGGACCTTCTAGTCCTTCTCCTCCTCCTCCTTATCCTCATTCTCCTCCTTCTTCTTGATTTATTCTTATCCTCCTCTTTCTTCTCCTCTTTTATATTATCCTTGCTTTAATTTCCCCAAAGAGACATAATTAGCCCATTTAGCTCCAAAATGCCATAATAACCTCAAAATGGCATAAAAACCTTGGTTAGCTCAGAAATATTATATACTTAGCTTGTTTTCCTCTAAAATGAGATAATTAGCCCATTTAGCTCCAAAAAGACATAATTAGGTAATTTAGCTCCAAGAAGAGGAGAATAAATAGGTAAAATTAAAAGAAAGAAGAAGAAGAAGAAGAGAAGAAGGAGAAGGAGGAGAAGGAGGACGAGGAGGAGGAGAAGGAGGAGCAGGCCAAGGACCTTCTAGTCCTTCTCCTCCTCCTCCTTCTCCTCCTTCTCCCCCTTCTTCTTGATTTCTTCCTCATCTCCTCCTCATCCTCTTTCTTATCCTCTTTCATATTATCCTTGCTTTAATTTCCCCAACAATGACATAATTAGCCCATTTAGCTCCAAAATGCCATGAGAAGCTAAAAATGGCCTAAGAACCTTGGTTAGCTCATGAATATTATGTACTTAGCTTGTTTTCCTCTAAAATGGGATAATTAGCCCATTTAGCTCCAAAAAGACATAGTTAGATAATTTAGCTCCAACAAAAGGAGAAGAAATAGGAAAAATGAATAGAAAGAAGAAGAAGAAGAAGAGAACAAGGAGAAGGAGGAGGAGGAGGAGGAGGAGGAGAAGGCCAAGGGCTTTCTAGTCCTTCTCCTCGTCCTTCTCCTGCTTCTCCTCCTTCTTCTCTTCTTCTTCTTCTCCTCCTCCTCCTCTTTCTTCTCCTCTTTCATATTATCCTTGCTTTAATTTCCCCAAAAAGACATAATTAGCCCATTTAGCTCCAAAATGCCATAATAACCTCAAAATGGCATAAGAACCTTGGTTATCTCATGAATATTATATACTTAGCTTGTTTTCCTCTAAAATGAGATAATTAGCCCATTTAGCTCCAAAAAGAGATAATTAGGTAATTTAGGTCCAAGAAGAGGAGAAGAGGAGAAGAGGAGAAGAAATAGGAAAAATAAAGAGAAAGAAGAAGAAGAAGAAGAGAAGAAGGAGAAGGAGGAGGCGGAGGAGGAGGAGGAGAAGGAGGAGAAGGCCAAGGACCTTCTAGTCCTTCTCCTCCTCCTCCTTCTCCTCCTTCTCCTCCTTCTTCTTGATTTCTTATTCTCGTCCTCCTCCTCCTCTTTCTTCACCTCTTTCATATTATCCTTGCTTTAATTTCCCCAAAAAGACATAATTAGCCCATTTAGCTCCAAGATGCCATAATAATCTCAAAATGGCATAAGAACCTTGGTTAGCTCATGAATATTATATACTTAGCTTGTTTTCCTCTAAAATGAGATAATTAACCCATTTAGCTCCAAAAATACATAATTAGGTAATTTAGCTCCAAGAAGAGGAGAAGAAATAGGAAAAATGGAAAGAAAGAAGAAGAAGAAGAAGAAGAACAAGAAGAGAAGAAGGAGAGGAGGAGGAGGAGGAGGAGAAGGAGGAGAAGGCCAAGGACCTTCTAGTCATTCTCCTCCTCCTCTTTCTCCTCCTTCTCCTCCTTCTTCTTGACTTCTTCTCCTCCTCCTCCTCCTCCTCTTTCTTCTCCTCTTTCATATTATCCTTGCTTTAATTTCCCCAACAATGACCTAATTAGCCCATTTAGCTCCAAAATGCCATAATAAGCTCAAAATAGTATAAGAACCTTGGTTAGCTCATGAATATTATATACTTAGCTTGTTTTCCTCTAAAATGGGATATTTAGCCCATTTAGCTCCAAAAGACATAATTAGGTAATTTAGCTCCAACAAAAGGAGAAGAGGAGAAGAAATAGGAAAAATGAAAAGAAAGTAGAAGAAGAAGAAGAAGAGAAGAAGGAGTAGGAGGAGGAGGAGGAGGAGAAGGCCAAGGACCTTCTAGTCCCTCTCCTCCTCCTTCTCCTCCTTCTCCTCCTTCTCCTCCTTCTTGATTTCTTCTTCTTCTCCTCCTCCTCCTCTTTCTTCTCCTCTTTCATATTATCCTTGCTTTAATTTCCCCAATAATGACATAATTAGCCCATTTAGCTCCAAAATACCATAATAAGTTCAAAATGGCATAAGAACCTTGGTTAGCTCATGAATATTATATACTTAGATTGTTTTCCTCTAAAATGGGATAATTAACCCATTTAGCTCCAAAAAGGCATAATTAGGTAATTTAGCTCCAACAATCGGAGAAGAGGAGAAGAAATAGGCAAAATGAAAATAAAGAAGAAGAAGAAGAAGAAGAAGAAGAAGAACAGAAGAAGGAGGAGGAGGAGGAGGAGAAGGCCAAGGACCTTCTAGTCCTTCCCCTCCTTCTCCTCCTTCTTCTTGATTTCTTCTTCTTCTCCTCCTCCTCCTCTTTCTTCTCCTCTTTCATATTATCCTTGTTTTAATTAACCCATTTAGCTCGAAAATGCCATAATAAGCTGAAAATGGCATAAGAACCTTGGTTATCTCATGAATATTATATTCTTAGCTTGTTTTCCGCTAAAAATGACATAATTAGCTGAAAAACATCATATTTTGTTCTTCTTCTGACTTTCTTATTCACATTTTTGCAGATTGGATATACTACATGCATGGAAGCTGGCATTCATGGAGTTGAACAATGTCAATGGATGAACTTTATATGTATATCATCTAGTTTTCATTTGAGTTGATGAACAATGTCGAACTATATGTATATGTATATATGGATAAACGGTGCAATCCTTTGTATCTTGGTTCTTTTGATATATGGGGATGTACATTGATTTATATGTATATCATATATGTGTGGTGAATTATATATATGTGTTGGCAAGTATATGTGTGGTGAACTATATATCATATATGTGTGGTGAATTATATAAATTTGATCTCAAATATATATATATATGTGTGTTGTGAAATAATATAAAACAAAAAAACAGGAACTATATTGGCTCTTTGCCGTCTGCCAGCTGATGGCAAAGACCTGTGCCATCAGCTGGCAGATGGCAAAGGTGCCACATGGCACCCAGCTGTGCATCCTGGGGCGTCTATATGGGCTCTTTGACGTCTACCTCGAGGGTGGGCAGACGGCAAAGAAGAGGGCACAGAGGAGGGGGGAGGACGAGGCAGACGGCAAAGGGTGGAGGGGGGAGGAGGAGGAGGCAGACGGCAAAGAGTGGAGGGGGGAGGAGGAGGAGGCAGACGGCAAAGAATAAGGGGGAGGCATACGGCAAAGAATAAGGGGGAGGCAGATGGCAAAGCCTCCGTTAACCCCTAACGGAGGCAAGGCCTGTCGGCTGCCGTCTCGAGCACTTTGCTGACTGCTCTAAGGAAAGCTAACGTCTAAGAGCTTTGTCGTCCGCTTTGGGGGGACAGACACTACAGGAATCACCTTCTTTGCCGTCTGCCATCACAGACGGCAAAGACAAATACCCGGACGGCAAAGACAGTACCACAGACGGCAAAGATTGTCACGGCCGGCAAATTTTCTGCGTCAGCCTACGATGGCATAGGACATTCTTTGCCGTCTGCCCCCCAAAGCGGACGGCAAAGCTCTTTGCCATCAGCTTCCCTGAGGAGCAGTCGGCAAAGAGCTTGAGACGGCAGCCGAGAGGCGTTGCCTCCGTTAGGGGTTAACGGAGGCTCTTTGCCGTCTGCCTGCTGGTCAATCTTTGCCGTCTGCCCTATTGAATATCTTTGCCGTCTGCCGTGTCCTCCCCTCCCCCTCTCTCCACTCCTGCCCCTCCTCTGTGCCCTCTTCTTTGCCGTCTGCCCCCCCCCCCCAGCAGGCAGACGGCAAAGAGCCTATATGGCCAGCTGCTACTGCCCAGGAAGCACAGCAGGGTGCCATGTGGCACCTTTGCCGTCTGCTGGCTGATGGCAAAGGCCTTTGCCATCAGCCAGCAGACGGCAAAGAGCCCATATTGTCACTATTTTGTTTATTTTATGTTATTTCACAGCAATAATATATATAATTCACAGCACATATATGATATATAGTTCACAACACATATATGATATACATATAAAGTTCACCAATGTCATTTGTTCATCAATGGACATCCATATATCGAAAGGAACCAACATATACAAAGTTTCATCCATATATATATACATATAGTTCCACATATATTGTTCATCAACACATTGTTCATCAACACATACAAAGAACCAACACATTGTTCATCAACTCAAATAAAAAAGGAAACTAAAGCACTCCAACGCCAGCTTCCATGCATGTAGTACATCCAATCTGCAAAATGGGAATAAGAAAGTAAGTAGAAGAAGAACAACAACATATATGACAAATAAGCTAAATTGAAGAAGAAAGAGAAGAAGCAATAAGAACAAGGAGAAGAAAAACAACAAGGAGGAGGAGGAGGAGGAGGAGGGGAAGGGGAAGGAGAAGGAGGAGGAGAAGAAGAAAAAAGAAGAGAAGAAGAAGGAGAAGAAGGAGGAGAAGAAAGAGGATAAGAAAGAGGAGGAGGAGGAGGAGAAGAAGAAGAAATCAAGAAGAAGGAGGAGGAGGAGAAGGATAGAAGGTCCTTGGCCTTCTCCTCCTCCTCCTCCTCCTCCTCCTCCTCCCTTCTCCTCCTCCTCCTCCTCCTCCTCCTCCTTCTCCTTCTTCTCTTCTTCTTCATCTCTTCTTCTTCTTTCTTTTCATTTTGAGCTTATTATGGTAGAAGAAGAAGAAGAAAGAGGAGGAGAAGAAGAAGAACGAGGAGGAAGAGGAGAAGAAGAAGAAATCAAGAAGAAGGAGGAGGAGGAGGAGGAGGAGGAGAAGGCCAGGGGCCTTCTCCTCCTCCTCCTCCTCCTCCTCCTCCTCCTCCTCCTTCTTCTCTTCTTATTCATCTCTTCTTCTATAATCTCCTCCGGCGGGGCCTGCGCAGCCTGGTAGTGCTCCCAGGTAAATCCTAGTGTAGGAACCTGACCCTCACCAGGCAACGTGACAAACCCCGGGACATTTGTCCGGCAAAGCACACCAAGGACGGAGTTCGGCCTGCGGACTCCAAGAGGGTGTACCCATCCCCTGCAGTATGATAAGGTCAGCGCATTAGATATTTGAACAAACTTGAAGGAAAAAGCTAAAAAAAGGGTAAATGTACTTACCTATCTCCTTCAGGTTTTATCACCGGCCTCTGCTCGCGGGTAGCCGGGGCGACCGGGAGACGTGTACTACCACGCTTGTACACGGTAGCCGGGGCCCCGTCCACCTGCACATCGCCCTCGCTATCCGTAAGCTCATCCCCGCCATCCCCGCACCCTGAGCGACCCGGACCCTCGGTCCAATCTGGCAACTCGGTACGATCCGGCCAAGGCTCCCATCCGGACCTCTCCACGCCGGGTGAAGCCTCCGGAACCGTAGTCTCCTCCGGCTGCTCCTGGGCCGAATGCACCTCGACCCGAGGCTGCTCCTGGACCGGAGTCTCATGGGACGAATGCCCGTGAACACCAGGCTCCTGGACCGGAGTCCCCGTAGCCTCCTCCGCAAACGGGTCGACCATACTAGTCCTATGCTCGGGTGAATGAGTTGGTGGTGGTGGCGAGGACGGCTCAACAGTCCTCCTGGATCTTCCGCGGCCACCACCTCTCCCTGTCCCCTTCCCCTTCTTCCCTACCCGACCAGCACCTCTACCAGCGGGCAATGCCGCCGACGAAGAAGAACCCCCGGCTGGTGTCGAAAGACTGTCTGCCAAGGCTCTACGGAGAGATAGGGGTGGAAGGGAAGTACCACCCCTCGTGCGGGGCGCCTGGGAAGAACCCGTCGAGCGCTCTGGACCCGCGCCCACCATCTTTCAACACCTGCCATGATAAAGATCAAAAGAAATTAGTACAACATAAAAAAAATTGAATGACCGACATGAATAATAATATGTACATGAATAATAAATATTAAAATATATAGATATTATCTTCTGTTGCCCGGCTCTCCAAGGAGCCGGAACCCTAGCCTCCGCCGCACCTAACCCTAGCCGCGACGACGCCATCTCACCGGCGCGTCCGCTCCAGCCCTCTCTCCCCTCCTCCCTGCCCTTACAACCTACACCGGAGGCCCGGTAGGAACCCTAGTCCTACCAATCTGGTATGCAGAGATTCCAGGCTGATCATGTCGCTCCCTCCACCACCGCCGCCGCTCAACACCACCACCGCCCCACTACCGCAAACCACCACCACCGCCCCGCTGGGACCCAACCCCCGCCGCCGAGCGTCGCCCCCACTACCAACGGGCCGTCGTCGCTTCCGTGGGCCACCCGGGCCTTCCAGCCACTCCACGGAGGGGCGCCGCCACTGCCGCCGCAGCTGCTGCTGCAGCACTACCACGCCGCGGGCACTCCCTGGCCGGTGTGGCCGGCCACCACCGCGCCGCTGGGGGGCTGCCCCAACAGTCGCTACCGGCCACCACGGCGCAGGCGTCGGGGGTCGGGGTAGGGGGTCGGGGGTCGAGGGTGAGTGTTGTCGGGGGTCGGGGGTCGGGGGTCGAGGTTACCTATAAAACTTTCTAGGTTACCTATAAAACTTTCTAGGTTACCTATAAAACTTTCTAGGTTACCTATAAAACTTTCCAGGTTACCTATACTACTTTATAAAACTTTCCAGGTTCCATAAAAAAATATTTCATGCCGGGGTGTCGTCGAGATGTCGTGTCGGGGCGTCGTGTCGGGGTTTCAGGGCATCGTGTCGGGTGTCAGGGGTGTCGTCGAGATGTCGTGTCGGGGCGTCGTGTCGGGGTTTCGGGGCATCGTGACGGGTGTCAGGGGTGTCGTCGAGATGTCGTGTCGGTGCGACAACTACTATTGCGAGCTGTTGTAATATCCTCGGTGTTGAAGTCGAATATCACCGGTGCCTGAAGGGGGTGGTCCCAACAGTAATGTTTCTGCACCGACCTGCATGGGGGTGGTTGCAGCAGCATCGTTGTTGCAGCACGTGAGCTCGATGGCATAGTAGCCATGGCAGGTGCGTGACAAGCTCACCGACGTTCCCCAACGTTGTGGCTAGTGCAAGCATAGGCGGCGACCGGAGGGCTCTACACGGTCAACTACAAACCTAACAACTAACCTAACACACAGTAGGTAATTAACAACTAACCTAACAACTAACCTAGCTCGAGGGGTAATACCACTAACAACTAACCTAATTACCACTAACAACTAACAAGTAACCTAACTAACCTAATTACCAGTACGTAACCACTAACAACTAACCTAACTAACCTAACTAACAATAGGTAATTAATAACTAACCTAACTAACCTAATTAATGAATTAAACGAAAAAAGGAAAAAAGGACTCACCGAGCTCCGGCGGTGGAGGAGAGGGCGGTGGAGGGGGGGCGCAGGGCGGCGGTGGGGTGTGTAGGTCCGGAGGTGGGGGGAGGCGGCGGCGGCGGTGGGGCGGCGGCGGCGCTGGGGGCGCAGGGAGGAGGAGGAGGCCCGCAGGGGGGGGTCGCAGGGCGGCGGTGGGGTGGTGGGGGGGGGAGGCGGCAGCGGTGGGGCGGCGGCGGCGGTGGGGCGGCGGCGGCGCTGGGGGCGCAGAGAGGAGGAGGAGGCCCGTAGGGGGGGGCGCAGGGCGTGCGTGGGAGAGAGAGAGCGCGTGGGAGAGAGAGAGAGTGCGTGGGAGAGAGGAGAGAGGTAGGCGCGCGGCGACCGTTAACTTTTCGGGGGTCCATCTCCTTTGCCGTCTGCCACTGATCCCCTTTGCCGTCAGCCACGGACGGCAAAGCTACTCAGGCAGACGGCAAAGGGGTGGGTGGGGCCGGGGTGGGATGGGGAGAAAGGAGGGGTGGGGTGGGACAGCTTTGCCGTCAGCCATCCCTACCTTTGCCGTCTGTCAGCAGACGGCAAAGAGGTGGCTGATGGCAAATATTTATTTTGCCATCAGCCTCCTCTTTACCATCTGTTTTTTGCCAACACACGGTAAAGAGGTTCTTCGCCGTCCGCTGGCTGACGGCAAAGATTTGGCGCACGGCAAATATAGGAATTCCGGTAGTGAGACGGCAAAGTAGGTCCTATGCCGTCGTAGGCGGACGCAGAAATTTTGCCGGGCGTGAGATTCTTTGCCGTTTGTGGTTTTCTCTTTGCCGTCCGGGATTTAGTATTTTCCGTTTGTGATGGCAGACGGCAAAGAAGCTGATTCCTGTAGTGGCTATAGCGGCATCATCAACATCACGTGTGAGGAGAAGGAAGTGGTCTGCTCCGTGGAGCATGCTAACAAGGCCGTTCTTGCGGATCACTCAAACGATGCCAAAGGCGATGGGCCACGCAGGGTCGCGCCTCCGAGGAAGAGACAAACGCTGCTTGCGTTGGTTCCGTCAAGGAAAAAGGCCCGGTGGTCTAGGCCTAGGCCACGAGCCCCGCAGGTGCCGCGGGCACTTTCCCCCCTTAGGCATAGGCAGGCGTGCCCAACGCCCCCCTCAGGGCGAGCTCGACGGCTTCCATCCGGAAGTTAACCGACCTGGCTGCTCCACCGAGGGAGGAACTCGGGCACCACCTAGAGAGGCACCCCGGCACGCGCCCTCACGAGCAAGGAGTCCAAAGTTAGGCGCTGGGGGGCTCAGGAGTTCATCGCCCGGGAGATCAACAAGTTGTGGAAAGCGTGCGCCATGCATGCCGGGCTCCGCACATCACCTCCTCAGGTCCTTCGTTTCTAGTTCTCGGTATGCAAGCGGACGAGCGCTTGGAGCTCTAGCCAATTCTCCCATATGAGAGCCGCTTGCCCATTAAGGGTGGGCGCTTGAGTATCGCGAGTCAGGACCTTCACTAGCCCTGTAGCCTCTCACCCCTGGTAATCTAGTGGCCGCTAAGATACACGCATGGTTAGGCCCTGCCGACGCAGAGCTCAAGGCCTTCATCATGGAGAGGGAGTTGCTTGCGCGTCAAGGGGGGTGCCTGAGCATTATGACTCACAACCTTCACTGGCCTGTAGCCTCTCACCCCCTGGTACCTAGTTATCGAGCGGCGGTTGAGATACACGTAGTGTTGGGCCCCGCCAACGTAGAGCGCAAAGGATCTACACGGTGAGTATTAGGATCCTCAGGGAACTCGCTTGCGCGTCAAGGAGGGTGGGGGCGCCTGAGCACCGCGACTCAGGGCCTTCACTCGCAGTGTAGCCTCTCACCCCCTGGTGATCCAGTGGCGGCTAAGATACGCGCAGGATTGGGCCCTACCGACATAGAGCACCAAGGCCTCCAGATGAGAACATAGGGACTTCAAGGGAGTCTCTTGCGCGTCAAGGGGGGCGCCTGAGAATCACGACTCAGGGCCTTCAAGGGCCCTATAGCCTCTCACCTCCTCATAATCAAGCGACGGTTGAGATACGCGCAGGGTTGGCCGTGCTGACATAGAGCATCAAAGCTCCTAAGGAGGAACACAGAGGTCCTCAAGCAAGTCGCTTGCGCGTCAAAGGGGGTGTTTGAGCATCACGACTCAGGGCCTTCACTGGCCCTGTAGCCTCCCACCTTGTGGTAATCCAGTGAGGGCTGAGATACGTGCAGGGTTAGGCCCTGCCGACGTAGAGCACAACGACAAGCAAGAGAAAAACCAAGCGCGGAGATAGGTACTACAAGTCGCAAGAAATTATTATATAATTCAAATTGTTCCATACAAGTCTAACGCCTCCTCAAGGAAAAGGTGATATGTTTCAGAGCATGGCAAAGGGCTCCTCGTCAGACTCCTCATCATCGTCGCTGGAGCACTTCTCGAGCAGCATACATACCTGGCCCCCTACGACGGTTGCCATGTCGCTGCGGGACTCCTCAGGCACATGGCCCATCACCCCTGCAAACTCGAAGCGAGGATCGTCAAGGAGGACATTGCTGAAGACACGGGTCCGGGCAATGGAAAAGAGGTCACGTCACTCCTCCTCCAGGGCACTGTCCACCTTTTTGATCGCACCTTCGAGCTCCTTCACGGGCTTGGAAGAAAACTCGGCGTAGCCGGCATCCCGAGGAACTAAGGAAGACTCGAGCCTCGACCTGTAGATGGAACCCAGCGCCTGGCCAGCCCTGAGGTCCGGAGAGGAGAGCGCGGCGCGGTCCGCTTTTGCCTTCGCATTTGCTTCGGAGATATGCTTCGCGCCGGTGCCCAGAGCCTGGGCCACCTCGCGCTGGAGCACGGCTAGATGCACGCGCTCAGTTGACTGCTCGGCTACCGCCCTCGCCAGCTTTGAGTCGCGATGGGCAAGTGCCGCCTCGTTGGTCTTGGTGGCCTCCTGGTGTGCCTTTAGGCCTGCCTCCGCATCCTCGCAGCGCTTGACGAGCGCTTCCTTCTCGGCAAGTGTGCTCGCGTAGTCGGCCTTGGATTAGGCGGCCTCCCCCGGCCCTCGGCACGGATGGCCTCGGCCTCGCCTTTGACATCCTTGGTGGAGGCATTAAGTTGGCGCTACCCCTCGTCAAACCTCTCACGCTCCGCGGCAAGTCGCGCCTCGACGTCCCGAAAGTCCACCTCGAGCCAAGGGAGAAGGTTCATCACATCGGACAGAGCCCCATGCTGAAGAAGCCCGTCCGAGCGCTGCGAGGCTGGGGCTTCCGGAGCCCCTGGCATCCCGCCATTGCCCACTGCCGCGGCGAGTGTGACCTCGACCGCCTCTTCCTGGGGCGCCGAGGGCTCTTGGCCTTCCCCTGCGCCGAGTATCCGCAGCATGCTCACGAGGGCGATTGCCCCCTCATTCGGGGTCTTAGCGAATGTCATGTCCCCGACAGTTGTCGTCGGGTGCTAGACCGCCTCAACCTGGGCCGGCGGCATCGGTGGCGAGGCCGCCGCGGCCCCGTGCTACTTTTTAAGCTTGCGTTGGTTTTCCCTTAAAGAGGAAAGGGCGATGCAGCAAAGTAGATAAGTATTTCCCTCGGTTTGTTGAGAACCAAGGTATCAATCGAGTAGTATGAACAAGCAAGTCCGCAATCTTAGAACCTACACAAACAATCAAACACTTCCACCCAACGATAAAAAGGGGTGGTCAATCCCTTCACGGTTATTTGCAAGGAGGAGATCTGATAGAGATAGATATAAAAGATTGTTAGAACTAAAAGTAAAACAAAAGTAAATAAATGAAAACAATATTTTTTTTTGTTTATAGATCTGAAAGTATAATATGGAAAATAGACCCGGGGGCATAGGTTTCCCTAGAGGCTTCTCTCATGGAGGAAAATAATACGGTGGGTGAAGAAATTAATGTCAAGCAATTGATAGAAAAGAGAATAATTATGAAGATATCCAAGCAATGATTATGCATATAGGCATCACCTTCGTGCCATGTAGAATGAAATGATTCTACATATACTACTATTACTCCACACATCGACCGACTCCTGCCTGCATCTAGAGTATTAAGTTCATGAAGAACAGACTAACGCCTTAGGTAAGATGACATGATGTAGAGGCACAAACTCCAGCAATATGATGAAACCCCCCATCCTTTTATCCTCGATGTCAACAATGCAATACGTGCCTCGCTACCCCTACTTTGTCACTTGGTGATGACACCTCAAGATTGAACCCAACAGTAAGCACTTCTCCCATTGCAAGAATTACCAATGTAGTTGGAAAAACCAAACCAATAACTCGAAGAGACTTGCTAAGATATGAAATCATGCATACAATATTTCAGAGAAGATTCAAATAATATTCATAGATAATCTCAACATAAACCAACAATTCATAGGATCTCAACAAACACACCGCAAAAGAGTATTACATCAGATAGATCTCCATGAAGATCATGAAGAACATGGTATTCAAGAACAAAGAGAGAGAAGAAGCCATCTAGCTACTAGCTATGGATCCGTAGGTCTATGGTGAACTACTCACACATCATTGGAGAGGAAATGGAGTTGATGTAGATGCTCTCCGTGATAGATTCCCCCTCCGGCATATTACCGAAAAAGGCTCCCAGATTGGATCTTACGGAAATAGAGGCTCCCGGAGGCGGAAAAGTATATTTTGGTGGCATTCTGGTATTGGGGGATATTTGGAAATTTATAGGGCGGAGATTAGGGTTAGGAGGCCTGCAGGGGGCTCACAAGCCAGGGGTGTGCCCCACCTAGGGTGCACCCTGCAAGCTTGTCGTCTACCGGTAGGTCTCCTGCCCCCTTCTCCAAGACTGAAAGGTTTCTTCTGGTCCAAGAAAAATCGTTCCGGAGATTCTATTCCGTTTGGACTCCGTTTAATATTCCTTATCTGCAATACTCAAAAACAAGGAAAAACAGAAACTAGAACTAGGCTCTAGATTAATAGGTTACTCCCAAAAATATTTTAAAATAGCATATTAATGCATATAAAACATCCAAAACAGATAATATAATAGCATGGAAAAATCAAAAATTATAGATACGTTGGAGACGTATGAAGTATCCCCAAGCTTAAATCATGCTCGTCCTCGAGTAGGTAAATGATAAAAATAGAATTTTTGATGTGGAATGCTACCTAACATATTTATCCATGCAATATTCTTTATTGTGGGATGAATATTCAGATCCATAAAATTGAAAAGAAAAATCTAATATTGACATAAAAACAATAATACTTCAAGCATACTAACAAGGTAATTTCATCCTTTCGAAATAACATGGCCTTAGAAAGTCATCCCTACAAAATCATATGGTCTCGCTATACTCCATCTTCCCCACACAAAGTATCTAAATTATGCACAACCCCGATGAAAGTCAATCAATTGTTTCACACTTTTTATGTTCTCAAACCTTTTCAACTCTCACGCAATACATGAGCGTGAGCCATGGATATAGCACTATAGGTGAAATAGAATATGGTGGAGGTTGCAAGAAAAAGAGAGGAGAAGATAGTCTCACATCAACTAGGCGTATCAACGGGCTATGGATATGCCCATCAATAGATATCAATGTGAGTGAGTAGGGATTGCCATGCAACAAATGCACTAGAGCTATAAGTGTATGAAGGCTCAAAAAGAACACTAAGTGGTTGTGCAAAAGATGAAATTCCACTAGTTATATGAAAGTGACAAAATAGGAGACTCTTTCTGAAGGACATGGTGCTACTTTGAAGCAAAAGTGTGGAAAAAGATAGTAGCATTGTCCCTTCTCTCTTTCTCTCATTTCTACTTTTTTTTGGTGGGCATCTTTTATTTTTTATAGGCTTCATTGGCCTCTTTTATTTTTCGTAAAGTCCGGAGACTCATACCAACTTGTGATGGAATCATAGCTTCCATCATCCTTTTCTCACACGGGACAATGACCTAATAATGCAAATCATCACACTTTTATTTACTTACAACTCAAAGATTACAACTCGATATCTGGAACAAAATATGACTCTATAAGCAATATGGAAGTGATGGTGCGTGTCATAAAAAAATGGGACGGTGGTGTTGCATGGAAATATATCTCGAATTGGCTATGAAAATGCCATAATAGGTAGATATGGTGGATGTTTTGAGGAAAGTATATGGTGGCTTTTTTTGACGAAGGATGGTTTAATGTACCGGCAAAAGTTGTGCGTTACTAGAGATGCTAGAAAAGGTGGAAGGATGAGAGTGCGTATAATATGAACTCAACATTAGTCATAAAGAACTCACATATTTATTGCAAAATCCTATTAGTTATCAAATAAAATATTAGATGCATACTCCTAGGGGAAGGGTTATTAGGAGTTAACCATCGCATGATCCCGACCTTCACACAAAGGTTGACAATCATTAAACAAATCATGCTCCGAATTCATCACATAACGGTTCACCATACGTGCATGCTACGGTAATCACAGGCTTTAACACAAGTATCTCTTCCAATTCACAATTAATTACTAGCATGACTCTCATATTACCATTCTCATATCTCAAAACTTTATGCAAGGAATCAAACTTCTCATCATATTCAATGCACTTAATATGAAAGTTTTTATTATATCCCTCTTGGATGCCAATATTAGGACTAAATTCATGACCGAAACTAATTACCATGCTCTTTAAAATACTCTCAAAATAATATAAGTAAGGTACGAGAGTTTAATAATTTCAATAAAATAAAACACCACCGTGCTCTAAAAGATATAAGTGAAGCACTAGAGCAACATTGCCTAGCTCAAAAGATATAAGTGGAGCACATAGAGTATTATAATAAATTCACGATTCAGCGTGTCTCTGTCAAAATATGTGTGCAGCAAGGATGATTGTGGCAAACTAAAAATTAAAGACTCATGTCATACAAGACGCTCCAAGAAAAACACATAGCGTGTGGTGAATAAAAATATAGCTCGAGTAAATTTACCGATGGATTGAAGATGAAAGAGGGGATGCCTTCCGGGACATCCCCAAGCTTAGGCTCTTTGGTATCCTTGAATATGGCTTGGGTTGCCTTGGGCATCACGAAGCTTAGGCTCTTGCCACTCCTAATTCCATAGTACATTAAATCTTTACCCAAAACTTGAAAACTTCACAACACAAAACTCAACAGAAAACTCATGAGATCCGTTAGTATAAGAAAAATAAATCACCACTGAAAGGACTTGAATGTCGCCTAGAGGGGGTGAATAGGCACTTTAAATTAGTTATGGTTTAGGATTGAACAAATGTGGAATAAAACTAATGTTTAATTTGTCAAGCACAAAGCAATAAGCAACTAGGCTCACCTATGTGCACCAACAACTTATGCTAAGCAAGATAAACAACTAAGTGATAGCAAGATATATTACAAGAAACAATATGGCTATCACAAACTAAAGTGCATAAGTAAAGGGTTCGGGTAAGAGATAACCGAGGCATGTGGAAACGACGATCTACCCTGAAGTTCACACCCTTGCGAATGCTAATCTCCGTTTGGAGCGGTGTGGAGGCACAATGCTCCCCAAGAGCCACTAAGGCCACCGTAATCTCCTCACGCCCTTGCACAATGCAAGATGTCGTGATTCCACTAAGGGACGCTTGAGGGCGGTCACCAAACCCGTACAAAAAAGGTTTGGGCAATCTCCACAACTTAATTGGAGGCTCCCAACAACACCACGAAGCTTCACCACAATGGCATATGGCTTTGAGGTGACCACAAATGCTCGGGGCAATCTCCACAACTTAATTGGAGACCAGGAGCTCACAAAGAACTCCAAGATCAAGATCCAAGGGGTTCCCCTCACATAGAGAATAAAGTGATTGGTGGAGATGTGGATCTAGATCTCCTCTCTCTTTTCCCTCAAGAACTAGCAAGAATCATTGAAGGGAGTGAGAGTTAGCAAGCTCTAAGAAGGTCAACAATGGGGGAAGAACACGAGCTCAACGGATAGATAAGGTCCAATGGGGAGAAGACCTCCTTTATATAATGGGGGAACGTATCCAACCGTTACCCCCACCAACAGCCCGACTGGAGCGGTAGTACCGCTGCCCAGAGCCGTACTACCGCTCCTAGAATGTCCCAGGGAGCGGTACTAAAAATTTACTACTACTCCGGGGGCAGTACTACCGCCCGGGAGTGGTAGTACCGCTGCCCAGAGCAGTACTACCGCTCCTAGAATGTCCCAGGGAGCGGTACTAAAAAATTACTACTACTCCGGGGGCAGTACTACCGCCCGGGAGTGGTAGTAAGAAATTACTACTACTCCGGGGGCGGTACTAACGCTCCACGAGCGGTACTACCGCTGGCACCAGGAATACTGAAACTGCTCTAACTTTCCATACGAACTCTAAATCGAGCAAACTCAAGCTTGTTGAATTCACAACGACAAGATCTATCCAACAACTACATAAAATATTAATAACATGCATTTAAAAAACTCTAATGATATAGAGAAGTGAGACCTCTATGAATGAAGAACCGTCAAAAATTTCCAACATCGAAAACATCATAGAAGATGCATATGGACTCCGTTTTTTATGAACTCGAGCTTGTCATGAAGATGACCATAAGCTCTGGAACTCACAAAGAGAAACACCAAACAAGAACTAAGAAATATGATGCAAGGATGCAAATGGTTTGAGATCTCAACGAATGATATGATCAAGCTACTCACTTGAGAGCCCCCTTGATAGTACGACAATCTATCCTAAAATAGAAAACCTATCAAGGGTAAACCTATACCTTGCACCTAGTCCTCTTGAGCTAGATGATGGTGATCTTGGATTAATCAAGATGGACCACCTTTCTTGATTGCCTTGGTTTGATGAAGACTAGTTGATTTGTCCCCCATACTCACTATGGGTGAGCCACTCTTCAGCATATCTTCACAAGTCGATTGCCACCACAACGAACGGCAAGCTTCAAGCATGATATCTTCGTGATGCTCTACTTAAACCTGCACTCTGCAATCTTGATGACGATCACCACTTGATGCCATCCTTCATAGGTTGAATGAGATCTTCCTCTTGACGCAAACCCATGGAGACACACCTAACCCCACATAGAACTCTCACAAGGACCATGGGTTAGTACACAAAAGCGTTATGGACAATGCTTACCATACCACGGGATCACTTGATCCCTCTCGGTACATCTTGTACACTTTGTGTGTTGATCATCTTGATTTACTCTTTTCTTAGTATTGATCAACCTTGTTTCTTTAGGACCAATCTTTGGATAATACCTTGAATACCACCTTTGTCATCATATAAACTTCTTGACACCAACAGATGGACTTCAAGAAGTGCCTATGGACAAATCCTTCGAACATAACTTAAGGCAACCATTAGTCCATAGGGATTGCCATCAATTACCAAAACCACATATGGAGAAATATGCTCTAACAATCTCCCCCATTTTGGTAATTGATGGCAATCAGTACAAGAGAGTTTATATAAGGAAATAAGCATAACCAAGCGCACACATACAAAGCTATAATGCATGCGTACAAGATGTAAATGCTTAAGCAATAAAAGAAAAACCCTCTATGCATCACCAAACTAAACTCTGTAAACTTCTCCCCCATTGGCATCAATTGCCAAAATGGACAAAATGTTTAGAAAGCCAATATAGTAGGTGGTCCTCCAAAAAGTGTGTACTTCTCAACAATAGTGCAAAGAAATACACAAATCCAATGATAAACTTGGGAGGAAAACGAACTATATCGAGGACCCAAATGTTGGAAGAAGGATCGGATTTCACAAAGACATACAAACGAGAGAAGCACACAATCAAAAGGTACCAATAGGAACAAACACTCATATGGTCCTTCAGACCACATGAATAAAAGATATTATGACAAGGATAATAGTGTGTTTTATCAAAACTACAGAAGCTCCCCATGATTTGTGCACAAAATAGGATAGTTGCTCCCCCAAATTTAATAAAAGCACACAACAAGTGCAATAAAATAGATGAGACAATAAGTATATCACTTGCAGAAAACATATGGTTGAGCAACATGTAAAAGAGGCTACTTACGAGTAGGCTCAACCGAAATGATGTGTGTCAGTCATGGCAAGGCACTTGAGAAGACTATGGTGAGGATGAGCATTACTCATCAATATTGTCTTGAAGAAATAAGAACAAAGTGCAAGAAATATCCTTCCCACACACACACTACTACCAAGTAGGTTCACAAGCTTACTAATAAACAAATTGAGAACCAACGCTTGCGACAACCCATGGTAAAGAAAGGAAATAATAACCTTGTCAAGAGAAGGGATACCAACCAAAATGTCAACACCCTTGTCAAGACAGGTATGAGGAAAACTAATCTTCAACACCAACAAGTCAATCAAGATGCAAGGATAAAAGATCCGCACTCAAGAAAAATCCTTTCACGAAGCCACCAAAAGCTGAAAAAGGAAATACAATGGTGGACGTGAAAGAAAAGAGCATATCAACTAGAGATGTAACTTCTCTCATGTGTAAAAGATTCTAGGTAGAAGAAAATCATGATGATCTATATCCACAAAGAAAGATGTACACACGAAATGGTTACAAGAAGGAACAAACAAGATATCCAAAAGGAAGCCATAAATATACCAATAAGATCTTTGCTTGAAAGCATAGCACATGGCCTAATATTTTATTATTGCACAATATGAACTTCCAACTTATGAACATCAAATACATCCCTACTAGCAATAAGACATCATCGTTCAGATGCTTTGAGGAAGGAAACAAGTACCACAAGAACGAATCAAGAAATTCATGCCATGATGCAACCTACTAAAGGTTGAATGCAAGAAATGGATGCATAAAGTAGAAACTTGTTACCGAGATAGCACTCGATTGATGTAGTAGATAGTTGTTCGTTGATCATCCTAACTTGGCTCCAATAAGCACATGGTGTTAAAACCTTACTTGTAGGTGAGCCGAGCATCCAATGCCACTCCAATTGTTCCTAGAACAACAAACAAAAAAAATGGTGCCCAAACTCATTGGGACTAAAGAGTTAGAAAACCAACAATGCATAGGACATATTCCACATAAATATGTGCATATAGATATGAAATTGAATTGCATGCACACGTTAGCCAATTTTATGACAAGGTGGAGTTTCCCCTATATATCGGGTCAAGGAAAGAAAGAATGCAAAAGAAACTATATGTATATAGTAAATATGCATGCTCAATGCATTCAAAAATCAAATCAACAAGTAGTTGATAAGACACCAAAAGAGAAGGTATCAAGTGAAAATAAAATACCAAACGAAAAAATATCACTTGAAGGATACCAATTAAAAGATACATCAAAGAATGATATCCATTGACACATGCCAGACTAAAGGAAACAAGATACCAATTGAAGGAAAACAAACTCGAGGTATGAAATTCCAAAAGAGAGCTAGGTTCCAAACATACCAAACCCTCGACAAATTTTCATGATGGCAAAAAGCATCATAAAGAGCAAGACTTGCCTCCCATCAACACACTGTTGATGGGGATCAAAAGATTTTATGATAAACACATAAAGAGAGAGTTCGAAAGAAAATAGGATAACTTCCCCAAGATTTGTGCATTATATAGAATTTGCATTTGAAGACAAAATGCACAAGATGGTGTCATCACTTTCTCTAAATCTATAGAAACACTAGACATGTTGAAACCAATCGACAAGAGGCAAGGAAAACAAATGATATATAAAATCCAATGTAGAGATGATTAGCAATTTCTACCACATGAAGGGAAAACCAATTGTAAAAGAACAAGAAGTATTTGAAAACAATTACCATTGGTAGATTGCAAAAATATCCAACATCATCCTTACTCCTAAAACGCAAGTAAATGAGAATTGTAGAGCTAACAAGCCACCAAGGAAGAAGATAATTTACCATATCAACACTAAGAGGCAATATCTCAAATATACACATTTTCTAGGCTTGTAATATCCACATAGCATCTTACTCCCCCATAATGTGATAACCCAACATTATTAACAAGTCGCAAATGAAAACCAACAAGAGATAATTAATGGACCATTTAGAATTTAAATTTCTCATGAGTAAGACATACCACAAATGGACTAGATAATCTTGAAATATCAATACTAAGTGGTACTCCTCATGTATACACCATTAGAGGATTGTGAGGTGCGCAAAGCACATCACTCCCCCACAATGGGATAATCCATTAATCTCTCACAAGGGCCAACATAGATGCAAAGAGGATGCAAAAAGGCTCAACACAAGACTCACATAGACATGATGTGCAAACCAATATACACGTACTTGATTTCTCAAGATAAGCAAGTTGGAAGCACAACATATACAAACACATGCACGGTACAAAACCAGAACATCCGAAGGGGCAAGTAACTAACAATGTAAACAGTTTAAGTACAAGTTACCGTAAGGAGGCACATTGGATATAAGATAGAAACTCGATAATATAAATGACTTGGCTTGAGATAATATGAATGATGAAGACCCCTTAATTCTTCATTATGTATCCAAGTCTCCAATGTCCTCCAATACCACCTATTGATAAAGTTTGAGCTTGTTGGTCCCCAACCATGTTGGGTCCTAAGAGGTTAGTCACAATAGGCTTGACCACCCAAATGGTTCTTTTCTTGACACCACTTTGAGTACCAACAAACTTGGCAAACACATTGCCAACATTATCCTTCCCAAGATAATAGATATCATCAATAATGATTGGTTTGGATAAATTACCTCTCGTGCAAGAAGAAGCGAAGTGACCCTTCTCACGATATAAGTAGGAACATCTACCCTTTACTTTCTTCTCAATTGATTTCTCAAGTTGAGGAGTGTTGGCACCTCCGCGTTCAGCACACATACAACTCGATGACGACCCCTGCCTTCTCGATCCAGCAAGAGATACGGGGAAGTAGATGAGTTCTCTCGCAGCATGACGGCGCGCCAGTGATGGTGGTGATCTATTCCTGTAGGGCTTCGCCTAAGCGCCACAGAAATCCGATCTAGAGGAAGAACTACAAACTAGAGGAGAGGGTAGCACGTGGCTGAAATTATGTGTCTCAAAAACCCTCAATACCTCTAGTATAAATAGGAGGGAGGGAGGGGAGGAGGAAGCCTGAAACCCTCAAGGTTTGGCCGAAATTGGAGGTGGAGAAGTCCTACACCAATCCTACTAGGAGTAGGATTTCTCCTTTTCCACTTGGAAACCCTTTCCACCTTTTCCACCTTTGGGTTTTTGCCTCTCAAACCTCATGGGCCTTAGTGGGAGCTTATGTCAGACCACTAGGGGCTGGTATGTATCCTCCCACAGCCCATAAGGCCCCTCGGGGCATGACACCCCTCCCGATGGTTCTCGGTACCCTCCCGGCACTGCTGGTACCCTACCGATGAGCCGAAACTTTTCCGGCGACCAAACCAGGACTTCCTATATATATATATCTTTACCTCCGGACCATTCTGAAGCTCGTCGTGACATCCAGGATCTCATCCGAGACTCTGAAAAACTTTCGATTACCAACACCTATAACGCAACTATACCGAAACGTCACCGAATATTAAGTGCGCAGACCCTGCGGGTTCGAGAACTATGCGGACATGACCTGAGACATTCTCCGGTCAATAACCAATAGCGCGACCTGGATGTCCATATTGGCTCCTAGATATTCCACAAAGATCTTTATCGGTTGAACCTCTATGTCAAGGATTCAGTTAATCCCGTATGTCGTTGCCTTTGTACTTCGGTATGTTACTTGCCCGAGATTTGATCGTCGATATTGATAACCCACAAGTGTAGGGGATCGCAACAGTTTTTGAGGGTAGATTATTCAACCCAAATTTGTTGGTTCGCCAAAGGGGAAGCGAAAGAATATTCTCAAGTATTAGCAGCTGAGTTTGTCAGATTCAACCACACCTGAAAGATAAGTGTGTGCAAGCAAAGTATCAGTAGCAAAGTAGTATGATAGGAATGGTGTCAGAAACAGAATTGTTGACGGCAGACTATTCCTAACTGTTGTATCAATGGCGCTAGTAGGTTGCACATGAGCAGGTAAGTATTCTTCCCCGGCAACAGTGTCGGAAAACATCTTGCGACAAGTAACAGCGAAGTAGCAAGGAACAGCAGTAGCAGCAGCAGCAAAGTGACAGCAGTAGCAACAGTAGTAGCAAAGTGACAGCAGCAGCAATAACAACAGTAGTAGCAAAGTGGCCCAATCCCTTTTGTAGCAAGGGACAAGCCTGGACAAAGTAACATAGCGAGGACCAGTAGTAAAAGACTCGTAGGCAGTGCATCGGTGATGGATGACTGTGCCGGATGTCAGTCATCATGTAACAGCTATAACATGGAGAGATATGTAACTAGCTCCCGTTCGTCAATCTAATGTAGGCTTGTATTCCGTATGTAGTCATACGTTCTTAGGGAAAAGAACTTGCATGACATCTATTGTCCATCCCTCCCGTGGTAGCGGGGTCCTAATGGAAACTACGGGATATTAAGGTTCTCCTTTTAATAAAGAACCGGACCAACGCATTAACACATGGTGGATACATGAACTCCTCATACTATGGCCATCTCCGGGAGTGGTTCCGGCTATTGTCACTCCAGGGTCGTCGGGTCATAACACATAGTAGGTGACTACAACTTGCAAGATAGGATCTAAAACACACATATATTGTCTACAACATAATAGGTTCAGATATGAAATCATGGCACTCGAGCCCTAGTGACAAGCATTAAGCATAGCCAAGTAGTAGCAACATCAATCTAGAACATAGTGGATACTAGGGATCAATCCCCGTCAAAACTAACTTGATTACATGATAGATCTCATCCAACCCATCACCGTCCAGCAAGCCTACGATGAGATTACTCACGAACGGTGAAGAGCATCATGGAATTGTCGATGGAGGAAGGTTGATGATGACGATGGCGACGATTTCCCCTTGCCGGAGCGCCGAACGGACTCCAGATCTGCGCTCCAGATGAAGAACAGGAGGTGGCAGCGCCTCTGTATCGTAAAACGCGATGAAACCTTCTCTCTAGGTTTTTTCCGGGCGAGACGGAAGATGTAGAGCTGAGTTTGGGGGTGGTGGTGCCACGTGGGACCCACAAGCCCTCACGGCGCGGCCTAGGAGGGTGGCCACGGCCTGTGGGCTCGTGGCCTACCAGCACGCCCCCTCTGGTGTACTTTGCGCAGGTATTTTTCTTTTATTCCAGAAAAAATCTCCGTAAATTTTCAGGACATTCCGAGAAATTTTATTGCTGCACAAAAAGAACACCATGGCAATTCTGCTGAAAACAGCGTTAGTCCGGGTTAGTTCCATTCAAGTCATGCAAATTAGAGTCCAAAACAAAGGCAAAAGAGTTCGGAAAAGTAGATTCGACGGAGACGTATCACATATCTCCATACCTAGTTCGATCTTGTTACCGGCAAGTCTCTTTACATGTTCTGTAATACAAGATCCCGTAACTAACTCCTTAGGCACATTACTTGCAAGGCTTGTTGTGATCTTGTATTACCGAGTGGGCCCCGAGATACCTCTCCGTCACACGGAGTGACAAATCCTAGTCTTGATCCATGCCAACCCAAAAGACACCTTTGTAGATACCTGTAGAGCACCTTTATAGTCACCTAGTAACATTGCAACGTTTGATACACACAAGGTATTCCTCCGGTGTCTGAGAGTTGCATGATCTCATGGTCATAGGAACAGATCAATTGACATGCGGAAAAAAGTTAGCAATAAACTGACACAATCATATCCTACGTTTATAGTTTTGGTCTTGTCCATCACATCATTCTCCTAATGATGTGATCCTATTATCAAGTGACAACACTTGCCTATGGCCAGGAAACCTTGACCATCTTTGGTCAACGAGCTATTCAGCTAGAGGCTCACTAGGTATAGTGTGTTGTCTATGTATCTACAGATGTATTTGAGTTTCCAATCAATACAATCCTAGCATGGATAATAAACGATTATCATGAACAAGGAAATATAATAATAACCAATTTATTATTGCCTCTAGGGAATATTTCCAATAGTCTCCCACTTGCACTAGAGTCAATAATCTAGTTCACATCACTATGTGATTGTAATGAATCTAACACCCATAAAGTCATGGGGTTCGATCATGTCTTGCTTGTGAGAGAGGTTTTTAGTCAACGGATCTGAACCTTTCAGATCTGTGTGTGCTTTACAAATCTCCATGTCATCCAATAGATGCTGCTACTACATGCCATTTGGAACTTTTCCAAATGACCGCTCCACTATACGAATCCGGTTTACTACTCAGAGTTATTCAGACTAGTGTCAAAGCTTGCATCGACGTAACCCTTTACGACGAACTTCTTAATCACCTCCAGAACCGAGAAAAATTCCTTAGTCCACTAGTTACTAAGGATAACTTTGACCGTTATTCAGTGATTCAATCCTGGATCACTCTTTGTAACCCTTGACAGACTCATGGCAATGCACAAATCAGGTGCGGTACATAGCATGGCATACTTTAGAGCCTACGGCTAAGGCATAGGGGACGACATTCGTCCTTTCTCTTTCTTCTACCATGGTCGGGCTTTGAGTCTTACTCAAATTCACACCTTGCAACAGAGCCAAGAACTCCTTCTTTGCTGATCTATTTTGAACTCCTTCAAAAACTTGCCAAGGCATGCATTTCATTGAAATTTCTATGTAGCGTTTTGATCTCTCTCTATAGATCTTGATGCTCGATGTTCAATTAGCTCCATGCAGGTTTTCCTTTGAAAAACTCCTTTCAAACAACCCTTTAAGCTTTCCAGAAATTCTACATTACTTCCGATCTACAATATGTCAACCACATATACTTAGCAGAAATTCTATAGTGCTCCCACTCACTTCTTTGGAAATACAAGTTTCTCATAAACCTTGTATAAACACAAAAACTTTGATCATCTCATCAAACCGTTGGAGATTGCATACTTGTTAGCATCCTTAGGATCGACAAAACCTTCTAATTGTATCACATACAACCTTTCCTCAAGTAAACCGTCGAGGAAACAATGTTTTGACATCCTATGTGCAATATTTCATAAATAATGCATCAACTGCTAACATAATTCCAACAGACTTTTAGCATCGCTACGAGTGAGAAAGTCTCATCATAGTCAACTCTTTGAACTTGTTGGAAACATCTTTGCGACAAGTCGAGCTTTTCTTAATGGTGACATTTCACCATCATCGTCTGTCTTCCTTTTAAAGATCCATATGTACTTAATAGTCTTACGACCATCAAGTAGTTCTCCCAAAGTCTACACTTTGTTTTATACACGGATCCTCTCTTGGATTTCATGGCCTCCAGCCATTTGCCGGAATCCGGGCCCACCATCTCTTCTCCATAGCTCGTAGGTTCATTGTTGTTCGACAACATGACCTCCAAGACAAGGTTACCGTACCATTCTCTAGCAGTACGCGACCTTGTTGACCTACGAGGTTTGTAGTAACTTGATCCGAAGCTTAATGATCACTATCATCAGTTTCCACTTCAACTGGCGTAGGCGCCACAGGAATAACTACCTGCACCCTGCTACACACTGGTTGAAGTGACTGTTCCATAACCTCATCAAGTTCCACCACCCTCCCACTCAATTCTTTCGAGAGAAACTTCTCCTCGAGAAAGGACCCGTTTCTAGAAACAAACACTTTGCTTTCGGATCTTAGATAGGAGGTATACCCAACTGTTTTGGGTATCCTATGAAGATGCATTTATCCGCTTTGGGTTCGATCTTATCATGCTGAAACTTTTCCACGTAAGCATCGCAGCCCCAAACTTTTAAGAAATGACAGCTTAGGTTTCTCCAAACCATAGTTCATATGGTGTCATCTCAACGGAAATACGGGGTTCCCTATTTAAAGTGAATGCAGTTGTCTCTAATGCATAATCCATAAACAATAGTGGTAATTCGATAACAGACATCATAGTATGCACCATATCAAATAGGGTGCGGCTATGACGTTCAGACACACCATCACACTATTGTCACATCCTCACCTTTGGCTACAGTGTTGGATGTAATTAAGCTACAGTAAATCTCTGCAATGAATGCCACGGCATCATAAATTATATGTTTGATCTTGGTTTAGTTGAAACCCAGTCAAAGTTAGAACTTTAAAAATAAATCAAATGGGAAAAGTTTTATAATGTTTAAAATAAAAATTGTCGGGGAAGTTATTAAAAATTTCCTAATAAGTTGTAAAGTGAATCGGGCATTTTAAAGTTATTACAGTCCCTATATAATTAAAACAAGAGCTATATATAAAAACAAATTAAAAGAAAGTAAATAAGAAAAAAAATCCCTGGCCCAACAGGGCCAAATTGACCCAGCCGGCCACCCCCACGGGGCCAAACCCTGGCGCCCAGCGAGTCCCTCCATCGCCGCAGCCAGGAAGCCCCTCATCCCCATTACCCTCGCCCCACCTACCGCACCCTCCACCTCTTTGTGTCGATGGCCTAATTAAAGTGATAATGGATTTGGGTATTTGATCTAGGTTGGTTGGATACCTTTTCGCACTAACCGGCTACACGGGAAGAATTATGGGTACTCGACGTCGCCGTATCAGCCGAAGCTTTTCAGATGTCAGCAATAGACCGGCGCGCACCCTAGTGGTCCCGAGATGCATCACGCTTGTGATTAAGGCGTGCTCGGAGTGACCTCGTGTGGCAGCCCGAGACCGACGTTCCAGAAGATTCCCCTTTATTTCTGTTTCTGTCGTGTGTCTATTTTATTTTGTTTGTTGCATGATCATTTAGTTTGCCTCATGGCATCATGCATGGCATCATGTCAACTGTGTTTTGTGGGTGTTGCTTGTTGCTCTGTGATGTCGGGTGTTAGTGCCTTGTCAGTGGTGTTGTCTTGTTGGAGTGATGAGAGTGGGTGCGTGAGAGCCACCTCAAAACCTTGTTGCAGTGCGGACCTAAAACCTTCACTCCCCTCCTCTCCTCTTTTATTTGTTTTTGCGGTTTGCTGAAGTTTCCGTTTTAACCCCGTGAAAAGATTCGTCTTCTTTTAAAAGATCCTTTCATTAAATGTGGGGGCAACCCCTTGGGTTTCCTTTATTTTTTTGCCTTTGTTTATTTTCTAAAATAGTCTCATTTCTTTTCTCCTTTAAAGAGCCTTTATTTTATTCTTTTGTAGAAGGGTTTATTTTAATTTTCCAAAAGGTTATTTTTATTCGTTTAAAAATGCCAGTCTATTTTTAAAGTTGGCGTGTATTTTTAAAGGAGTAAAAAAAGGCATTTTTCATTTTGTTAAAAACCTTTTTTTTCTTTTGTGTTGTTTTTTGATTTTTTTTAAAAAAGGGAAAACTACAAAGAGGGAGAAGCCCAGCCGGCCCAGGCCAACCAGGCCTCCAACCCTAGCGCCAGGGAGAGCGTACGCTCGATCCCATCTCCTCTCGTCCTCTCCTTCTCCCGTTTCCTCCTCCCTCTCCCCGAGGTGCCCGCCGCCGGCTTGCCCAGGCCGAGCGCCCCTACTCCCCGCCGTCGCCCGCGCCTCCCCGTCCCCGCGCGCCCTCGCCATGCCGAGTCCCTGCGCCGCCCGTGCCCCACCGTCTCCCGAGCGCGTCGCCCCGCCTTGGCCTGCCGCTGCCAGCAGCTCGCTGCCCCGCCGCGCATCCCCGCTGCCGGCGACCTGCCCTGTTGTGGCGCCTCCCTCTCCCCGCCGGTGCCGTCCCCGCGCCGCCTGTAGGCCTCCGCCGGTGCCACCCCGCCTGCTCTACGCCGGGCTCACCTCCCTGCTCGAGCAGATCGCGAGCAGCTCGCTCCGGCCTCGTCCGAAACTCGCCTCCAGGCCTCCCCGCCGTGGCTCGCTCGTTCCTCACCGCTCCTCCCTCGCCGCTATTCCGCTCGGGTGCGCCGTTCGCCGGCTGTGGCCGCCGCCTCCAGGGCCTCCTCCTGCAAAGCTGCTGCTTGTTGTCGCCTTGTGTAGCTGCTACTGCCGCTGTTGCCGTGTAGATAGCTGTTGCGCTTGCTGTTTGGCTATTGCCGGCAGTGCTGCGATTTGCTATTGCTTGCTGCCGACAGTCGCCGATGCTCATGTTGCCGTGTAGCCGAGCCGCTTGCTGATGTGCGTGTTGCTGCGTTTTGCTCTTGCTGTGCCATGTTGGCTAGCCGATGCATGCCGCTGTCCTGCTGCTTGTGCGGCCGTAGCTAGCTAGCTTAGCTGCTGCTAAGTTTGCATGTCGCTGCTAGGTAGTTGATGTGCGTGCGTTTGCTATTGTTGTCCCGTGCTGCTGCTTGCTGTGCCGATAGCTGCTTGTTGTTGTTGCCGCGTACTGCTGCGTAGCCTGCCGAGTCGGTTGCTAGTTTGTCGTTGCCATAGCTGTGTTGCCTGTAGCTTTTGCTGTTAGGCTGCTGTAGATGTTGCTGCTTTGCTAGCAAGTAATTGTTAGTAGCTTTTGTTGTTAGATGCTAATGCATGCCGCTTAGCTAGCTTGCTTTGCTAGCTTGCCTTGTTGCTTGTTGCTACTCACTCTTGCTTGCCGTTGCCTGCCCTGCTTGCTGCTGCTTGTTGTTTGCCTGCTTGGCGGATGCTAGGTGTAGTTGTTGTTGCTTGCTTTCTGCTAGGTATTTTTTGTTGTTGCTTGCTAGCTGAATGCTGCTGTTGCTATACTGCTTTCGCTAGCCGTGTTGCTTCCGCTTGCCATCGCCGCGTGCCCCATCCCCACCTTCATGGAACCGACAAGTTCGTCGGGTACGACTACTTCCTTGACGTCGCCAAAGACCCGTGTTCGACTACTGATGTGAAGACAGTGCACCAACGCCGAAGACCCGTGAACCGACACTGATAGAACGACTACCGTCGACGAAGACCCAACTTCCACGACGACAACGACGACCTAAGTTCATTCCGCGACGACCCGATCCGCTCCGATATGCACGTTTGAAGGTATTCTGATGAGACATGGCCGAGAACTATATTCTTGTGATGTATGAGATGAATGTATGTATGCGCCTATATATGTTTGCCCGTTACACGTTGTCTCTCTTTCGTCGCGCCCTCGACACATGGTAACCCGGTAGTGGGATCACCCCATTCTTTATTTAGCGTTCCCGCACACGCTTCCTATACGTTGGCATGATATCTCGACGAGTTATCGGCATAGGAACGTTGCCATGGCTTCGTTTCCGAGTTGCCGCCATGGTTCCCTCTCACTCGCCATGGAGACACATGTTTATTTTCCTTCTTGCCCGTGATATTTTGAACTCGCATGCATGACGCATCCATGGCCTAATTATCTTGTGTTGCATGTTCCTTGTGACGTAGCTTCGTCTATGCTCCGCGTGTTAACCGTCTAGGATGTCATGTAGGATCTTCGCTTCACCCCTTTCCATGTTAACAACAATTTAATATTGCGTGTAAATAAACGGGAGTGAATTAAATAATTAAACGTGGAGTTTCGTTGATATGCAACTCGTTGCATATCGAGCTTCACTTAATGTGTAGTGTTTGCGTTAGGTGAATTGCCATGCCATCCCTTGCATCATTGAACTGATCATGCATCATATTAGGTTGTGCATCATGTTGTGCATCGTGTGGTGAATATCAGTGTTGATGTTTATTGCCGGTTTGCTCCGTCTCGATAGAGTTCCGCAAGCGTGTCAGAATGTGAGGACCCATTCGGCTACGTCGGTTTGACTGCTTCACGGAGTTGTTCTTCTTCCAAGCGGATCTCAGGCAAGATGACCATTTCCCCAGATACCATTACTATCATTTCCATGCTAGTTTTACCGCTTCTATCGTTTATGTCTCGTTGGCTACCACAGGTTTACATATCAGCCTCTCAACAATGCCATGATAACCTTCAACCTGTTCGACCTAGCAAACCATTGATTGGCTATGTTACCGCTTGCTTATCCCTGTTGTAAGCGTTGCTAGTTGCAGGTGCAGATGCTTCCATGTGATAACATGGGTTCCTTGTTATATCACCATATATTAGATGCTAATTAATTTAATGCACCTATATACTTGGTAAAAGGTGGAAGGCTCGGCCTTTCTAGCCTGGTGTTTTGTTCCACCTTTGCCCCCTTAGTTTTCTGCTACCGGTGTTATGTTCCATAAATGAGCGCTCCTAACACGATCGGGGTTGTTATGGGGACCCCCTTGATAATTCATTTTAGATTAAAGCTGGTCTGGCAAGGCCCAACTTTGGTACTACATTTGCCAAATAACTAAATAACTACATAGGGAGTAATTAACCCGAGGAATTTAATAAACCTCCGGGCCAGTGCTCCTCATGAGTGTTGGTCCAAAACAAAGCAGCTTATTAACGCTACCCGGGGCAACTCGGCGTTTGGCGTGGTAACCATCGCTCATCCGTCGTGTCCGGAGAACAAGGTACGCGACTCCTATCGGGATCGTCGACACGTCGGGGGGCCTTGTTGGATTAGTTTTACCTTTGACGAAATATCTTGTGCATCGGGATTCCGGTGATGCTTTGGGTAAACTCAGAGTTGAGGTTTTCCACTAGGGAATCCGACGAGATCGCGAGCTTCGTGATGGAGGATTTCTATCCGGATTGTGGTAATTTGTGATGGACTAGTTGGAGCACCCCTCCAGGGTTAAATCTTTTCGGAAAGCCGTGCCCGCGGTTATGTGGCAACGTGGAAGCTTTGTTTAACACTGGTTCTAGATAACTTGAACTTAAGGTAATTAAAATATGCCAACTTTGTGCGTACACGTGACTGTCTCTTTCGTGAGTTCCTTCTCCGATCGAGGACACGGTGGGGTTATGTCTGACGTAGGTAGGTGTTCAGGATCATTCATCTGATCATCTGTAGTTCTCGTCCGTTATGCGTAGATCTTCCCCCTATTATTTCTTGTACTCGTAAGTTAGCCACCTCATACCTATGCTTAGCCGCTGCTGCAACCTCACCACTTAACCATGCCTCACCCATTAAGCTTTGCTAGTCTTGATACCTTTGGAAATGAGATTGCTGAGTCCCTTGTGGCTCACAGATTACTACAACACCAGTTGTAGGTACAGGTAAAGGTTACTTGATGCGAGCGCGTTGATTGTTCATTTGGAGTTGCTTCTTCTTCTTCTTCATCATCAATCTAGGATGGATTCCAGGCCGGTAGTCTGGGATAGCAAGGATGGACGTCGTTCTTCTTTTCTCGTTTTTTTCGTCTGTAGTCGGACCCTACTCTTACTCTTGATGATTATGTAATGTACTGATGTGATTCTGATGTAGCTTGTGGCGAGTGTAAGCCAATTCTATTGTATATCTCTTCTTTTCAGCACATGTACTTGTAACGATATCCATTCTTGCGACACGACGAGATGCGCTTCTATCCCTGACGAGGCCTTCGTGCCAAATTGAGGATAGGGTCGCATCTTGGGCGTCACACCTCGGCCGCCCACGCATCGTCCAGGAGTGCGGAGGGCAAGTGGGCCCATGAACCCTCTGTGCTTAGGAGTTAGACTGGCGGTCTGGCCTCTCTGTTGAGTCTTGATGTCTACTACGCAACCTTCTACTTGTAGACGTTGTTGGGCCTGCAAGTGCAGAGGTTTGTAGGACAGTAGCAATTTTCCATCAAGTGGTGACCTAAGGTTTATCGATCCGTGGGAGGCATAGGATGAAGATGGTCTCTCTCAAGCAACCCTGCAACCAAATAACAAAGAGTCTCTTGTGTCCCCAACACACCCAATACAGTGTTAAATTGTATAGGTGCACTAGTTTGTTGAAGAGATGGTGATACAAGTGCAATATGGATAGTAGATATAGGTTTTTGTAATCTGAAATTATAAAAACCGAAAGGTAATTAATAATTTCAGTGAGGACGAACGGTATTGCAATGCGTGGAAACAAGTCCTAGGGTTCATACTTTCACTAGTGAAGTTCTCTCAACAATGATAACATAATTCGATCATATAACTAGCCCTCAACATGCAACAAAGAGTCACTCCAAGGTCACTAATAGCGGAGAACAAATGAAGAGATTATTATCGGGTACGAAACCACCACAAAGTTATTCTTTCTAATCAATCTATCCTAGAGTTCGTATTAGAATAACACCTTAAGACACACATCAACCAAGACCCTAATGTCACCTAGTTACTCCATTGTCACCTCAAGTATCCGTGGGCATGATTATACGATATGCATCACACAATCTCAGAATCATCTATTCAACCAACACACAAAGCTTCAAAGAGTGCCCCAAAGTTTCTACCGGAGAGTCAAAACATGTGCCAACCCATATGCATAGGTTACCGATGTCATGAAACCCGCAAGTTGATCACGAAAACATACATCAAGTACTCACATGAATATCCCATTAGCACCACAGACAGACACCTGCAAGACTTACATCAAGTGTTCTTAAAGACACAATCCGATAAGATAACTTCAAAGGGGAAACTCAATTCATCACAAGAAGGGATAGGGGGAAAACATCATAGGATCAAACTATAGTAGTAAAGCCCGCGGTACATCGAGATCATGACATCTCAAGAACACGAGAGAGAGAGATCAAACACATAGCTACTGGTACATACCCTCAGCCCCGAGGGAGAACTACTCCATCCTCATCATGGAGATCGTCGGGATGATGAAGATGTCCACCAGAGATGGATTCCCCCTCCGGCAGGGTGCCACAACGGGCTCCCAATTGGTTTTTGGTGGCTACAGAGGCTTGCGGCGGCGGAACTCCCGATCTATGTTTATTTTTGGAGGTTTCTGTATTTATAAGACCATATGGCATCGAGAATAAGTCAGGGGGGCCATGAGGGAGTCACGAGCCCCCCAGGCGCACCCTGGGGGGTGGGCGCGCCTCCCTGGCTCGTGGCTTCCCCGGGACTCCTCTCTGGTATCTTTTTCTTCTGGTATTTTTGATATTTTCCATAAAAAATCACGACAAAAGTATTACTCCATTTAGACTCCGTTTGATATTTCTATCTGAAAAAGGTCAAAAACAAGGAAAAAAACAGGAACTGGCACTGGGCTCTAGGTTAATAGGTTAGTCCCAAAAATAATATAAAATAGCATATTCATGCATATAAAATATCCAAAGTTGATAATATAATAGCATGGAACGATCAAAAACTATATATACGTTGGAGACGTATCAAGCATCCCCAAGCTTAATTCCTGCTCGTCCTCGAGTAGGTAAATGATAAAAACAGAATTTTTTATGTGGAATGCTACCTAACATATTTTGTGGCATGAATATTCAGATCCATATGATTCAAGACAAAAAGTTTAATGTTGACATAAGAACAATAATACTTCAAGCATACTAACAAAGCAATCATGTCTTCTCAAAATAACATGGCCAAAGATAGTTATCCCTACAATATCATATAGTTTGGCTATGCTCCATCTTCCCCACACAATGTATTTAAATCATCCACAACCCCGGTATTAGTCAAGCAATTGTTTTAACACTTTTACTTTCTCAAACCTTTTCAACTCTCACGCAATACATGAGCGTGAGCCATGGACATAGCACTATAGGTGGAACAAAATATGGTGGTGGTTGTGAGGCAAAAAGGAGGAGATGGTCACATCAACTAGGCTTATCAACGGGCTATGGAGGTGCCCATCAATAGATATCAATGTGAGTGAGTAGGGATTGCCATGCAAGAGATGGACAAGAGCTATAAGTTTATGAAAGCTCAAAAAGAAACTAAGTGGGTGTGCATCCAACTCACATGCTCACGAAGACCTAGGGCAATTGAGGATGCCCATCATTGGAATATACAAGCCAAGTTCTATAACTAAAATTCCCACTAGTATATGAAAGTGATAATATATGAGACTCTCTATCATGAAGATCATGGTGCTACTTTGAAGCACAAGTGTGGTAAAAGAGAGTAGCATTGTCCCTTCTCTCTTTTTCTCTCTTTTTTTGGGGGGCTCTTTGGCATCTTTTTCATATTTTTAAATTCATTTTTTTTGGTGGGATCTTTGGCCTCTTTTATTTCTTTTTATTTTATGTCCGGAGTCTCATCCCAACTTGTGAGGGAATCATAGCTTCCGTCCTTTCCTCACATGGGACAATGCTCTAATAACGATGATCATCACACTTTTATTTACTTACAACTCGATACTTAGAACAAAGATATGACTCTATATGAATGCCTCCGGCAGTGTACCGGGATGTGCAATGACTCATGAGTGACATGTATGAAAGATATGAATGGTGGCTTTGCCACATATACGATGTCAACTACATGATCATGCGAAGCAATATGACAATGATGATGCGTGTCATAATAAACAGAACGGTGGAAGTTGCATGGCAATATATCTCGGAATAGCTATGGAAATGCCATGATGGGTAGGTATGGTGGCTGTTTTGAGGAAGGTATATGGTTGGTTTATGCATCGGCAAAAATTGCGCGGCACTAGAGAGAATAGCAATGGTGGAAGGGTGAGAGTGCATATATACCATGGACTCACATTAGTCAGAGAGAACTCACATACTTGTTGCTAAAGTTTTATTAGTAATCAAAACAAAGTGCTAGACGCATGCTCCTAGGGGAAGGGTTGGTATGAGTTAACCATCACGCGATCCCGACCGCCACACAAAGGATGACAATCAATAAAAACATCATGCTCCGACTTCCTAGCATAGCGGTTCACCATACGTGCATGCTACGGGAATCACAAAATCAAACACAAGTATTTCTACCAATCCATAATTACTCACTAGCATGACTCTAATATCACCATATTTATATCTCAAAACTATATGCAAGGAATCAAACTTTTCATAGTATTCGATGCACTCTATATGAAAGTTTTTATTATATCCCTCTTGGATGCCCATCATATTAGGACTAGATTCATAAGCTAAGCAAATTACCTTGCTGCTTAAGACTCTCAAAATAATATAAGTGAAGCTTGAGAGTTCAATTATTTCTATAAAATAAAACCATTTCAATGCTCTACAAATATATAAGTGAAGCACTAGAGGAAAAGACAAACTACTCCACAAGATATAAGTGAAGCTCAATGAGTAGTTGAATAATTATTTGTCTATGTGAAGACTCTCCCATCTATGAATTTCAGATCCTAAGTACCTTATTCAAACAAAATAAAAAAACTTGAAGTATAGCACGAAACATGTGAAGAAGCAAAAACTTAGGTTCAATCCATACTAATCGATAATTGTTGTAGAAGAAAGGTGGGATGCCAACCGGGGCATCCCCAAGCTTAGGCACTTGAGACTTCTTGAAATATGGATTGGGGATGACTTGGGCATCCCCAATCTTGAGCTTTTTGTGTCTCCTTAATTCCTCTCATATGACGGTTTCCGAAATCTTAAAAACTTCATCCACACAAAACTCAACAAGAACTCATGAGATAGGTTAGTATAAATCAATGCAAAACTTTATCATCATCTACTGTAGCAGATCACTAAAATAATTATTTGACATTGCATACTAAATGCCTCTTCATATTTAAAACTCCCATCCTCAAATGGAATCATTAAACAAGAAAACATATGCGAACAATGCAAACATAACAGCAATCTTCCTAAACAGAATAGTGTGTGAAGAATGCAGCAAGATCCATACTTAATTAACTCCAAAAAATATGAAAACATTCCACGCTGTAGAGAATTTATAAGACCAAACTGTGTCCAAATTTCAAGTTATTCTGACATACAAAAAATTCTAGGGAATATTTGCACTACAAGCAAACTTTCTGTTTTGGAACAGCAACTCCTAAACTTGCAAATTAAGCATGGTAAAGGCTATCCTTGACATTTTTATTGAACTAAATGATGCAAAACATTAATATAATAACATCAAGCAATTAATAATCAAAGAAAATGACGCTCCCAGGAAAACACATATCATGTGGTGAATAAAAGTATAGCCCCAAGTAAAGTTACCGATGGATTGAAGACGAAAGAGGGGATGCCTTCCCGGGGCATCCCCAAGCTTAGGCTTTTTGGTATCCTTGAATATAGATTGGTATGCCTTGGTCATCCCCAAACTTAGGCTCTTTCCACTCCTTGTTCCTTTGTCCATCCGAACTTTACCCAAAACTTGAAAACTTCACAACACAAAACTTAAGGGAACTTCATGAGATGGGTTAGTATAATGAAGACAAATCATTCATTTTGGCACTGTCAAGACAAGATTCATAAATGTTACCTCACAATGCATACTGTATCTTATCATTTCCACAATTTATATCCGTTAATATAATAGATCATTCAAAGTCGGGGAACTAAAAAGATCATGTTCATCAAACATAGCATCCCCAAGATTTTGGCTTTGCATATCATTAGCATCATGGGTATTCAAAGAATTCATACTAACAACATTGCAATCATGCTCATCATTCACATATTTTATGCCAGGCATTCTATGTAATTCTTCTTTTAGCACTTGAGCACAATTTTCATTTCCATCATTTTCACGAAAGACATTAAAAAGATGAAGCATATGAGGCAACCTTAATTCCATTTTTTAATTTTGTAGTTTTCTTTTAATAAACCAAACTAGTGATAAAACAAGAAACTAAAACATTCGATTGCAAGATCTAAAGATATACCTTCAAGCGCTAACCTCCCTAGCAACGGCGCCAGAAAAGAGCTTGATGTCTACTACGCAACCTTCTCCTTGTAGACGTTGTTGGGCCTCCAAGTGCAGAGGTTTGTAGGACAGTAGCAATTTTCCCTCAAGTGGGTGACCTAAGGTTTATCAATCCGTGGGAGGTGTAGGATGAAGATGGTCTCTCTCAAGCAACCCTACAACCAAATAACAAAGAGTCTCTTGTGTCCCCAACACACCCAATACAATGGTAAATTGTAAAGGTGCACTAGTTCCGCGAAGAGATGGTGATACAAGTGCAATATGGATAGTAGATATAGGTTTTTGTAATCTGAAATTATAAAAACCGAAAGGTAATTAATAATAAAAGTGAGGACGAACGGTATTGCAATGCGTGGAAACAAGTCCTAGGGTTCATACTTTCACTAGTGAAGTTCTCTCAACAATGATAACATAATTGGATCATATAACTAGCCCTGCACATGCAACAAAGAGTCACTCCAAGGTCACTAATAGCGGAGAACAAACGAAGAGATTATTTTTGGGTACGAAACCACCACAAAGTTATTCTTTCTGATCAATCTATCCCAGAGTTCATACTATAATAACACCTTAAGACACACATCAACCAAGACCCTAATGTCACCTAGATACTCCATTGTCACCTCAAGTATCCATGGGCATGATTATACGATATGCATCACACAATCTCAGAATCATCTATTCAACCAACACATAGAGCTTCAAAGAGTGCCCCAAAGTTTCTACGGGAGAGTCAAAATGTGTGCCGGCCCATATGCATAGGTTCCCGATGTCACGATACCCGCAAGTTGATCACCAAAACATACATCAAGTACTCACATGAATATCCCATTGTCACCACAGATAGATGATACGTCTCAAACGTATCTATAATTTTTGGTGGTTTCACGATGTTATCTTGTCATCTTTGGATGTTTTATGTACCATTTATATATTTTTTGGGACTAACTTATTAATTCAGTGCCAAGTGCCAGTTCCTGTTTTTTCTGTGTTCTTGGCTCTTTTTAGATCTGATTTTGGAACAGAGTCGAAACGGAATAAAATCCCCGAAATGATTTTTTCCCGAACGGAAGAAGATCAGGGGCCCTATGGGCCAAGCCAGGAGGGCTCCAGGGAGCCCACAAGCCCCCACTCCGCCACCAGGGTGAGGCGGCGGTGGGCAGGCTTGTGGCCTCCCTGGCGCGCCCCTGACCTAGATCTTGCGCCTATATATTCCTTAAATTCAAAAAAAAAATCAAGGGAGCCTAGAAAATACTTTTCCGCCGCCGCAAGCTTCCGTTTCCGCGAGATCTCATCTTGAGACAATTCCCGGCGCCCTGCCCGAGGGCACTTTGGAGTTGGAGGGCTTCTTCATCATCATCATCGCCCCTCCAATGACTCGTGAGTAGTTCACTTCAGACCTATGGGTCCGTAGTTAGTAGCTAGATGGCCTCTTCTCTCTCTTGGATCTTCAATACAAAGTTCTCCATGATCTTCATGGAGATCTATCCGATGTAATCTTCTTTGGCGGTGTGTTTGTCGAGATCCGATGAATTGTGGATTTGTGATCAGATTATCTATGATATATATTTGAGTCTTTGCTGATTTCTTATATGCATGATATGATATCCTTGTAAGTCTCTCTGAGTCTTGGGTTTTGTTTGGCCAACTAGATCTATGATTCTTGCAATGGAGAAGTGCTTGGTTTTGGGTTCTTACCATGTGGTGACCTTTCCCAGTGACAGTAGGGGCAGCAAGGCACACATTGAGTAGTTGACATCAAGGGTAACAAGGTGGGCTCTGTCGTTGATATGAGATTGTCCATCTACATCATGTCATCTTGCTTAAGTCGTTACTCTATTCTTTTGGACATAATACACTAGATGCATGCTTGATAGTGGTCGACGTGTGGAGTAGTAGTAGTAGATGCAGAAAGTATCGGTCTACTTGTTTTGGACGTCATTCCTATAGATATAATCATTGCTGTAGATGACGTCACGACTTTGCGCGGTTCTATCAATTGCTCGACAGTAATTTGTTCACCCACCGTCTATTTGCTTTCATGAGAGAAGCCACTAGTAAACACGACGGCCCATGGGTCAATTCACATCTATCGTTTACACCTCCACTTTTACTTTGCTTTGTTACTTTGTTGCTTTCAGTTCTCACTTTGCGAACAATCTAAAAGGGATTGACAACCCCTTCATAGCGTTGGGAGCAGGTTCTTTGTGTTTGTGCAGGCACTTGTGATACTCCGTCACTGGATCGATACCTTGGTTCTCAAAACTGAGGGAAATACTTACCACCGTTGCGCTACATCACCCTTTCCGCTTCGAGGGAACACCAACGCCAGGCTCCAAGGCCACGGTGAAATCCTTTGCATATTTTCCTAGGAAGTCCCTAAAGGCGTAGCCGTAGCAGAAGGATTCCTGGTGCCGTTACTGAGGAGAATCAAGACAAGAACAGTCTCCCGTGAGCGTGTGTTTCTGGCGCCGTTGGAAGGTCTTTTCTTGCAATAGCAATAGACACGTGCAAGACATACATCAAGTGTTCTTAAAGACTCAATCCGATAAGATAACATCAAAGGGTAAACCCAATTCATCACAAGAAGGGAGAGGGGGAAGAACATCATAGGATCCAACTATAGTAGCAAACCCCTCGGTACATCGAGATCATGACATCTCAAGAACATGAGAAAGAGAGATCAAACACATAGCTACTGGTACATACCCTCAGCCCCAAGGGAGAACTACTCCCTCCTCGTCATGGAGATCGCCGGGATGATGAAGATGGCCACCAGAGATGGATTCCCCCTCTGGCAGGGTGCCGGAACGGGCTCCTGATTGCTTTTTGGTGGCTACAGAGGCTTGCAGTGGCGGAACTCCTGATCTAAGTTGGTTTCTGGAGGTTTATGTATTTATAAGACCAGATGACATCGAGAACAAGTCAGGGGGACCCACGAGGGAGTCACGAGCCCCCAGGCGCGCCCAGGGGTGTGGGAGCGCCTCCCTGGCTCATGGCTTCCTCGGGACTCCTCTCCGGTATGTTTTTCTTCTCATATTTTTGATATTTTCCATAAAAAATCATGGCGAATGTTTTATTCCGTTTGCACTCTGTTTGATATTCCTATCTGAAAAAGATCAAAAACAAGGAAAAAACAGGAACTGGCACTAGGCTCTAGGTCAACAGGTTAGTCCCAAAAATAATATAATATAGCATGTTCATGCATATAAAACATCCAAAGTTGATAATATAATAGCATGGAACGATCAAAAATTATAGATACGTTGCAGACATATCAAGTCTTAGGTGGGGCTGTGACGTGTCGATATTCCGAGGCCGGGCATGACCCAGAAAAGTGTGTCCAGCCAGAGTGTTATCGAGCATGACGGGAAACTTGGTGCACCCCTGGAGGGATGAAAATTAACTATTCGGATAGTCGTGTCCACGGTTATAGGACGACTTGGAGTTGTGGCCTGATCTTATACAACTACAACTGTTACTTAACTGGATTTTCGTTGCCCCGGGATTGCTTCCTCGCAGGGTGTCGAGGGAGGATCTGTGGGCGTGACCTCATATTAATTTGCTGCAACAATATGACTATTAATTGTGTTACACTTGTTCTACTCTCGTCTATTGCTGCAAGACCCTGAAGATGCTAGTCTTCAATAGGACTAGGTCTTCTCTCTCTATTCTTGCATTGTTGAAGTCAGTACACATATAAACCCCTTCTTTGATACTGATGCATACTTAGCTTAGTTCTGATGTAAGACTTGCGAGTACTTTGGATGAGTACTCACCGTTGCTTTGCTCCCCCTTTGTCCCCTTGATCCGTTGCTGCGAGAAGATGTTGGAGCCTAGGAGACGGAGTTTCCTTCCAACGCTTGCCGCCCCCCCCCCCCCCCCGATGGTGATTTCTTCGTGGAGGCCGCTGAAGACCAGGAGTAGTTAGGAGGCTCCCAGGCAGGAGGCCTCGCCTCATTGAATAGTATTTTTCTTTTGTGCTAGCCTTCTCTAAGGCACCCCTTGTTTTATGTCTGTAGTCAGATATTGTTGCTTCCGCTAACTCATGTGTTTATCGAGCTTCCGTATTCTAGCCCTCGAGGCCCCTTGCTTGTAATATGAAGCTGACACTACTAGGAAAAGACTTGCTAATGGCGCACCTATTTTTGCTACTAATGGCGCACTATAGGTGCGCCACTAGCATCACGCCATTAGATTTTTTTACTAATGGCGCACCACAAGTGCGCCATTAGTATCTGGTATACTAATGGCGCACTAGGTAGTGCGCCATTAGTATTGCTCACGGTGCGCCATTAGTATCTGGTATACTAATGGCGCACCAAGTAGTGCGCCATTAGTATAGATCCTCGTGCGCCATTAGTATAGATCCTGGTGCGCCATTAGTATAGATCCTAGTGCGCCATTAGTATACATCCTGGTGCGCCATTAGTATAGCTTATGGTGCGCCATTAGTATGCCTCCCAGGGCCATATTTACCCATATGCTCTGGCTTACTAATGGCGCACTAGTGTGCTGAGTGATGCGCCACTAGTGTGCTGAGTGATGCGCCACTAGTATGAATATTAGATATTTATTTTATTTTTTCTGATATTAGCACATATTAAAAAATATATTATTGCACAGAATATAGATAGCACAACATATAAACAACAGATTTATCGAATACAATAGAAGATTAGTCTCCAAATACAATTCATCATATTAGTCTCCGAATTTAAAATACCGAACAAAGTTAGAACATTACAAGTCTCGAGACAGCGAGCAGCGAGTTTGTCTTCACATTACAAGTCGATATCGACCATCTAAACTACCATCACATAGAAGAGAGCTATGGTCATCACGATGAGCATAATCGCAATGAAACTGGTCTTCATTCGGTTCCTCCAACGCTCCCTCCTCTCTCCCGCTAGATAGCGCGCGTATCTAACTTCCGCCTCCGCCCTTGTGGTGTACCCTTTGTAACTGTTACCGCTGAATCAGTGATCCTGTCTCCGACACTCCTCCCATTCGTCATAGACTCCGGGAACCTTACCCTTGTACACGACATACGACGTCATCTCTATGCACTAGCCAAACAAAACGTTAGTAGCAATTCACAGAGACATACAAGTTCATTAAAGTGTAATATTACAACTATAACAGCACGATTCATGGTCCTACTAATAAATAGCATCGATTATATATAAGTTGAACGACTGTCGAAACCAAAGAGACATACAAGTTCATTAAAGATAAGATTATTGACAACAAATGAACAAATGCACAATTACAGTGTTACATGGAAAATAAAGTAAACATCAAAAGGGCATGTAAAGAAATTACAGGGCACAAAGGTTAAATGTCACAAGGGCATATAGCTGCTTGACTTCTACATTTCGTGGCCTTTAACAGGGTACTTGTTTGGATGTTCAGTAAACTTACTACGATTAGTAACCACTTTGAAGGTAGCACGACTAGTCTGTGAGACTGTAGTAACCGAACCACTTGCTATGAATTCAGCAGTTAGAAATGGTAGCATGTAGGCAGCCAAACCAATTATGGTGCCGGAGAATGTAGCATCAGGATGTATTACACGACCATAGCAGGCCAAAAAATCATGTGTAGTATCAAAGGCAATCAGGATGTATTACACGACCATAGCACGATGTAGCATCAGGACCATAGCACGATGTAGCATCAGGATGTATTACACGACCATGGTAGGAGCAAAGAACCTATTGCAAGAACAGAGATAAATCGGGTTGTAGTATCAAAGGAAATATAGATTATTTCTTTCGGGCAAGGTGTTTTTGCGCAAGAGATTAAATGCTCCCTCATGTGCTATACCATCAAACCAAATAGTCCTAAAAAAGTAAATTCATAATTATTCACGATGTGTTCTATTAAACTCCAGAATCTCTCTTATACAAAAAAACTATATGAGCTGAAATGCCATGAAACTACTAGCTTGGTTGCTTCTTTTATCTAGAATACACCTACGTGATTTGTTATAGCATTCATAAACCAACACATGTTTTGATAAATCTCGAATAGGTTTCATATAACTCAGGAAGGCCACTATCTGATCTTCATCAAGGCAAATTACTACCACAATCAGAACACCAGAATCAGCAGCAATATATTAAATAGCACAAAACCTTATCAAACCGGCAAGTCATCATCAGGTCAACATACTGCACACAAAACTCCTTGGCCCTTGCTCACCCCATAGCTTCACAAGGCATACATTAAAACGAATAATCTAACTGGCAGAGACCATGATGCACCAGCTATCACCAATTCTCCGTATCATCATGTTCCATGTGAAGACAACCAAGCAACACCAGCATATCCTATATGACACCCTGAGAAGCACACAAATTCATATGATCTATCACTTTTCCCACAGATGAGACTGTAAGTTTCTTCCTCACCACTGTGTTGCCTCATAGAACAAAGAACAACTAGAATTAAGCATCTTATAAATTCCATCAAATTTTTCAACCCTGAAATTGCAACAAAGGCAGTGCAGTGGTTTGATAGTGCATAATGATACAACATAAGAACATGGCAGCGCAACATGGCATATTGTCTTGGCAGCATATATTATTACATTGTATGGTGAAAACTAAAACCAGAGGTTCACTGGAAATGAGTTGCCAAGGTGTTCCCTTAATTCCTTCAGTTCCTTATTATGCTGTCATGTGACATTAAACTAGTAACGGAGAGTGTAACAAGTCACAAAAGCAACCGAAGCAATTAAAGAACAGCTTATTAAGTCAACTTGCCGGGGTGATCAGGCCGGCGAGGCCGCACTCGTCGACGAAGATGCGCGCCGACTCGGCGGCCTTCTTGCCCATCATCTTGGCCTTGAGGGACCAGTCGAACACCTTGCCGTACCTCGCGAGGATCCTCTCGCATTCATCATTCACCAAAACTTGTTACCACCAACATCCTCAACAAGTAATTAGGTGTCGTTAACTGATCAATGAAGCAGAGAGGAAGGTTCATTGGTAATTACTTCTGAAAAGATGGTTCTCGAGGCTCCCTCGCGGCATGAACTCGTAGACGAGGAGGCGCTGCTCGTCCTCGAGGCAGTACCCGACGAGCCTGACAAGATTCGGGTGCGACAACTGACCAAGATAGTTCACTTCAGCCTACACAACACATTCAGAAGCCATATTCAGTAACAATGGATTTAGAAATTTGAGCAACACACTGGTTCTGAATGCAGAGTTTCAGAAAGTTCAGAACATATTCAGTAGCAGAGTAATTCAGAGAAGAGAAGAGAAGGTGAAGACTGACCAGCCACTCGTGGTGGCCCTGGAAGCCCTCCTGGTTGAGCTTCTTGACGATGATGACCATGCCAGTGCCGGGCCGTGCGGGGGCGAAGGTGGTCTCGTCGACCTAGCCCTTGAAGACGGACCCGAAGCCGCCCTCGCCGAGCTCGTTGTCGGGCCGAAAGTTGCGGGTGGCCGTCTTGAGCTCCGTGAATGTCTTCCGCACCAGCTCGGCGGTGGCAAAGTCCCAGTAGATGAGGAAACCGTCGAGCCCCGCCGTCCAGCAGTGGCTCGCGAGCTTGGCGGTCCTGCTGCTGCCCTTCTGCTGTTGATGTTGCAGAGGAGGAGGAGATCCACCAGAACACCGTGCTGACGGAGAAGCCGGATCTAGTGAAGAGAGAAGAAATAGGATGGTCAGAGAGAGAGAGAGGGAGAGAGAGAGGGGGGGGTACCTGCCGGCGGAGGGAAGGTTGCGCGGCGGAGCAGTTAGGGGCGTGGCGGAGCAGTCAGGGGCGCGGCAACCTCAACCCTAGCTGACAGGGAGGTGCGGCGGCGCCGATGGGAGGGTCGACTCGCGGTAGGTCATGGTGACGGCGACTTGGGGCGCGGCACGGAGGAGGGTGCGGCCGGTAGGTGGAGGTGCGGTGGGCGGCCGGTGGGTGGAGGTGCGGTGGGCGGCGCGGGGAGCAGGCGGTGGTGCGGGGAGCAGGTCGGCTCTGCGAGGAAACAGAGAGCATGACACGGGCACGGCTCGGTTTTGGGGGTTTGAAAAAAAAACATTTGGCGGTCCATTTTCGTCTATGCGCGTCTATTTTTGCGGTCTATTTTAATGTGTGTGGCGGACAGGGGCAGGAAGGCGTCGATTTTCCCATCTTACTAATGGCGCACCACCTACATATGAGCCATTAGTAACCCTGGTTACTAATGGCGCACCTCCTATGGTGCGCCATTAGTAGTTCTGCAAAAAAAAATAGTAGTGGCGCACCACCAACAGATGCGCCATTAGTAGCATTGGTTACTAATGGCGCACTAGCTGTGGTGCGCCATTAGTAGTTTGCAAAAAAAAACCCAAATTTTTTTTATAGTAGTGGCGCACTACTAACAGATGCGCCATTAGTAACCCTGCTTACTAATGGCGCACCAGCTGCTGGTGCGCCATTAGTAGTTTTGCAAAAAAATAACAATAAAAAAATATAGTAGTGGCGCACCGAGTGTGTGGTGCGCCATTAGTGTCCAACACACTAATGGCACACCTCACATGGTGCGCCACTACTATATAGTAGTGGCGCACTGCTTGTGTGGTGCGCCATTAGTATCTATATGATCTATAGCCCTTTTCCTAGTAGTGTGATGTTGTTTTATTTGTGTCTAGAGTTGTGTTGTGATACCTTCTCGTGAGTCCTTGAGTTTGATCGTATGCATTTGCGTGTATGATTAGCGTACGACTAAATCGAGGGCGTCACAAGTTGGTATCGGAGCCGACTGCCTGTAGGTAGCCTCCTTTCGAACTCCTGGGCCAAAGTTGAGTCTAGTGTTTGAAAAACTTTACTAACACTGATGTTGTGGCTTACGGGCCCACATCTCAATTGGGTGGTATTAGTAACTTTTACTCCTTTTCTATACTCTGAGTTCTATTGTCTCTTCTCTTTCGGGTTAAAGATTTTACTAACTCTAACATTAGGTTCTCGTAAATACTTCCTCCCGAAGATCCCCGTATTCCAGACTATGGCTTTATCTATCAGAAGCACTGCCGATACTCTCTGATGTTTGTCTCAAGAACTTGTGCCCATTGCTCTCGCGATTTCCCTTCCTCCGTCAACCACTACGGATGACTACATAAAAATGTTGCTTATACTTTCCTATCCAATTGCTCTTGTTTTACGAGAGGCAGCAGATTATCTTATCAAGGATTTGTCTGTCATGAGTTGTCATGGGTTTCGAAAGTTCTTCGAATTACTATTCGATATTTCGAAATCCCCAGTAGCCTATTGTTCATGACCTTTCTCACCTGCTTGCATTATGGATAAATCCATACGGCTAGCAGCATTCATTAAAATCCTTTTTGATTTTCCTGTGATCTTATTGATTCTACCTTTGTGTGAATGCACACAATCATCTGTTGATACTCATAAATTATCTTCCGGCTTAGACATCCTTCCACATAGAGTCGGTTCTCGACAAATCAACTTTGGTTGATTGTCCTTTTTAGTCCATTCAGCTTACTTGTATTTGGTCGGAGCATTTGATTATGATACACCAACCTGGAAATCCTAATTCCTTTGGTAACTAAGTATCTATATTTTTCAGATTTTCTATAATCCGATGCCTTGCGGTTTACCCCCCCCCCTCTGATTGAGTACCGATACTCACATCAGATCTTTTGTGAACTGCGAGACTCATTCTGGGTTATTATCCGATGCCATCCCTTACATCCAAAAATTCTTATGATATTGTTCCCTTGATACATAATGCCATTGGTAAATTGTGTCTTCTCCCTCTGATAAGTTCTATCCTATGCTTTTGTCAGCCATGCTCTTCAAGCATCTGTTAATTACTCTTGGAGTGTATGGTATATGTTCCTAAGATGCCCCGACGGGTTGAACCTATGCCTTCCTAAATCAATGCGCCCCGAAGAGTTTTCATGAGTCTTGTTCTTATGGTGTTATCCCAGATAATCTTTCCAAGCTACAACATCATCAAAGGCGAAGTGTAAATGGCAGGTGATGCATTGATGAAGTGGGAGTCGACCTTGAACTTGTGTTCATGCCCATGGAAACAACGTTGATCCTATCATAGAAGCTTCTCGTATCAATAATCATTCATTATGTGGTTTAAATTAGGTATCTATGATCTTGTCCTTTGAAATCATGGTTCTGACCATGTTGTCCTACCTTCATTTCATTCTCAGACGAGTTAAAGTACTTGTCTTCTTCAGATCAATACACTGGTCCAAGTCTTAATGTTGATCTACCTCCAAGTATTATTCCTTGTAGCTCGGGGATATCACGGAGCTATATAACTTCTTGTGAGCTCCTCATAAACTATGATATTTTCATTAATTCAAGTTTCCTCGTGTTTGAGTTGTTGCACAAGCGAGTACATCGATAACTGAATCGAGTATGCATTTCGATTCAACATATTTTTAGTAATCTTCCTTGTTTACGAGTTTGTACTCGATCATGTCATCCAGGCTGTAAAGCTACATCATCATCGTCATGTTGGAGCTTGACCATGCTATCAATACCCTTCATCCCTGGAACACAATTCCAACTATGCGTTAAGCTTGCATCGAGCTTTCCACATCATGTTGGTTGTCTTGAAAGGCAATCTCAATTCTAAGCTAGTAGTCTTATCTGTGATTCCGACAATCTCTTGCTTCATCATTCCCTTGCTTGATGTCATCGCTGAAAGATTACATCTTCGTCAAGCTTCTCGACAATTGTGTCATGATCATCATCAGCATTCTGAGCTCTTGTAGGGTATCAATCAAATGGATGTTGAGAAATACCATCCCTTCCCCTCGATGATTTGTGTTATCATCAACAAACCTTGTTGCCTTCACTCCCACACAAACTTGATCATGTTTTGTGTTGTCCTTTGAGTTCCTTGCTATTTAGCTTATGTTATCTTCTACCTTGGAGTATTACCATCTTTATGTCAAGGATCTCGTGAGAATTGCACACGTCTTAATAATTATTGATATAGTAATACTTCTCGCCATCACCATACATTTCTTGGTACTGTGTTGTTTCTAACCGGTGTACCGACAAGTGAACTCTGATGTGTTATCCCAATACTTCTGGTAACCTGATTGCCTAGAGGTTAACAACTGATTGTTTCATTCTTAGTGTGTTGGGTGTTGACTCATCATTTTTGAGATTGGTTGTGCTACTCCGCCTGTATTTCTGAGTGCACCCTTCGACCAATGTATAATAGTTGTTGTTCCCTCGAGCATATGACATTATACCATTTGATTTTACAAATGTTATCTCCTTGATATTATAATTTTGGAAATGCATCCGTTTCAAAATCTTGAGGGATTGTTGCTGAGCCCATCAGCCACACCCTCAACTTTTCCATGTCCCGCGAGGAAGCTCTTGAAAGAATTATACTTGTGCCTAGCTCATGAAGAATGTGTTTGATAGCAGAAATGTTTTTCCCATGGTTCATGTGCATTCTTATCGCCATGAATATGTGAAAGTTTTGTTTCTCTTCCTCTCAGATCTTACCAAATCATTCACGCATGTGCGAAGCGTTATATGTCTTGAAGATTTGTTATCTTCACTTCATATAACTTCCTTAGCAGGCCAAGCCACCGATTGATTTGATCAAGGGAAAAGATGTCCCTTCATAAGAGCTAATCGACGCTTACACAAGGACCTCGATATCCTCGATTAGGGTTCTCAAATCAGAACTCGGTTGCATTGTGTTGTAAGAATTCCACGTCGGCATGAATGTCTTGACATTGTGTTCATGTGTGTTACAATCCAACTCCTGATCCAATACTTGCTTCTGTAGTTCGTATCCCGAGAATCTTGCATTATATCTCGTCTGTTTTTGGTGGTCCCCTTTTCCTCTCGGGCATCCTGAGCCTGAAGTGTCCTGATAGTGATCAAATCTGAATATCAGGCCGATATGATAGTTAGAACAATTCCCTATAATTATAACTTTGGTCTTTATTCTTGGTACGGTGATGTCTTGTCTGGCACACCGAGCAAAAGGACCTATTGTTATATTATCCTCCTTGGTAAGATTAACCGTTCTTCCATGAGGAAATCGTATGATTTATTTTATAAGTTATTTCTAACGGATCCATTGTGTAACCAAATCCAACCTTTATCTGATGACCATGTCGATGCTACCTCGAAGCACGGATGTGGTACTTCAAATTTCAACAGGAACATTGGAAGCACAATGCTAAATTGTTCCTGATCAATTATCCAAACCATATGGTATGGGTAAACATCATGATTCTCCTTTCTCTTTTATAAAAATGGTTATGTACTTGATGACCTATCATGTATACCATGCTCTGTTTTCCTTGGGAATGGTATACTCAAATACTTGTGTGTGAACACATTTTCCTTCCCATTGGTCAGTTGAACCTTTTCTTGTAATCTAATTTATCCGAGCATTGGTAATTCCTTGCTTAAGTACAAACCTCGGTGAACAACTCCGTCAGTAAGACCCTGTTTCTATTGTGGATGAAATTCCGGTAGCCACCGATGGACGAGAACCTTGCCTATTGGTCCGCCTCGTTTCAGCGAGCAGGAACATGGTTCTACTCATCCCCCGCCCTTGGTACTGATGTTGTTGCCAACATAACTGGTAGGTTATCCTCTGACATGTCTTGTTACCAAGATCGTATAAGATGTCGCCGCTATGCCTATTCATGGCCCACATGGTGGACCCATAACCCAGAGTTCCACCAGATTGAAACGTGACTCTCCTGTACATCTTTGACTCCAAGGTAACCCTTACACTTGGCTTCGTATGAAATTCTCGAGCACCATTCAATGGACCGATCAATCTTTGGTCCGGATGATATCCGACATGCCGAAGATCAAGTCCGCATTATTCATGCGAATCTGAAGGCTGCTCAGTCCCGTCAAAAGAGTAAGTATGACCGTCATCGCCAAGCTATGGTCTATCAACCTGGCGAAAAGGCTTATCTTCATGTCACACCAATGAGCTGTGCACACCATTTTGGAATCAAGGGAAAGTTAGCTCCTGGCTATATTGGTCCTTTCATTGTTCTCTAAAGGCGTGGAAAAGTAGCTTATCAATTAGAACTGTCGGCGAACCTTTCTCAGGTTCACGATGTCTTTCATGTGTCTCCGCTCCGTCGCTGCTTCAAGGATCCCATTGGAGCAGTGGATAATGATATGCTTGAGCTGCAACAATACCTCTCTTATAAAGAGCATCCGGTCTGCATTCTTGATCAGGCTGAACGACAAACTCATCGCAAGGTCACCAAGTTCCTTAAAGTGCAATGGTCAAATCATTCTGAAGAGCAACTCACTTGGGAACCAGAGGATCATCTTAGTGATGAATACCCCGAGCTCTTCCCTTCCACCTCTTAATTCTTGGGACAAGAATTCTTGTTAGTAGGGGAGAGTTGTGACATCCTCAGCTTTTGCTATAGTGTTGGATGTAATTAAGCTACAGTAAATCTATGCAATGAATGCCACGTCATCATAAATTATATCGTTGATCTCGTGTTAGTTGAAACCGAGTCAATGTTCGAAGTTTAAAAATAAATCCAACGGGAAAAAGTTTTATAATGTTTAAAATAAAAATTGTGGGGAAGTTTTTAAAAATTTCCTAATAAGTTGTAAAAGTGAATCGGACATTTTAAAGTTATTACAGTCCCTATATAATTAAAACATGAGATATAAAATAAGAAACAAAAGGTCCGTGGCCCAACTGGGCCAAATTGGCCTAGCCGGCCACCCCGAGGGGCCCAAACCCTAGAGCCCAGCGAGTCCCTCCACCGCCGCCGCCAGGGAGCCCCTCGTCCCCGTTGCCCTCGCCCCACCTACCGCACCCCCACCTACCACCCCACCTACCGCGTCAGCCACCAACCGCGCGCCTCGCCCCAGATCCCTCATCGCCCTGTCACTCCAACCTCGCAAACCACGTGCCTCCTGCCCCCGTCGCCACTGCTCCCCTCCTGTCCCGTCGCTCGCCCCTATGCCTCCCATCATCTCCCTCTCCCCCGTCGCCCTGGGATCCCCGATCCCATCATCCCCAGGCGCCACCTCTCCCGTCTCTCCCCTGCACCCGACCGCACCCTCAACCCCCAGCGCATGCGCCGCCTCCGCAAACCCCGCGAGCCTCTTCGTCTCCCCTCGGGCGCCCCTCTTCCTCCCCGTCGAGCGGCTCGAGGGGGAGGGCCTCCCTCGCCGGCCTCTGGTGGCCACATGCCAGCACCTGCGAGCCCCTCCTCCTCGGTGCCTCCTCCTCTCCTGCCGGAACCGCCACCGCACTGGCACCTCCGACGCCCCCACCTAAGCTCCTCCGGCGACCTTCACCGCACCGCCGGCTTCCCCGTCCTCCTCCTCAACGGCTCCACCAAGCCTCGCCAAACCCGCCCCCTACAACGTGGGTGAGAACGCCCCTCCCTCTCCTGGTTCCATTCCGACGATCGCCGCCACGTTCCGACGTCATTAGGCTCCGGTAGGAGGAGGTGGAGATTGCCTTCTCTCTCTCTGTTGACAGTTTCGTGTTAGTACAGAGGTTGGAGATGAGAGAAAGAAGAAAATAAAAAATGAAATATGTATTATGAATGTATTATAGGTATGTATGTATCATGTATGTATGTATGTATGTATTGGGTATATATACATGTATGTAAAAAAGAATACATTATGTGTATGAATATGTTATGTGTGTTTTGTGTGTATGTGGCCAATACCACTTACCAATGGGGCCAACACCCCCACTCCCACTGACAGGGAGGCCCCACCTCGCACTTTTAAATTATAAAAATAAAATATATGTTTTTATTAAATAAATAAATAATTTATTAGATATATTATTTAATTAATTAGTTAGTTAATTACATAGATTATTTTGATAATATGTTAATTAGGATAATTAAATTATCCTATTAGAGTATGACACGTGGGTCCCCAAAAAATTAATCTGATTAATTAATATTAAACCTAATTAAAAACTGAGTCTATGACGCACGGGACCCACTAGTGAGTTGACCAGTCAACTGTTGATGTCAGTGTGACATCATGCTGATGTCGTAATTGAATTTAATCAAATTAATTAAATCTGTTTTTAATTCCTAAATATTGAATAGAACTTTAAAAGTTAATATTAAATAATCCGTAAGTCAGGTCAAAATATTTTCAACACGAAAGTTGATGAGCAGAATGAGACGAACCCGGTTACGCGGTCCATTCGTGTGTCACGCGTCCCTAGCATAGCAAACGTGGAACTTTTCCATCGTTTTCAGTCTGACCGGTAGTAGCCCGAGACCCGGAAAATATCGTCAGATATTCTTTCGACCCGTCTATGACGAATGTTGCTGCGTTAGCTCATGCCTAGTCTGCATATTGCCATGTCATGCTTAGTATTGCACCTGTTGCTGTTATTTATTGTTTCTTCCCCCCTCTTCTTTCCGATAGACCCCGAGACTGACGCTGATGTCGGGTACATCTACGACCCTATCGAACAACCCTTTGCCACAAAGCAACAAGGCAAGCAAACCCCCTTGATCATCCATATATCGCCTATGTCTTTCTTCCTCCGGCTTGCATTAGAATTTTGCTACTGTTGTAGTTAGCTACTATATCTGATGCATAGCCTGTTTTTGATGAACTGCTACTTTCAGTATTGTACCCTTAAACTGTTTAGTATAGGTGGAGCAGTTGCCCCACTTTGCTTTCAAATCTCGATCCCTAATCGATGAGCCAGACCCGACACAATACTTACACCCCCTTAGTTGTGCGACGTAATACGTCCATTTTGCATCATGTTTTCACGTTGATATTTATTGCTTCTTGGGTTGTTACTTCACTTCACGATACACTTCTCTCTTATTTTGCAAGGTTTACATGAAGAGGGAGAATACCGGCAACTGGAATTCTGGCCTGAAAGTGGAGCAAGTTTGAGATACCTATTCTGCGCAACTCCAAACGCCGTAGAAATCAATGAGGATTTTTTTTCCTAATTTATCAAAAATACTGGGCCGAAGAAGTGCCAGAGGGGGGCGTTTAGGTGGCCACAAGCCTGCACGACGCGGCCACCCCCCCAGGCCGCGCCATGAGGGCTTGTGGGCACACTGCAGGCCCACTTGCCCCCCTCTTTAGCTATATGAAGGGTTTCATCCTGGAAAAAATCAAGGAGGAGTTTTTTCATGGTTTCGCCGCCGCCATAGGCGGAACTTGAGCAGAACCAATCTAGAGCTCTGGCAGGACGATCCTGCCGGGGAAACTTTCGTCCCGGAGGGGGAAATCGTCGCCATCGTCATCACCAACACTCACTCATCGGAGGGGACTCGTCACCATCAACATCCTCCTCAGCACCATCTCATCTCCAAACCCTAGTTCATCTCTTGTAACCAATCTCCTTCTCGCACTCCAATTGGTACTTGTAAGGTTGCTAGTAGTGTTGATTACTCTTTGTACTTGATGCTAGTTGGATTACTTGGTGGAAGAGTTTATGTTCACATCCTTGATGCTATTCATTACCTCTCTGGTCATGAATATGATTATGCTTTGTGAGTAGTTACTTTTGTTCCTGAGGACATGGGATAAGTCATGCTAATAGTAGTCATGTGAATTTGGTATTCGTTCGGTAATTTGATATGTTGTATGTTGTTTTTCCTCTAGTGGTGTTATGTGAACGTCGACTACATAACACTTCACCATTATTTGGTCCTAGAGGAATGCATTGGGAAGTAGTAAGTAGATGATGGGTTGCTAGAGTGACAGAAGCTTAAACCCTAGTTTATGTGTTGCTTCGTATGGGGCTGATTTGGATCCACTAGTTTAATGCTATGGTTAGACTTTGTCTTAATTCTTCTTTCGTAGTTGCGGATGCTTGCAAGAGGGGTTAATCATAAGTGGGATGCTTGTCCAAGTAAGGGCACTACCCAAGCGCCGGTCCACCCACATATCAAACTATCAAAGTAACGAACGCGAATCATATGAACATGATAAAAACTAGCATGACAGAAATTCCCGTGTGTCCTCGGGAGCGTTTTTCCTCCTATAAGACTTTGTCCAGGCTTGTCCCTTGCTACAAAAGGGATTGGGCCACTTTGTTGCACTATTAGTACTTTTGTTACTCGTTGCTTTCTACGAATCATCTCACCACACAATCACTTGTTACCGACAATTTCAGTGCCTGCAGATTTTACCTTGCTGAAAACCACTTGCCAGATCCTTCGGCTCCTCGTTGGGTTCGACACTCTTACTTATCGAAAGGACTAAGATTGATCCCCTATACTTGTGGGTCATCAAGACACTTTTCTGGCGCCGTTGCCGGGGAGTGAAGCGCCTTTGGTAAGTGGAACTTGGTAAGGAAACATTCATATAGTGTGCTGAATTTGTTGTCACTTGTCACTATGGATACTAATACTTTGAGGGGCTTGTTTGGGGTATCTTCACCTCGAACGGAAGCACAAAGAGTTGATACTCAACATGTTGCACCTACTGAAAATATTTGCTTTGAATTTCCTTCGGGTATGCTTGAGAAACTGCTCGCTAATCCTTTTACATGAGATGGAACATCACATCCAGACTTGCATCAAATCTATGTAGATGAGGTTTGTGGTATATTTAAGCTTGCAGGTGTGCCCGAGGATGAGGTCCAGAAGAAGGTCTTTGCTTTATCATTGAAGGATAAGGCGTTGACATGGTATAGGCTATGTGATGATACTGGATCATGGGACTACAATTGGTTGAAATTGGAATTACATCAGAAGTTTTATCCTATGCATTTAGTACATCGTGATCGGAATTATATTTATAATTTTTGGCCTCGTGACAGAGAAAGCATCGCTCAAGATTGGGGGAGTCTTAAATCAATTCTATATTCATGCCCCAATCATGAGCTCTCGAGAGAAATTATCATTCAGAACTTCTATGCTCGGCTTTCTCATGATAATCGCACCATGCTTGACACTTCTTGTACCGGTTCTTTTATGAAGAGATATATTGACTTCAAATGGAATTTATTGGTGAGAATTAAACGCAACTCTGAAGATTGGGAGCTTGAAGAAGGTAAGGAGTCAGGTATGAATTTCACGTTTGATTGCATTAAATCCTTTGTTCAGACAAATACTTTTTGTGACTTTAGCGCTAACTATGGACTTGACTCTGAGATAGTAGCTTCATTGTGTGAATCCTTTGCTGCCCATATTGATCTCCCCAAAGAGAAGTTGTTTAAATTTAATCCTCCTTTAGAAGTCAATGTAGTTAAACCCACTCCAGTTGAAGGGAAAGTCCTTGCCTATAATGATCATTGGGTTCCCAGTGCTTACATTGAGAAACCACATTTCCCTGTTAGGATAAAGGATCATTCTAAATCTTCAGCTGTGATACGTAGAGGCTACATTAGAACACCTACACCCCCTGAGCAAATTAGAGTTGAACCTAGCATTTCTATTATCGAAGATCTTCTGTCTGAAGAATTGAGGGACATAATATTCACTTATGTGAAGATGCTGCTAGAATTCCAAAACCTCACGCTAGAGACAAACATAGGCCTATTGTTGGCATGCCTGTGGTTTCTATTAAGATAGGAGATCATTGTTATCATGGTTTATGTGACGTGGGTGCTAGTGTTAGTGCAATACCTCAATCCTTATGCGATGAAATCAAGGATGAGATTGCACCTGTTGAGATAGAGCCTATTGATGTCATTATTCAGCTTGCAGATAGAGATACTATCTGCCCTGTGGGAATTGTTAGGGATGTTGAAATCCTGTGTGGTAAAACAAAGTATCCTACTGATTTCCTCGTTCTTGCTACCGCACAAGATAGCTTTTGTCCCATCATATTTGGTAGACCCTTTCTCAATACTGTAAATGCTCATATGGATTGCGAGAAGCAAACTGTCACTGTTGGCTTTGAAGATGTGTCACATGAGTTCAATTTCTCAAACTTTGGTAGACAACCTCATGAAAAATAGTTGCCTAGCAGGGATGAAACTATTGCCTTAGCTTCTATTGCCATCCCTCCTACTGATACCTTAGGGAAATACTTCCTTGAGCATGAAAATCATATGCATATGGATGAAAGGGATGAAATAGGTAGAGTTGTCTTAGAACAATATCCTATTCTTAAGAATAACTTGCCTGTTGAACTGCTTGGGAATCCACCCCCACCAAAGGGTGATCCTGTGTTCGAGCTTAAACAGTTGCCTGATACTCTTAAGTATGCCTATCTTGATGAAAAGGAGATATATCCTGTCATTATTAGTGCTAGCATCTCAGAGCATGAAGAAAAGAAGTTACTAAAAACTCTGAGGAAGCACCGTGCTGCTATCGGATATACTCTTGATGATCTTAAGGGCATTAGTCCCACTCTATGCCAGCACAAGATCAAAACGGATCCTGATTTCAAACCAGTTGCACAGTCTGATCAGGAGAAAACCACTTGCACGTGCCCTTTCGGTACCTTTGCTTATAGACGTATGCCTTTTGGCTTATGTAATGCACCTTCCACCTTTCAAAGATGTATGATGGCTATATTCTCTGACTTTTGTGAAAAGATTGTTGAGGTTTTCATGGATGACTTTTCCGTTTACGGGTCTTCCTTTGATGATTGCCTCAGCAACCTTGATCGAGTCTTATAGAGATGTAAAGACACCAATCTTGTCTTGAATTGGGAGAAGTGCCACTTTAAGGCTAATGAAGGCATCGTCTTAGGACATAAAATTTCTGAAAGAGGTATAAAAGTCGGTAAGGCTAAGGTTGATGCAATCGAGAAAATGCCATACCCCACAGATACCAAAGGTATAAGAAGTTTCCTTCGTCATGCTGGTTTCTATGAAGGTTCATTAAAGACTTCTCTAAGATTTCTAGGCCTCTTACCAATCTCTTGCAAAAGGATATTCCTTTTGTCTTTGATGATGATTGTGAGGAAGCCTTTCAAATACTTAAGAGGGCTTTGATAACTGCACCTATTGTTCAACCACCTGATTGGAACTTACCTTTTGAGATCATGTGTGATGCTAGTGATTATGTTGTTGGTGTTGTTCTAGGGCAAAGAGTTGATAAGAAGTTGAATGTTATTCACTACGCTACTAAAACTCTAGACAGTGCCGAGAGAAACTATGCTACTACGGAGAAGGAATTTTTAGCAGTCGTGTTTGCATGTGAAAAGTTCAGGTCTTACATAGTTGATTCCAAAGTCACTATTCACACTGATCATGCTACTATTAAGTACCTCATGGATAAGTAGGACGCTAAACCTAGACTTATCCGATGGGTTCTCTTGCTACAAGAATTTGATTTGCACGTTGTCGACAGAAAGGGTGCTGATAACCCAGTAGCAGATAACTTGTCTAGGTTGGAGAACGTTCTTGATGACCCACAACCTATTGATGATAGCTTTCCCGATGAGCAACTGAATGTCATCAATGCTTCACGTAGTGCACTGTGGTATGCTGATTATGCAAACTATATCGTTGCCAAATATATACCACCTAGTTTCACGTACCAGCAAAAGAAGAAATTCTTCTTTGACTTGAGACATTACTTTTGGGATGATCCTCACCTTTATAAGGAAGGAGTAGATGGAGTTATTAGATGTTGTGTACCTGAACGTGAACAAGGACAGATCCTACAGAAGTGTCACTCCGAGGCCTACGGAGGACACCATGCGGGAGATAGAACACCACACAAGGTATTGCAATCAGGTTTCTATTGGGCCACTCTCTTCAAGGATGCTCTTAAGTTTGTCTTGTCTTGTGACGAATGTCAAAGAATAGGTACTATTAGCAAACGCCAGGAAATGCCTATGAACTATTCACTTGTCATTGAACCATTTGATGTTTGGGGCTTTGATTATATGGGACCTTTTCCAAAATCCAATGGGTATACTCACATCTTAGTTGTTGTTGATTACGTCACTAAGTGAGTAGAAGCTATCCCCACTAGTAGTGCTGATCACAACACCTCTATCAAGACGCTGAAAGAAGTTATCTTCCCTAGATTTGGAGTCCCTAGATATTTAATGACCGACGGTGGTTCACACTTCATTCATGGTGCTTTACGCAAAACGCTTGCTAAGTACGATGTCAACCATAGAATTGCGTCTCCCTATCACCCTCAGTCCTGTGGTCAAGTAGAGCTAAGCAACAAAGAGATTAAGCTAATTGTGCAAAAGACTGTCAATAGGTCTAGAAATAATTGGTCTAAGAAGCTCTATGATGCATTGTGGGCTTATAGAACTGCCTATAAGAATCCCATGGGCATGTCTCCGTACAAAATGGTGTACGGTAAAGCATGTCATTTACCTCTTGAGCTAGATCATAAAGCTTATTGGGAAATCAAAGAACTCAACTTTGATTTCAAACTGTCGGTGAGAAGAGGTTATTTGACATTAGCTCGCTTGATGAGTGGAGAACTCAGGTATATGAGAATGCCAAGTTGATCAAGGAAAAGGTTAAGAGGTGGCATGATAAGAGGATACAAAAGAGTGAGTTCAATGTAGTTGATTATGTCTTGCTATATAACTCTCATTTAAGATTCTTTTCAGGCAAGCTTCTCTCTAAATTGGAAGGTCCCTATGTTGTTGAGGAAGTATATCGTTCCGGTGCTATCAAGATCAACAACACGGAAGGTAATTGTCCGAGAGTGGTAAATGGGCAGAGAATCAAGCATTATATCTCTGGTACTCCCATAAATATTGAAAGCAATATTATCAATACCATAACTCCGGAAGAATACCTAAGGGATATTTATCAGCCTGTTTCAGACTCCGAAAACGAAGAGGTATGTGATTCGGTAAGAAAACAGAGTCCAAAACTTTTGCAGTAGGAAATTTTCTCCGTTTTGGAATATTTGAAAAAATACAAAAATTGGAAGTAGTCCGAAAAGTGCGCGAGGAGGCAACAAGCCTACATGGCGCGGGCCCTCCCCCTGGCCGTGCCATGAGGGCTTGTGGCCACCTCGTGCGCCTCCCGGACTCCGTTTTCGTGCGGGGTACTCCTTCTGGTCTAGAAAAAATCATTATATATACCCCCGTTTAGTCTAACCCCTGCATCACTTAGATTTCCTTTGTTTTTCGTTTCGAGCCTGTTTCTGTTGCAGATCTAGATCACTATGACTTCCCCAAAAGCTCCGAAGGACAAGATCTTCGAGAGGTCATCAATCCCTACCTCACGGGAGTGCTGCAACACCCTCAACCTATCGAGATGCGTGAGGGGATGTTGCACATCCATGATGTTGAGGGGCCTAAGAAGACCGGAAGCATGGAGACGAGGCTTGAAGCAATGGAGCAACAAGTCTTCAAGTGCCAAGTTATGGTGGAGCGTGGACTCAACGTCAACCACACGATCATCACGGAGTTCACCAGCAAGCACATGATTGATGCCAATGACATTGGGAAGCACCTCTCTAGGCTCTATGACAAGATTGATCAACTCCAGGCCCAGATCTATGACCTACAGAACCAAAACTGTGAGTATGAGTATAGATTTAAATCAATACGGTTGGCTGCAGATTTGAGGATTCCGGAGACTCATTCATCTTTCCATGATGGAGCACCTATGTCTTGGAAGACGGAGGATCAAACTCATGTTGCAACAACTCCACCATCACCACCAAAGGAAGACAACTGAGAATTAGTATGGGCAATCCCCTTGGCTTGTACAAAGCTTGGGGGAGTTGCCCAGGTATCGTATCACCATCACATCTTTTGCCTTTAACTTTGTTTTAGTTTTCCTTTTCAATTTTCTCTTTCTCTAGTAGATTAAAAGTCTGAGTGTTTTAGTCTTGAGTTTTGCTTTGTGTTACCCTCGATGTATTCGATCTCGTGAGCCATATAATAAAGTGTGTCTTACTTGAAGGGCTTCGCCTCTTGCCATGATCAAAAGAGTGAGAATAGAACAAAAGCATGAAAGATCATGTAATGATCTTATGGGAAGTGATGGCTTCACATATAAAAAGAATGAGGATTGAAACTTGTTGAGGGTAGGAAAACATAGACCTTGGTCATGGTTGCAATTAATAGGAAGTGATAAAGAAGGAGAGGTTCACATGTAAATATATCATCTCTAACACCATCTATGATTGTGAACACTCACTAAACTATTGCATGCCTAGAAGTAGATGTTGGACAAGGAAGACAACATAATGAATTGTGATTGCTTGGTTCCGAACAATGTTATATGATTAGAGATCCCTTAGCATGTGACGATTGCTTCCACCTCACATTAGCCAAACCTCCCACACTAAGTAGAGATACTACTTGTGCATCCATAATCCTTCAAACCAGTTTTGCCATGAGTGTCCACCATACCGACCTATGGATTGAATAAGATCCCTCAAGTAAGTTGTCATTGGTGCAAGCAATATAAATTGCTCTCTAATATGTATGATCTATTAGTGTGTGGAAAATAAGCTTTGTACGAACCTGTGATGAGGAAGACATAAAAGCGACACACTGCATAATAAAGTTCTTTATCACAGGGGGCAATATAAAGTGACGTTCCTCCGCGCTAAGAGGACACGCATCCAAACCTCAAAAGTGCATGACAACCTCTGCTTCCCTCTGCGAAGGGCCTATCTTGTAGCTTTAATTTTTTCCCTTGAAAGAGTCATGGTGATCTTCACCAATTCCCTATCTCGCCTTTATCTTGGCTAATGTCATATGCTTGGGAAAGATCTATATTCATATGTCAACTTGGAAGTAAGTACTCATGAATTATTATTGTTGACATTGCCCTTGAGGTAAGCAGTTAGGAGGAAAAACTATAAGCCCCTATCTTTCTCTGAGTCCAGCTGAAACTTTGATCTCATGAGTACCACGTGAGTTGTAGCAATTGTAGAGAACGAAAGAATGATTGAGTATGTGGATTTGCTTTACAAGCTCTTATTTGACTAAAGGCTATCTGTTGTTACTTCTCGGTAAGGTTCTTGATCCATGCTTTACTTTGTGAAGGAATTATCACTTTAGCATGAGAGATTATATGTTGGTATTGTTGTTCTGATCATGATCATGATGCATGCATGTTCGTATCTTTTTTTGTCGACACCTCTCTCCCTAAACATGTGGACATATTTATTGAGCTAGGCTTTCGCTTGAGGACAAGCGAGGTCTAAGCTTGGGGGATTTGATACGTCCACTTTGCATCATCTTTTCACGTTGATATTTATCGCTTCTTGGGCTGTTATTTCACTTCACGGTACAAATCTGATGCCTTTTCTCTCTTATTTTGCAAGGTTTACATGAAGAGGGAGAATACCGTCAACTGGAATTCTGGCCTGAAAGTGGAGCAAGTTTGAGATACCTATTCTGCGCAACTCCAAACACCGTAAAAATCACCGAGGATTTTTTTCCCGATTTATCAAAACTACTGGGCCGAAGAAGTGCCACAAGGGGGCGTGCAGGTGGCCACAAGACTGCACGGCGCGGCCACCCCCCCCCCCAGGCCGCGCCATGAGGGCATGTGGGCACCCTGCAGGTCCACTTGCCCCCTCTTTTGATATATGAAGGGCTTCGTCCGGGAAAAATCAAGGCGGAACTTGAGCAGAACCAATCTAGAGCTCCGGCAGGACGATCCTGCGTGGGAAACTTTCCTCCCGGAGGGGGAAATCATCGCCATCGTCATCACCAACACTCCTCTCATTGGAGGGGACTCGTCACCATCAACATCTTCATCAGCACCATCTCATCTCCAAACCCTAGTTCATCTCTTGTAACCAATCTCCATCTCGCGACTATGATTTGTACTTGTAAGGTTGCTAGTAGTGTTGATTACTCTTTGCAGTTGATGCTAGTTGGATTACTTGCTGGAAGAGTTTATGTTCAGATCCTTGATGCTACTCATTACCTTTCTGTTCATGAATATGATTATGCTTTGTGAGTAGTTACTTTTGTTCCTGAGGACATGGGATAAGTCATGCTAATAGTATTCATGTGAATTTGGTATTCATTTGGTAATTTGATATGTTGTATGTTGTTTTTCCTCTAGTGGTGTTATGTGAACGTCGACTACATAACACTTCACCATTATTTGGGCCTAGAGGAAGGCATTGGGAAGTAGTAAGTAGATGATGGGTTGCTAGAGTGACAGAAGCTTAAACCCTAGTTTATGCGTTGCTTCGTAAGGGGCTGATTTGGATCCACTAGTTTAATGCTATGGTTAGACTTTGTCTTAATACTTCTTTCATAGTTGCGGATGCTTGCGAGAGGGGTTAATCATAAGTGGGATGCTTGTCCAAGTAAGGGCAGTACCCAAGCGCCGGTCCACCCACATATCAAACTATCAAAGTAACGAACATGAATCATATGAACATGATGAAAACTAGCATGACGAAAATTCCCGTTTGTCCTCGGGAGCGTTTTTCCTCCTATAAGACTTTGTCCAGGCTTGTCCCATTGTACAAAAGGGATTGGGCCACTTTGCTGCACCGTTGCTACTCTTGTTACTTGTTGCTTGCTACGAATAATCTCACCACACAATCACTTGTTATCGACAATTTCAGTGGTTGCAGATTTTACCTTGCTGAAAACCACTTGCCAGATCCTTCTGCTCCTCGTTGGGTTCGACACTCTTACTTAGCGAAAGGACCACGATTGATCCCCTATACTTGTGAGTCATCATGACGCTACCGAGATAATATCAGGTACCAAGGGTGACACCTCGCTAAGTACTCCTGATGATATCTTTGTAGTACAGCTAGTCGGTCGTGGTTATCGAGGGTGATTCCTCTTTCACCATTCCCGACGATGCCTCTGTCGTGCAACCCCTCATGTGTGGGACCCTCGAGGGTGATTCCTCTAAGTCCACCTTGACGGTTACATCGTTTGGGATCCAACGAGGCTGATACCTAGGATTCCCTCCGATGTTACAACCACACAGTTACTGGACCATGTTACTGGGATCATTGGTGATGAGTTGTTAGGTGGGTGGATTCACGCGTGTTTGTGTCGATGGCCTAATTAAAATGATAATGGATTTGGGTATTTGATCTGGGTTGGTTGGAGACCTTTTCGCACTAACCGGCTACGCGGGAAGAATTATGGGTACTCGACGTCGCGGTATCAGCCGAAGCTTTTCAGATGTCAGCAATAGAGTGGCGCATGCCCGAGTGGTCCTGAGATGCATCGCTCTTGTGATTAAGGGGTGCTAGGACTGAGCTCGGCCGCACACGCATCATGCAGGAGCGCGGAGGGAAGTGGGCCCACAAACCCTCTATGCTTACGAGTTAGACCGACGGGCTGGCCTCTCTGTTGAGTCTTAGGTGGGGCTGCGACGTGTCTATATTCCGAGGCTGGGCATGACCTAGAAAAGTGTGTCCGGCCAAAGTCTTATCGAGCGTGATGGGAAACTTGGTGCACCCCTGCAGGGATGAAAATTAACTATTCGGATAGCCGTGTCCACGGTTACAGGACGACTTGGAGTTGTGCCCTTATTTTATACAACTACAATTGTTACTTAACTGGATTTTAGTTTCCCCGGGATTGCTTCCTCGCAGGGAGTCGAGGGAGGATCTCTGTGCGTGACCTCATATAAATTTGCTGCAACAATATGACTATTAATTGTGTTACACTCGCTCTACTCTCGTCCATTGCTGCAAGACCCTGAAGATGCTAGTCTTTGATAGGACTAGGCCTTCTCTCTCTATTCTTGCATTGTTGCAGTCAGTCCACATATAAACCCCTTCTTTGATACTGATGCATACTTAGCTTAGTTCTGATGTAAGACTTGTGAGTACTTTGGATGAGTACTCACCGTTGCTTTGATCCCCATTTGTCCCCTTGATCCGTTGCTGCGACCAGATGTTGGAGCCTATTAGATGGAGTTTCCTACCGACGTCTGCCCCCCCCCCCCCGATGGTGATATCTTCGTGGAGGCTGCTGAAGATGAGGAGTAGTTAGGAGGCTCCCAGGCAGGAGGCCTCGCCTCGTTCGATCGCTTTTTTCTTTTGTGCTAGCCTTCTCTAAGGCACCCCTTGTTTTATGTATGTACTCAGATATTGTTGCTTCTGCTGACTCGTGCGTTTATTGAGCTTCCGTATTCTAGCCCTCGAGTCCCCTGGCTTGTAATATGAAGCTGATATTGTTTTATTTGTGTCTAGACTTGTGTTGTGATACCTTCCTGTGAGTCCTTGAGTTTGATCGTACGCATTTGCGTGTATGATTAGCGTACGATTAAATCGAGGGTGTCACAACTATGGTGTTATAGGTGGCATGAGATGTGAAACAATTTTCACGTTTGTCTTCATTGTGTACCAAACTCGCAACTCACATATTCATCTCTATGATAATATCGTAGACATGTTACCCATTGTTCACGACGATCTTCACCTTCACTCTGAAACTACTTGAACCTTTCAATAATTCAGACGTGTGTCTCATCAAGCAAATACACTAGTATCTACTCAAATCATCTGTGAAGTAAGAACATAACGATATCCACTGTGTGCCTCAGCAGTCATTGGACTGCATACATCCGAATGTATTACTTCCAATAAGTTACTTTCTAGTTCCATCTCACTGGAAAACGAGGCCTCCAGTCATCTTACCCATGTGGTATGATTTGCATGCCTCAAGTGATTCAAAATCAAGTGAGTCCAAACGATCGATCTACATGGAGTTTCTTCATGCGTTTATACCAATAGGTATGGTTTGCATGTCTAAAATGTTTCAAAAATGAGTGAGTACAAAGATCCATCAGCACGGAGCTTCTTCATGCATTTTATGCCAACATGACTCAAGCGGCAGTGTCACAAGTAAGTGGTACTATCATTACTACTTTGTATCTTTTGGCATCAATATTATGAACATGTGTAGCACTACGTTCGAGGTTCAATAAACCATTGAAGGTATTTATTCAAGGAAATAGAATAACCATTATTCTCTTTAAATGAATAATCGTATTGCAATGAACACGATCTAATCATGTTCATGCTCAACGCAAACACCAAATAACAATTATTTAGGTTTAACACTAATCATGATGGTAGAGGGAGCGTGCGATGTTTGATCACATCAACCTTAGACTTACTTCCAACACACATCATCACCTCACCCTTGCTAGTATCCATTTAATCCGTAGCTATAATTTCGAGTAACTAACACTTAGCAACTGAACCGGTATCTAATACCCTGGTGCTACTATGAGTACTAGTAAGGTACACATCAATATCAGGTATATCCAATATACTTTTGTCGACTTTGCCAGCCTTCTCATCTACCAAGTATCTAGGGTAGTTCCGCCTCAGTGACCGTTCCCCTCATAACAGAAGCACTTAGTCTCGGGTTTGGGCTCACCCTTGGGTTTCTTCACTAGAGCAGGAACTGGTTTGCCGTTTCATGAAGTATCCCTTCTTGTCCTTGCCCTTCTTGAAACTAGTCGTTTTACTAACCATCAACAATTGATGCTCCTATTTGATTTCTACTTTCGCGATGTCAAACATCATAAATAGCCTAAGGATCATCATATCTATCCTTGATATGTTATAGTTCATCATGAAACTCTAGTAGCTTGGTGGTAGTGACTTTGGAGAACCATCACTATCTCATCTCGAAGATTAACTCCCACTCCATTCAAGCGATTGTAGCACTCAGACAATCTGAGCACATACTCAGCAATTGAGATTTTCTCCCTTACTTTGTAGACAACGAATCTTGTCGGGGGTCTCATACGTCTCAAAAAGGGCACGAGCATGAAATCCCAATTTCATCTCTTGGAGCATCTCACATGTTCCGTGACGTTCAAAACGTCTTCGGTGCCTCAATTCTAAGCCGTTTAGGCATTACACACTGAACTATCATGTAGTCATCAAAAAACGTGTATGTCAGATGTTTGCAACATCCACAGACGACGCTAGAGGTTTAGCACACCGAGTGGTGCATTAAGTACATAAGCCTTCTGCGCAGCAATGAGGACAATCCCCAGTTCAGGACCTAGTCCGCATAATTGCTACTATCATCTTTCAACTAAATTTTCTCTAGGAACATATCAAAAACAGTAGAGCTACAACGCAAGCTACAACATAATTTGCAAAGACCTTTTGACTATGTTCATGATAAGGTAGTTTAGCTAATCATATTACTAATAACTCCCACTCAAAATAGACATCCCTCTAGTCATTCGAGTGGCGCATGATCCAAATCAACTAACTCAAGTCTCATCATCACATCAGTTGAGTATAGTTTCAGTGGTGAACATCTCCATGTTGATCATATCAACTATATGAATCATGCTCGACCTTTCAGTCTCTTGTGTTCCGAGGCCATGTATGTACATGCTAGGCTCGTCAAGTTTAACCCGACTGTTCCGCGTGTGCAACTGTTTTGCACCCGTTGTATGTGAACGTTGAGTCTATCACACCCGATCATCACGTGGTGTCTCGAAACGACGAACTGTCGCAACGGTGCACAGTCGGGGAGAACACAATTTTATCTTGAAATTTTAGTGGGGGATCACCTTATAATTCTACCGCTGTTCTAAGCAAAATAAGGTGCATAAAAGGATTAGCGTCACATGCAAATCATAAGTGACATGATATGGACATGATCTTGTGCTTCTTGATTTCCATCACCAAAGCACCGGCAGGGTCTTCATCGTCACCGGCGCTACACCATGATCACCATCACCATGATCTCCATCATTGTGCCTCCATCAAGGTTGTCGTTCTATCTATGTTATTACTACTAAATCTACTACCTAGCAAAATAGTAAATGCATCTACAAGCACAAACGTTAGTTTAAAGACAACCTTATGGCTCTTGCCGGTTACCGTAGCATCGACGTGCAAGTCGATATTTAACTATTACAACATGATCATCTCATACATCCAATATATCATATCATGTCTTTGGCCATATCACATCACATGCATATCCTGCAAAAACAAGTTAGACATCCTCTAATTTGTTGTTGCATGTTTTACGTGGCTGTTATGGGTATCTAGTATGATCGCATCTTACTGACGCAAAGCCACAACGGTGATATGCAATTTGCTATTTAAACTTATCCAAGGACCGCCTCGGTCAAATCCGATTCAACTAAAGTCGAAGAAACAGACACCTGCCAGTCATCTTTATGCAACAAGTTGCATGTTAGTCGATGATGCCGGTGTCTCGTAAGCGTACGATTAAGGTTTTTCCGGACCGCTTCTATCCAACAATCCTGCCGAATTGCGAAAAGACTAAGGAGGGCAGCAAATCAAATAGCAACGCCCACAAACTCTTTTGTGTTCTACTCAAGATATCATCTACGCATGAACCTAGCTCATGATGCCACTATTGGGGAACGTAGCATGGGAACCAAAAAAATTCCTACGCACACGCAATACCCATCCATGGTGATGATCATCTACGAGAGGGGGAGTGAATCTACATAGCCTTGTAGATCGCTAAGCGGAAGCGTATATAACGCGGTTGATGTAGTGGAACATCTTTGCGATTCAAATCGCAGACCGTCCCACGATCTCATCACGATTCGTCCCATGATCCCATCACGATCCATCCCAATCTAGTGCCGAACGTACGGCACCTCCGCGTTCAGCACACGTACAACTCGATGATGACCCCCACCTTCTCGATCCAGCAAGAGAGACAGGGAAGTAGATGAGTTCTCCGGCAGCGTGACCACGCGTCGGTAATGGTGGTGATCTATTCCTGCAGGGCTTCGCCAAAGCACCGCAGAAATCCGATCTAGAGGAAGAACTACAAACTAGATGAGAGGGTAGAACGTGGCTGAAATTGTGTGTCTCATAAACCCTCAATACATCTAGTATATATTGGAGGGAGGGAGGGGAGGAGGCAGCCTCAAACCCTCAAGGTTTGGCCGAAATTGGACGTGGAGGAGTCCTACTCCAATCCTACTAGGAGTAGGATTCCTCCTTTCCACCTTTTGCACCTTTGGGTTTTTGCCTCTCAAACCTCATGGGCCTTAGTCGGAGCTTATGTCAGCCCACTAGGGTCTGGCTTGTATCCTCCCACCACCCATAAGGCCCCTCGGGGCGTGACACCCCTCCCGATGGTCCCCGGTACCCTCCCGGCACTCCCGGTACACTACCGATGAGCCCGAAACTTTTTCGGCGACCAAAATAGGACTTCCTATATATCAATATTTACCTGCGGACCATTCTGGAGCTCCTCGTGACGTCCAGGATCTCATTCGGGACTCCGATCAACTTTCGGTTACCAACACCTATACCTCAACTATACCGAAACGTCATCGAACCTTAAGTGTGCAGAACATGCGGGTTCGAGAACTATGCAGACATGACTAGAGACATTCCCTGGTTAATAACCAATAGCAGGACCTGGATGTCCATATTGGTCCTACATATTCTATGAATATCTCTATCGGTTTAACCTCTATGTCAAGGATTTCGTTAATCCCGTATGTTGTTCCCTTTGTCCTTCGGTATGTTACTTGCCCGAGATTCGATCGTCGGTATCTCCATACCTAGTTCAATCTCATTACTGTAAGTCTCTTTACTCATTCCGTAATACAAGATCCCGTAACTAACTCCTTAGTCACATTGCTTCCAAGGCTTGTTGTGATGTTGTATTACCCAGTGGGCTCCGAGATACCTCTCCGTCACACGAAGTGACAAATCCAGTCTTGATCAATGCCAACCCAAAAGACACCTTTGGAGATACCTGTAGAGAACCTTTATAGTCACCTAGTAATGTTGCAACATTTTATACACACAAGGTATTCCTCCGGTGTCTGGGAGTTGCACAATCTCATGGTCATAGGAAAAGATACGTTGACACACACAAAAACAGTAGCAATAAATTGACACGATCATATGCTACGTTTAAAGTTTGAGTCTTGTCCATCACATCATTCTCCTAATGATGTGATCCCATTATCAAGTGACAACACTTGCCTATGGCCAGGAAACCTTGACCATCTTTGATCAAAGAGCTAGTCAACTAGAGGCTCACTAGGGACAGTGTGTTGTCTATGTATCCACGCATGTATTTGAGTTTCCAATCAATACAATCCTATCATGGATAATAAACGATTATCATGAACAAGGAAATATAATAATAACCAATTTATTATTGCCTCTAGGGCATATTTCCAACAGGAAAGTAATTCATCACAAGATGTAGCAACATTATGAGTAGAAGAATTACGAGGACTAGCACATGGAAATATAGTATTTTGACTAGAAGTAGTGCTAATGTCCACATGAGGCTCACTTGATGTTACCTGGGTAGTAATAGCCTCATGAGCTAATTTTAGAACATTATGGGATACTAGAAGATCCTCATGCGAGCTTGTGAGCATTACATGACTTTCTTGCAATTTCCCATAATTGCTAAATAGCAACTCAAGTTGAGCCCTTAGCTCAAAATTCTCCTTTAATATGGATGCTTCACAAGAAAGAGAGTTAGTAGCACAAGCATCATCATTAACAACAAGAGGAGAAGGAAACTTGGCAAGCTCTTTAGCATAAGAAGCTTTAAGTTGGGCTTGAGACTCGGTGAGTTCCATGAGAGAACTCTTAATAGCCCTTGAGCCATTTTCAAGGTGCTCATAGTCCTCAACGAGGTTAGCATGAGCAACATCAAGCTTATCATTTTTAGTTTTAAAATCGTTAGCCACCTCGAGGGTTCTATCATGGGATTCCTTTAATATAGATAATTCTATAGCAAAGATCTCCTCAAGAGATTCCTTGGTGGTTTGTTCATTTTCAAGAGCTTGGGATAGCTCCGCTATCTCATGAGCATAATCCCTCATGACCTTCCATTGTCACAATTGTCGCCTCATGCTCCTCGAGATGAGCTTCCAACTCCTCAATGTATTTCTTTCCCTCAGTGGCAATAGACATGATTTCCATGAAGTTGGAACAAGAAAGTTTATTCTTATAAAGAGATTTAAAAAACATTTCACCCTTGAATTTGAAGGATGCAATATTATCACTCTCTTCATCATCATCATCATCCTCATTATCCTCATCATCATCTTCATGAGCAGATATATTGTGATTCAAGGTAGGAGATACCTTTGAAGCCTTGGCCATAAAGGAAAAGTGAGAAACAATAGATGACGATGTAGGATCCCTTGAAGCATCATTCAAGGCCAAATCTTGTTCCATGGAGTGATGGATTTCCTCTACATTGTTAGCAGCACAACTCAAGGAAATAGATACATTTTTATCATGGCAACCAGATATAGAAAGCATATTCTCAAAAGATTTTGTCAAGGAGTTTTTACATGATATGCAAGGTCTATCAACATAAGCATGTAAAACATTTAGAGTGCTCAGAGTGTTAATACCCAAAGATGAAGCATTGCAATAATATATTGATGAAGGATCATCAAGAATAAGCCCACTATCATCATTGCAATGATCACCACTACTCACCATATCATTACCTTGTGGCAATCCACATGTAGGTGAAGTAGGTGAATTTGAGAAGACCACACGACTTGAGGTGGAGGGAGAACAATCATTCCAACAAATCTTAGACACAACATATTTATCTTCAAGCTTCGTCCATAGCTCATGAGCATCCCGGAATGGCATGGGTTGAAATATAACTACATTGCTGAAAGCATCAAAAAGCACATTAGAAGCTTGAGCATTGAGATAAGAGTTTTCTCATCCTCTAAAGATATATTTTGAGAATCCTTTGGATGAGAAAAACCCATATCTACAATTTGCTCTAAATTTGGGTCCATGACCCTAAAGTGATTAAGCATGCGAATTACCCAAACATCAATATTTGTGCCATCGAAACTAAGAGTGTCACAGAATCCGAATCCCCTAGTCGACATCCTTACTCTCTAGGTACTTAAACCTAATAAAGCGAGACCTACATCTGATACCAATTGGAAGGACGTGGATGTCGCCTAGAGGGGGTGAATAGGCGCTTTAAAACAATTACGGTTTAGGCTTGAACAAATGCGGACTAAAACTAATGTTTAATTTTTCAAGCACAAAACCTAAAACAACTAGGCTCACCTATGTGCACCGACAACTTATGCTAAGCACGATAAACAACTAAGTGATAGCAAGATATATTACAAGAAACAATATTTCTATCACAAAATAAAGTGCATAAGTACAGGATTCGGGTAAGAGATAACCGAGGCACGCGTAGACGATGATGTATCCTGAAGTTCACACCATTGCGGATGCTAATCTCCGTTTGGAGCGGTGTGGAGGCACAATGCTCCCCAAGATGCCACTAAGGCCACCGTAATCTCCTCACGCCCTCGCACAGTGCAAGATGCCGTGATTCCACTAAGAGGGCGGTCACCGAACCCCTACAAACAAGGTTGGGGCAATCTCCACAACTTAATTGGAGGCTCCCAACAATACCACAAAGCTTCACCACAATGGCACATGGCTTCCAGGTGACCACAAATGCTACGGGCAATCTCCACCACTTAATTGGAGGCCCGGCGCTTGCCCGGAGCTTTACATCACAATGATTGAGCTCCGAGGCACCACCAAGCTTCTAGGAGTACCAAGTACCCCAAGGGTAATAAGCTTCTCAACTTCTCACTTCCAGGTATCACCGTGGAGAACTCAAACCGATGCAACTAATGCAATGGAAAGAACACACGAAGTGGTCAACTCCCTCACACTGAAATCCCTCCACAACAACAAAAGCTATGGAGAAATATGAGAGGAAGAACAAGGAGCTCACAAAGAACTCCAAGATCAATATCCAAGGGGTTCCCCTCACATAGAGGAGAAAGTGATTGGTGGAGATGTGGATCTAGATATCCTCTGTCTTTTCCCTCAAGAACTAGCAATAATCCTTGGAGGGATTGAGAGTTAGAAAGCTCTAAGAAGATCAGCAATGGGGGAAGGATATGAGCTCAGATAGATGAGGTCCAATGGGGAAGAAGACCTCCTTTATATAGTGGGGGAACGAATTCAACCGTTACCCCCAATCACAGCCCGACTAGAGCGGTACTACCGCTGCCCGGAGCGGTACTACCGCTCCCAGAACGTCCGAGGGAGGGATACTACCTCCCGAGAGCGGTAGTAAAAAAATACTACTGCTCCGGGGGCGGTACTACCGCTGGCACCAGGAGCGGTACTACCGCTGGATACTGAAACTGCTCTAACTTTCGCATACGAACTCCGAATCGAGTAAACTCAAGCTTGTTGAATTCACAACGACAAGAGTTATCCAACAGCGACATAAAATCTTAAGAACATGCAATTAGAAAATGCCAATGATATAGAGAAGTGATACCCCTATGAATGATGAATTGGCAAAAACTCCCAACATCGAAAACATCATAGAAGATGCATATGGACTCCGTTTTCGATGAACTCCAGCTTGTCATGAAGATGACCATAAGCTCTAAAATTCACAAAGAGAAACACCAAACAAGAACCAAGATATATGATGCAAGGATGCAAATAGTTTGAGCTCTTAACGAACGATAAGATCAACTACTCACTTGAGAGCCCCCCTTGACATTACGACAATGTATCCTAAAATATAAAACCTATCAAGGGAAATCTTATACCTTGCACCTAGTACCCTTGAGCTAGATGATGATCATCTTGGCTTCCTCAAGATGGATCACCTTTCTTGATTGCCTTGGTTTGACGAAGACTAGTTGATTGCTCCCACATACTCACTATGGGTGAGCAACTCTTCATCACATCTTTACAAGTCCATTGCCACCACAATGAATGGCAAGCTTAAAGCATGGTATCTTCGTGATGCTCCACTTTAAATTGCACACCGCAATCTTGATGACGATCACCACTTGATGTCATCCTTCATAGGTTGAATGAGATCTTCCTCTTGACGCAAACCCATGGAGACACACCTAACCCCACATGGAACTCTCACAAGGACCGTGGGTTAGTACACAAAAGCATCATGGATAATGCTTACCATACCAGGGGATCACTTGATCTCTCTCGGTACATCTTGTACACTTTGTGTGTTGATCATCTTGATTTACTCCTTTCTTAGTCTTGATCAACCTTGTGTCTTTATGACCAATCTTGTGTCAAAATTTCAGATCAAAAGCACGTTCTAGTGAATTTACAAAATTCCTGGACTGAGAGCGAAAGTTTCTGTTTTTCAGCAAAATCAACTTCCAAACACCGTAGACCATCCCAAAGGTCTTACTTGGATCAAACACTAATTAAAACAAGAAAACTTAATTATTAAAGAGGTAATAATGTGTGCAACACTCAAAAACAGAAGCTAAAAACAAAAGAATAAAAATAAAATTGGGTTGCCTCCCAACAAGCGCTATTGTTTAACGCCCTTGGCTAGGCATAATGCAATAGATCTAGGTATTGTCATCTTTGGTATGCAATCCATAAGTAGCTCTCATAATAGATTCATAAGGTAATTTAATTTTCTTTATAGGAAAGTCCTCCATGCCTTTCCTAATGGAATTTGGAATCCAATATTTCCATCTTTCATATCAATAATTGGACTAATCGTTCCAAGAAAGGTCTACCAAGAATAATAGGACATGTCGGATTGCAATCTATATCAAGAACAATGAAATCTACGGGCACATAATTCCTATTTGCAATAATAAGAACATCATTGATACTTCTCGTAGGTTTCTTAATTGTAGAATCCGCTAGATGCAAATTTAAAGAGCAATCATCAAATTCACAGAATCCTAGCACATCACATAAAGTTTTTGGGATCGTGAAACGCTAGCACCCAAGTCACACAAGGCATGGCACTCATAATATTTAATTTTAATCTTAATAGTAGGTTCCCACTCATCATAAAGCTTTCTAGGTATAGAAACTTCCAACTCAAGTTCTTCTTCAAAATATTTCATCATAGCATCCACAGTATGTTTAGTAAAAGCTTTATTTTGATTATAAGCATGCGGAGAATTCAAAATGGATTGCAACAAGGAAACACAATCAAGAAAAGAACAAATATTATAATTAAAGTCCTCGAGATACAAAAGAGTGGGTTCATTGCTATTCAAAGTTTTGATCTCTTCAATCCCACTTTTACCAATCTTAGCATTAAGATCTGTAAACTCTGAATCATTGGGACACCTTTTACCTAAAGTTGACTTATCTTAAGTCCCATCTTTTTCAAGATTTATACTAGAAAATAAAGTTTCACCAGGAGTCACATCAATCAGTTTAAGATCTTCATCATTATTATCACGAGAAAACACCTTTTCAAGCCATTGACACTTAGCACGTATTCTAGTGGTTCTTTCCTTACACTCATGAATAGAAATTCTCATAGATTCTAAAGACTCATTAATATCATGCTTGGGTAGAATTGATCTAATTTTCAAAGAAGCAATCTGAAGAGAAATTTTATCAACGTTCCTAGCCAAATCATCAATCTTGAGCATTTTTTCTTCAATCATAGCACTTAAACCTTTTGCGAGCTAATGAATTCCTTAATATTATTTTCAAGATCATAGGGCATCTTATTATAACTTCCATAAGAATTGTTTTAGGAATTACCATAATTGTTACATATATTACAAGGAAAAGGCCTAGGATTGAAATTACCTCTATACCGTTATTGTCAAAATTGTTCCTACCAACAAAATTCACATCCATAGATTCATTATTATTTCCAATCAAAGAAGACAAAGTCATATAATTGGGATCAATATGAGCACTCTTACTAGCAAACAATTTCACCAATTCATTCATCTTTTCACTCAAAGTATTTATTTCTTCAATAGCGTGCACCTTTTTACTAGTAGATCTTTCGGTATGCCGTTGAGTGTAATTTGCCATAATATTATCTAGGAGTTTAGTAGCTTTTCCTAATGTGATTTCCATAAAAGTACCACCCGCGGTAGAATCTAAAAGATTTCTCAAAGGACAATTCAATCCCGCATAAAAAAATTGTATAATCATCCATAAACTCAAACCATGTGCGGGGCAATTCCTAATGATTAGTTTCATCCTCTCCCAAGATTGTGCAACATGCTCATGATCAAGTTGCTTAAAATTCATTATATCGTTCCTAAGGGAGATAATCTTAGCGGGCAGAAAGTACTTGGAAATAAAAGCATCTTTACACTTATTCCATGAATCAATACTATTTTTAGGCAAAGATGAAAACCAAGTTTTAGCACGATATCATAGTGAGAAAGGAAATAGCTTCAATTTAACAATTTCCTTATCCACATCTTTCTTATTTTGCATATCACATAACTCAATGAAAGTATTTAGATGGGATGTGGCATCTTCAATAGGAAGGCCAGAAAATTGTTCTTTCAGAACAAGATTGAGCAAAGCGGCATCAATTTCGTAAGATTCCGCACTAGTGGCAGGAGCAATCGGAGTTCTAATAAAATCATTATTATTAGTAGTGGAAAAATCACATAACTTGGTATTCTCTTAAGTCATTGTGACAAAGCAAGCAATCTAGCACACAAGCAATCAAACGAAAAGATGTACGGAAGAAGGTGAATAAAAAGGAAAATCTTTTTGGTATTTTCTGAAAATCGTTTTAGCAGTGGGGGGAGGAAAACGAGAGGCAAATGGCAAATAAAGTAAATGCAAGAGATGAGTTTGTGATGGGTACTTGGTAAGCTTGATCTTGCTATGTACACTCCCCGGTAATGGCACCAGAAATCCTTCTTGCTACTTCTTGAGCTTGCGTTGGTTTTCCCTTGAAGAGGAAAGGGTGATGCAGCAAAGCAGATAAGTATTTCCCTCAGTTTATTGAGAACGAAGGTATCAATCCAGTAGGAGGAACAAGCAAGGCCCCAATCTTAACACCTACACAAACAATCAAACACTTGCACCCAACGATAAAAAGGGGTTCTCAATCCCTTCAAGGTTATTTTCAAGGATGAGATCTCATAGAGATAGATATATAAGATTGCTAGAACTAAACGTAAAACAAAAGTTAATAAATGGCAGAAATATATTTTTGGTATTTTTGGTTTATAGATCTGAAAGTATAATTTGGAAAATAGACCCCGGGGCCATAGGTTTCACTAGAAGCTTCCCTCATGAAGGAAAATAATACGGTGGGTGAATAAATTATTGTCGAGCAATTGATAGAAAGAGAATAACTATGAAGATATCCAAGGCAATGATTATGCATATAGGCATCACGTCCTTGTCGAGTAGACCGAAACGATTCTGCATCTACTACTATTACTCCACACATCAACCGACTCATGCCTCCATCTAGAGTATTAAGTTCATGAAAAACAGAGTACGCATTAGGTAAGATGACATGATGTAGATGAATAAAATCAAGCAATATGATGAAACCCCCATCTTTTTATCCTCGATGGCAACAATGCAATACGTGCCTCGCTACCCCTACTTTGTAACTTGGTGAGGACACCGCAAGGTTGAACCCAAAACTAAGAACTTCTCCCATTGCAATAATTACCAATCTAGTTGGCCAAACGAGACCAATAACTCGAAGAGACTTGCTAAGATATGAAATCATCCATATAAGAATTCAGAGAAGATTCAAATAATATTCATAGATAATATGAACATAAACCCACAATTCATCGGATCTCGACAAACACACCGGAAAAGATTATTACATCGGATAGATCTCCATGAAGATCATGAAGAACATGGTATTGAAGAACAAAGAGAGAGAAGAAGCCATCTAGCTACTAGCTACGGACCCGTAGGCCTATGGTGAACTGCTCGCGCATCATCTGAGATGCAATGGAGTTGATGTAGGTGCTCTCTGTGATCGATTCCCCCTCCGGCAGATTACCGGAAAAGGCTCCCATATTGGATCTCGCGGGAACAGAGCCTCCCGGTGGCGGAAAAGTTTTTTTTGGTGTCATTATGGTATTGGTGGAATATTTGGGAATTTATAGGACGAAGATTAGGGTTAGGAGGCCTGCAGGGGGCTCACTAGACAAGGGGGCACCCCCCCCCCTAGGGTGCGCCCTACAGGCTTGTCATATCCCGGGAGGTCTCCTGCCCCCTTCTCCAAGTCTGGCAGGTTTCTGCTGGTCCAAGAAAAATCATTCCGGAGATTTTATTTCATTTGGACTCCATTTAATATTCCTTATCTGCAATACTCTAAAACAAGGAAAAAACAGAAACTGGTGCTAGGCTCTAGATTAATAGGTTAGTCCCAAAAATAATATAAAATAGCATATTAATCCATATAAAACATCCAAAACAGATAATATAATAGCATGAAACAATCAAAAATTATAGATACGTTGGAGACGTATCACCCCGATAATAGCATCTCCGCACCATGTGGTGGAAGACGCCTGAAGATGTAGCAGTGCAGCGCGTCCGGGCACAGCAGTCGGCCTGTGCGGGCTACATCCGTGCCTGACGATGCCCCTGCCAAGGGATGAAGGCACCCTTGAGACCTGCACAACCTTCACCTCAGTGATGGTCTTCTTCTTCCTCTTTTCCTTGCCACCGTCTAGGAGCCTACCCAGGAAATAAACAGTCTCAGCGGACCAGTCACGAATGAATAGCGCAAGGGCAGCCCAAGGTACTTACTCGTTGTCGGCGGCCCACTTCCTTTTCTTCTCGGTGACGGGCGGACCATCTTTGCCGCCCTCGCGTGCTATCTTGTCATCACCGGAGGGGCGCTCAACATCATCCTCAACTGGCTCGTTTGGGCCTCCCTCCCCCGTGGGAGCCCGAGGGAGCCCCGTAGAAAATACGGCCTCTGTCGAGGGAGGAGCGACACCATCGCCGGGGCTCCCGCCCTTGACCCCTCGACCATTGTGGGGTGATACGTCTCCATCGTATCTACTTTTCCAAACCCTTTTGCCCTTGTTTTGGACTCTAATTTACATGATTTGAATGGAACTAACCTGGACTAACGTTGTTTTCAGCAGAATTGCCTTGGTGTTATTTTTGTGCAGAAATCAAAGTTCTCCAAACGTCCTGAAAATTTACGGGGAGCATTTTTGGAAAATATGAAAAATATCGGGGACAAGTTCCACCTGAGGGGTGGGCCAGTGGTCCAAAAGCCCTGGCTCCGCCACCACCCCCCTATTGGCGGTGGTCAGGCTTATGGGGCCCACACGGCTCTGCTGCCCCCAACCTCAGGTCTAGAAGTTCAGTTTCGTCCCAGAAAAAATAAAAAGAGATGTTTTTGTCGCGTTTGCGATACGGAGGCGCCGCCACCACCTGTTCTTCATCTGGAGTGCAGATCTGGAGTCCGTATTGGGCTCCGGAGAGGGGAAATCGTCGCCATCATCATCATCAACCTTCTTCCCTCTCCAATTCCATGAAGTTGTTCGTTGTTTGTGACTAATCTATTCGTAGGCTCGCTGGGCGGTGATGAGTAGGATGAGATCTATCATGTAATCGAGTTAGTTTTGATGGGGATTGATCCCTAGTATCCACTATGTTGTGAGATTGATGTTGCTACTATTTTGCCATGATTAATGCTTCTCACTAGGGCCCGAGTGCGATGATTTCAGATCTGAAATTATTATGTTGTCACCAATATATGTGTGTTTTAGATCCGATCTTGCAAGTTGTAGTTACCTACTATGTGTTATGATCCGGCAACCCCTGAGTGAGAATAACCAGAACCACTCCCGGTGATGACCATAGTTTGAGGATTTCATATGTTCACCAAGTGCTAATGCGTTGGTCCGGTTATTTATTAAAAGGAGAACCTTAATATCCCGTAGTTTCCTTTTGGACCCCGCTGCCACGGAGGGATGGACAATAGATGTCATGCAAGTTCTTTTCCCTAAGCACGTATGACGACACAAGGAATGCATGCCTACATCACATTGACGAACAGGAGCTAGACACATATCTCTCCGTGTTATAATTGTTGCATGATGAATATCATCCGAACAAAGCACCGACCCATTGCCTACGAGTTTGTCCTACTGCTGTTGTTACTTGTCTTGCTCTGCTGCTGTTACTACTATTGCTGCTGCTGTTACTTGTCTTGCTCTGATGCTACTGTTGCTACTACTATCGCTTGCTACTGTTGCTAGTTGATACTGCTGTCACTACCGCTGTTCCTTGCCACTGCCGTTACTCGCTACTTTGTTGTTACTACTTTGCTTGCAGATACTAATCTTTTAGGTGTGGTTGAATCTGACGAATTCAGCAGCTAATACTTGACAGTATCCTCTCACCTCCTGTCTGGCTAACCAACAAGTTTGGGTCGAATACTCTACCCTCAAAAACTGCTACGATCCCATGCGCTTGTGGGCCGTCAACAACATTCTTCTAGTTTCGATTGCCGGAGAGTGCTAGCAGCATTTTCTGGTGCCGTTGCAAGGGGAAGAACAATTGCCATCAAGCATTTTTCTGACGCCATTGCCGGGGAGGTATTGCTATATTCTCTGAGTCACTTGGGATTTATATCTGCTGATCACTATGAAGAATCTGAAGGATCCGAAGACCAAAGTCTTGCCCTCAACTACGAGGGGAGGTAAGGAATTGCCATCTAGCTCTGCACTTGATTCACCTTCAGTTATGAGTAAGTTTGCGACATCACCACCTGCTAGAAATCTTGATATGTCGACTGTGCTTGATGATGCTTATGATGCTACTGCTAGAGATGCGATGCTTGATACTATGATTGATGATACTATGCTTGATATTATGCCTGATACTGCTAGAGATGCCATGCTTGATACTTCTAGAGATGTTATGCCTGATACTGCTAGAGATGCCATGCTTGATACTGCTAGAGATGCTATGCCTGATACTGCTTTGCCTGATGATGCTAGAGATGCTATTTTGCGTGATGATTCAATGCTTGATACTGCTAGAGATACTACTTTGCCTGATGTTCCACTAGGGGTGTTCCTTGATGCTCATATTGCTAGAGTTCCTGCCAATGCTCGTGATGCTTCTCATACTGCCGATACTATTGAGATAGAACCTGCTTTTGCTCCTACTAGATCTAGCTCTCCTAGATATGAATTGCCTGATATACCTGAGGGTTACGTTATGGAGGGAGAGATAGCTGAGGATTTTCTTGCGTGTAAGGATGCCTATGATGCTGAGAAATTACTTCTCAAGTGGAAGGAAAAATCTCTGAAAGCTAAGATGAAATATGACCCGAAGTTTACCACTTCACCTATCTTTATCACCGATAAGGATTATGAATTCTCTATCGATCCTGAGATAATCTCTCTAGTCGAATCTGATCCTTTTCACGGTTATGAGTCTGAGACGGTCGTAGCCAATCTTGCCAAACTACACGATATAGCCACCCTTTTCACTAATGAGGAGAAGATCCGCCACTACTATATCCTTAAGCTGTTTCCTTTCTCTCTAAAGGATGATACTAAAGCCTGGTTCACCTCTCTTGCTCCTGGATGTGTGAGTAGTCCCCAGGAGATGGTCTATTACTTATGTGAGAAATATTTCCCTGCCCATAAGAAGCAAGTTGCCTTGCAGGAAATATACAACTTTGATCAACTCCAAGAAGAGAGTGTTCCACAAGCTTGGGGGAGGCTCGTCGAGCTATAGAATGCTTTGCCTGATCACCCTCTTAAGAAGAATGAGATACTTGATATCCTCTATAACGGACTTACCGATGCCTCTAGAGACCACCTAGATAGTTGTGTCGGTTGTGTTTTTAGGGAACGAACTGTAGAACAAGCTGAGACTCTACCTAGATATTGGCAACAATAATGCTTGGCCTATTCCCGGACCACCTCCTAAGCCAGCTCCTAAGAAAAGAGGTATTCTATTCCTCAGTCCCGAAGATATGCAAGAAGCCAAGAAATCTATGCAAGAGAAAGGCATTAGATCTGAAGATGTCAAAAATCTACCACCTATCAAAGAGATCCATGGTCTCGATAACCCGATACAGGTAGTAGAAGTGAATTCTATGCGTAGGTTTGATGAGACTGATATTCCTTTTGACAAACCTGCTAGCCTATGCTTTGATGAATTTGACAACTTTGTTGCCAAACAACAGAGTTTCAATGACTATGTTAGCAGACATTTGGAACAAAGTACTCGTATGCTTAGCCATTTAAGTGCTTGTGTAGACAGAAATGTCAATGATCTGAAGCATCTGAGTAAACATGCCTCTATGATTACTACTCAGGTAGAACAAGTACTTAAAGCTCAGAATGACTTGCTCAATGAATTAAATGACAACTCTGTCAGAGTCATTACTAGAGGAGGCAAAATGACTCAGGAACCTTTGTATCCTGAAGGCCACCCCAAGAGAATTGGTTAAGATTCTCAAGGAATCAATGCTGATACACCCAGTCATCCTAAGGAGAAGAAGAAGGATGATAGAAACCTACATGCCAGTTCACCAAATACTGTCACACCTGAAGAACCTAATGGTATTTCTGCGTCTGATGCAGAAACACAATCTGGTGATGAACATGAACCTGGTGACAATATGGACAGTGATGTTCATAATAATGCTCAACCTAGCAATGATGAGGATGTGGAGATTGAACCTTCGGTTAATCCTGATAACCCACAACCTAAGAAATACGATAAGAATGACTTCACTGCTAGGAAGCATGGTAAAGAAAAGGAGCAATGGGTTCAGAGACCTATGCCCTTTCCTCCTAAGCCATCCAAGAAAAAGGATGATGAGGATTTTGAGCGCTTCGTTGAGATGATAAGACCCATCTTTCTCCAGATGCGGTTAACCGATATGATCAAGATGTCTCTGTATGCCAAGTACATGAAAGATATCGTGACTAATAAACGGAAGATACCAGATCTTGAGATGTCCACAATGCTTGCCAATTACACTTTCAAAGGTGGAACTCCTAAGAAACTTGGTGATCCCGGAGTGCCCACTATACCTTTCTCTATTAAAGGAAACTACGTAAGAACTGCCTTATGTGACCTTGGAGCCGGTGTTAGTGTTATGCCACTTTCTCTTTATCGTAGACTTGAATTGGATAAGTTAACACCCACTGAAATTTCTCTGCAAATGGCCGACAAATCAACTGCTTTCCCTATCGGCATTTGCGAGCATGTGCCTGTTGTGGTTGCTAACACCACTATCTCAACGGACTTTGTTATCTTGGAAATTCCCAAGGACGATGCCATGGCTGTCATCCTCGGAAGACCCTTTTTAAACACTGTAGGGGCTGTTATAGATTGCAACAAAGTCAATGTCGCTTTCCATGCCAACGGTAATGAGCACACAGTGCACTTTCCAAAGAAACGATATCAACTACATTGCATCAATGCTATCGAAAATACTTCATCGATTCTTATTGGGAGCTTTGAATGCCCTATTCCTCGTGTCAAGATGAAGTATGATTTGCTTGTTGGGGAGATACATATCCCCATTGAGGTGACTTAGTTTCTATTTGAAAATTATCCGTTCTCTCTTGCGATTCGAGAAGGTTTTGTCATGAGGACTTTATCAACCCCATTGACGGATTTCTTTCGATGACCATGAAATGGATGAATCAAAGAGTCACATACCTCTGTTTTGAGCTTTCATTTTCTGTTGCTTAGAAGAAAAATGATAGAATTAGTTTAGTTTTTCCTGTTTTCTGTTTTAGCGTCCCGGAGAAAAATACCTCGAAAATAAAAGTTCTCTGATGGTCCTGAAAATTTAGTATGATTTTTTCTGGATTATTTGAAAATTTCTGGGCCTGAGAGCTGGCCTGGGGGCCAGACGAGTGGGCCACAAGCCCTGCCACCGCCACCCACCCCCTGGTGGCGGAGTGCAACCTTGTGGGGCCCACAGGGACCCCCTCCACTCATTCCAGCTCCCAGCCTCTTCTTCCACCTCCAGAAAAAATTGTTTCGCAGCTCAAACCCGTGTTCTTGCTCATTTGGCTGTGATTTTCGATCTCCTTGCTCAAAGCACCATTCTCCGAACCATTTTGGGGAAATTACTCCTTGGTAAGTGACTCCTCCATTGGTCCAATTAGTTTTTTATCTAATGCTTTATCCTTCGCGTATTCTTGCTACCTTGGTGACCCTGTTCTTGAGCTAGAAATGTTGATTTTAGCTGGTCCCAAGTAGTTTTAGCACGTGCGGTCTCTAGGCACTAGTAGGAGTAGTTGCTACAAGGTGTGGTGGGTCTTCATTCACTTTTCTCTTGAACTTCAAAAATTTCAACAAAAGGAAATTATGTTCAGGAGGAAGTTTCATGGTGGTTCCTCGAGTAAGAAGGGTCCTCGTCTTTCTTTTCGGGAGCCCGAACCTTTTCAACTAAGGGACGCACCGGTACAACCATGTGAATGGCCTTCCGATGAGTTCATGATCGAAGAAGGTTTCAAGGATGAGTTTGATAGACTTGTCTGCAATGCTGGGTTAGAAGAATTCCTCTCAGATAAATGTGAACAGTATGCTAGGCTCACTGCCTCTTTCGTGCGTAGATTTAAATTCTCAGTTGGCCGTGACTCATCCATACTGTTTGATCTGTACGCTAAATCCTATACCGTGGATTTGGAGGATTTCAATAGGATTTGCAAGATACCCGATGGGGGTAGTATTAATGATCCTTCTAAGTCTTCGGTCAGAGACTTTGTCTCCTGTATAACTGTTGGAGAAACCAGAGATATCACGCAAGCCACCATAGGAAGCATCCATTTCCGTGCCTTGCACTACCTTGCCCTCTTCATAGGTAGGTGCATTAACGACAAGGGTGCACATTGTCACCTATGCGCTTTCGACCTTAGTATCCTTAAGAGCGCAGTAACAGGTGACAGGAGCTTCAATATGGGAGCTATAATAGCAAGGAGGCTGAATAAAAATGCCAGTGAGGGGGATTTCTTTGGTGGAGTTTATGCTACACGCTTAACAAATTTTCTTGGAGTATCCATCCGTCCAGAAGACCCTCCTCTCCGTACAGCCTACCTTGATCGTGTCGCTCTAACACGCTACCAGTTCCTTGAGAGAGATCATGGATCCCTCCCATACCGCTTGATATTTAACTGGCAGCGTGTTTTCCATATTACCCTTCCTGCTCCTGCTTTCTTTGACTTTCAGGTAAAACGAAGATACTACATAACCATAGGAGAGGTAGAGGAGTATGAGAGGGAGGCGACTGCTACTCGACTTCGTGAGGCAGCTATTCAGGCAGTGGCTGCAGCACTCCCATATAACACCCATTATGATTTTTGGTTTCGCCAGGACCAACCTTGGGGGTAGACCAAGCTAGGCCAAAAGCCTAAGCTTGGGGGGAGTACGTGTTCTCACCGACTTTACATTCATGCTTATGCTTTCGCTTTGTTAGCCGGTGTTCACACTTTGCCACTGTATTATCCATGCTAGCTTACTTTTCGTTTTCTTGTTTTCTTGTTTTGTGTCCTTTTGAGAAAACCCAAAAAGATTTTCCTTTATTCTTTTGCTTGTTGGGAGCTTTCCCGTGTAAATAGTTCTCTTTTTCTTTGTGTCAAGGTAGAAAATATTGGTTACAATGCTTATTGGTTACATGCTTACATGTTTAGCTTTCAAAGAGCCATATTACTTTGTCTTCTCCTTTGTGTTTGCCTACAGATTCAGCTTAGTCGAATGCGCTTATTATCATTCACATCGTTCGATCGTGCAAATGAAAGGCAATAATGATGATATAAGATGAAGTGACTGAGACTGAAAAGCTGGTATGAACTCTATCTATTTTGTTTTTGTAAATATGACTAGCTTGTCGACCCAGATTTAGCTTTGTTGTGAGAGAACCATGTTTGCAATGACAACTTAGAGATCATAGTTTCTGATGCCATGCTTAATTAGCTGAGAGCTTATAATGGTTTGTCTTGAATGCCAACATAGACTTTGAAATGACTATGATGTAGTATGATAGGATGGTATTCTCCTTTGAATGTTTCAAGTGGCTTGACTTGGCGCATGTTCATGCATGTAGTTGAAACAAAATCAACATAGCCTCTATGATGTTCGTGTTGATGGTGATTTATATCCTGTTGATGCTTGCATTTAATGTTAGTCAAACTCATTGCATCTTGATGACTATTGTCGCTCTCTAGTTGGTCGCTTCCCAGTCTTTTGCTAGCATTCACTTGTACTAAGTGGAATACTGCTTGTGCATCCACTTCCATAAACCCAAAAGTTTTTCCATGAGAGTCCACCATAGCTACCTATTTGCGGTATCTACCTGCCGTTCCAAGTAAATTTGCATGTGCCATTCTCTAAACCTTCAAGAAATAATATGTTTTGCATGCCTGAACCGCTCATGTGGTGACAGGGGGCTATTGGTATCTTCCATGCTAGGAGTGTTATCCTCGACATGTGTTTATTCACTTTCATTTACCCGAAAGGGGTCGGTAATTGGAATGCGCAGTTCCACGCTTAAATCGAAAACATAACTGTCAAACAATTCTCCCCCCAGATTGATGTTAGTATGGACGGTACCCGAGGATTCGACTAGCCATGGAGTGTGATTGATTAGTGGTGGGGGGGTTAAAACTTTACTCTTCTGTTTGGGAACTCCCTATAGCATGAGTAGCATGGAAGATATTGAGAACTCTTGGTCATTGCGTTGATAATGAAAGCATGCCACCCAAAATTATTATCTCTGTTTTCAAAGCTTGAGGTCTGGCACCTCTGCAAATCAATGCTTCCCTCTGCGAAGGGCCTGTCTATTAATTTTCCTGTTGAGTCATCCTCTTCTTTTATAAGCACCAATTAGAGAGCACCTCCGTCATTTTTATGCTTTGCTTTTGATTGATATTGAGTATGACTATGACCGGATCTTCGTTGCTATGAATTACAATGTTTAGTCAGCCCTTGATCTTTGAAAGTGTTGTGCATTTATGTTTTGCGGTATCAGAAAGAGCTAGCGAGATACCATCTATTCATATTGCTTCATGCTTGTTTTGATTGAAGTGTTGGTATTTGAAACTCATTATTATTTGCTCGTTAGCTGATTATGCCATTGATATTAGCTTACCGTGAGACCTTTGTGTCATTTGCTTATGTGGTTAACTTGTGATCTTATTGAAATTCTGGTTATGAGTTAGACATAGTTGCAACAACAAGATCAAACAGAGTTTGTCAATGTTTTTCTTTCTCTCTCAGTTTGTCAACTGAGTTGCTTGAGAACAAGCAAGGTTTTAAGCTTGAGGGAGTTGATATGTCTCCATCGTATCTACTTTTCCAAACTCATTTGCCCTTGTTTTGGACTCTAATTTGCATGATTTGACTGGAACTAACCTGGACTGACGCTGTTTTCAGCAGAATTGCCTTGGTGTTATTTTTGTGCAGAAATCAAAGTTCTCCAAACGTCCTGAAAATTTACGGGGAGCATTTTTGGAAAATATGAAAAATATCTGCGCCAAGTTCCACCTGAGGGGGTGGGCCAGTGGGCCACAATCCCTGGCTCCGCCACCACCCCCCTGGTGGCGGTGGGCGATAAGTTCACTTTCGTCCCAGAAAAAATAAAAGGAGAAGTTTTCATCGCGTTTGCGATACGAAGGCGCCGCCACCACCTGTTCTTCATCTGGAGGGCAGATCTGGAGTCCGTCTTGGGCTCCACAGAGGGGAAATCATCGCCATTGTCATCATCAACCTTCTTCCCTCTCCAATTCCATGAAGCTCTTCGTCGTTCGTGAGTAATCTATTCACAGGCTCGCTGGGCGGTGATGAGTAGGATGAGATCTATCATGTAATCGAGTTAGTTTTGATGGGGACTGATCCCTACTACCCACTATGTTCTCAGAATGATGTCGCTACTACTTTTCCATGCTTAATGCTTGTCACTAGGGTACGAGTGCCATGATTTCAGATCTGAAATTATTATGTTGTCACCAATATATGTGTGTTTTAGATCCGATCTTGCAAGTTGTAGTTACCTACTATGTGTTATGATCCGGCAACCCCGGAGTGACAATAACCGGAACCACTCCCGGTGATGACCATAGTTTGAGGAGTTCATGTGTTCACCAAGTGCTAATGTGTTGGTCTGGTTCTTTATTAGAAGGAGAACCTTAATATCCCGTAGTTTCCTTTTGGACCCCGCTGCCACGGGAGGGCTGGACAATAGATGTCATGCAAGTTCTTTTCCCTAAGCACATATGAAGACACACGGAATGCATGCCTACATCACATTGACAAACGAGAGCTAGCCACATATCTCTCCATGTTATAACTGTTGCATGATGAATATCATGCAAACAAATCACCGACCCATTGCCTATGAGTTTGTCCTACTGCTGCTGTTACTTGTCTTGCTCTGCTGCTGTTACTACTGCTGCTGCTGCTGTTACTTGTCTTGCTCTGCTGCTACTGTTGCTACTACTATCGCTTGCTACTGTTCCTACTTGCTACTGCTGTCACTACCGCTATTCCTTGCCACTTCCATTACTCGCTACTTTGCTGTTACTACTTTGCTTGCAGATACTAATCTTTCAGGTGTGGTTGAATCTCACGAATTCAGCTGCTAATACTTGGGAGTATCCTCTCACCTCCTGTCTGGCTAACCAAAAAGTTTGGGTCGAATACTGTACCCTCTAAAACTGCTACGATCCCATGCGCTTGTGGGCCGTCAACAACATTCTTGTAGTTTCGATTGCCGGAGAGTGCTAGCAGCATTCTTCTGGTGCCGTTGAGAGGGGAAGAACAATTGATATCATGGGGCCTAGCCCTGCTCTATCTCCGAAGGTCGCGGGATCAGGAGGGACCGTTTGGTGCCGCTCGTCAACAACTGTGTCATCCCCAAGGCTGTGTATGGATAGATGGAGGTCGGGCGGCCGAATCCGGTCGGCATCTTCCTCCTCCTCCTCTGTCGCCTCCATATCCCACTCGTTGATGTCCCTGCGGGAGGACGAGACCACGATGGCTGAGCCCTCGAGTGGTCCGGCGAGCACCCATTTGTTGAAGACGAGCATCTCCGTGATCCTATCCACCATATCACCGCAAGTGTACAAAGGCGGTGTGGCCTGAGGGAGATCCTCGGGACAGTAACCCTGCAGGGCCCACAAGACTCCGTCCAGCTTGTCGTGCGTCAGGACGCTGACGTCCAGGCATATCGGGTCGCCACCGGCGGTGAACTCCCAAAAGGGGCGCGAGTGCGCCCGAAGCGGCGTGATGCGGTTTCCCAAGAACTCCTTCATAATCATCGCCCCTGTCAGGCAGACCTCCGCGAGGGAGGCGATTCGGTCCAGGACGGGTCCCGCCCTCGGGTCAGTGAGCTTCTTGTGCTCTAACTGGGGCCTGCTCGGGCAGACTTAAGGGGATCGCCAAGAACGAGCTCTCGTAACACGCGTCCATGAAGACCCAGCGGCTCCGGTAGCCTTCGACTTTCTTCCAACCTTTAGATACGTGCCCGCACCCCAGCATCGACGAAGGAGAGTCATGGAGAGCGATGGCCCGGGGCGGTGGAACGCAGGCCGAAGAAGTGATGAAAAGTGCCACCGAGGGCCTCACGCCCACAAAAGCCTCATAGTAGAAGGCAAAGATGTCCAGGAGGATGACAGAGTTGAGCTGGAGGTGTAGAGCCCGGATCTGGTAATGGGAAAGGATGGCGTAGAAGAAGTTGAAGAACGGCGGCACCAGCCCAGTGTAAACGTTGTGGAGGAAGAAGGGGTAGGCATACCTCACCAAGCTTCTTGGCACCGTTGAGCCCGGCCAAACGGCAGTCGCTCCACATTCGTGAGTGTTTCCGGCCATGAACAGGAGCACCGGACCCAGATCCTCGGCCTTCGAGACACGGGAAGGCATGAGAGCACGCACAGTGGTAGAGGCCCTCGCGGGAGGCGCCGCGGCCTTTCCCTTCTTGTCGGTGGTCGCCATTTTCCGTTCGAAGCCGCGTAGGGGGCGAGGAGGCGAGTTGCTCGAAGATTGGATCAGGTGCACCCTAGTATGGAACGAGAAGTTGCAAGAAGGTGAGAATGGCGTGGAAGAGAGTAATGACAGCACCACTCCATGTGCCTACTTTGTGCGAACGAGGGCTAATACCAATGCACTCAGGCAAGGTGAGGCGCCCCGCGTCCCGACGCACGCCACACGCTGGGCTGGGCTGCACGCGATGACAGCACACGCCGTCTCGCCCCAGTGTGCTGAGCCATAAAACTACGGGCTTGGGGGCTAGTGTCGGGGCTTTGGGACCGGGGGTACCCAGTCCCACTGGCCTATGCTCTAGGGCCCACCGCGCTTTGCGGGCCTCAGATTGCTCCCTATCAAGGCCCAGGGATACGGCACTCATGGGGTCCCCTCTCGTGAGGGGCCACTCGTGGGGCCATCTCTTGAGAAAGCTTCTCGGGAGGCTCGCAAGAGGGAAGCACCTCCCGACGCCCCTCCTCCCGAGGGCCGGATCTGCCAAGGGAGGCTTGTCGGGCTCGTGCGACCCGACCCCCTCATGTGGGTGACGTGAGCCACGTTGCGCGGCGCCAGGGCTAGTGCCAGCAGGCACAAGCGAAGAGGATTTCCTCTTTGGTGTTTAGGGAACCGAGGCCAGTTGTGGGTTCCCGAGGCAACCTACCAAAGGTTTCCTAATCGGTGCAAGAGGACCAAGGCTGGGGGCTCGACAGGACGGAGGTCACCCCCAAGACCACCCGCGCGTCACTAAGAGAAGCTTTCGCCGGTGAAGACCGCCTTTGTCAAGGCGGGCTGGAGTCTTGTCCCCTTTCAAAATGCGTGTTGTGGTTGCCCTTCCCGCCGAGTGTGTTTTCGGGGAAGAGGACCAAGGCCGGTATAAAAAGAGAGGCCAGCCTCCGTAAAGGGGGACTGAGGTCCAGTGTTGTATGAGGTCAAGAACACACCTTTGTACCGTTCTTCCACCTCAAGCAATCTATCCAAGCAGGAGTAGGGTTTTATACCACAAGTTCTCCAGGACATGGGTAAACTGCGTGCGTTCCAACTTGTCGTCCTAGCTCTTGCCATCGTAGAGTCGTCGTGAGGTTGAAAGGTTGAACAGGGTTGAAGGCGAGCACACCCTAGTGTTCGAACCTTTCCTTGGGTTTGCGCAACCCCGATTCCGACAAATACTCCATCACTTTCTAAATATTTATCTTTTTAGAGATTTAACTATGGACTACATACAAAGCAAAATAAATGAATCTACATTTTAAATTTTGTTTATATACATCTGTATGTAGTTCATAGTGACATCTCTGAAAAGACAAATATTTAGAAACGGAGGAGTATGTCTTTTTATTTCACTACAAACTATATACAGATGTATATATAGGTATTTTAAAAAATAAATTCACTTATTTTGCTTTATACGTAGTTTATAGTGAAATCTTAAAAAGACCTATATTTGAAAATGAGGGAAGTACTATATTCGGAAAAACAATTCAAGCCTGAAATCCTCTGAACGCGCGGATGCAGATTTTTTGAGCACAAGCACTCCGGCCCTTTTACCCTAACTTTCTAATGTTGCTTTAAGATCTGTACGACACAACTCACTTTTTACATGAATTTTTTTTCTTTTTACTTTCTCTAGTATAGAATATGGTTTGAAGTTCAAACACTGCCAACACGGCAAAGTTTTCTAACTAGAATCTAGGATAAATCTTTCAAAAAATTTGATTCGACATACATACTAAAATAATCAAATAAAACTTACTTTGTATATTTATGTTACATCAGAAAATCTAAAAGTTTTATTCTAAATTCTAGTTAGAAAGTGCAAAGGTTTGGACTTCAAAACATGTTCTATGTGACAGGGAAAAAAAGAAATGTTGCATGAATCACGATGCGGAGAATGGATTGTTAGGATAGAAGGGCCCAGTGCAGATGCTCTAAAACATGTATGTTTTCGCTCTGAACGGGATGGTCGGTCTGCGTGGATGGCCAAGGCGCCTATGAATCTCCGGACCCCGAAGTCACTGAGAACCTCACGTGGTGGCGGGCTGGGATTTTATCATTGCCGGACGTGTCGGTCGAGAGCTGCGCAGACGACGGTCGCGCCACCGCACGCCGCACACCCTTCTTCAGCACGCTCTTCCGTATGCCGTCGCTGTCGAACATGAAGGCGGCGTGCATGGGCAGGCCGGTCTCGTCGTCGTCCTCGTCGCAGCCTAGAATGAGCTCCAGCGGGAGGTCGAAATACGATGACGAGGCAGACTCGTCGTCGAGGGCCAGGCCCCCCGAGGATCTTGTGGAGAATCGGCAGTCGAATCGCTCGAGCGACATTGCCAGCGACATGGTGCTCTGCCGCGCCATGCTTGGGTCGTCGGACTCTGACTCAGGCTGGACGGCGGCTGGGCCACACAACGTCGCCGACGGCAAACCGGATGAAGACCGCACAGCGGTTGCTGTCGGCGACGGCGGCAGCTTGTTCCTCCTGGTGAGTCCTGGGAGATAGAGGCAGCAGCTGAACGGCGGCGCTTCAGTGCCGGGCTTTCCCCTGCGCCTGCCGTCCTTGCCGCGCGAGTCTGCGATCAGCGGCACGTCGCTTCCCCATCGCTGCGGCGCGCTCGCCCTCCGCTCCGGGGACGAGAGGATGACGTCGAACTCGTTATTCGCCAGTTCCATCTCCCCGTCGGCGAAGGACTTGCTCCTCGAAACAGCCATAGAGAGGCATGTGGTGTCCACCACCGAGGAGGTTGCTAGGCGTGCCAAAGCAAGGTGCGCGTCCCACCTGGTGGGCGCGGTCACCGCTGACGATAAGCGTGGGGATGCTGCGTCGGAGCACGGCATGCTGGCGCTGGCAGACCGCGCAGGTGAATGTGCAGGCAGGTGGTGCTCGTCAACGGAGACGGAGGGGATTGGCAACGGCCTGTCGATGTCGAGACGGGAGAGCTGCCGCAGCGAGAAAGGGTCGATACCGATCTGCCTTTCCTCCGGCTCTTCTTGCGATATGGGATTGCGGGTCGCCATGGTAGCTCGCGTCTTGGCAAGGGCGTGAACAAGAATTTGCTTATGGTTGAAACTAGCTAGTTTGAGGAGCTCCGTGAGATTTGAGTTTGAACCAATAGAGTATCGGAAGGCAGTCGTAGACGACGTGGTATGCACGACAGCACCTACCGTGGTCGTGCCCGAGCACCACTGCTGGCTGGCTCTGCTGTCATGAGAGGCACCCCAAGCGAACAATCCGTTCCCTCGGAGGGAGACGAAAACACCTCGCCTCAGCGAACATCCGTTCCCTGGGAGGGACGCGACAATACCTCATTTTTTTAAGTAATCTCCATTTTTACCTTTTATATATATATATATATATTCGTCACCCTGGGTGAGAAATAGTTATTCTTCACCCCTCTATTTTAACATCAATGCATCGTAATTTTACGTTACGTAAATTTTTTCTCTTATTTCATACGAAAAAGACACCGTAAGAAAATATATAATCACCGTAAAAAATATTTTTATTACGTAAAATTACAAACGTAAAAACATAGTGTAAAATATACATAAAATGCATATTTTCTTGTCTTACAACCTATATTTCTAATTTTTTATGCCAAATTTTACATAGTGGGTCAATATGAATGTAACTATTTGTATTTTAAATGTAATTTATTTATAAAAAGCTCGTAATATTACCTCGGTTAAAGAATAACCTATTCTGCACCCTGGGTGATGAATAGAGTTATATCTCTGTCTAATAATAAAGAGGCTATCGCTTCCATCGGAAAACTCACCGAGGTGATTTTACAAAAAAGCCCTTACTGTTTATGACATTAAACTCATAGTATATATTAAATATTTTTTTAAATACACATATCTTTTAAACCGTAACTCCAAATTTAACATATTAGACATGGAATTTGATTAGAAAAATATGTAGAATTTAAATATGATATTATTTTATCTGTTAAACGTTTAATAAAAATACTATCTAGGATGCAATCTTAATAAATAAGTCATTATTCGTTTTTCTTTCATACCGGTACTCATCCGGGTTGGGAATGAATACGTCAACAAAATCAGGATTAGAGATGAAACTGAAGGTCACTTGACTGATTCTTTGTACGTATTAAATGTACATGCAAGCCGTGTTAAAATAGAAGACCTGTGAAATTTTAAACTGCATTTTTGTAAGATAAGACCATCTTTACTTGTATCGTAACTATAAATTCTCAAATTATAGACATTTTTTATAAATTAAGATCGTGTGCCGTGTGGTATTTCTTTCTCCCGTTGCAGCGCATGGGCCCTTTTGCTAGTATATATATATATAATACTATAAAACAGCTATTGCTTTTGTCGGAAAGTCCGTCGCCACCGTTTTTGCGAAAAGATCCCTGCGTTTTTCAGTATTCAACCGCATTGCCTTTTTAAATGAAAAAAAGTATAGTTAGAATATTTTACACAAAAGCGCCTCTAGTTTTAGGCATTCATCCTGCAGTCATCAGTCCAGTGCGTCATTACGTGATTTCCAGGGGACAAAAAATAGGCGGCTAGAGTCGATCGAACTCCCGACCAGAGGTGGAAACGGAAAGCCCAAATCCAATTAAGCTACATCGCTTGCGCTTAAAAAACCGATTTATTTACTTATCAAATAGTCCCACCTCGCTTCCCTATACTACATTAGATCAACTTATATACATTTATCATTTGAAGTCAATAAGCTTCCTGAAGAATCGACGGACAGAAAGAAAAGTTATAAAGGAAGGAAGAAGTTATGACATGAGCCAGGAAGGAAAGGAATAAAGAGGATGTAAATTCTCCTATGAGAAAGAAGGAAAGAAATGCATAAATCCTAAGAGTGGACAGTGGTAGTCGCGTACTGCATGCAAATTAAGACGTTGAATCTGTCTTTTGTCCACGTGCATGCAAAACATACATGCACCATTGCTCTAAGTTTAGTACATGTTCTTTTTCTTATCGATTTAGTACATGTTCTTATGAACCAATTATCATGTGTCATTCTCCAATTGATATCATGGTTGAAAAAATGGTGTATGATATTTCTAATGTACAACAAGTACAATTGTATTATGTTTTCACATAGTGTTCAAATTTAAGATCATTCGCATTTTGTGTTGCTAGCTACATACCTAGCGGGCATTTTGTGTTGCTAGCTACATACCTAGCGGGCAAGGAAGCTTGCTAGCTACATACCTAGCGGGCAAGGAAGCCGCATGCTGCTGGATGTACTGCATCACTAAATATGTTGCGAGTTAATCTCCTCCGTCCTTCACTTCACCAGCACTATTGATGTTGGATTGTAGATCAAAGACTGTCGATGAAAAGTTAGTGTAATTTGTTCTACCATCTGATGCCACAAGCCAATTTGATGTTTTGTATGCTATTGTTCACGTAAGGACAACATAAAAAGGTTCACAATTTTATTTTCCTCGTACGTAGAAAACCTACCTTATTCATATCATAGCATGTGTTTCTCTATGCACAACATAAATTTTAGTCTTTATTTTTTGGTGAGCAGACATCCTTAATCTGTTCAACTAGAGATTTATGGTGTGCAAATTGTTTTGGCTTCTAACATATTTGGTCTTCCCTTGCTCTCTGGAATGTAATACAAACAAAGGGGATTATCAATCAAGTTATATTAGTGTCAACAGACTTCCCTATAATAATTATTGATCATGTAAAACCAGGTAGATATGATGGGTTAACGTCTGTCTACAGTTTGTAGCTTTGCCTAGAATAAAGTTGCTTAATTCACAAACAAAGCTGAGTTACCTAGATCTTTCGGGTATGGCAAATATTCGAGGAAGAGGATGCATGAAAAAAGTGATCGATCTAAATGATTAAATGTCCCCATCATATGTATTTAGTTGTGTTTTTCTTCTCACTCTTTCATTATTTTTTCTTACAACCTTCATGTGTGAAGAGAACTAACTATACACTTCATTTTGTTCGTGTATTATTGTGCTAAGGATATATGCATTTTTATTCTCCCGTTGCAACGCACGGGCATTTTTTCTAGTAAAGTCTAATCCTTATACTCTTCAAAAACCACAAACTATTGAAAGTAAAAACTACATGGAAAAGAAGTAGCTTGGGTTTTAATCTCGCTGATGACCGCTCCCTATGTGTCCTGGTTTTGTTCAGTAATATCTCCAACATTTTTTGCTTGAGTACACCTATCTAAACATAAGGACTGAGATTGTCCGATATCTTTTTCATAACGTAATGGATATATTTTCACGAAATGACCATCGGAATATAGAGTTTTTTTTAAACTTTTGTTCATACCAGGCCTGCGTCGCGCATGTCAGCATGCCAATTGTGACTGTGTTGCGGTCGGCTGCCCGCATTGACACCCCCGTTCTTCCTAGCCCACGACGAATCGACCATGGTCGCAAGACTTATTACAAAAAGAAAGACACATCCGTGATGTTATGGGCCGAACACTAGCTTTTTTGTCAGGGATATGACACTTCTAAGAAGATAAATTTAACAAAAACACGTATCATCGTAGATGTGGTGAGCTCCTTCTTCTAAGACATAACATTATGAAAAAGAATGAATTTTTTCCTTCGGTGAGCCGGAGACGCACTTTCATGACATTCTTTGGGCCATCCATGACGTAAAAAATCGTGACAGAAGTGAGGGCGAGGAAATTTTGAGGATTCCCCGTTACGATTTCCAATCGGTGGGATGGTCAGGGTCGAGCGATGCATTGTGATTTGCGTGTTTCTCTCGTACGGACATGTGTGTAGGCATTCGCTAGCTGCTAACTGAACCCAAGTGAGGCGTTCTCTTACTGAACTCGAGCGATCAATCCCTCACACTGCGAACTAAACACGAGTGATCAATCGATCCTTCGCATTACGTACTACACTGAACACGATCGATGTGATTCACTTCTAACTGAACCTGGGCGATTCCTTGACTACTAACTGCTACTTGTAAACAACATTGTGTTTTTCCTGAAGAGGAGGGGAGACGAAACACAGTAGAGATAAGTATATCACCTAATGAGAACCAAGGTTATCGAACCAATAGAAGAAACACATAAACCCCCTTTAACAACACATACAAACACATAACCAAACACTTGCACCCAACACGGGCAAGAGGTTTGTCAACCCCTTGAACTCGTTACATGCAAGGAGTAAATTCATATGAATTTATTACTAATGCAATTTCTTCTCTAAGTCTTGAAAGTTATAGTCATCGACAAGAGGGGAGGGGTGAATGAGCGATTTTTATGAGTGGGATAGTAAATTTCTCCGAAATGAGCAGAACAAATTAGGATCAGATAGGGATAACAATCAAGGATCTTGGCATGGCATGCAGAGTTATTAAGACATTCATACAAGTAAAGCATAGTCATCATACAAACAGAAGTGTATCAAAGATAAACAAGAGTAGTATGAAGACTAATGCAGATTAAATGAATGTATTCGCTCAATCTCTTCACACAAGAGTAATCAAGCAATGGATTCACTGTGCATAGTTGTATGTAAAGGAATGGAAGGATAGAACTAGTTGCTTGACGAAGACACATGATTTGTTGAACTATTTCTAGTTGTTGTGACAACTGTACGTCTCATTGGGGAGGCTGAGATTCAACCTAGAAGACATCATCGCATGAGAGAGAGAGAGCTATCATGTGACAATTGTACGTCTCATCGGATGCTCTAGACCACGACGCCTAAATGACTGGAAAATCACAATCTTCAAGTGTAACAAGTCTTCAGTTCACTTAGAACAGAATTGCTTAGGTGATGCTCAAACACTTTGGCTCTAGGTGTTTGGGTTTACCCTCACATGATAGCTCTCTCTCTCTCTCTCTCTCTCTCTCTCTCTCTCTCTCTCTCTCTCTCTCTCTCTCTTTCTCTCTCTCTCAATGTCTTCGAGGTGGATTGCTCCAAAACGACATCAGCCATATCCTAACTCTGAGTAACCGCTAACTTATGATGGAGGGGGTGGGCTATTTATAGCCAACAGGCAACCTGACATGATATGACCGAAATGACCCTCGGTCAATTGCCAACTGTCACGTGTCACAATGGTCGGATTTCAAAGACTCATGCGACAACATTACTTGGGCTACAAGCAGTGCTAAATCAACAAACTCTAGAAGAGATTTCCTCTCATTGTCTTTGCTCGAAGACATAAATATTTGGGTTGAGCATCATGTGAGCTTCTGACTTCGATCACCTCAACCCCACTTAATAGTAAAGTGGTTCCTATGATTAAGGAAAGAAGAAATAAAACAACCAAAAGACTTCGTATTCGCGTTTCATTATCTCAAAGCGATTATCTTCGCGTAGCACAAATGGCTTCGGCCAACATCAATGTCTTCACACATTTTTGGGGGTCGTCCTTGACGGTTAAACCGAATCTCCAGGGACTTTAGTCTATTTTATCATGTGAAATCTCACAAACACATTAGTCCCTCAGCTATTTTTGTCTTCAATACTCCAAAACCAACAAGGCGTGGCACTAGATGCACTTACAATCTCCCCCTTTTTGGTGATTGATGACAAACTGGTTGAAGTTTTCAACAAGAACAATATATATATAAAGATAAAGACTTGGAGATTATGATTGCAAGATATAGAGAGCTCGCCATGAAGATGTGCTTATGAAGATTTTGCTTTGAATGCAGAAGCACATGGCATGTTTTAATTTATGGAGATCTCCCCTTATATCTTGGACTCCAATCACAATGTGTTTAAGGGGATTAACGAAGATAATGAAATGCAAGATGGAAAATGGTGTATGCTTACTAAATTGGGGCACATAAAATAGCATTTAGAGAAGCACCTAAAGTAAGGTAATCATCAAGTGTGTAGACGTCCATTACGACTTAAGTTTTACAACCCAAAACAAAAAATCTTCAGAATGAGAGTTGTAAACTTAACAAATAGCAAGCACCCAACCCTATTGACACATTTGAAAACTCAATACAATGCTTTTCCCCTTTTTTAATTGAATGACGGAAAAGGATGTAGACATTGGGCACCACACATTCCCAACTTGAGTTGAAGATGATGGTGCAAAAGAGTTGGTGTTTGGCGGTGCAGATGGGCCTGTTACAGTGTCTTTGTGTTCAGTTGGTGCTAGCGGAGAAGTGACATCCTTAGCTTCACCATGAGTGATATCTGCATTTACAAACCATGCCAAAGAAGAGTAGTCGTTGTCTTCGAGAGATGGCGACTTACAACATATGTCCATTCGAGGAGGAGCAGCACAAAATTTAAAGTTCTTCTCGAAGGTATCTTCACGAAGATCATCCTCAGGGGCCAGCATTGTCAATGTCTTCCACGAACGTCTGCAAGTCCCATGGGAATGTGTGGATAGGTTGCGAATATGATTGATGTCAAGCAAAAGAGATTGCATTTGCCTCCTAGTCCATTCATGGTGCTGATCCTGCTTCTGATGAAGAGCGACTATAAGCTCTTAGTCTGTCATAACACGTTCCCATCGTGGTTGCGTCTGTGGAGGCAGAGTGCTAGCAGTGGCTTCAGTTGTAGTAGCAATGGTATGTGGACGGCTAATGGCGCCAATCAGTCTAGCCCTGGTAGGACCAGTTGGCATGAGATGCCCTTCAATATGAGTTGTGCCACTTTTGCCTTCTACAATGGGGTGCTTTCTCTTGGAAGTATAAATGTCTTCGTGAATGACTTCCACTTCTGGGAGGAACACAACATGGTTGTGAGCAGAGGAAAGATATTTTATGTTTGTTCTGCGCTTGATGAAGTGCATGATCCATGGTGCATAGATCTTCGATTTAAAGAGATTCATACCACAAGCAACATGGTTGCGCAAGAATAAGTCCTCAAGGTTGAATCTAACACCATAGAGTGTGTTGTAGACTAGTGTCTTGAACGTGCCATCTAGCTTGCTTGAAGATAAATGCCCCTTGATTGGCCATATAATATGACAAAGAATATGGTAGTTCGTCTTCGGCAAATACTGCAGATCATAAACAAAGAATGTTGTTGGCAAGGGTGCATCAGGTGCCATTGGTTTCATGAGTGTCATCGTTTCATTCATATTAGGCTCAAGCACTTGGAAGATGATCTTTGTGGCTTCAACATAAGTATCATATTGCGGATGAAAGTCTTCGCGAGACACAACAAGAGGAGTGGTGGTAAAGAGTTACATGCCGGGAGCCTTGACATGCTCATCTCAGATCATGAAGTCCATCGCCCATGTCTTCAGATCTTTGCCGAAGCCTTAGATGTGAAGAGTTGCATAAAATTTAAGAATGAGTTCTTCATTCCAGTCTTCATGGTCGACAATGAAGCACAACATTCCAACATCCTGAAGACAATTGAGCACCTGATCAAAGCATGGAAGGCCAGTCATGTTTTCAAAGTTGAGATGCTTGTGGGGGTAGATCCTATCTGGCCACACAGCACACATGTATAGTAGTTCCGTTGTGGAGCACTCTAGAACCTATCCGACTAAAACATATGATGCTTTCATGGATTCCGATCAGGGTCAAGGAAGGTCTTGTTAATTCTGAAGCTCTTGACATTGAAGACAAGGGGACGTGTTCCTCCTTGTTATCGCAAACTTGGAGGCCTTAACATTAGATTCGTAACTCTTGGGCGATGATGATTGTTGAATTCATACCGAGGGCCCATCCTTTGAGGAGGAAATAGCTTGTACCCTTTTTGGCACCATCTCTCCTTCACGTTGCCAGCCATGACAATATTTTCAAAACTATCACCAATTTATGGTGTGGCAAGGACAGGAGGACCATGAGGAGATGGTGAAGCACAATATCTTCCTAAGGTGGTTTTCGTAATTAATAGTAACATTTATGCCATTGGACTAATGATTCTATCTAGTATACTTCAGAAAAGTTAATTGATGCATTGGCTAAGGATTGTGAGGAGAACCCATAGATGCAAGGAACATCTATTGGCAACAATCTTGAAGACTCTACATTTATTATTTTGTGAGAAATCACATGTGAGTCCATAGGAAAGCCAATACTAATAGGGGATGAGGTGACTACGATGATCTGGTTGCTCAAGTGCTTAGAGATTAACAACCAAAAATACTCATGAATTCTTCCACAAATATTTTGTCTAAAATCCTAAATATCAAAAATTTGGTGCCACCAACTTTTTCCATTCGGCCCTACCAAGTTTTGCCTCACACAGATCCTATGCCAAACCCTACTTTCTCAGTGACACCAAGTATGATTTTGGTTTGACCGAGAATCACTGACCAACTCTTTGTATACCTGGTTGTAAGAACCAGAATTTCTCAGTTTTTGGAATCGGTGCCACCGAGTTTAGTAGCTGCCTAGGCTAGCCAAAATTGGACCCACCGAGATTCGTATGTCGGTCTCACCGAAACACCGAAAGTTGCCACATTTTGACTAGTCGGTGTAACCAAGTTACTTTTGTTCAGCGAGTTGGGAAATAATGTTGTAATGGTTGAATTTTTGGAGATGCCTATATATACCCCTCCACCACCTCTCATTCATAGAGGAAGCACTCAGAACACACAAACACTTGCCCCATCCAGGTTTCTTAGCGAGAGCCGCCTACTCATGTGTAGAGATCAAGATATTTCATTCCTACCATATGAATCTTTATTTCGAACCTCCCCAAGTTTATGTCCACCCAATCAATCTATTGTATCAAACCCAAATTTGTGTGTGAGTGATCGAGTGTTGAGGAGACTATCTTTTGAAGTACAAGAGCAAGGAGTTCATCATACTATCACATATATTACCTTTTGGAGAGTAGTGTCTCATAGATTTGTTAGGTGCCGCTTGGGAGCCTCCTACTTCGTGTTGTGGAGTTGAACCAAGAAGTTTTGTAACGGCAAGGAGATCGCGTACTTCTTGAAGATCTTCCCCGAGTGTGGCTAGTCCTTCGTGGACGTAAGCCATGATGGAATAGACAAGGTTGCTTCTCCATGGACCCTTTGTGGGTTGAGCCCTCCATGGACTCGCGCGAACGTTACCCCCCGCGAGTTGAAGTGTCCGTCAACGTCGACATACGATAGCACCACCTATTGGAACCTCACCAAAAATCTCCGTGTCAATCTTTGTGTTTGATCTTCCTATCCCTACCCTCTATTTACATGTGCATGTATTTACTTTTCGCTCCTATACTCTTCGACTTGCATGTGTAGGGTGTGCTTGACTTGCTACAATTGCTTAAACTTGCCCACAACTAAAATTAGGAAAAGGCTAAGTTTTTATTTGGCCAGATAGTCTAATCTTGCCCTCTATACATACTTCAGATCCTACGAGTGGTATCACAGCTTTGATCTCCATTGCATTGGTTTCACAACCTAGGAGAGTATGGTGTCTAGTGAGGGAAATTACCACCATAGAGGTCCATATTTTGATGGTACAAACTTTGCTAGTTGGAACCATAAAATGAAAATGCCTATTCTTGGTCATAACCCTGACATTTGGCCTATTTTTCATGTTGGTTGGCAAGGTGAATTCTTTGGTGATGGAAAGGAAAGGGATCATTAATAGACCGTGGAAGTATTGAAGATGTTGCAATACAATTCCCAAGCATGTGACATTCTTTTCAACTGCCTATGTCCTCAAGAATTCAACAAGATTAGTCGTCTTGGGAATGCAAAGGAAATTTGTGACACTTTGGTTGATACGCATGGAGGTATCGAATCCGCCATAGAATCTAAGTTGGATGTTCTACAAAATCAACTTGACAAGTTCAAGATGAAGGATGTTGAAGTAGGCGCCAAATGTACCCTAGTCTTGGTCTAATCACTAATGATATTGCCAGCTTAGGAAGTGAAGAGATGACTTGCAAATTCATCATGAAGAAGATCCTTAGAGCCTCGGACGGAAAATACCAAACCGTGCGCACATTGATCCTAGTGATGCTAAACTAGAAAGATCTCAAGCCAACAGAAGTCATTGGAAAGATTGTTGCTAATGAAATGTCAATCAAGGACAAAGAAGAGCTTCATAACAAGTTGATACGTCCATTTTGCATCATGTTTTCATGTTGATATTTATCGCTTCTTTGGTTCTTATTTCACTTCACGGTACTATTCTTATGCCTTTTCTCTCTTATTTTGCAAGATTTACATGAAGAGGGAGAATACCGGCAACTGGAATTCTGGCCTGAAAGTGGAGCAAAGTTGAGATACCTATTCTGCGCAACTCCAAACGCCATGAAAATCAACGGGGATTTTTTCCCAGTTTATCAAAAATACTGTGCCGAAGAAGTGCAGAGGGGCACCAGGGAGTGCCCACAAGCCTGCACGGTGCGGCCACCCCCCCAGGCCGCGCCATGGGGGCTTGTGGGCAGCCCACTAGCCCACTGCCCCCCTCTTTTGCTATATAGAGGGTTTCGTCCAGGAAAAAAATCACAGAGGAGCTTTTTCGTGGTTTTGGCGCCGCCACGAGGCGAAACTTGAGCAGAACCAATCTAGAGCTCCGACAAGACGATCCTGCTGGGGAAACTTCCCTCCCGGAGGGGGAAATCATCGACATCGTCATCACCAACACTCCTCTCATCGGACGGGACTCATCACCATCAACATCTTCATCAGCACCATCTCATCTCCAAACCCTAGTTCATTACTTGTAACCAATCTCCATCTCGCGACTCCGATTGGTACTTGTAAGGTTGCTAGTAGTCTTGATTACTCTTTGTAGTTGATGCTAGTTGGATTATTTGGTGGAAGATTTTATGTTCAGATCCTTGATGCTACTCATTACCTCTTTGATCATGATTATGATTATGCTTTGTGAGTAGTTACTTTTGTTCCTGAGGACATGGGATAAGTCATGCTAATAGTAGTCATGTGAATTTGGTATTCGTTCGGTAATTTGATATGTTGTATGTTGTTTTTCCTCTAGTGGTGTTATGTGAACGTCTACTACATAACACTTCACCATTATTTGGGCCTAGAGGAAGGCATTGGGAAGTAGTAAGTAGATTATGGGTTGCTAGAGTGACAGAAGCTTATACCCTAGTTTATGCGTTGCTTCATGAGGGGCTGATTTGGATCCACTAGTTTAATGCTATGGTTAGACTTTGTCTTAATTCTTCTTTCGTAGTTGCGGATGCTTGCGAGAGGGGTTAATCATAAGTGGGATGCTTGTCCAAGTAAGGCAGTACCCAAGCGCCGGTGCACCCACATATCAAACTATCAAAGTAACGAACGCGAATCATATGAACATGATGAAACTAGCATGACAGAAATTCTCGTGTGTCCTCGGGAGCGTTTTTCCTCCTATAAGACTTTTGTCCAGGCTTGTCCCTTGCTACAAAAGAGATTGGCCCACTTTGCTGCACCGTTGCTACTTTTGTTACTTGTTGCTCGCTATGAATCATCTCAGCACAGAATCACTTGTTACCTACAATTTCAGTGCTTGCAGATATTTCCTTGCTGAAAACCACTTGTCAGATCCTTCTGCACCTCGGGGGGGCTCTTACTTATCGAAAGGACTACAATTGATCCCAAATACTTGTGGGTCATCACAAGTCAAGTGGTGCATACAAAGCTTTAAGTGATACTCCCGCTTCTTCAAATGACAACCTTGTCACCAATGAAGAAATAAGCCTCATGGTCAAGAAATTCAACAAGTTCTACAAGAGTAAAGGCAAAGAGAGAAGCTCCAAATCAAGATATGAAGATGATCATTCATCTAGCCGTGACTAAAATTGCTACAATTGTGGAAGGCCTGGAGAATACTCCAAGGAGTGTTTGCCCCCCCCACCAAAGACTACGATTGATCCCCTATACTTGTGGGTCATCAAGACTCTTTTCTGGCGCCATTGTCACGGAGTGAAGCGCCTTTGGTAAGTGGAACTTGGTAAGGAAAGATTCATATAGTGTGCTGAAATTTATTGTCACTTGTCACTATGGATACTAATCCTTTGAGGGGCTTGTTCAGGGTATCTTCACCTCGAACGGAAGCACAAATAGTTGCTCCCCAACTTGTTGTACCTACTGAAAATATTTGCTTTGAATTTCCTTCGGGTATGCTTGACAAACTGCTGTCTAATCCTTTTACAAGAGATGGAACATCACATCCAGACTTGCATCTGATCTGTGTAGATGAAGTTTGTGGTTTATTTAAGCTTGTAGGTGTGCCCGAGGATGAGGTCAAGAAGAAGGTCTTTCCTTCATCTTTGAAGGATAAGGCGTTGACATGGTATAGGCTATGTGATGATACTGGATCATGGGACTACAATCGGTTGAAATTGGAATTTCATCAAAAGTTTTATCCTATGCATTTAGTACATCGTGATCGGAATTATATTTATAATTTTTGGCATCGCTCAAGCTTGGGGGAGGCTTAAATAAATGCTATATTCATGCCCCAATCATGAGCTCTCAAGAGAAATTATCATTCAGAACTTCTATGCTCGGCTTTCTCATGATGATTGCACCATGCTTGACACTTCTTGTACCGGTTATTTTATGAAGAGAGATATTGACTTCAAATAGAATTAATTGGAGAGAATTAAACGCAACTCTGAAGATTGGGAGCTTGAAGAAGGTAAGGAGTCAGGTATGATTTTCACGTTTGATTGCGTTAAATCCTTTGTTGAGACAAATACTTTTTGTGACTTTAGCGCTAATTATGGACTTGACTCTCAGATAGTAGCTTCACTGTGTGAATCATTTGCTGCTCATATTGATCTCTCCAAAGAGAAGTGGTTCAACTATCATCCTCCTTTAGAAGTCAATGTAGTTAAACCCACTCCAGTTGAACAGAAAGTCATTGCCTATAATGATCCTCTGGTTCCGAGTGCTTATATTGAGAAACCACCTTTCCCTGTTAGGATAAAGGATCATTCTAAAGCTTCAACTGTGATACGTAGAGGCTATATTAGAACACATACACTCCCTGAGCAAATTAGAGTTGAACCTAGCATTGCTATTATCAAAGATCTTCTGTCTGAAGAAGTTGAGGGACATAATATTCACTTTTGTGAAGATGCTGCTAGAATTGCTAAACCTCACGCTAGAGACAAACATAGGCATGTTGTTGGCATGCCTGTGGTTTCTGTTAAGATAGGAGATCATTGTTATCATGGCTTATGTGACGTGGGTGCTAGTGTTAGTGCAATACCTCAATCCTTATATGATGAAATCAAAGATGAGATTGCACCTATTAAGATAGAGCCTATTGATGTCACTATTCAGCTTGCCAATAGAGATACTATCTGCCCTGTGGGAATTGTTAGGGATGTTGAAGTCTTGTGTGGTAAAACGAAGTATCCTGCTAATTTCCTCGTTCTTGCTACCGCACAAGATATCTTTTGTGCCATCATATTTGGTAGATATTTTCTCAATACTGTCAATGCTCATATTGATTGTGAGAAGCAAACTGTCACTGTTGGCTTTGAAGGTGTGTCACATGAGTTCAATTTTCTAAGTTTGGTAGACAACCTCATGAAAAGGAATGCCTAGTAGGGATGAAACTATTGCCTTAGCCTCTATTGCCGTGCCTCCTACTGATCCCTTAGAGCAAGACTCGCTTGAGCATGAAAATGATATGCATATGGATGAAAGGGATGAGATAGATAGAGTTGTCTTAGAACAATACTCTATCCTTAAGAATAACTTGCATGTTGAACTGCTTGGGGATCCACCCCCACCAAAGGGTGATCCTGTGTTCGAGCTTAAACAGTTGCCTGATACTCTTAAGTATGCCTATCTTGTTGAAAAGGAGATATATCATGCCATTATTAGTGCTAGCCTCTCGGAGCATGAAGAAAAGAAGTTGCTAAAAACTCCGAGGAAGCACCGTGCTGCTATAGGATATACTCTTGATGATCATAAGGGAATTAGTCCCACTCTATTTCAGCACAAGATCATAACTGATCCTGAATTCAAACCAGTTAATGATCATCAAAGGAGATCGAATCCTAAGATGAAAGAAGTAGTTAGAAAAGAAATACTAAAGCTCCTGGAAGCAGGTATCATTTATCCTGTTGCTCATAGCGATTGGGTGAGCCTGGTGCATTGCGTCCCTAAGAAGGGAGGCATTACCGTTGTCCCTAATGATAATGATGAATTGATCCCACAGAGGATTATTACTGGCTATAGGATGGTGATTAATTTTAGGAAGTTGAATAAGGCCACTAGGAAAGATCATTACCCTTTGCCTTTTATAGACCAAATGCTAGAAAGGATGTCCAAACACACACACTTCTGCTTTCTAGACATTTATTCTGGTTTCTCCCAAATACTAGTTGCACAATCTGATCAGGAGAAAACCACTTTCACCTGCCCTTTCGGAACCTTTGCTTATAGACGTATGCCTTTTGGCTTATGTAATGCACCTGCCACCTTTCAAAGATGTATGATGGCTATATTCGCTGACTTTTGTGAAAAGATAGTTGAGGTTTTCATGGATGACTTCTCTGTTTACGGATCTTCCTTTGATGATTGCCTTAGCAACCTTGATCGAGTCTTACAGAGATGCAAAGATACCAATCTTGTCTTGAATTGGGAGAAGTGCCACTTTATGGTTAATGAAGGCATCGTCTTAGCACATAAAATTTCTGAAAGAGGTATTGAAGGCGATAAGGCTAAGGTTGATGCAATCGAGAAAATAGCATACCCCACAGATATCAAAGGGATAAGAAGTTTCCTTGGTCATGCTGGTTTCTATAGAAGGTTCATCAAAGACTTCTCTAAGGTTTGCAATCCATCAAGTTGATGTGGGTCCCTAAGAATAAGAACTAAAGTAGTTCTTGAGGGTGACTCTTTGCAATCCACTCCAATCATATGCCAACAAAATTCACTCTTATTCATTTTGACAAGAACTATTTGCAATCCACTCCAATCATATGCATTAGTTCAGGGAGTCACATATTCCCTCAAAGGTAAGCAAGGGAAAAGGTAATTAATGAATCAATGGACATCATCTCATATGTACTTCACTCCATGTCCATAGATATCGTTGTATTTGTTCCTTGTGTGGGACTTACCCATGTAGGAGAGAAGAGTATGAAACAACAAGGATTGCTCCCAACTCAAGATGATCTTCATCAACAATGAGCATCCACCACTACTACACCTACATGAAGTCTTCTACGAAAAAACCCAATGTTAGTTGTCCCTCTTAGGGGGGAGGTCATATCAAAGGGGATATTTACTCGAACTCTTTAGTCAAATCAGCTCTTAAAGATGTGAGCAGATCGAAAGCTTTATGTAAAAGTGGCAACCCCACTTGCTTGCCTCAGCCAGATCCCATGCCAAACCCTAGTTTCTTGGTGACACCAAGTGTGCTTTCGGTCTAATCCAGAATTAGTGACCAACCCTTTGTCTACCTGTTTCTAAGAATCAGAATTTCTGAGTTTTAGGAAACGGGGCCACCGAGTCTGGTAACTACGTAGGCCAGCCAAAATTGGACCCATCGACAATCATATACGAGTCTCACCGAGACACCTAAAAGTTGTCACATTTTGCACTTGTTGGTGTAACTGAGTTTTACTTCAGTTTCACCAAACTGGGCAATAATGTTGTAACGGTTGGATTTTTAGAGATGCCTCAATATACCCCTCAACCACCTTTCATTCATAGAGGAAGCATTCAGAACATAGAAAAACTTGCCCCATCCATTTTTCTGAGAGAGAGACACCTACTTATGTGTTGAGATCAATATTTTCCATTCCTACCATATGAATCTTGATTTCTAGCCTCCCCAAATTTCTTTCCACCCAATCAATCTCTTCTACCCAAGCCAAATCTGTGAGAAAGTGATTGAGTGTGGAGGAGACTATCTTTCGAAGCACAAGAGCAAGGAATTAATCATACTACCACATCTATTACCTTTTGGGGAGTGCTGTCTCCTAGATTGGTTAGGTGTCGCTTGGGAACCTCCTACTTCGTGTTGTGGAGTTGAACCAAGAAGTTTGTAAGGGCAAGGAGATTACTTACTTCGTGAAGATCTACCACGAGTGAGGCTAGTACTTCATGGATGTAAGCCATGATGCAATAGACAACGTAGATTCTCTATGGACCATTCATGGGTTGATCCCTCCCTGTACTCGCACGGACATTACCCTTCATCAGCTGAAGTGTCCATCAATGTGGACGTATGAAACCACCACCTATAGGAATCACACCAAAATTCTCCGCGTCAACCTTTGTGTTTGATCTTCCTATCCCTGCCCTCTATTTACATGTGCATGTCTTTACTTTCCACTTCTATACTCTTAGACTTGCATGTGTAGGGTATGCTTGACTTGCTACAATTCCTAAAGCTTGCCAACAACTAAAATTGGGACAAAACTAAGATTTTATTTGGTCAGGTAGTCTAATCATCTCCCCATAGACATACTTCGGATCCTACAGATGGGGCATTAGCTTTGCCCGCACGAGCAGCTATGAATTGTGGTTTAGATGGGACAATGTTAGTGTGAGCCGTAATGTCTTAGCATGCTTTGGATTCGAGCTCTCGTTGTTCATGAACAATATATTCAACAAATGGGTTAGCATGTCGTTCCTATTCAGGTATACGTGTAATTGAAGATATAATGGGCCTTGGTCCTGTGTGAATCATTTTGATAGGCGACGCATGATCCGGAGTTTCAACCTCATTTTCTTCAAATGGAGACTAGGGTGACTACAACTTAGGAGTTGAAACAGGAGCAAGCGGAGTGCAAGGAATGACTTCATGCATGGGGGTTGTTGGGGTGAACTTTTCGTTGAACTCATGAGGAGCAATTGGCGTTTGTAGGATCCGAAGTATGTCTAGAAGGGGTGATTAGACTACTTGACCAAATAAAAACCTAGCATTTTCCCAATTTTGGTTGTGGGCCACTTTAGCAATTATGACTAGTCAATATCACCGTACACATAAATATATGAGAGTATAGCAGCATAAAGTAAATACTTGCAAACGAAAGTAGAGGGTTGGGAAAGGAAGATCAAACACAAAGGTTGACATGACGATTTTTGGCGTGGTTCCCATAGGTGGTGCTATCGTACGTTCATGTTAGTGAAGACTTCAATCCATGGAGGGTAATGACTGTGAGATTCCAGGGAGGGCTTCACCCACAAGTGGTCCACGAAAAAGCGGCCTTATCTATTCCACCATGGCTTACGTCCACACACGACTAGCCTCACTTGGGGTTAATCTTCACGATGTAGGCGATCTCCTTGACTTTACAAACTTCTTTGTTCAACTCCACAACACGAAGTAGGAGGCACCCAAGTGACATCTAGCCAATCTAGGAGGCACCATCCTCCAAAAGGTAATAGATGCGGTAGAACGATGAACTCCATGCTTATGTGCTTCAAAAGATAGTTTCCTCAACCCTCAATCACTCTCTCATAGATTTGGCATGGGTAGGAGAGATTGATTTGGTGGAAAGCAACTTGGGGAGGATAGAGATAAGGGTTGAAATGGATGGTTTGGAATCTCTTGATCTCAACACATGACTAGGTGTCTCTCTATCAAAAAAATGAATATGGCAAGTGTGTGTGTGTGTGTGTGTTCTGAGTTCTTTCTGTGTAAATGAGAGGTGGTGGATGGGTATATATAGACATCTCGAAAAATCAAACCATTACAACATCATTGCCCAACTCGGTGACACCGAAATGAGTCTTGGTGGTACTGAGTTGCACTAGATATGGCAACTTTTGAATTCTTAGTGAGACTGATATGCGAATCTCGATGATACCGATTTGATGAACTAGTGCAGTTTAAAATTCTTGGTGAGACAAATTTCAAAACTTAGAAATTCTGATTCTTGAAATCGACAAACCAAAAAGATGGTCACTTTCTTTTGGTGACACTTATGTGAAAGTTGGTGGTACCTAGAGATTAGGGTTTCGCAAAGGTTCTATCACTAGGAAAAATCAGTAGGGAAAAATGGAATTTTTGGTGGTACCGATTTTTGATGTGTAGGATTTGGACAGAGATTTTTGTGAGAGAAATGTTGAGTATTTTTGGTGGCTATCTCTAAGCACTTGAGAAACCAACTCATCACAAATACCTCACCCCTTTTAATAGTATTGGCTTTCCTATGGACTCAAAAGTGATTTCTCACAAATATAAAATGTAGAGTCCTCTTGCTTGAAGCTTGGCCAATCATATTCCTTTCCTTTTACCAAGGGGTTTCCCCTCACAATCCTTTAGCCAATGCATCTTTGAAGTTTTCTGAAATATACTTGCATAGAATCATTAGTTCAATAAAACATATGTTGTTATTAATTATAAAAATCACCTTAGGGAGCAATTGTGCTTGCAATCTCCCCCTTTTTGGTAACTGATGAAAACATATGGATCAAAGCTTCGACAAAAGATATAATCACTGATTAGCCTCATCGCTTTGAGAACTATGTGAGAAGCAAGAGGTCCCCCTAAATTTGTGCATTATTTTGAATTTGCGTTTGAATGCAAATGCACAATCGATTAGGGTCATGAGTCAATTCTTGCATGTCACATACATCTTGTTAGTGCGCATAAATGATATGAATGAATATTAGTACACATAACACCAAAAAAATGAGTGAATGATCATCATGTAGATAGCTCAAAGGTATAACCTAGTAGAATCAACAATCAAAGCGTATGATCAAGCACAAAAGTTTAAGTCATCCAGAAGTCCAAATGTTTGGTAAAGCCAAACAAGAGCAAATACAAAAGCAAAGCTCTCCCTCTCGAATCCCTAATTGATCTATACACTCCCCCCTTTGGCAACAAGTCACCAAAAAGTTAAAAGGTCTAGAAGTAAGCGTTGTTCTGGGCTCGATCTCCTCCGATAGCAGTTGATGGATTCGCTAGGAGAGCATCAACGAAGGCTTGTGTGAATGTCCCTTGAGGTGGAGGCATAGACAGTGGAGGTGCAAAAGCTGGAGCTGGAGCTGGAGGTGAAGGCATTGATGCTTGAGTTGATGAAGTTGGTCTTGCTTGTGCCACTCGCATAGATACAAACCTAGACTAGGGCCTGAACTGAGTAGTGTTTAATAGAGGCGAATCTTAATCATCACTGCTAGAGTGAGGAATATTCACCACATCAACCTCATGCCGGAGCTGATGAACAGTTGTAGCCAAAATGTGTTGTGATTCAGCCTTAGCTTTAACTAGAAAGTTGAAGCTTATATGTTTGTCTAGGTCCCTGTAAATTTTCATTCCATTTGGAGACCTGTAGATATTGTTTTGGCTGCTGTCAAAATGCTTCAGAGCATAAACAGATAGTGAGAATCTGGAATTTTCACTAAGTCCCTGAAATCTGATATTTTTGGGCAAGTTTGCACCTGTGTAACTTTCCGCGTTTAATTACTTTGTGTGATATTTTTGCTTGTGCTTGTAGTACTCTTGGATAGCTACAGCCACATACCTTATTTGGCATGCTTAGGTGGCTGTAGGTGCTTTGCATGTAGCTCACAAAGTGCTATGATGCAGTTTATGGCAGATTGTGTAGTTTTGGTATTTTGATGATTGTGAGTGCATAGTTGATGGTGTGGTGATAATCTTTGCACCACCCCATCCATGTTGGTTTTTTTATGTCCTGGCAACCTGGAAATACCAGAGATATGCCTTTGGAGTGTGTTGTGATGAATTTTGCACGTAGGGCTTCATTTCTTGTTTCGTTGTTTCCCGTTGATCCGTAGCTCCGTTTGTAATGTTCTTTATATGCTTTTGCATCGTTTCCACAAGACGCATCTGATCATGTCATTCTCATGAATGTCAAGATAGCTTAGAATGCATTTCTATCCAGGAACATGTATTTACTTCTCATGCTTGTGCTAGTGATAAAAATAGTGATGCACGTTCATATTCATCTCATGCATCATGTGCTTGTTGCATCTTGAGGTGCTGTTGTTCATTGGATGTTATTCTTATGTTGGCTAGCACCGGGATCGGAGAACGAGTACGTGGATCCGGGAGAGTACAGGCAGGACGAACAAGAACAGTTCCAAGCTGAGGATATCACATGCAAGATGATATGACCTTGATTCCATCTCTAGAGTTGTTATGCTAGATTACGTTTGTTCCGTCATATGCTCGTTGCCTACCACTGAAATAATTTCCTCCTGAATTGCCATGAAACCGAAACACTTATCCCTTCCTAGCAAATCTTGAATGGCTAAGTAGGCGTTGCTCAGCTACTAATGTTAGCGCTGCTAGATGCAGTCGCTTTGTCTCATGTGATAACATGAGCTTGATATCATTATCTTAATTCTGTTATTTAATTAATGCATCTATATACTTGGTAAATAACGGAAGGCCTAGGCTTTTTCCATGTGTTTTGTTCCGTTATTGCCGCCATAGTTACCGACTACCGGTGTTTGATTCCATATTGATCGCTCCTAACACGTTCAGGGTTGTTATGGGGACAGCCTCGATAAATCGCGTAGTGTTAAGACTTGTCCGGCAGGACCCAACATTGGTGTGAATTTGCTAATCAATTAATAATAATCTACATAGGGAATATCTACCCCGAGGAATTTAATCAACAACCCGGGCCAGTGCTCCTCATGAGTGTTGGTCCAACCCAGAGCAGCTTATTACGCTCCCCAGGGCAGCTCGGTGTTTTGGCGTGGTAACCATCGCTCATCCGGCGTGTCCTGAGACCGAGATACGCGGCTCTTATGAGGGTCGTCAACATGTCAGGAGGTCCTGCTAGTCTTGCCTTACCTTAGCGATATACCTTGCGTATAGGAATCCCGGTGAAGCTTTGGTTCTCCCCAGAGTTGAGGTTTTCCTCTAAGGAATCCGACGAGATCACGAGATTCATGATAGAGGACTACTTTGCGGCCCGTGTACATTTGTGATGGACAAGTTGGAGCACCCCTGCAGGGTTTAAACTTTCCGAAAGCCGTGCCCGCGGTTATGTGGCAACATGGAATATTTTGTTAACATCCGGTATTAGATAACTTAAACATAAGCTAATAAAATTGCCAACACTGTGCGTAACCGTGCCTGTCCCCTTCGAAGACTTCTCTTCGATCGGGAACACGGTGGGGTTATGATTGACGTAGGTAGGTGTTCAGGATCACTTAGTGACCCTCTATTATCGACCGCTAGTGTATACCACCTTCAATTCAAGCTCTACGTAAGTTAGCCACCATATAAAGCTTAGGATGCTGCAACCTAAATACTCCACCTTTCCAACCTAATAACTTGACTAGTTCTGGCACCGAGGTCATAGATTGCTGAGTCCCCGTGGCTCACAGATTCCTTCACAACACCCACAGGTTCAGGTACACCCGAGACAGGTGATCCCGATGGCACGCAGCTGGCGTGGTAGTACGATGAGGAGAACGACCGCCTGTACGTGAACTATCCAGAAGATTGAGGCGTGGTCGTGATCATGGGCAAGCATGCAGGGTAGCATATTCATTTCCCTTGTTTTGTAGTCTGTAGCGGAACTACCTTGTTTGAATGCGTGATGTAACGCTGAGATATTTATGAGATGACAGTTGAATCCCTTATTGTCATTCCTCTATTATTTATGTATGTGGTATGTTACCATGTTTGCGAAACGCTTAGATGCGCTTCTTTCCAATTCGGGGCCTCGATCCTCAAATCGGAAAGGACCGCATCTTAGTCATTTCAAGTTGGTAATCAGAGCCTTACGACCATAGGAGCCTTTGTGTGATCATACTTGGCCGAGTCGAGTCTAGTAAAATGTTTTGAGTCTTAGTTATATCTGAGAGTAGGATTCTTTTTTCTCCTCTTCCATGCTCTGGTGAGGTTCCCGACTTAGGAAATCTTAATTCTACTCCTCTTCTCGCTCAAAAAAAATTTAGGATCACGCGGGTATTTGTGAAATCTATATGATTCCGATGTGACGGAGTTCTGTCTTGGTGCCTCCTATTTGCCTTGGTTTCTTCCGGGGAGTTCAGCTCCAGGGGATTCTTGCGCACATCGCCATCATTCAAATTTCGGAGTATCTAAGAACGAAGGATGTTCGTTATTGCTTCAATACTGGTAGTGCTGAGATAACCCCGATGTCCCCAGTACTGGTGCAGATTGTTCAGGAGTACTGCCATACTTGGTATCATTGTGATCACGAGGGTCTATTGTAGATGAAGGTCCGAGATGCTGGTTGTGTATTAACGGATGTGATACAGGTGACGGGTTAGTATAGGTGTTGTGTGATATTAGTCCTTGTATCCATGTACCAGATTGCATGACCAGTTATTTCGGGAATTCATAGGTGGGATATCAAGTAGTATCTTATAGGACTATCTTCCTACAGATGCATGATGGAGGTTGGGATTCGATGTTCAGTGGGCATGTTTGTTCACGGTCGTCTTACAGCGGTTCTTGTTGTGTCTTAAAGAGTCCTTGTAGTTCGCTAAGACTCGGGGATACGTTGTATGTCGTGTGCACTACCTTGCACAGAATGGCTACTGTAAATTTGAGCCCGTGCGATCTTATCCACGAAGATATTGGATGAAATCTCGATCATATGTTTGTTCCGAGCAGTTTTTGCTCATACTTGTTTGCAGTGGTCTTAATCAAATTTTGTCGACGGTGACTTTGAGGAAGCATTCTTACTATTTTGTTCGAGTGCAATTGCTTTATTCCTGTTCAGATATTCCTGTCATTTTGATTCAGCTATATCTTCAATTTATTTTGTGGGCTAATGTGTTGTCCGTCTTCAGGATGGCTCCACCAACGCATCAGAACCCAGGGCCTGAGGATGTGCCGCCACCACCTCCTCCTCCGGAGAATCCTCCTCCGCCACCGCCTCCTCCTGCTGATGATTGGCAAGCGGTGATGGCTGATACAAATGCAAACACTCAGATGATGCTACAGTTGTTGCAAGAGAGGGCTAATCAGCAGCAAGGCAATTTCCAGCATGGTGGCAATCAGTTTGCTAATCTGAGTGAGTTCCTGTCGAATCAACCGAAGACTTTCACTTCCTGTGACCAGCCATTTGATGCCAACGATTGGATCCGTGATATGAACAAGCATTTCGAGTGTAGCAATGTTCGTCTTGAGGATTTTGTCAAATTTGCAACATTCCAGTTGAAGGGGCAGGCTTCTATCTGGTGGCAACAGTTGAAGGATTCCAGAGGCGCTAGAGTGATCAATTGGGATGAGTTCTCCCGTGACTTCAGGTCCTACTACATTCCTTCCAGCTTTCTCGAGGAAATACGTGAGAAGTTCACGCGCTTGAAGCAGGGTGGTAATTCCGTGTACAAGTACAACGTTGAGTTCCACGAGCTAGCCCGTTACGCCTTGCAGGATATCCCTGATCAAAAGACCAAGATTTATTAGTACAGAGGTGGATTGAAAGAAGATTTGCAGTTAGATCTTGCTTTGCACGATCTTGAGGAGTTCGAAAAGTTCTACAACTTAGCTCTCAGGGTAGAGGCAGCCTTGCTCAGGGTGGAAAATTCTAAGAAGCGCTCCGGAGATTCCAGCTCTTCCCCTACTCAGGTGGTTCAGAAGCAACAGAGTTTTTGGGTGTCTCCTCCTCCTCCTCAGCACTCGCAGCAGCTCAAGCACTCTGGTGGCCGTGGTTCTTCCCACCCACCCAACCCTGTCTTTCGGCAGAGATTCCAGCATCAGAAGCAAGGGCCTCCTCAGACTGAGTACCGGCAGCCAGCAGAGGTTACTTGTCACAAGTATGGGCAGAAGGGTCATAATGCCAACAAGTGCACTTCTCAGCTCCGACTGTCGCCTCCTCCTCCACGCAAACCTCCAAGTAATGCTCTTGTCAAGTTCAAACGCAGATCAGCTCGAGTCAACATGGTGAATGCGGCTGAGGCAAAAAACTCGTCAGATGTGATCATGGGTAACCTCCTCGTTAATGATATTCCTGCTAAAGTGTTATTTGATTTTGGTGAATTGCATTGCTTCATCTCCCAGCCTTTCATTGCTAAGCATGATATTCCTGCAATTCATTTGGATAGTGCCTTCCGTGTGGTTTCTCCGGGCTTGCGCATGAGTTCTCACATGTTGGTTCCGGATGCTTCTGTCAAGATAGGCAGTTATTCTTTTCTGGCGTCTCCTATTGTCTTGGGCAATTCCGACATTGACTTGATCCTTGGTATGGACTGGCTGGCCATGAACAAGACATCGATTGAGTGTGAAGCTAAAGAAGTGAAGCTTACCCACTCTTCGGAGGATGTGGTTATATTCGCGGCGCGCGATGATACAATCCGTCTGTTCTCTTTGAATGAAAAGGGTGAGATTAATCCTATTTCGCAAGTCCCAGTGTTCTGCGAAAATGAAGATGTGTTTCTAGAAGAGCTCCCAGGCATGCCTCTGCACTGAGAAGTTGAATTTGTGATTGAGCTTGAGCCAGGCACCGAGCGGTGTGCAAACGGCCGTACAAATTGGGTCCAGAAGAATTGAAGGAACCTAAGAGGCAACTCGATGAGGAGGAGCGTTTGGGTCTGATCAGACAGAGCTCGTCTCTGTGGGGGTGTGGAGTTCTGTTTGTCAAGAAAAAGGATGGCATGGACCGACTGTGTGTCGATTACCTTCCATTGAGCAAGAAGACAATCAGGAACAAATATCCACTTCCGAACATAACTGAGTTGTTCGAACAGTTGAAAGGTGCTAAGGTCTTCTCCAAGCTTGATCTGAGAATGTGCTATCATCAAATTCGCATTCGCAAAGAAGATATTTCGAAGTTTACCTTCAGGACTAGTTTTGGCTCGTATGAGTATACGGTCATGTCTTTTGGTCTGGCAAATGCTCCTCCGACATTCTATCGATTGATGAACTACATATTCTCTCCGTTCAAGAATGACTTTGTCTTGCTCTATCTCGACGACATTCTGGTCTTTTCTGAAACTGAGGAAGAACATGAAGAACATCTCAGATTGGTGCTTGATGAGATGAGAGAGTACAAATTGTATGCCAAGTTTTCAAAGTGTGAGTTCTGGCTAAAAGAATTCGTCTATCTTGGTCAGATTATCTCTGCCGAGGGCATTAAAGTTGATCCATCCAAGGTTCAGGCCATTGTTGAATGGGCGCCTCCGCAGAATGTGAAGCAGCTTCGAAGCTTTCTCGGGCTCGCAAGCTATTGCAGAAGGTTCATTGAGAACTTCTCCAAGATTGTGAAGCCGCTCTCAAGTCTTCTTTAGAAGGGTGTTAAGTATGCTTGGTCTCCAGAGTGTCAGTTGGCCTTCGACACACTCAAAGAGAAGCTTACCTGCACTCCAGTCTTGGTTTCGGATGAGTCCAAGCCTTACCAGGTGTTCTGCGACGCTTGTCTTCAGGGTCTCGGTGCAGTTCTGATGCAAGAGAAGAAGGTGGTTGCTTATACCTCCACGCAGTTGAAGCCAGCGGAGAAGAACTATCCTCTGCATGATCTTGAGCTAGCAGCTGTGATACACGCTCTGATGACTTGGAGACACCTCTTGTTGGAACGAAAGGTTGAAGTGTTCACTGATCATAAGAGTCTCAAGTACATCTTCACTCAGCCTAACCTGAATCTTCGGCAACCACGTTGGGTGGAAATGCTCCAGGATTTTAACCCGAGTGTTGAGTACACACCAGGCAAGCTAATGGCGCGGCAGATGCTTTGAGCAGGAAGGCGTACTGCAATAGTCTCATTCTGCAACCTCTCCAGCCTTGTCTTTGTGAGTCTTTCAGGAAGTTCAACCTTCAGTTAGTACCTCAGGGATTTCTTGCGAACCTTCAGATCTCTCCTACCTTGGAAGATCAGGTCCGAGCAGCACAGCTTCTTGATGCAATGGTGAAGGAAGTCTAGATTGGCGTGGCAAAGAGTCTTCCCAAGTATAAGTGCTTCAGTGTTGATGCCAGAGACACGTTGTTCTTCGAGGATCGTCTTGTCGTCCCGAAAGGTGATCTCAGAAAGGTAAGCATGGAAGAAGCTCATAACTCTCTGCTCTCTTTTCATCTTGGAAGCTCCAAGATGTACCAGGACTTGAAACAAACCTTTTGGTGGACTCGTATGAAGCGTGAGATTACTCAGTCCGTAAATGAATGTGATATATGTCGAAGGGTGAAAGCAGAGCATCAACATCCAGCAGGTCTTTTGCATCATTTGCCCATTCCCGAGTGGAAGTTCGATCATATTGAGATGGATTTCATCACCCGGTTTCCGAAGTCCAAGAAGGGTAATGATGCCATCTTCGTCGTCATCGACAAGTTGAGTAAAGTGGCTCATTTTCTTCCAGTCAAGGAATCCATTTCTTCAGCTCAGCTTGCAGAGTTGTACACCTCTAGGATTGTATCTTTGCACGGCGTACCTATGATGATCTCTTCGGATCGCGGAAGTATCTTCACTTCCAAATTTTGGGACTCTTTTCAGTCTTCAATGGGCACGAAGATCCGCTTCAGCACAGCTTTTCATCCTCAGACTAGTGGTCAGGTGGAGCGAGTCAATCAAGTTCCTGAGGATATGCTGAGAGCCTATGTTATCTCTTTTGGCATGAAGTGGGAGGATTCTCTGCCTTTTGCGGAATTCTCGTATAACAACATTTATCAAGCTAGTTCTGGCAAGGCTCCGTTTGAAATTCTCTATGGTAGTAAGTGTCGTACCCCGCTTAACTGGTCCGAGACCGGAGAGCGTCAGATCCTTGGGAATGATTCGGGTCATTCGCAACAACCTCAGAGCAGCTCAGTCCCGTCAGAAGAGCTATCATGATAGCAAGCACCGTGACATGTCTTATGAGCTTGATGACTTCGTCTATCTCAAGGTATCGCCTATCAAGGGTATGCAACGCTTTGGCATCAAAGGCAAGCTTGCACCTTGTTTCGTTGGTCCGTTCAGAGTGGTTGGCAAGAGAGGCGACCTTGTGTACCAGCTCGAGCTCCCGTCAAACTTTGCAAATGTGCATGATGTGTTCCATGTTTCTCAGCTCCGGAGGTGCTTCAAGACCCCCGAGCACACTGTTCATCTTCAAGACATCGACCTTCAGCCTGACCTATCTTATCGTGAGCATCCAGTTGTGGTTCTCGAGGCGACTGAGCGCAAGACCCACAACAAGACTGCCAAATTTCTCAAAGTGAAGTGGTCACACCATTCCGATAAAGAGGCTACTTGGGAACGCGAGGATAACCTTCGTTCTGAATTTCCGAAGTTCTTTCAGGCGTCGATCTCGGGGCGAGATCTTTTTGTAGTGTGGGGGAGATTGTAATGCCCCATGTGTGTTACCTTCCCCTTTTGGAACCTTCTTCATGTCGGTCCAACTTTTCATGGACATGAGAGCTATCTATGCTATGATTTCATGTGATGTCTCTTATTTTCTTCCCTGCATGCATGCATTCCATATCATGCCATGTGTCATGTGTTGTTGCTTGTGGTCATATGAGGTGATGTGTGAGGTGTGGCTTTGTGATATGTGTGGTGTGGTGCAACTCTAGTAGTTTGCATGTGATATAGGAATAATGCTTGTGGTGGCATAAGGTTACAAAATTATCTCCCTCCTATTTATCTCAAGCCCATATATTTTTGCCTCTTCTCTGATTTAAAAATGTCCCTGTTTTAGCTCTAGTATGTGGTGAATTTGTGAAGTGCAATTGCTGTTTTAAATAGGTGTGCAAGTGGTGCAAATATTCATAAAACAGTGCAAAAATTCATGTTTTGTAAATATTAATTTCCCCAAACATTTCTTTTCCACTTTATTCAAATAGGTCATATTTTTCCATGACGAGGGGTACTTTTGTTTTGTTTTTATCCCCAATACATTTTGCTGTGATTCATTTCTTCTCTGGCTTTTCCTATAAATAGAAAAGCCCCACGGAATTGTTTCTTCTCTTATATTGCACCACTGGAGGGCTCCCTCCCTCCGCGCAGCCCAGATTTCCTTCCCCCGCGCTAAGCCCAGTCCCACGGCCCTCTTCTTCTACCTAATGCCGTCTATAGTCCCGCGCGCCCCTTTCCGTCAGTTTGGCCGAGAGAGCTTGCTGCCGCCGTGAGGCACAAACGTCGAGGACCCCCCCCCATTAAGCAAGGGCGTCTGTGCCTCCCCTCTTCTAGGGTTCCTCCTCTTCACCATCTGCGCCTCCACCTCTCTCCATCCCCATCTCTCTCTCTTCCCCGATGGTAAGTCTCTGTAGTTAGAGTAGCACAGAGAGGAGAGCAGCACTCGCCAGTGTCTTCCCCCGCTCCCGTTGACGTCCGTCGCCGCCGCCATTTCCAGGAGCTCGGGGAGGCTCCCTCCGCCCCATTCCCGACCTAGCTGAGGCCGGGGAACGTCCACGTCGACGGCCAGCTCGTCGCCAACGCCTCGGCCCCGGTGATCTCCTTCCACTACGTCGGCTCTGCAGCAGGGGCTTCTTCCGAGCATATTCTTCCCCTCCGGCTTCTCCTCCAAGCAGATCGGCTTCTCCTCTTCCTTCCCTAGGTGAGGGATCTCTCCTCCCTTCTTCCTCCTCGCTTGGATAGGCCTAGAGGTCTCCGGAGCTTCTCTGTCCCGAGAGTGTAGTAGATCTTGCGTGCAGGTGTAGTTGTGTGTGTGTCTTGTGCATGGGCGTGCTCTATATAGTTGTGTTGCTGGTGATGGTGCAGGTAGGGTAGGGTAGTAGTAGTAGTAGGGGCTCGCCTCCCTGGCGCGGCGCAGCAGCAGCAGCAGAGCATGCCCGGCGGACTCCCTGTTGCCGATGTTTCTCTGTTGGCAGAACAGGAGCTTGCAGTAGGTTACCTTGAGGGTCACCTCCCCTCTGTCAGACTCCCGTATCATAGCATAGTGGTAGCGTGCTGTTGTTGCTAGTAGGAGGTCGCGGGTTTGATCCCCCCTCGGCACCCTTTTGGTTTTATTTCTTTCGACACAGTAGTATAACACAGTAGTACAACTCCTGCTAGGCTGCTCCGTTCTGTCGAGCATCAGGCCACTAGCAGAGTGGTTTGCACCTGTGGGCAGTAACAGAGGGCTACACGGTTCGATCCCTCCTTCCTCACATTTTTATTTTTTGCTATGCTTTGTTTTTCCTTGTGTTGTTCACCTTTGGCTTGTGTAGATGTAGCTTGGTGTGCCTCACACCATGGAGGGAATTTAGCCTCTTCTTAAAATAGCATGTATGTGGTGTATGTGTTGCTGACAAGGGTGTATGCATGGTAGTTGTTGTTGTCATGTGGTGCTTGTGCCTTTGGTGCAAGTGAGTGTGTGTGTGGGAAGGGATTTCCCCTCCCACACACCTTGTATATATGTTGGTGTAGGTTGTTTGCAGGAGCATGTGCATGTGGTTCAAGTCATATGCATGTGTGTGTGTTTGCACTAGGAGTGCATATGTAGCTATATTATGTGTAGGAGAGAATGTGTAGTTTTATCATTTGTAGGAGTGCATGGATATATGGACTTGCTAGATCCTATGTGAGGGTGTGGGTTCTCATGTGAGTATGTCTCACACATATCATGGCAAGTTATGCCTTGATGGGCATATGTGCAAGATTTCATGTGTAGGTGATGTTATTATGTTTTGCTTGTTGTTTGAGATGGTGTGGTGATGTGCCAAGGCACATAGGCATGAGGTCTACCCCTCATGTACCCCCATTGATGTTTTGGTCATGTGCAAGAGCTTGTGTAGGAGTTGTTCTAGTGATTTTGCACTTGTGATGATGCACTATTCACAACATATGATTCTATGTAGTTTTTCCTCACTAGTTTGTGCTCACTTGTTCCAAGCAAGTGAATAGGTATTTTATATGATTTTGGGGTAGAATCATCCCAGGAATCCATTGGTGAGATCATTTTTGCCATTGGAACACTTTCTGGAAATGACATATTTCAGATTTGTTCTATGTTTAGAGATTGGTTCCATGAGTTGTGGTGTGCACAAGAGTTTGGTTCTTGGTTGTGGTAGTACAGGGTGACCCCCTCTATCATATGTTGGTTTCATTTCATGTTTAGGAATCCATATGTGCAAGTTGTGCTCAATCAAAGTCAGAGAATCTGTTTATATTTTCTTCTCCTGTTGATGAGCTTGTGCAGGTCAATGTGTTGTGATTCAGCCTTAGCTTTCAACTGGAAAGTTGAAGCTTATATGTTTTTCTAGGTCCCTGTATATTTTCATTCCATTTGGAGTCCTGTAGATATTGTTTTGGAGGCTGTCAAAATGCTTCAGAGCATAAACAGATAGTGAGAATCTGTAATTTTCACGAAGTCCCTGAAATCTGATATTTTTGGGCAAGTTTGCAGCTGTGTAACTTTCTGTTTTTAACTCCTTTGTGTGATATGTTTGCTTGTGCTTGTAGTACTCTTAGATAGCTACAGCCACATATCTGATTTGGCATGTTTAGGTGGCTGTAGGTGCTTTGCATGTAGCTCACAAAGTGCTATGATGCAGTTTATGGCAGATTGTGTAGTTTTGGTATTTTGATGATTGTGAGTGCATAGTTGATGGTGTGGTGATAATCTTTGCACCACCCCATCCATGTTGGTTTGTTTTATGTCTTGGAAACCTGGAAATACCAGAGATATGCCTTTGGAGTGTGTAGTGATGAATTTGGCACGCAGGGCTTCATTTCTTGTTTCGTTGTTTCCCGTTGATCTATAGCTCCGTTTGTAATGTTCTTTATATGCTTTTGCATCGTTTCCACGAGACGCATATGATCATGTCATTCTCATGCATGCGAAGATAGCTTAGAATGCATTTCTGTCCAGGAACATGTATTTACTTCTCATGCTTGTGCTAGTGATAGAAATAGTGATGCATGTTCATATTCATCTCATGCATCATGTGCTTGTTGCATCTTGAGGTGCTGTTGTTCATTGGATGTTATTCTTATGTTGGGTAGCACCTGGATTGGAGAACTAGTACGTGGATCCGGAAGAGTACCGGCAGGACGAACAAGAACAGTTCCAAGCTAAGGATATAACAGGCAAGATGATATGACCTTGATTCCATCTCTAGACTTGTTATGCTAGATTACGTTTCTTCCATCATATGATCGCTGCCTACCACTGAAATAATTGCCTCCTGAATTGCCATGAAACCCAAACACTTATCCCTTCCTAGCAAGTCTTGAATGGCTAAGTAGGCGTTGCTCAGCTACTAATGTTAGCGTTGCTAGATGCAGGTGCTTTGTCTCCTGTGATAACATGAGATTGATATCATTATCTTAATTATGTTATTTAACTAATGCACATATATACTTGGTAAATAACGGAAGGCCTAGCCTTTTGCTGGGTGTTTTGTTCCGTTATTGTCGCCATAGTTCTCGGCTACCCAATGGCGGAGGGAATGGGGGGGGGGGAGCGGGGGCCAGACCCCCCCATGGTTCGGCCCCCCAACTAACTATATAGGGGACTAGTATTAATATTATGGGCTTAATCATCTCGCTAAAATATTATATATGGGCTTAATTAATCTCAAGCCTAAATCACAAGGGAAGGAAGCCACTGCATGTATCGCTCGAGCCTCCAGGAATCACGTACGTAGCTTTTCTCCGCGTTGGGGCACTGGCCGCTACCGCTAGCCCTAGGGTTCCATTGAGGCAACATCGCGTCGCCGGCCGCCATGTTCCGTCGTCGCGCCACCGGCTACCGTGCTCCGTGGTCGCGCCGTCGCGCTGCCGGCCGCCATGCTCCGCCGTCGCACCGCCCGCCGTCGTGCTGCGTCGGTCCGCCCGTCGCCGGATAACGCTGCCAGACAGCCACAACCCAGTGCCCAGAGGTAAATGTAATGAAACTGCTACTGTCGTTGATCTCTTGGAGTCTTGGTCTCTTCTCTCTTGTATAGTTGGATGGCTCATGGCTGCTGTCATTGACTCGTTGGGAGCTTCGGATCATGGGATGGCTTTTCTTTACTTCCATTATGATGGCTACTCTCTACACTATAGGTTCATACATATTTACGTATTTATTTTTTACTAATGTGAGAACTCCATAGGTCATGAGGAAGAGGAAGACACCACTCATAAGTTATTTTTTCAAGCCAATTACTACAAACTCTACAGTTAAAAATGCAAATGCAACCATGATGGTAGATGCCATAGATCAACCCATTGGTCATAATGCCACCAATCTCAGTTCAGTTGATATGCCACCCCCTGAGCAAAATATTGAGGCATCTGTGGAAGTTATAGAACAACAAAGAATCGGAAGCACACCGTTTGAGCGAGACCCTGGAAAGTGCAAACAGATTTGGGAACTTCCTCTTGAGAAGCAAAATGAAGCACGACAATTCTATATTTGTGACGGTCGATACATGCCATACATGAGAGAGTATCCATATAATGATGATCCAACAAAACATCGTCGGCGTTTCCAGTACAGTTGGTTCAAGGATTTTCAATGGCTCGAGTTTTCACCTTACACAAAGCGTGCATATTGCTTCCATTGTTTCCTCTTCTCAAGAAAGCCAATTGGGAAGTGCGGCTCGGAAACAGTTACTGTATTGGGCTTTGATAGGTGGAAGAAGGTGAATAACGGGAAAGAGTGTGCTTTTTTAACTCATGTGGGTAATGCTAGTTCAGCCCATAACTTCTCGGTTCGTTGTTATGAAAATTTTAAAAAAACATGACTCATATCGATAAGGTGTTTGTGAAAGCATCCGCAAAAACGATTTTAGATGCAAGACTAAGGCTCAAAGTTACAATTGACTTTATCCGGTAAGCAATATTTTTTTCGATCTTTTGTTAGAATATTTAAAATATTCTATATGTTCAAGTATCATAACAAAACAATTATATGATATGATGCAGGTGGTTAACATTCCAGGCTTGTGCTTTTAGAGGCCATGATGAAGCTGCATGATCCATTAACCAGGGTAATTTCCTTGAACTCGTGAAAATTTTGGCTTCTTATAACAAGGAGGTGAAAGATGTTGTCTTGGAAAATTCTTCTGGAAATGCAAAGTACACATCCTATTTTGTTCAACAGGAAATTCTTAGTATACTTTCTCGAAAGGTGCAAAGAACAATTAGAGAAGAAATAGGTGATAGTAAATTTTGTATAATGGTTGACGAAGCTCGTGATGAATCCAAAAAAGAGCAAATGGCATTGGTCCTCCGGTTTCCCGACACTGAAGGGTTTATACAGGAGCGTTTCGTTGATGTGATTCATGTGAATGACAATCGTGCATTGACTCTCAAGGAGAAAATTTGCGCTATCCTAGCGGATAACAATTTAAATGTGGAAGATATCAGAGGTCAAGCCTATGACGGGGCGAGCAATATGCGAAGGGAGTGGAAAGGACTGAAGGCTTTAATTCTGAAGGAGTCCCCTTATGCATACTACATTCGTTGTATGGCGCATCAACTTCAATTGGCCCTTGTTGCAGCTTTTCGAGAGGTACATAAAGTGCATAATTTTTTTCAACATGCCAATTTTTTCATAAATGTTGTTAGTGCTTCACCTAAACGCAATGATGAGTCACTAGCAAACCAAGCTGCCGAGATTGCACGTGAAATTTAACTCGGGGAGCTTGATACGGGAAAAGGGGCAAACCAGATAGGCTCTTTACACAGACCAGCAGATACTAGATGGAGTTCACACTTCAAGTCAATTCAGAGCTTAAGGATGATGTTTGGTGCTACAGTTACAGTCCTGCGAAGTATAGCGAATGATCGTTCGGTCACAAAACATTCCCGTGGAGATGCTGGAGGCGCTCTAAGGATAATTGTTTCTTTTGATTTTGTTTTCATTGTGCACCTCATGGAGAGGATTATGAAAATCACAGATGTCTTATGCCAAACACTCAAGAAGAAATCTTTGGACATTTTGAATGCATTAGATACACTATCGAACACTAAGGTGCTCCTTGCTGATCTAGGAGAAGAAGGATGGGAACCTCTCATAGAGGAGGTTAAGAACTTTTGTACGAAGCACGAAGTTGAGATCCCTGATATGAGTCGCAAGTACGTCCGTTTCCTCTATTTGTATAATAGAATAATATATTAATCACACATGCTTTACTAACACATATATTGTATTTGTAATTTGTAGGTATGTTGATGTTACTAAGTCTCGGAATAAACATAATAACATCACTGTGCTTCACCACTACAAAGTTGATGTGTTTAAGGTGGCGATCGATCAACAATTGGTGGAGCTAAATGACCGTTTTAGTGTTCAGACTACAGAGCTGATGACACTCTGTGCATCATTGGATCCAAGGCATGAGTCATTTGACATGTCAAAGATTTGCAGGCTTGTGGAAATTTTTTATCCAGTGGATTTTTCTAGTCAAGAGCAGGCGCATCTGGAGTCACAACTTCCACACTATCAGTTAGATGTTCACAACCATCCAGAACTGAAATCTTCATCATCACTTGCTGATTTGACCGTTGCATTGCATAAAATATGTAAAGCTTCTCTGTATCCAATGGTTGATAGATTATTGCGATTGATCATCACTCTCCCGGTGTCAACTGCAACTGCGGAGAGAGCTTTTTCAGCAATGAAGGTTATCAAAACGCGTCTCCGAAGTAAAATGAGTGATGATTTTCTTCGACATTACATGGTTGTATACATTGGAAAGGAAATAGCTGCAAAGTTCAATGTTAATGAGATTATTGATTTGTTCGATCGACCGGCTGGGGGCGTAGATCTTCGTTCAAACTAGTAGAAATGTAGTTTTTTGTTGTTGTAAAGCTTATACTATTACATCTTTGATACACTAGAATATTCAAGACTTTAAATATTTTTAAGTTATGTCTTTTGTGTGTTTCATTGTGTTTTTCGCCCCCCCTATGTTGAAATCCTGGCTCCGCCGTTGCGGCTACCGGTGTTTGATTCCATATTGATCGCTCCTAACACGGTCAGGGTGTTATGCGGACCCCCTCGATAAATCGCGTAGTGTTAAGACTTGTCCGGTTGGTGTTAATTTGCTAATCACTTAATAATAATCTGCATAGGGAATAGCTACCCCAAGGAACTGAATCAACAACCTGGGCCAGTGCTCCTCATGAGTGTTGGTCCAACCCAGAGCAGCTTATTACGCTCCCCGGGGAAACTCGGTGTTTTGGCGTGGTAACCATCGCTCATCCGGCGTGTCCTGAGACTGAGATACGCGGCTCTTATGAGGGTCGTCGACACGTCGGGAGGTCCTGCTAGTCTTGTCTTACCTTAGCGATATATATTGCGTATAGGAATCCCGGTGAAGCTTTGGTTCTCCCCAGAGTTGAGGTTTTCCTCTAAAGAATCCGACGAGATCACGAGATTCGTGATAGAGGATTACTTTGCGGCCCGTGTACGTTTGTGATGGACTAGTTGGAGCACTCCTGCAGGGTTTAAAATTTCGGAAATCCATGCCCGCGGTTATGTGGCAACTTGGAATATTTTGTTAACATCCGGTAATAGATAACTTAAGCATAAGCTCATAAAATTGCCAACTGTGTGCGTAACCGTGACTGTCCCCTTCGAAGACTTCTCTTCGATCGGGAACACGGTGGGGTTATGATTGACGTAGGTAGGTGTTCAGGATCACTTAGTGATCATCTATTATTGACCGCTAGTGTAGACCACCTTCAATTCAAGCTCTACGTAAGTTAGCCACCATATAAAGTTTAGGATGCTGCAACCTAAATACTCCACCTTTCCAACCTAATAACTTGACTAGTTCTGGCACCGAGGTCATAGATTGCTGAGTCCCCGTGGCTCACAGATTCCTTCACAACACCCACAGGTTCAGGTACACCCGAGACAGGTGATCCCGATGGCACGCAACTGGCGTGGCAGTACGATGAGGAGAACGACTGCCTGTACGTGAACTATCCAGAAGATTGAGGCGTGGTCGTGATGATGGGCAAGCATGCAGGGTAGCATAGTCATTTCCCTTGTTTTGTAGTTCGTAGCGGAACTACCTTGTTTGAATGTGTGATGTTACTCTGAGATATTTATGAGATGACAGTTGAATCCCTTATTGTCATTCCTCTATTATTTATGTATGTGCTATTTTACCATGTTTGCGAAACGCTTAGATGCGCTTCTTTCGAATTCGGGGCCTTGATACGTCTCCACCATATCTACTTTTCCGAACTCTTTTGCCCTTGCTTTGGACTCTAATTTGCATGATTTGAATGGAACTAACCTGGACTGACGTTGTTTTTAGCATAATTTCCTTGGTGTTGTTTGTGTGCAGAAATGAAAGTTCTCAGAACGTCCTGAAAATTTACGGAGAATATTTCTGGAAAATACGAAAAATACCTGCGCAAAGATCCACCGGAGGGGATGGGCCAGTGGGCCACAAGTCCTGTAGCCGCCACCCCCTCGTGGCGGCTAGCAAGCTTGTGGGGCCCACGTGGCTCTGCCGGCCCCAAACTCAGCTCTATAAATTCACTTTCGTCCCTGAAAAAATAACAAGAGAAGATTTCGTCGCATTTGCGATACGGAGGCGCCGCCACATCCTCTTCTTCATCTGGAGGGCAGATCTGGAGTCCGTTTTGGGCTCCGGAGAGGGGAAATCGTCGCCATCATCATCATCGACCTTCTTCCCTCTGCAATTCCATGAAGCTCTTCATCGTTCGTGAGTAATCTATTCGTAGGCTCACTGGGCGGTGATGAGTAGGATGAGATCTATCATGTAATCGAGTTAGTTTTCACGGGGATTGATCCCTAGTATCCACTATGTTTTGAGATTGATATTGCTACTACTTTGCCATGCTTAATGCTTGTCACTAGGGCCCGAGTGCCATGATTTCAGATCTGAAATTATTATGTTGTCACCAATATATGTGTGTTTTAGATCCGATCTTGCAAGTTGTAGTTACCTACTATGTGTTATGACCCGGCAACCCCGGAGTGAAAATAACCGGAACCACTCCCGGTGATGACCATAGTTTGAGGAGTTCATGTGTTCACCAAGTGCTAATGCGTTGGTTCGGTTCTTTATTAAAAGGAGAACCTTCATATCCCGTAGTTTCCTTTTGGACCATGCTGCCATGGGAGGGATGGACAATAGATGTCATGCAAGTTCTTTTCCCTAAGCACGTATGAGGACACACGGAATGCATGCCTACATCACATTGACGAACGGGAGCTAGCCACATATCTCTCCGTGTTATAACTGTTGCATGATGAATATCATCCAAACAAATCACCGACCCATTGCCTACGAGTTTGTCCCACTGCTGCTGTTACTTGCTCTGCTGTTACATGCTACTATTGCTACTTGCTGCTACTGTCACTTGCTACTGTTGCTACTTTGCTGTTGATACTTTGCTTGCAGATATTAATCTTTCTGGTGTGGTTGAATCTGACACATACAGGTGCTAATACTTGAGAGTATCCTATTGGCGAATCAACAAAATTGTGTTGAATACTCTACCCTCGAAAACTGCCTCGATCCCACGCGCTAGTGGGTCATTGCAAGACAATTTCTAATTGTTGAGCAATCGAGAATAGCAGTCGTCTAGCCATTGCCAGAGATTGCCATCAACATTTTTCTGGCGCCGTTGCCAGGGAGGCGATTGCTATATTCTCTGAGTTACTTGGGATTTATATCTGCTGATCACTATGAGGAATCTGAAGGATCCAAAAACCAAAGTCTTGCCCTCAACTACGAGGGGAGGTAAGGAACTGCCATCTAGCTCTGCACTTGATTCACCTTCAGTTGTGAGTAAGTTTGCGACATCACCTCCTGCTAGAAATCTTCATATGTCGCCCTGTGCTTGATGATGCTTATGATGCTATGCTTGATACTATGACTGATGATGCTATGCTTGATACTGCTAGAGATGCTATGCCTGATACTGCTAGAGATGCTATGCCTGATACTGCTAGAGATGCTATGCTTGATACTGCTTTGCCTGATGATGCTAGAGATGCTATTTTGCCTAATGATGCTATGCTCGATACTACTAGAGATAGTACTTTGCCTGATGTGCCACTAGGGGTGTTCCTTGATGCTCATATTGCTAGAGTTACTGCCAATGCTCGTGATGCTTCTGAAACTGCCGATACTATTGAGATAGAACCTGCTTTTGCTCCTGCTAGATCTAGCTCTCCTAGATATGAATTGCCTGATATACCTGAGGGTTACGTTATGGAGGGAGAGATAGCTGGGGATTTTCTTGCGTGTAAGGATGCTTATGACGCTGAGAAATGACTTCTCTAGTGGAAGGAAAAATCTCTGAAAGCTAGGATGAAATACGACCCGAAGTTTGCCACTTCAACTATCTTTATCACTGATAAGGATTATGAATTCTCTGTCGATCCTGAGATAATCTCTCTAGTCGAATCTGATCCTTTCCACGGTTATGAGTCTGAGACGGTCGTAGCCCACCTTACCAAACTACACGATATAACCACCCTTTTTACTAGTGAGGAGAAGATCCACCACTACTACATCCTTAAGCTCTTTGCTTTCTCTTTAGAGGATGACGCTAAAGCCTGGTTCACCTCTCTTGGTCCTGCATGTGTGAGTAGTCCCCAGGATATGGTCTATTACTTTTGTCAGAAGTATTTCCCTGCCCATAAGAAGCAAGCTGCCTTGCAGGAAATATACAACTTTGCTCAACTCAAAGAAGAGAGTCTCCCACAAGCTTGGGGGAGGCTCATCCAGCTATAGAATGTTTAGCCTGATCACCCTCTTAAGAAGAACGAGATACTTGATATCTTCTATAACGGACTTACCGATGCCTCTAGAGACCACCTAGATAGTTGTGTCAGTTGTGTTTTTAGGGAACGAACCATCGAACAAGCTGAGATCCTTCTGAATAACATCTTGATGAACGATAATGCTTGGACTATTCCCGAACCACCTCCTAAGCTGACTCCTAAGAAAAGAGGTATTCTATTCCTCAGTCCCGAAGATATGCAAGAAGCTAAGAAATCGATGCAAGAGAAAGGCATTAGATCTGAAGATGTCAAAAATCTACCACCTATCGAAGAGATCCATGGTCTCGATAACCCGATACAAGTAGTAGAAGTGAATTCTCTACGTAGGTTTGATGAGAGTGATATTCCTTTTGACAAACCTACTAGCCTATGCTTTGATGAATTTGACAACTTTGTTGCCAAACAACAGAGTTTCAATGATTATGTTAGCAGACACTTGGAACAAAGTACTCGTATGCTTAGCCATTTAAGTGCTTGTGTAGACAGAAATGTCAATGATCTGAAGCTTCTGAGTAAACATGCCTCTATGATTACTACTCAGGTAGAACAAGTACTTAAAGCTCAGAATGACTTGCTCAATGAATTAAATGACAACTCTGTCAGAGTCATTACTAGAGGAGGCAAAATGACTCAGGAACCTTTGTATCCTAAAGGTAATCCTAAGAGAATTGATCAAGATTCTCAAGGAATTAATGCTGATACACCCAGTCATCCTAAGGAGAAGAAGAAGGATGATAGAAACCTACATCCCAGTTCAGCAAATACTGTCACACCTGAAGAACCTAATGATATTTATACGTCTCATGCAGAAACCCAATCTGGTGATGAACATGAACCTGGTGACAATATGGATAGCGATGTTCATAATAATGCTCAACCTAGCAATGATGAGGATGTGGAGATTGAAGCTACGGTTAATCCTGATAACCCACAACCTAAGAGATACGATAAGAATGACTTCATTGCTAGGAAGCATGGTAAAGAAAGGGAGCCATGGGTTCAGAGACCGATGCCCTTTCCACCTAAGCCATCCAAGAAAAAGGATGATGAGGATTTTGAGCGCTTCGTTGAGATGATAAGACCCATCTTTCTGCAGATGCGGTTAACTGATATGCTCAAAATGTCTCCGTATGCCAAGTACATGAAAGTTATCGTGACTAATAAACGGAAGATACCAAATCTTGAGATCTCCAACATGCTTGCCAATTACACTTTGAAAGGTGGAACTCCTAAGAAACTTGGTGATCCCGGAGTGCCCACTATACCTTGCTCCATTAAAGGAAACTACATAAGAACTGCCCTATGTGACCTTGGAGCCGGTGTTAGTGTTATGCCGCTCTCTCTTTATCGTAGACTTGAATTGGATAAGTTGACACCCACTGAAATTTCTGTGCAAATCACCGACAAATCAACAGCTTTCCCTATTGGCATTTGCGAGGATGTGCCTATTGTGGTTGCTAACACCACTATCTTAACAGACTTTGTTATCTTGGATATTCTCGAGTATGATGCCATGGATGTCATCCTCGGAAGACCCTTTTTAAACACTGTAGTGGCTGTTATAGATTGCAACAAAGGCAATGTCACTTTCCATGTCAACGGTAATGAGCACACAATGCACTTTCCGAAGAAACCTTATCAAGTACATTGCATCAATGCTATCGAAAAGATTTCATCGATTCTTATTGGGAGCTTTGAATGCCCTATTCCTCCTGTCAAGATGAAGTATGATTTGCTTGTTGGGGAGATACATATCCACATTGAGGTGACTTAGTGGCTATTCGAAAATTCTCCATTCTCTCTTGCGATTCGAGAAGGTTTTGTCATGAGGACTTGATCAACCCCGTTGACGGATTTCTTTCGATGATCATGCAATGGATGAATCAAAGAGTCACATACCTCTGTTTTGAGCTTTCATTTTCTGTTGCTTAGAAGAAAAATGATAGATTTAGTTTAGTTTTTCCTGTTTTCTGTTTTAGTGTCTCGGAGAAAAATACCCCGAAAATAAAATTTCTCCGATGATCCAGAAAATCTAGTATGATTTTTGTAGAATGTTTGAAAAATACTGGGACTGAGAGCTGGCCTGGGGGCTAAACCAGTGGGCCACAAGCCCTGTAGCAGTCACCCCCCTGGTGGCGGCTAGCAAGCTTGTGTGGCCCACAGGGACCCCCTCCACTCATTCCAGCTCCCATCCTCTTCTTCCACCTCTAGAAAAAAAAATTTCGCAGCTCAAACCCATGTTCTTGCTCATTTGGCTGTGATTTTCGATCTCCTTGCTCAAAGCACCATTCTCCGAACCGTTTTGGGGAAAGTACTCCTTGGTAAGTGACTCCTCCATTGGTCCAATTAGTTTTTCCTCTAGTGCTTTATCCTTCGTGTATTCTTGCTACCTTGGTGATCCTGTTCTTGAGCTAGAAATGTTGATGTAGTTGTTCCCAAGTAGTTTTAGCGCGTGATACGGTCTTTAAGCACTAGTAGGAGTAGTTGCTACAAGGTGTGGTTGGTCTTCATTCACTTTTCTCTTGAACTTCAAAAATTTCGGCAAAAGGAAATTATGTTCAGGAGGAAGTTTCATGCTGGTTCCTCAAGTAAGAAGGGTCCTCGTCTTTCTTTTCGGGAGCCCGAACCTTATCAACTAAGGGACGCACCGGTACAACCATGTGAATGGCCTTCCGATGAGTTCATGATCGAAGCAGGTTTCAAGGATGAGTTTGATACACTTGTCCGCAATGCCGGGTTAGAAGAATTCCTCTCAGATACATGTGAACAGTATGCTATGCTCACTGCCTCTTTCGTGCGTAGATTTATATTTTGAGTTGGCCGTGACTCATCCATACTGTGTGATCTGTATGATAAATCCTACGCCATGGATTTGGAAGATTTCAGTAGGATTTGCAAGATACCCGATGGGGGTAGTATTAATGATCCTTCTAAGTCTTCGGTCAGCGACTTTGTCTCCAGTATAACTGTTGGAGAAACCAGAGATATCACGCAAGACACCATAGGAAGCATCCATTTCCCTGCCTTGCACTACTTTGCCCTCTTCATAGGTAGGTGCATTAACGACAAGGGTGCACATTGTCACATATGCGCTTCCGACCTTAGTATCCTTAAGAGCGCAGTAACAGGTGACAGGAGCTTCAATATGGGAGCTATAATAGCAAGGAGGCTGAATAATAATGCCATTGAGGGGGATTTCTTTGGTGGAACTTATACCTAGCTATAATAGTAACAAGTGACAGGAGCTTCTAACACGCTACCAGTTCCTTGAGAGGGATCATGGATCCCTCCTATACCGCTTGATATTTAACCGGCAGCATGTCTTCCATATTACCCTTCCTGCTCCTGCTTTCTTTGACTTTCAGGTAAAACGAAGATACTACATAACCATAGGAGAGGCAGAGGAGTATGACAGGGAGGCGATGGCTACTCGACTTCGCGAGGCAGCTATTCAGGCAGTGGCTGCAGCACTCCCGTATAACACCCATTATGATTTTCGGTTTCGCCAGGACCATCCATGAGAGTAGACCAAGCTAGGCCAAAAGCCTAAGCTTGGGGGAGTACGTGTTCTCACCGACCTTACATTCATGCTTATGCTTTCACACTGTTAGCCGGTGTTTACACTTTGCCACTGTATTATCCAAAGATAGGAAAAAAGGATCGTACACTATAGATTAAGTTTGCACCAAAAATAATATTTGAGAAGTATTCAACAGCTAAAAATAACATTCTATTTAGATTCTACATATTTTTTTAATCAAATTATATATATAACATGTTAAAATTAGAGTTACGGTTTAAATGATATGGATAATTTTGTTTTAGATAAAATTTGGATTGATTAACTGAAAAGTTAGGTTTTTTTGTTAAAATATGGAGGACGGATCGATTACGTGAAACATGAGGAGGTTTTATGAACAATGGAAAAAACTATTCATTTTCTGACTTAAATCCGGACCGCGGGTTGATTTCAGGAAACGTCGGGAGCTTTTTTGTAGAAGTGGAACGACGAAACATTTTCCTCACTTAAGAAAGGACTGCGGGTTGATTAACTAAAAACGGAGGCGCTTTTTCACAAAAATGCCACGACGGACGACCAGAAACCGTATTTGCTTTATTATTAGGGAGAGATTGCGCCCATGCCTTGTTTCGTCCCGCACCAAGTTTCGGCCCATTTTTTCCTATTGTGAATTTATCCATCAAATACGCCATTGCATAATTACAGATTTTGTCATGATTTTAAAATGCTAACAACTAACTAATAGTGCATTGATTAAAATGTTTTATATACGTAAAATGTGTAGTATTTCGTGTAGATTCACAATATACCACTTTCATGCATGATTTAATTTTTGAACTTGTTGTTTTCACATAATTTGTGTAAATTCCATCATCTTGCATAATTGATGTGTCATTTTTTCCCAAGGAAATACCCACATGTTATATATGATTTTGGGGTGGGAAAATTCATAGAATCTATTTGTGCATTTAGTTTTGTCATTTGAGCAAGTTTTGTGTGAATGCTATTTTTGTTGTGATGCCCTTTTATTATTTTTATGTGATTTAATCCGTACATCATATGAATTTTTTATTGAACACGAGATGTTCCCTTTGTGAGGTGTACTAGCCTCTGGTTTTTTGTTTGCCATGAAAATAAATGTTTAGATGTTATTTTTGCTGCTAACATGCCATAAAAATCTTGCTATTTGTAGGGTCAAAATAATTCTAAATTTGAAATCTGCTATATTTTGTTGCTATGTTTTCATGTCATTTTCTAGTGATCTACAACATCTTTAAGGTTGGTGCAATGGAGTGAATTGTAAAGAAGATATCCTTTGTTAGTTTGTGCCATTAGTTTTCAAGTATAGGTTTTACATCCTAGTTAATTTTGCTGTCAAACATGGTAACTTGATAAAAACTCTATTTTATACTAAGTCTGAGAGTGTGCTTATTTCAGATTTCCATGTTGTGTTGATGCTAGCTATGAATGTGTGCATTATTAGACGTTGCTAGTATGTAAATGAATGAAGTGCATCATGCCTACTACCATGCGGTAAATTTTCATACCATTATATGACTTCTACCATGTGTTTTGCTTGCTACCAATATGCCTTCATAATAAAAATGCAATGTTAAAAACAATTATTTTCACTAAGTCTTAAACTCTATTCAAGTACCATCTTGTGAGCTCATTTCCTAGAGATCCATACTTCTATTCAATTGCTGTTATGAGATGGATGTTGTGCATCATGTCAACTACGGCCCTAATGTCTTGTTTGTGCAATTTTGGATTCCTGTAACTTGTTGTTTTGCTGTCTGCAAAACTGCCATGTTCTTGTTTTGGGTAGATTATCATTATAACTTGTATTGGTGGTATTTGTTGAACCGTTACTTCGTTTTGAACATGCCATATATGAAACTTGCCATAAATTTTTTGTAGTCGAATAGTATCTTTCTGCATACATTTTGCATACATGGCATATTCATCTTGTGTTAGTCATATCATTTAGATCGTAACATTGTTTAGATGATCCATATATGTAAAAGGTCTAGAATAACGTGTAAAATCACATGGTGCAATTTATTTTCCTGTTTAATAAATATAAAATGTGATTTGATTCGATCTGGACCAATTTGGAAATCTAACATATGAGGTCGTTTCACAAATACTATAAGTTGTTTCCGACCTCATTTGAAATGCCTAGAAAGATAGTTTATTTATGCTTAACCTCTTGCCATGTTTAACAACATTTAAAACTGTCATGTAAATAAACAAGAAGTTTCCGACCTCATTTGAAATGCCTTGCATAATCGTATGGACATGCATCATATTTGATTATGCATCATGTCATGAATATGCTGTGGTTTTATCGTGTGTTCAATGTTTGTTTTCGAATTGCTTCTTCCCGATAGAGTTCCTCAAGCGTGTCAGAGTGTGAGGACTAATTTGACTGTGTTGGTTCGTCCACTTCACGGATTCGTTCTTCTTCGAGGCGGGACCTCAGGCAAGATGACCATTTCCCTGGATACCACTACTAACATTGCTTTGCTAGTTGTCTCGCTTCTATCGTTATGTCATATGACCTACCACTTGAATGTCAAGCCTCCAAACATTGCCATGAAAAGCCTCTAACCCGCCTCCACGTCCCAGCAAACCTTTGTTTGGATATGTTACCGCTTGCTCAATCCTTCTTATAGCGTTCCTAGTTGTAGGTGTAGTTGTTTCCATGTGACAACAAGGATTCCTTGATATATCACAATGTTATTGCTATTTAATTTAATGCACCCATATACTTGGTAAAAGGTGGAAGGCTTGGACTTTTAGTTCGATGTTTTGTTCCACCTATACTGACCTAGTTACTTGTGTATCGGTGTTATGTTCCATATTGAGCGCTCCTAACATGCTTCGGGTTGTTATGGGGACCCCCTTGATAGTTAATGTTAGGTTAAAACTCTTCTGGCATGGCCTAACTTTGGTACTATATTTGCCTAATAACTAATAAAATTACATAGGGACTTTATGGACCCCGTGGAGAATTAATCAACAACCCGGACCAGTGCTCCTCATGAGTGTTGGCCCAAACTAGAGCCAGGAAAGTCGAGTGATTTCTATCTAGCCACCTCACACTAGCTTATCCGATCGTGTACTCAAAACAAGATACGCGGCTCCTATCGGGTTCGTCGACACGTCGGGCGGCCTTCCTGGATTTGTTTTACCTTCCACGAAATATATTGTGCACCAGGATTCGGAGTACTTTGGGCTATTTCTGTTGGGGAACGTCGCATGGGAAACAAAAAATTTCCTACGCGCACGAAGACCTATCATGGTGATGTCCATCTACGAGAGGGGATGAGTGATCTACGTACCCTTGTAGACCGTACAGCAGAAGCGTTAGAGAACACGATTGATGTAGTGGAACGTCCTCACGTCCCTCGATCCGCCCGCGAACAATCCCGCGATCAGTCCCACGATCTAGTACCGAACGGACGACACCTCCGCGTTCAGCACACGTACAGCTCGACGATGATCTTCGCCTTCTTGATCCAGCAAGAGAGACGGAGAGTTAGAATAGTTCTCCGGCAGCGTGACGGCGCTCCGGAGGTTGGTGATGACCTTGTCTCAGCAGGGCTCCGCCCGAGCTCCGCAGAAACGCGATCTAGAGGAAAAACCGTGGAGGTATGTGGTCGGGCTGCCTTGGAAAAGTCGTCTCAAATCAGCCCTAAAACCTTCGTATATATAGGTGGGAGGGAGGGGGCCTTGCCTTGGGGTCCAAGGACCCTCAAGGGGGTCGGCCGAGCCAAGGGGGAGGACTCTCCCCCCCAAACCGAGGTGGACTAGGTTTGGTGGGAGGGAGTCCCCCTTCCTTCCCACCTCCTCCTTTTTTTTTCTTTCTCTCTTGATTTTCTTCTCCTTGGTGCATAGGGCACTTGTGGGCTGTCCCACCAGCCCACTAAGGGCTGGTGTGTCTCCCCCAAGGCCTATGGGCTTCCCCGGGGTGGGTTGCCCCCCCGGTGAACTCCCGGAACCTTCCAGTAATCAAATGAGGTCATCCTATATATCAATCTTCGTTTCCGGACCATTCCGGAAACCCTCGTGATGTCCGAGATCTCATCCGAGACTCCGAACAACATTCGGTAACCAACCATATAACTCAAATACGCATAAAACAACGTCGAACCTTAAGTGTGCAGACCCTGCGGGTTCGAGAACTATGTAGACATGACCCGAGAGACTCCTCGGTAAATATCCAATAGCGGGACCTGGATGCCCATATTGGATCCTACATATTCTACGAAGATCTTATCATTTGAACCTCAGTGCCAAGGATTCGTATAATCCCGTATGTCATTCCCTTTGTCCTTCGGTATGTTACTTGCCCGAGATTCGATCGTCAGTATCCGCATACCTATTTCAATCTCGTTTACCGGCAAGTCTCTTTACTCGTTCCGTAATACAAGATCCCGCAACTTACACTAAGTTACATTGCTTGCAAGGCTTGTGTGTGATGTTGTATTACGAGTGGGCCCCGAGATACCTCTCCGTCACACGGAGTGACAAATCCCAGTCTTGATCCATACTAACTCAACTAACACCTTGGGAGATACCTGTAGAGAATCTTTATAGTCACCCAGTTACGTTGCGATGTTTGATACACACAAAGCATTCCTCCGGTGTCAGTGAGTTATATGATCTCATGGTCATAGGAATAAATACTTGACACGCAGAAAACAGTACCAACAAAATGACACGATCAACATGCTACGTCTATTAGTTTGGGTCTAGTCCATCACGTGATTCTCCCAATGACGTGATCCAGTTATCAAGCAACAACACCTTGTTCATAATCAGAAGACACTGACTATCAAGCAACAACACCTTGTTCATAATCAGAGGCATGCTAGGGACGGTGTTTTGTCTATGTATCCACACATGTAAATGAGTCTTCATTCAATACAATTATAGCATGGATAATAAACTATTATCTTGATACAGGAATTATAATAATAACTACATTTATTATTGCCTCTAGGGCATAATTCCAACAATTTCTAGGTTGATGTTTTCCATTGGGATTCCGAGGAGACTACGGGGTTTCTGTGGTTGAGGTTTTCCACGCAGCTTGTGGCTAGTTTGTGATGGATTAGTTGGAGCACACGTGCAGAGCTAAATCTTTCTGAGATCCATGCCGGTGGTTGTGTGGCAACTCAAATACTTTGTTAACACCCGGTCATAGCAAATCTGAAGTAAACTCAATTGAAATACACCAACCATATGCATAACCATTATTTTCTCTTCTCGTGAGTTTTGATCCGAGAGAGCACACCGCGGGATTATGCTTGACTCATAAGTAGTTGTTCAACATCAATTCTTGATCATTATTAGTTCACGATCGTTTATGCGTATATCACGCCCCTCTTATTCTTGTACTCGTAAGTTATCCACTCAAATAAATGCTTAGTGCTTGCTGCATCCTCACCAGTTTGCCATGCCTCACCCGTTAACTTTGCTAGTCTTGATACCTTAGCAAATGAGATCACTGAGTCCTTGTGGCTCACATATTACTACAACCACAGTTGTAGGTATAGGTAATGTGATGCTTTGATGTGAGAATGATGCTGGTTTGATTTGGAGTTCTTCTTCTTCTTCATCATCGATCTAGGATGGGTTCCAGGTAGGCATCCTGGGATAGCAAGGATGGGTGTCCTTTTTATCGTTTGATTTCGTCCGTAGTCGGACCCTGCTCTTCCATATGGTGATTTAATGTATTGTTGTATTGAGATGATAATGATATAGCTTGTGGCGAATGAAAGCCAATTATTTACACTCATCTCTTCTTTACATGCACTTGTAGCTATATCCATTCTTGCGAAACGACGACATGTGCTTCTATCCTTGTCTAGACCCTCGTGCCAAAATAAGGATAGGATCGCATCTTGGGGGTTACACTCGAAGAGTTTGGTTGCTTTGTCTTCAGCTTCCTAGCTGGTTGGGCTTCAACACCTTTCACAGATTTGCACTTTCTGGCTTCAGCCTCTGCAGTTTTTATCTTCTTGCTGGACACAACAGAGGAAGGAGGAGGCGTCCATGAACCAGAGAAGCCAGTTGGGAAGATAATGCTTGGCGTTGCTTGCCTTGTGTGTGCAGGATGGCTTGAAGACATTGAATCTTGCATTGACTTTTGAATTATTCTAGGGTGAAGAGCAGCTGGCCAAGTGCTTTTATATCAATCATCTTATTGTCATCTTGGAACATCTTCTCGGACTTATTTTTCAGACACGCTAGGCCACCTTTGGCGACTTTATGATGCTTTTCAAACTCAACTTTCAAGTCTGCCATCATCTTGTGATAGCCCTAAATTTGCTCAAAAGTAGGCTTGTGCGTGTTATTCTTGAAGAGAGCCTTTTCATGGTGAATCTTTTCACGTTGTTGATCTACCTTTTCAGCAACAGAAAATTCTTCACTCACCGGCCCTTCGAAGGTGACAGTATGCCCAATGGGAAGCTGAAGGGCATAAATGGTGATACGTCCCAACGTATGTATAATTTCCATTTGTTCCATGCTCTTTTGGGTGACATTGTTATATTTTTGCTACACTTTTATACCTTTTTGCACATATTTGGACTAAGCTACTAACTCAGTGCAACCAGTGCCAGTTTTTGTGTGTCGATGTATTTTTTGCAGGGACTGATACCCCAATTTATAGATCCCCAAAAATCCCGAGAAAAATATATAAAAATCAGCATGACGGAAGCTTCACGTGGCATCAGGTGGGGCCAGAGGGGAGCCATGCCCTGCCGAGGCGGCCTCCCTGCATGGTCCCCCTCCTGGCCACGCCACCAGGCCGCCTGGGTGGGGCCCACGTCCTCTAGTGACCTACCTTGGCTCCTATTTTTACCCTCGTGGAGGAAACCCTGATTCCGGAACCCTTTTCTCAAGAAGCAATTCGGATCTCCGCCGCCATCACCAACAAGTTTCGGGGTACCAGAATTCCTGTGCCGGCACCCTGCCGGGACGGGGATGTAACCCCAGATTCATCTCCATCGACGTTGCTTCCTCCCTCCATGAAGCGGGAGTAGTGCCTCCTCGGGGCTCAGGTCTTCTACAGTAGCTGTGTGGTTAATTCTCTCTCCCATGATGTGATCTTGATTGTGATTATGGGCTATGTTAATCTAGGGTGATCCCATGATGTTTCCCCTTCTTCTATGTATTGGATAGATGTACTCACCTGATCTTATGTAGTATAACCCCGTGACCATGGTGATAGCGGTCTATTCGACATGGATTAGAAGAATATTTTCATGAGTGATTTCCTCTTTTGTGAATTGATTGAAGATTGAGAGTCTCTTGGTGCTTGTCTTTGACTATCTTTGAGATATGTTGTGGTGATTGTGGTACTCTCTTTGGGTGGCCGCAGTGACATTGGGAAATCCATAGATGAGAACTACGAACTCTGAGGTGTGCTTTTGTAGCCCTACATAATTCTCGTCCTCTCTTGATCACAAAGGAATGACCTCCGAGTACATCTCCATTGCATGTTTTAGTGGAAATATCATGTGATTAGACTATGTTAATATTGTTGGGAGTTGCCACTAGTGAAAGTATAAAGCCTAGGCCTTGTTTCTCACCATTGTTACACCATTTATGCTCACTTTTGTCACTTGCTACCTTGTTGCCATTTTTATTTCAGATTTCCAATACCTTGTTTTACCATCCATATCACTTGCCTTTTAACACCTCTTCGCCAAATTATTGCACCTATACAACTGACAATTGTATTAGGTGTGCTGGGGACACAAGAGAATTCTTGTATCTCAATTGCAGGGTTGCTTAAGAGAGACCATCTTCAACCTCTACTTTCCTGAGTTGGATAAACCTTCGGCCACCCACTTGAGGGAAACTGTTGTTGTCCTACAAACCTCCGCGCTTGGAGGCCCAACATAGTCTACAAGAATAAAAGCGTGCATAGACATCCAATGGTCAATGAGGGATCAGCGAACCATTCATTAATGAAATGTTTGAGTATTTCTACATGAAAGGGAGGCAAGTCTTAAAGATATTTGGCCTCTTCTTTCTTTTGCTGAATAAGCTTCACGAGAGCTTCATCATCAAACTCATCATCAGAGAGCTCAATCTAGTTATAACCATCCATTAAGGTGACAGATGGCATTGTTCCACGAACAAAATCTAGTTTTCTCTTCAACTTTCTAGTGGTGCGTGATTCATCCTCTGTTTTAGCTGGTTCAACATGCCTTGATCGTGAAGGATTTGGTGTTGAAGAGATTGGCTTGGAAGCCCTTTATTAGGCTTTGAAGGTTTCGTTCTCTTTAGTGGCTTCAGATTAGTGGCAGAAGAGTGATCTACATCCTATTCTGAAGCTTCATCAGTGGCAGGGCACACCATGATGCTATATGGATTTGGATTTTCTGGCATGGGTGACCTGACCATGCGTGGATAGAAACCAATGTTGATGGCATCATTTTTTGTCTTCGGGCGAAGATTTTTGTATACAATATTAATCAGGGAGTCTGTCATGCGTCTTTTCCGCATATTGCACAATGACAAAGTGGCTGTAGAACCATTCCTCTGCCCAATATCTTCAGATCCATTGTATCTGGTTCTTGTGCTGAGTGTAATTTTCTTCAAGATTAGACTTGTATCTCTCATATAGTGCAGGCAAAAGGTCTTTTGCTGTGCTCTCATGTCTTTGTCTTCCATCCTTCTTAGGTGCTTTATACCTAGCCCTTGTCTTCGGCTTAAACAAAGGCTTCATAGAAGTGTTCAAGTATGAACTGTCTTCTGGTTTTTCTAGGTGTATCTGCAAGTAGTGTGCAAGTGAATTCCGACTATGAGATCCAAGTGATTATCTCGTGGACATGTACCTATGAAAGAATTAGGGATGCGAGGGGAATAGAAGAGGTCATATGCATTCTCACAAGATTTTGAAGATAAAAACATGGTGGGAAGATGATGACCTCAGTCGCCGAAGACATTCGCTTTTGCTCAAGATAAGGTGGTTTCATACTTGTGTAAATTTAAAAAATTGCCCAAGTGAGGAATCAAACCATATTTTCAAGACAAGTGAAAGCATTTAGAAAACAGAGATAGATGTTTGAGTGTTGTAGAAAACAAGGTGGAAAAAACACCATTCGGAGATATGTGGTAATTTTTCAGATCAAACAAACGGTAAAAAAATGTTTTTATTTACTGTAGTGAAGAACATGAAGAATATCTCGATGAAGCGGAGAGGCCAAGTAGTTCACTCTGCCTCACCTTAACTTCGTGTTGGTAGACAACCACGACGATGGTGGAGCAAAGACAGTCGCGATCGACGTGATTACGAAGACGAAAGAGTTGCGACAGTCAAGCGCTTCTCATATATAGCCCCAAAGGGTCGGCCCATCAATATGCGATGGGCCGGGTCTTCAATTTGGACCTTATGAGTTGTTTAAACAACTCAACACTCTAGCCCCCAAGTGCTGGGTCGCGCGTCTGCAATGACTTGGATTTTTTAGAAACTTTGTAGATCTTGAAGTGAGTAGTGTAGCCCCCAAGTGTCGGGTGGCATGCCTCCAGCGACTCGGGACTTACATGTACTTCTTCTTTGAATAACATCTTGTGATGTAGCTCCCAAGTGCCGGGTCGCATACGTGCAACGACCTTGGACTGATTAATATAACCCACTATATTCATATAAGCCATGCTGAATCAGGTCAAAATTGACTCATGTAACCCCCAAGCTTCGAGTCACTATTGATATAGTGGATCATGCCTTGTGTTTTTGAACTTTTGAATTTTTATACGAGCAATTGCTAGCCTCCATGGGCCCGCTCAACAATATGTGATAGGCCTGCTCAACAATATGTGATAGGCTGGCTCAAAAATATGTTATAGAATAGCTCAACAATATGTAATAGGCCAACTCCGTAATATGTAATATGATAGCTCAGAAATATATGATAGGCCGGTTCTTTTAGAATAGCCATTTCTTTTGAGCTAGCTTGGAAACCCCAATCATTGAATATTGGTTATGAAAAAATCATGATGAAGATCTTCCCATTTTGGCTGTCAATGATTTATTTGTTTGTGCAGATATTACAATGTAACCCAGTTTCAAGTCCGACTTTCTGCAACATAAACAAATATAGATATGTATATATGATACATTGTGTAATGATCCTACGCAGGATGATGTATGTATATGATGAAAAAGTATAAAACTGCCGGCTGTCGAGGATGGACATAAGACTCGCTTTCAAGGCATGGGGTTTGCTTGATTGAAGCTGGTCTGATAGCCCATGGTTTATCCTAGCTCTCTATGAGCCAACTCTCGTGTGACTTCAGTCGGTGTTTTAACCTTGACATGTTCGGGGCCCATATAGATTGACTTTTCAAGAGTACACCAGGTCACCTTTTTGGAGTAGGATCAAGCAGAGAGGAAAGTTTAACAAAGTTCTTATAATGGCATATGCCAGGTCAAGAGGGATATTAACAGCTAACTCGATGAATCGGGAGCCCCCAAATGAGCTATGATCATGGAAACGCTCAGCATAGGATATACAAGAGAAAATGCTACTACTCCAAAACATCTAGGTTCTAGATAAGCCAAGTTTATTCCATTGACCGTAATGTGATGAGCCAATAAAGCAGGATACACTATAGGGCTCAGATACTTAGTTGTCTTCCATGGCAGACGACAAAGGGGGACACCCCAGACGGCAAAGGCCTTTGCCGTCTGTCAGCACACGACAAACTGGACGACAAACAAAAATCCGGTGCAGGGCCTCTTTGTCGTCTGCATTGGGATAGCTGACGGCAAAGGATCCTTGCCGTGAGGAGGCAGACGACAAAGAATATGGGACGTAACATCTATGGGCACCTCCGTCAAGTGCTAACGACAACCTACTGGGCCCATAGATAGTTTGCCGTCTGGCATAACGGTGGACTCACGGCAAAGGTGCCACAAAAGCCCCTCTCGTTTGCCCCTTTGCCGTGTACCCTTTGCCCCTTTGACATCTGCCCACAAGCATTTTAGAGGAAACCAAGCTAAGTATATAATATTCATGATCTAACCAAGGTTCTTATGCCGTTTTGAGCTTATTATGTCATTTTGGAGCTAAATTAGTCACTCTAATGAGCTAACCAAGGCTCTTATGATGTTTTTACCTAACTAAGCTAATTATGTCATTTTGGATGATAATTAGCTAAGTTTGTCTTCGTTGGGGAAAATAAGCTACATAGAAGAAGCAAGAAGAGAAGAAGAAGGAGAAGAAAATGAAGAAGAAGGAGGAGGGGGATGAGGAGGATGAGAAGGAGAAGGAGAAGGAGGAGAAGAAGAAGAAGAAGAAGAAAAGAAGAAGACAAGAAGAAGGAGAAGAAGAAGGAGAAGAAGGAGGAGAGAAGAAGAAGCAGAAGAAGGAGGTATCCTTCTCCTTCCTCTTCTCCATCTCATTCTTCTTCTCTTCTTCTTCTTCTCTTCTTCTTCTTCTTCCTTCTTTTCATTTTTCATCTTTCTTGTCCTCTTGTCCTCTGCTTCGAGCTAAATAAGCTAATTATGCCTTTTTGGAGCTAATCATGTCATTTTGGAGAATAATTTGCTAAGTATAAGTCATTTTTTATTAAATATACCATTTTGGAGCTAACTAAGCTAATTATGTCATTTTGGAGGATAATTAGCTAAGTATGTCTTTGTTGGGGAAAATAAGCTACGTAGAACAAGAAAGAGAAGAAGAAAGAAGAGAACAAGAAGGAGAAGAAAAATATGAAGAAGAAGGAGGAGGAGGAGGAGGAGGAGGAGAAGGAGAAGGAGGAGGATGAGGATAATAAGAAGAGCAGAAGAAGGAGAAGAAGGAGGAGATAAGAAGAAGGAGAAGAAGGAGGGATCCTTCTCCTTCTTCTTTTCTTCTTATTCTTCCTTCTTTTCATTTTTCCTCTTTCTTCTCCTCTTGTCCTCTTTTTCGAGCTAAATTAGCTAATTATGCCTTTTTGGAGCTTATTATGTCATTTTGGAGGATAGTTAGCTAAGTATAGGTCTTTTTTTATTAAATAGACCATTTTGGATCTAACTAAGCTAATTATGTCATTTTGGAGGATAATTAGCTAATTATGTCTTTGTTGGGGAAAATAAGCTACGTAGAAGAAGAAAGAGAAGAAGCAAGAAGAGAAGAGGAAGGAGAAGAAAAAGAAGAAGAAGGAGGAGGAGGAGGAGAAGGAGAAGGAGAAGGAGGAGTAGAAGAAGAAGAAAAGAAGAAGAGAAGAAGAAGAAGGAGAAGGAGGAGGAGAGAATAAGAAGGAGGAGAAGGAGGTGTCCTTCTCCTTCTTCTCTTCTTCTTCTCTTCTTCTTCTCTTCTTCTTATTCTTCCTTCTTTTCATTTTTCCTATTTCTTCTCCTCTTGTCCTCTTCTTCGAGTTAAATTAGCTAAGTATGCCTTTTTGGAGCTAATTGTGTTATTTTGGAGGATAATTAGCTAAGTATAGGTAATTTTCTATTAAATAGACCATTTTGGATCTAACTAAGCTAATTATGTCATTTTGGAGGATAATTAGCTAAGTATGTCTTTTTTGGGGAAAATAAGCTACATAGAAGAAGATAGAGAATAAGCAAGAAGATAAGAAGAAGGAGAAGAAAAAGAAGAAGAATGAGGAGGAGGAGGAGAAACAGAAGGAGAAGGAGGAGGAGAAGAAGAAGAAAAGAAAACGAGAAGAAGAAGGAGAAGAAGAAGGAGAAGAAGGAGGAGAGAAGAAGAAGGAGAAGAAGCAAGGCTCCTTCTCCTCCTTCTCCTTCTTCTTCTCCTTCTTCTTCTCTGCTTCTTCTCTTCTTCTTCTTCTTCCTTCTTTTCATTTTTCCTCTTTCTTCTCCTCTTGTCCTCTTCTTCAAGCTAAATTAGCTACGTATGCCTTTTTGGAGCTAATTATGTCATTTTCGAGGATAATTAGCTAAGTATAGGTCATTTTTTATTAAGTAGACCATTTTGGAGCTAACTAAGCTAATTATGTCATTTAGGTGGAAGCCTAGCTAACTATAGGTCATTTTGGAGCTAACTTGGGTAAAATAGGTCATTTGGGAGCTAGCTATGCTTATAAACCCATTTTGGAGCTAGCTAAGCTAATTATCGGCGATTTACTAGCTAAGTTAGCGGGAATAGGTCATCTAGGAGCTACATAAGCCTTATTATGTCATTTAGGAGAGAACTTAGCTAAGTATAGGTCATTTTTTATTAGATAGGTCATTTTGAAACTAACTAAACTAATTATGTCATTTAGGTTGAAGCCAATCTAACTATACGTCGTTTTGGAGGTAACTTGGGTTAAATATGTCATTTTAGAGCTAACTATGCTTATTAAGCCATATTGGACCATTATGCGGTTGTTAAGCAAAACACTAGAAATAACATACCATTATTGTCATCACAGCGGTGAAGCACGGTGGCTCTGGCTTGTTTTACTTGGAGATGGCTGCCCTGGAGAAGGCTCCACTCTAGAAGGGTCGTGCGATGCGTTTTGGGAGATATTCTGCACCAAACATTGTTTGCAATGTGTCGTTAGCATGATGACACTCTTGAGATCACTACATTGAAATGAAACTCACCGTCCCTGCCATGTTAATGACTCGCATTGCCGGAGGGACGTGGCCGGTCTTCTCGCACATAGACTATACATTTGGTTTCGACAAGTCAAACTTTTTAGTTACTAATGAAACGGACATTAAAATGCAAGATTTGAAATAATATGAAGAAGAAACTTACCACGAAGAGCTCGTACACGGCCTTGTTAGACGCATCATTCCGTGCTCTCTCCGCCTCCACCAATGTAGCCGTCCTCTCCTCCAGCTCCTTCATCTTCTTATCGTTTTCCGCAAAAAGCGCCTGCATTCCCTCTCTCTCTTTCAGAATAGCAGCCTGCAACACAACTCATTCTTAGCATTGTAATCATATTGGTTCCCACGCACAACATTATGCGGAAAGATAGTTGAGTCCATTAAACTAACCTCGATGGCGAGCTCAACTAGCCGTGTACGAGGTGTTATCTCAGGACAGGAGCTCGTTTGGCATGCCTTTATCTGCCGGAGAGTTCTAGGACAACGTATAAGGCCGTCTCCAATGGCGATCGAGCCATGGGGCCTTCCGTTGCCAGCTATCATCATGAGCTCTGGCTCAATAGGCCCCTCGCTTGGGTTAAAGTCCTCCCCTTTCCTTGCCTTCCCGTGATCTCTGTACTTCACGAGCTTGTGGTGGGAGGATATGTTGGTGAAGTTTTTTGGATGCTCGAGGTCAGACTCAGAGAATGCCTTGACCTTCTTGTACGAGCCTGTATGGGCCAGCGCATACAGGTCGTACATCTGTGGCACCCCCGTCTTATTGTGACGCGCCTAAAAGAGAGAGAGGAAAAATGTATTAGTGAAGGGCTCAACATAGCATTAAGAATGAATTGCATGAGGCATGAAGCAAACCACATACCGAGTTCTCACCAAATTGGATTAAGTTGACGCTCCCTTGATGGTGTGGCACACCAACCATTTTGCCACGCCTCTCCCTGGCGTTATTGTGGCTGGCCTCCCACGTTTCGGAGCACCACTGATCCACCAAGGCCTCCAAACAATCCATCTTATACAGACACCATATTGGGGGCACCTAAGTCAATAAAGAGAAATTTGGGCGCAACGCATAAGAATCAAATCAAGGAAACTAACTACAAGGCCTTAATAATATGTAATTACCTTCATGTAATGCTCCTTCTCCATCTTAGAATCGCGGAACTTCGCTTTGTCCTTCCTAATATCCCGCGAGGCATAGTAGTCTCGAACAACCTACACCCTAGCTTCATGACGAAAGTTTTGAAGTAGGCGGCGTCATTCGGTTCTGATAACCTTTGTCGCGTCCTCCTCGTATCCCTCCTCACACCTGTAGTAGGTCTGCAAACGAGACAACACCAATTAGTACAATAACTAGCTATAGTTGATTTATAATTGTGTAAAGGAGAAATTACCCAGATCTGTCGGATCACCATGTCAGCCCTCTGGCACAAAACACCGTCGATCTCCACCTCCGCCAGGGCCTGGGCACCCAAGTAGTGCTCCCAGTTCATTCCTACCTCTCGCCCCCGATCGGGCAACGTAAGAAACCCCGGGAAGTTTTGACGGGAGGGCACACCAAGGACGCTGTTTGGCTTGCGGACACGCTCGGCAACAATCCAACCCCTGCAGTATGACAAATTAAAGCCAAAACATTAGATATGTGACAAAACATGAAGGCCAAAGGTTAAATAAGAGTAAATTAACTTACTTGTCCCCATTTGGTTTAATCGACCACCTCTGCTCGTGGGTCGTCGACAGGAGCGGGAGCCCCGAACTACCACGCTGGTAGACGGTGGCTCCCTCACCTAGCTCCTCGTCGCTATCAGCATGGCCACTTGGCTCAGGCTGACACAGATTAGGCCACGTATTCCACTGGGTCTCTTGGGACGTACCCTCATCCCTGCTTTGCTCTAGAGTCGCCTGGAACGAAGCCTCTAGGACACGAGTCTCGTGGGTCGAAGGCTTGTCAACCTGAGGCTCGTGAACCAGAGACCGTGTATCCTCCACCTTAGACGAATCCACCCTAGTAGTCTTGTGCTCAGCTGAATCAGCTTGGGGTGGCAATGAGGAAGGCATGGCAGGCACCGCCCTAGCTCTCCCATGGCCACGTGTACCTTTAGTACCTCTCGGCTTCGCGGAGGGTCGACCTCCTCTCACGGGGGCCGTGAGAGTCGAAGAAGCGGCTACTCCATGTAGAGTAGAGAGCAACACTCTCCGAAGAGGCGAGGCAGGAATGGAAGTACCCATCCCACCACCAGCCAACGAAGAAGGAGCCGCGGAGTCCTTTCGACCCTTTCCCGCCATCTTTCAACACGTGTCATGACAAAGAGTAAATTAAATTAGTACAACATAAATACCAACATGAGTAATAACATGTATATAATTTATGTGTATCATCATCATAAATACCAACATGACTAATAAAAATTGAATACCTAACATGAACTAAAAATTTATATATAGTAATAGTTGAATACCTGACATGAACTAATAGCAATCGTGTTCGTCTATATATGCTTCGGGGTCAATAAATGCATCATGATCATCACTATCATTAATAAATCCATCATCATAATCACTATCAGGTAGAACATGTGGAAGGCCACCATTATGTAATCAGTCAAGAAGTGACAGGTCATCCGCACCAGTAACCTCTTCTTCTCCCGGCTCTTCCTGTTCGGGCTCAGGGGTTAAGACGGATTCACTATCGCTATTTACTTCAATCTTTTGGGGTGAAGTAGAGCGGTTGTTGAAACGTTTCTTGGACATACGTGTTTCTTGGAAGAATTCTCCTTTATATGCGTCTGGGTTAATATGAGGTTCCTAATCCTCTTCATTGAGGGTAGGTGCTCTAAAATGTGACGGCACTTCATAAACGACATCCCAAACTTTCAGATTTGGATCAGTTTGGCAGGCCCACGGTAGATAGAAAACTTGTGTTGCCTGTTGAGCCATAATATAGACATCGGGAGCATTTAAGTGAGTGTTTCGGTTGATTTCGAATAGTCCTATATGTTCATAAGTCCTTCTAGTTTCCATCGGCTCAAACCAATAACATTTGAAGACTACGACGGTCGGTGGGTTTTCACCATAGAATAGAATTTCATAAATTTCTTCAACTCTTCCATAATACTCGATGCCTCCTTCGCCGATAGCAGAGACAGAACAATTTGTAGTCTTCAGGTCGGGCATAGATAACTCTTTGCCAAAGGTGCAAAAGTGATACCCATTGATGTTGTATTTGTCAAATGAACGGACCTTATAGTCAAAACCATGAGCGACTTGTCTCAACTCGGCGTCCATAGACTCTGCATCAGCCTACAAGTTTAATACAAAAGAATGGATGCACTAGCCGCAAATTACACTTTGTTTGAACCAAGAGATGAAACCGGGACAGTCGCCTCCATGCTTTGCGAGAAGCTCATACTCTTCGATCGAATCCTTTTCGATGACCGCTCCATCCGAGAATTCGGTGACGTATCGACTATATCAAATATCCAGGAATAAGAGTAGTTCAAAGGAATTAGAAGTTGCGGAACAATAACTTACCGAGAACTTACTCGATGTACGGCCGCACTTCTATTAGGTTGGTGAAGAAATACAATGAAATGGTCCGCCATTCTTCGACATCCAACGATTTCCCTTTCCAAGCACCAGATGGTGCGAGCTTCCCTTTGAATAGGCTGAGGTTTGACATATAGTAATGAATGCCTCGGCCATCGATGCTTCAATTCTACGTTTATTTTTATATATAGCTCGAAGCGTGTTCTGCATCCTCTCAGTTGAGTAGCACCATCGATTTTGAACGGGCCCCCCAATCTTGCCTCGGTCGGGAGATGCAAAATCAAATGCTGCATTGGATTAAAGAACCCGGTGAAAAGATCTTTTCTAATTTTCGATTTCATATAGCACTCCATGCGATAGTTCTTTCGCACAAAGAGAATAGAAGAAATAGCTCAGCTCTCCCAGTACTAGCCATTCATCCTCAGGGATAAATCCACGCGACATCACCGGCATTACCCGCTCATTCCATATGTGCCAATCATAACTCTTGAGACCAAATATTTTCAATTTCTCAAGACTCGCTCCACTCTTTAGATTCACAACATACCCATCGGGGAACATGAACCGCATTTTCACCCACATTAGCATTTCCCTCATAGCTGGCCTTTCAAGATTGAACCATGCCTTTGGCTTCGCTATGCTTTTCTTTCCTTTCCGTTGTCGCAAGTTTTGTAACGGTCTATCACATAGAGCCTCCAGGTCGATTCTAGACTTAGGATTATCTTTTGACTTCCCCTCTATGCCGAACAATGTACCAAAAATGGCCTCCACAATATTCTTTTTAGTGTGCATCACGTCGATGTTGTGTGGGAAAAGGAGGTCTTTGAAGTAAGGCAGATCCCATAAGCATGACTTGTGAGTCCAGGCGTGTTTCGTATTATACCCTTTGAAGTACCCTGGACGCAAAGGATCAGGCTAGAGAGCGTTTAACTGATCAAGGGTCTGTTGGCCTGTCAACGCAGCTGGTGCAGTGTTTTTGATATCTCTACCTTTGATGAAATTATTTTTGTCTTTTCTAAACTTATGGTTAGGATCCAGGAACTATCTATGCATGTCGAAGCAAGAAAACTTGCGACTAACCTGCAGCCAACGAACTGAAGAGCTGCCTTGCATGTGGTGCTCGGGAACCTTCCATGCTCACACCACCCAGCGAATAGCACAAACGCCGGATAATCATGCGTCGAGTACATGTACCACACATGCATTTTGAAATTTGTTTTAGTAGCGGCGTTGTAGGTCTTGATCCCATTATCCCAGGCTTCTTGCAACTCATCCTTAAGCGGCTGCATGTACACATTCATATTCGTCCTGGGATAGTCGGGCCCCAGAATTATCAACGTCAGGAAAATGTTCTTTCTTTTCATAATCTCTATCGGTGGGAGATTGAGTGGAATGACAAATACAGGCCAACAACTGTATTGTGCTCCTGCCATACCATACACATTGAACCCATCCGTGTTGGTGGCAACTCTAGGATGCCTTGGATCTTCCGATTTATCCTTATGTAATTCATCGAAGTGCTTCCACACAAAACCATCTGAAGTGTGTACCAGCATCATGTTCCCATCTACATCTAGTTCGATTCATTTTCCCAATTTGTGCCATGTCATCTGTCTGGCCATCTCTTCGACCATAAAAAGACGTTGAAGTCTTGGTACAATTGGTAGATACCGAAGAACACTAATGGGGATTTTGGTCTAATTCTTCTCACCCATACCGTTGTCTACCACAATATACCTGGAAGAAATGCAAATGGGACAATAGTTCAAGGCCGTATACTCAAGCCTAAATAAGGCACATCCATTCTCATAGGCATGTATCTTCTCATAGGGCATCTTAAGTACATGGAGGATTTTCTCTGACTCGTACAGGTTTGCAGGCAGTACATGGCCTTTGGGTAGAAAGCGTCAAAATTTCGTCATCATCGTGTTGTAGTATTCTCTGCCTAGGTTGTATTGAGCCTTCAGAGCCATTACTTGCGCGATGGCATCCAGCTAACAAAGCTCAGTCTGCTCATGGAGAGGACATTTTGTAGACTCCAACATTTCATAGAAGGCCTTTGCAGATTCCTCCATCTCATCGTCCGAATCCCGAGCATCATTAAAGTCTTGCACCATGTCCTCGATCCCGGTACCATGCTCGTCGGTGCGACGACGAATCCCCTTAGCTCTAGCACATTGTTCAGACTCACCATGAAAAGTCCACACGGTATAATTAGGCGTAAAATCCCACTTCTGTAGGTATTTACCCATTTCAAACTCTGTCTTCTTTTTCCAGTTGTCGCAATTGGGACAGGGGCACCATGTTTTTTGTTGTCCATTTGCAAATGCGGCTCTCACAAACCCACTGGTTTTTTTAACCATTCATGGGTCATGTCTTTCTGACTAGGGTGACCAGTGTACAACCAAGCACGACCACTCATCTTTCCCAGCTACCTATGGGCACACAAGAAATAAATATATAATTCATCATCTATATTCATCCGCTAATCAAGTTTGTCAGTTTTATCACGTTCATGCATCCTACACGCTAATAGATAAAGATAGTTCCTAATCCCACCCGAGTATGTGTAGATTGGGTTCGTTTTCCCATGCTCTGCTCCAAATCCAAACGCAGAATTTGGGCAGCACCTCCCCACTGTTCTCCTGATACACGTCGCAGCAATAAGCTGAGAGGATGTTTACCCGGAGAACAACAGGGAGGCACTGACGAAATTCCGCATAGGATCCGGAGCACAACATATGGGAAAACGAACCCAATCTACACATACTCAGGCCGTCCATGGATAACGTTGGACAATTCAAAAGGATGGAGGTTATAAATATGCAAAGACATGCGTATTTATAGATGTCGCCCTTTCGAACAGGAGACGCATACTGGTCACGCATACTCATGATTGAAGAAACCTATAGCTAGCAAGTTTCATCGACACGAAGACCGGAACAAAGCAAATTAAGGGGGTGGAGGAGAAGTCATTTGTGCTCACCAACAAACGTAGGGGCAGAGCTCGTCCAACGTAGGTGGATGTCGTTGAACAAGTTCACATTGAAATTCACCCGATCAACACAACTATGATGTTTTTATAATTAACATAATCGGAAAATATGTGACCTAACTCATAATTTACAAAAGGCCGAAGAGGTGTCGGGGGTCGGGGGTTGGGGGTCAGTGGCGTCGGGGTTCGGGGGTACGGGGTCGGGGGTCGAGGGTAAGTGGCGTCGGGGGTCGGGGGTCGAGTGTCAGTGGGCGTCGGGGGTCAAGGGTTAGTGGCGTTCGGGGTCGAGGGTCAGTGGCATCGGGGGTCGGGAGTCGGGGTTCGGGGGTCGGGGGTCGGGAGTCGGGGGTCGGGGGTGATTTACATTAGAACTACACATTTTATCCACACGACCGCGACTTTGAATATTTTTGTATCAATTATTCCTTTCTCTTCTAACCTTTGCCTCGCACCCACTTTCTTATTTTGGAATATTTTTAGGCTTCGAGAGTTAAACACGTGTTTTTTAAGTAGTTAACAATACACAAAAATATATCTATTTCCCCCTTCTCACAAATATAAAATAATTGGGATTGAGTACAAATAATACTGCATACATTTATAATCATAAATAAAATAATTAAGCTGGCCGAGCTATCATGAATCTCCTGTGTTCCAAGTGTTTTGCCGTGAATCTTCCCTCTATGAGACATGTCTTTGGTTTTTATTATGGTTCATTGATGCTTTCATAACTTGATCTGATTAGTTCACCATTTACGGGTCCATTGATGTTCTGCCTACGTGTGATTTTATTGTGCATTTTCTACCTTTCCACATCTCCTCTACATGCGACACGACCTTCCCAAAAGGCTAAGACTGTCTCGAGCGCTTTGTTCTTGCCCTACAAACATTCCCATCACCCGTCTTCTTCACGAACAACAACAAAAGCAACAACAATCTCTCCATGTCATCCCAACCTCTCCACTGCCGACCATGGGCCAAAACCATGTCGCTGCCGCAAACCCCCTTCTCAAGCCATCTCTCTCCTAATCATCCAAACAATGTAAATGCACACGTGCTCTTTCATGGGCGCGGCATGCCGCCGTACCTCCCCATGCTAGTATCATATCAAATAGACTGTTGAAAAGGAAATAAAGGAAAAAGGAAAAAAAACTCACGTGAAGGGTCAGTGGCGGTCGGGGCAGTGGGTGCTGGGGCAGTGAGGGACTGGCCAGTGTGGCGCCGGGGCCGGCATGGTCGTCAGGCGGGGGCAGGGCGCCGGTTGCGGCAGGGGTGGGGGTAGGGCGCTGATACGTCTCCAACGTATCTATAATTTTTGATGGTTTCATGCTATTATCTTGTCAAACTATGGTTGTTTTGCATGCTTTTATATATTTTTTGGAACTAACTTATTAACTCAGTGCCAAGTGCCAGTTCCTGTTTTTTCCATGTTTTTGACCCCTTTCAGAGGAGATTTTGAAACGGAGTCCAAACGGAAGAAAATCCCCGAAAAGATTTTAACTGGTACGGAAGAAGATCGGGGAGCTTGGGAGCCAAGGCAGGGGAGCCCTAGGGGCCCCACAGGCCCCCACCCCGCGGCCAGGGCGGGAGGCCGCGCCATCCAGGCTTGTGGGCCCCCTGGACTCCCTTTGCCCTAGGTCTTTCGCCTATATATTCCCATAAATTCCGGAAAAAAATTAGGAGATCATCGCAATCACTTTTCTGCCGCCGCAAGCTTCTGTCTCTGCAAGATCCCATCAGTAGATGCACAAAGTATCGGTCTACTTGTCTCGGACGTGATGCCTATATGTATGATCATTGCCTTAGATATCGTCATGATTTGCGCGGTTCAATCAATTGCTCGACAGTAATTTGTTCACCCACCGTAGTACTTGCAATTTTGAGAGAAGCCTCTAGTGAACACTCTGGCCCCCAGGTTCTACACCACGCCATATTTTCAGCCTTACACTTTTTACTTCATTGCACTTTCCGCCTTCAGATCTCACTTTGCAAACAATCTTGAAGGGATTGACAACCCCTTTGAAGCGTTGGGTGCAAGCTTGTTTGTGTTTGCACAGGTACTCTGGACTTGACGAGACCCTCCTTCTGGATCGATACCTTGGTTCAAACTAAGGGGAATACTAACTGCTCCTGTGCTGCATCACCCTTTCCTCTTCAAGGGAAAAACCAACTCAAGCCCAACCTCTGTCAACGTGTCAATTTCTGGCGCTGTTGTCTATGGTATAGCAGGCGCTGACAGGGGCGTCGGGCGGGGGAAGGGGTGGGGAAGGGCACTTGCTGCGGTGGGGTGGGGGCCGACGCAGGGCGTAGAGGAGGAGGGGTGCTCGGGGAGGGGCGGTGCGGTGGTGGAGGAGGGAGTCACGGCGTTAGTGGAGGAGGGGGCAGTGCCGCCGACGCAGGGTGTAGAGGAGGATGGTGGGGTGTGAAGGGAGGGCGGCACGGTGGTGGAGGAGGGGCAGCGTGGTGGTGGAGGAGGGGGTCGCAGCGGTGGTGGAGGAGAGGGGGTCGCGGGGAGGAGGGGGTGAGCGGTGGTGCTAGAGAGATCCGGCCATTAGGCTGCAGTGGCGAGGGGGGGGTGTGGCGTGGGGGATAGGCGGGTGGGAGAGAGAGTGGTAGAGAGCTCATCATTTTGGGGCCCGTCCCCTTTGTCGTCTGCAGGCGGACGACAAAGGTGTGGCGACAGATGACGAAGGGGTGGGTGGGTGGGGGCAGGGTGGGGTGGGTTTGGTTCTGACCATTAGGGTTGGCGCCGACCGTCCCCTTTGCCGTCTGCCTCCACCTTATTTGCCATCTTCTGGTAGACAACAAAGGTCTGGCTGATGATAAATAGGTTCTTTGCCAACAACCAAGCCTTTGACGTCTGCCTGCATCTTCTCTGCCGTCTGCTGGCTGACGGCAAAGTAATGGCTGTTGGCAAAGATACTATTTGCCAACAACCATTACTTTGCCGTCTGTTCTTTGCCAGCTGACGGCAAATATGCTCTTTGCCATCAGCCAGAAGACGACAAAGACTAGGCATATGGAAAATTATTTGTTTCCAGTAGTGATACCTATGTTTGAACAACGCATCGTGGTAGCTAGTCCTCTTTGGCAACCTTCAATTTTTCGCCAATAAGGGAGGGAACCCATGTTTGAACTATGCGTCATGGGATCTAGTCCTCTTTGGCAACCTTTAACTTTTCACCAATAAGGTAGGGAACCCCTGTTTGAACTACGTGTCATAGCAGCTAGTCCTTTTTGGCGACCTTTAACTTTTCGCGGATAAGGCAGGGAGCCCATGTTTGAACTACACGTCATGGTGGCTGCCCCGGGGACCGAGATGTCTTCCCTGCAATGATATTCTTCATTCTTGGTGGTGGCATAAACTGGCGTATAGTTGATAGTTGAAGTTGAAAACTGAAATTTATTGAACCCGAAGACGATTTGGTGAGTCGATGATCTTCGTGATCCTCGTTGTATGTCCTTGGCATATCTGATTCAACAAACCCAGTTTTGCCCAAATTGAGTTCATAAGCCTCTCGACCCATTTCTTGCTATTCTTTCATGGTCCGGCTCTTCTGGCTGCTCTAGGGCCATTTTTTTGCTTTGCTACGAGCTTTAGAATTGTCGGCTCAAAACTGGCCGACTCACCTAGCTTCTCCATGGACGATTTTATCATGGCTGACTCTCCTCTTTCTTCGATGTGCTGAAGCAGACTGGAATGAGGGATGACAAGCGAGTGTGCCTATGCATTGGGAAACCTAGTGCAGGCTGAGGCTGATCATAGATATATATTTTATTTACATTCTTCTTACTCCAGCATTGTTGGATTAGACTAGACCGTGGGGGGCGGTTTGCGCGCGTCCGTTGGGAGGCTCGTACGGGCGGGTGCTCCACCTATGTATTGATGTAGACCGGACGAACGCGGTCCCGACGTGTTTATGTAGTCCGAACCATGGGGGCAGTGGCTTTCTCGCCTCTGTTGGGTGGCTCTTACGAGCGGGCACAACCTCCGCGTGTTGATGTAGTCTGGACCACAAGGGGGGCGGCTTGCACGTGTGTTTGTTGAGCACTGTAGGATGGACGAATGCTGGTGCATGATGATTTTGGCGCAAGCTTCAAATGGGCAATATAGCGCCACTTTTGTAATGAATAATTACCCCGCGTATAAAAATACCATAGAGCAGAGTAGTTGTTATCGAAGGAATTTAATATGTACCAGAAAATAGATAGGTCGAATAGCATATATTCTCGTCGCATGAATGCGGACATTGATGTTGCATAATGTGCATGGACGCCATGCGTTGATAAATTTGGAAGTATCTAGCAGTAGATGTAGCAATCGGATGTGAAAAAACAAAGATGATCTACTAGCCCTCACGTGATGTGGTACTCGCGGAAGTACTACTAAAGCCCCGCTTGGAAACTCGTTTTATTTTTACAGGTGTAATAATTTACAAAGGTATTATACCGGTCATAAGTATAAAACCAACTAAAAATTAAAGCAGTGAGTGAAGGTGTGTATTTTTTTACAAATGTATTTGGCAAAAAACGGCATCCCAAGGAGGTCGTAAATGTTTCTTTGGATTTGATCCGGTCTTCACGCGAGAAGTAAGGTTGGTCGTAATGGGAGTATTATAAGTTGTATCATGCATGCCAACTAGACATATTTGATGAGGTGTTATGGAATTCAATGAAGAAAGAGATGGTTGAGTATCATATTATGATACCGTATGATATTAAAAATTATGCTACTATGTATCATGCATGGCAATAAATAAACTGTTCTATGATACTAATACGTGATACTATGCACTACGTATGCAGTATCATACACTAGTATCATATGCATGATACTAGTATATGATACTCCCCATTACAACCATCCTAACAGCAACAACGATTCCCTCGGGACTCAATACCATAGAAAAACTACACAGTGGCGGCGGAAATTGATCGACTTGAACATGTGTCTGCGGAGGGGAGTCGTGATCTGACAGCGGCATCGTAGCAAAAAAACATGTCTCCATCGGCGGACTGTACGAATTGGAGTCAATCTCCAACACTGCATACGAGTCGAATCGGCAGCAGTTCGACGACTTGCCGTGGTGCACCCGACATAGACCTAATTTTTCTTGAAATGAAACCTTGTACTGCAGCTCAAAGTTAAGCATGATTCTATTCACAAGAATTTGCCGGCTTTGAACAACGTTGTCCCTTGTCGGGTGATTCTATGTTATTTGTTCTGTGCCAACTCTTTTCAATCCAACCAATTACGAGCTTCTTGATCCCTGAATAGATACCTCCAAGACCTTAACACCATCATGTGCGGCCCCACGATGGGCGCCAACTGTCGTGGTTTTGTCATGGCAGATGTCCTCATGAGAGAATTTATGTGTGAGGCCATCAAAACTAGGGTGTAGCTTGAACGGGGTTGGTCTGAATCGAGAGTCACGAGTTTTAAACAGGTTCGGATGCTCACGGTCGAGGTAAAAGGGTACATCCTTGTTGATTGATATTGATGATGATGATGCTCTCGATTAGAAGGGTGCTCTTTCACTACCTCTAGTCTCAAAAGCTTCTAGTATGATCTTATCTAAGACTTATTTCTCTGTCCTGAGTTAATTTCTCCCACTTGCGGTGCCTTGCCACCTCCTTACATAAGGGGTAGACTTACATGTAGAGCCCTAGTAGGACTAAAACTTGTCTCTTTTATATTACAAGATGAATCCTAGTCCGGGTCTTTCTTCCCATGGAGGGAACTTTTCCTTTTCTTGGACCTTCTCTATGAGCTCGCCCTCCAGACCTATTCGGAAGTTGGCCTTCTGCCAGGTTGCACACTGGTCCTTAGTCCTTGTCATCCAAGCTGACCCGGTAAGCGAGGTGGCCCATGGGCGGCCCAGTGATGGTCCGGGCTATACCTCCTAGCCGGGACAACACGTGGGGAATATCCCCAACAGAGCTCGAGTGCGAGATCGAGAGAGGTGAAAGTAATAACTAAGCTAGGGGCTGAGTATTTATAAGGATAGTAAAAAGTGATACGGTCCGACATTTTGGACGGATATGCCCATGACCCTTCGGCTTAGTGGGACAATCAAGACATGTCAAGTACAATTCATATGACTGTAGTTGAAAAGTTCTAGGAGAGATAAGCATAGATGAGGTTTGCACGTACGGTCACGTTTGCCTGGATAAAATTTGAAGACATAGCTATAGGCAAGATGTTGTAGATGACAAAACTCCAATGTATTTTGTATGATATATTCAAATGAAAAGTGTTCAAGTTCGAAGACAGACATTCAACTTGAAGATAAACTCAATTTCTTGAAGACACAAATAAAAGTGCGAAGATAAAAATAATGTCTTCAAGAGGGGATGGTGGCGTCAGCCATCGTATAAGAATGTTAGACCCATACACGACACACAGTTATCATGGCATTGTGAAGTCAAATTCCTTGTTAATTTATTCACACCTAGAGTATATATCTTCGTGTGTTGAAGACATACATTAGTTCGTGTGTTGTGTATCGAAGTCATCAAAGTGCATAAGTGTTAGGATGTGTGTTCATTCACTAGACATTTGAGGATTCTAAGATATTTAGCTCACACCGCAAATTTGAAAAACCACTACTCATCCAAAGGTTCCGCGAAGATATCAACCAATTGCTCTTCTGTCTTCACATGCTCGATGACAATGTCTCCCTTTAACACATGATCACGAAGGAACTGATGGTGGATCTCAATGTTCTTTGTCTTCGTGTGTTGTACTGGATTGTGGGCGATCTTGATGGCACTATCACTGTCATAGTAGAGTGATACTTTCTTTTTGTTGATGTTGTAGTCCTTGAGGGTTTGCTTAATCCAAAGAAGTTGTGTACTTCATGCACCAGCAACAATGTATTCGACTTCAGCAGTGGAGAATGAGACAGAGTTCTACTTCTTTGAAGACCAACAGACAAGAGATCGACCCAAATAGTGACATGTGCCTGATGTAGACTTGAGATCAACTCTAACTCTAGTGTAATGAGAATCGTAGAAGCCAATGAGATCAAACTCTTAGCCCTTTGGGTACCACAATCCTAGCGTTGGGGTGTGAGCCAAATATCAAAGAATTTGCTTCACTGCAAGGTGATGCAATTCCTTTGGTGCCACTTGGAATCGTACACATATGCAAACACTAAGAACTATATCTGGCCTAAATGTACATAGGTACAACAAAGAGATAATCATGAAGCGATATACCTTCTAATATGCTTTTACCATTTTCCTCAATGTAGAGGTGGCTGTTGGTTGGCATGGGCGTCTTGTAGCCTTTCGAGTCTTGCATGTCAAACTTCTTGAGGCATTCCTTAAGGTAATTCTCATGAGATATGAAGATACCATTGGTTGGTGTCGAATTTGAAGCCCTAGGAAGAACTACAGCTCTCCCATCATACACATCTGATAGTGCTCTTGCATCATGAAGCTAAACTAATCACTGTGTCGATTGTCAATATAGGCGAAGATAACGTCATCCACATAGATTTAACATACCAATAGCTCATTATAAAAAAATTGGTAAAGAGCGTGGGATTGAGTGAACCAGGTTTTAAGCCTTTCTTCATGGTAAACTCCTTGAGTGTGTCATACCAGACTCTTGGTGCTTGATTGAGGACATACAATGCCTTGTTGAGCCCGTAGACTTTGTAAGGATGCTTTGGGTCTTTGAACCATGGTGGTTGAAAACATATACTTGTTACTCAATCTTCCCATTGAGGAATGCACTTTTGACATCCATTCTATATAGGCATATGTCATAATGGTTAGTGTAAGAATGCAAACATTTTCTCCAAGTCAATTCTCTGAAATTTTGTGTAGCCTTGACCTACAAGACGAGCATTGCTTCTAACAAGTTGGCCGGATTCGTCTTACTCGTTGCAGTAGATCCACTTGGTGCCTATGATGTCGTGCTTCCGTGGATCGGAATTCTTGACAAGTTCCCACACATTGTTGAGCTCAACTAGATGAAGCTCTTCTTGCATAGCTTGAATCAATTCCAGTTCCAAGAAGATTTCGACTGCCTTTATGGGTTCTAAGATAGAGAAAAAAGCAAAGTCCCCACAAAAGTTAGCTCATTGAGAAGCTCTTGAGCAAGTGAGACGACCTAGTGCAGTGATGCTATGGAGCATCTTTTGGATTTAAACTTCATTTTTCAACTCGAGGATGGGTACGTCGAAGACTTTGTTTGTTCCGGAACGTTGCATGGGAAACAAAAAATTTCCTACGCACACGAAGACCTATCATGGTGATCATCATCTATGAGAGGGAGATTTGATCCACATACCCTTGTAGATCGCTAAGAGGAAGCGTATATAATGCGGTTGATGTAGTGGAACATCTTCGCGATCCAAATCGCAGCCCGTCCCGTGATCTCATCATGATCCGTGCCGCAATCCCATCACGATCCATCCCGATCTAGTGCCGAACGGACGGCACCTCCGCGTTCAGCACACGTACAACTCGATGACGACCTCCACCTTCTCGATCCAGCAAGAGAGACAGGGAAGTAGATAAGTTCTCCGGCAGCATGACGGCGCACCAGTGATTGTGGTGATCTATTCCTGCAGGGCTTGGCCTAAGCACCGCCGAACTAGATTAGAGGATAAAAAAATGTAGAGAGAAGTAGAGCAGCACGTGGCAATTAGGGTTAGGGCTGCCTCTAATTCCTCTAGTATATATAGGAGGTAGGGAGGGGAGGACGCAGCCTCAAACCCTCAAGGTTTGGCCGAAATTGGAGGTAGAGGATTCCTACACCAATCCTACTAGCAGTAGGATTCCTCTTCTCCACTTGCAAACCCTTGCCTCCTCTTCCACCTTTGGGTTTTTTACTTCTCAAACCTCATGGGCCTTAGTGCGGTCTTAGGCTAGCCACTAGGGGATGGTTTCTATCCTACCACAACCCATGGGGCCCCACGGGACGTGACACCCCCTCCCGATGGTCCCCGATACCCTCCCGGCACTCCCGGTAAACTACCGAAGTACCCGAAACATTTTCAGTGACCAAAACAGGACTTCCTATATATCAATGTTTACCTCCGGACCATTCAGGAGCTCCTCGTGATGTCGGCAATATCATCCCGAGACTCCAAACAACTTTCTGTTACCAACACCTATAACTCAACTATATCCAAACGTCACCGAACCTTAAGCGTGCAGACCTTGCAGCTTCCAGAACTATGTAGACATGGTGTGAGATATTCTCCGGTCAATAATCAATAGGAGAACCTGGATGTCCATACTGGCTCCTAAATATACTACAAATATCTCTATCGGTTGAACCTCTATGTCAAAGATTCGGTTAATCCCGTATGCTGTTCCCTTTGTCCTTTCGGTATGTTACTTGCCCGAGATTCCATTGTCGGTATCTCCCTACGTAGTTCAATCTCATTACCGGCAAGTCTCTTTACTCGTTTCATAATACAATATACCGTGAATAACTCCTTAGTCACATTGCTTGCAAGGCTTGTTGTGATGTTGTATTACCGAGTGGGCCCCGAGATACCTCTCCGTCACATGGAGTGACAAATCCCAGACTTGATCAATGCCAACCCAACAGACACCTTCGGAGATACCTGTAGAGCACCGTTATAGTCACCCAGTTATGTTGCGACATTTGATACACATAAGGTATTCCTTCGGTGTCCGGGAGTTGCATGATCTCATGGTCATAGGAACAGATACATTGACATGCAGAAATAGTAGCAATAAACTGACACGATGCTATGCTACGTTCATAGTTTGGGTCTTGTCCATCACATCATTCTCCTAATGACGTGATCCCATTATCAAGTTGTGACACTTGTCTTTGGCCAAGAAACCTTGACCATCATTGATCAACGAGCTAGTCAACTAGAGGCTCACTAGGGACAGTGTGTTGTCTATGTATCCACACATGTATTTGAGTTTCCGATCAATACAATTCTAGCATGGATAATAAACGATTATTATGAACAAGGAAATATAATAATAACCAATATATTATTGCCTCTAGGGTATATTTCCAACAGTGTCCCACTTGCACTAGAGTCACTAATCTAGTTCACATCACTATGTGCTTGTAATGAATCTGGCACCCATATAGTTCTGGGGTTCGATCATGTCTTGCTTGTGAGAAAGGTTTTTAGTCAAAGGGTGTGAACTATTCCAATTAACTGCTCCAATCTCTATGTGTGAACTATTCCAATTAACTTCTGATGAGAGTGTGCTTTACAAATCTCTATCTCATCCTGTAGGTGCTGCTACCAATGTGCCATTTGGAACTATTCCAATTAACTCCTCCACTATAGAAATCTGGTTTACTACTCAGAGTTATCTGGATTAGTGTGAAAGCTTGCATCGATGTAACTCTTTACGACGAACTCTTCAATCACCTCCATAATCGAGAAAATTCCTAAGTCGACTAGTTACTAAGGATAACTTTTGACCGATGTCTTGTAATCCATTCCTAGATCACTTCTAGACCCCTTGACAGATTCTTGGAAGGCACACATCAGGTGCGGTACACAACATAGCATACTTTAGAGCCTACAACTAAGGCATAGGGGACGACCTTCGTCCTTTTTTTTCTTCTGCTGTGGCCAGGCTTTTGAGTCTTACTCAAATTCACACCTTACAACAAAACCAAGAAGTCCTTCTTTCCTGATCTATTTTGTACTCCTTCAAAAACTTTGTCAAGGCATGTATTTCATTGAAAGTTTTATTAAGCCTCTTAATCTATCTCTATAGATCTTGATGCTCAATGTTCAAGTAGCTTAATCCAGGTTTTCCTTTGAAAAAATCCTTTAAAAAACCCTTTATGCTTTTCAGAAAGTCTACATTATTTCCGACCAATAATATGTCAACTCATACTCATGAGAAATTTTATAGTGCTCCCACTCACTTCTTTGGAAATACAAGTTTCTCATAAACCTTGTATGATCCCAAAAGCTTTGATCATCTCATCAAAGCGCATATTCCAACTACGAGATGCTTGCTCCAGTCCATAGAACGATCACTGGATGTTGCATACTTGTTAGCATCCTTAGGATCGACAAAACCTTCTCGTTGTATCACATACAACCTTCCCACAAGGAAACCGTCGAGGAAACAATGTTTTGACACCCTATCTGCAAGATTTCATAAATAATGCAACAACTGCTAACATAATTCCAGCAGACTTTTAGCATCGCTACGAGTGAGAAAGTCTCATCATAGTCAACTCTTTGAACTTGTCGGAAACATCTTTGCAACAAGTCGAGCTTTCCTAATGGTGAATTTTCAGCATCATCGTCTGTCTTCCTTTTAAAGATTCATCTGTACCTAACAGTCTTACGACCATCGAGTAGTTCTTCCAAAGTCTACACCTTGTTTTCATACATGGATCCTCTCTCGGATTTCATGGCCTCCAGCCATTTCCCGGAATCCCGGCACACCATCGCTTCTTCATAGCTCGTTTTTCATTGTTATACAACAACATGACCTCCAAGACAGGGTTACCGTACCACTCTGTAGCAGTACATGACCTTTGTTGACCTACGAGGTTTGTAGTAACTTGATCCGAAGTTTCATGATCACTATCATTAGCTTCCACTTCAATTGATGTAGGTGCCACAGGAAAAACTTCCTGCGCCCTGATACACACTGGTTGAAGTGATGGGTTAGTAACCTCATCAAGTTCCACCATCCTCCCACTCAATTCTTTTGAGAGAAACTTTTCCTCGAGAAAGGATCTGTTACTAGAAACAAACACTTTGCTTCCGGATCTTAGATAGGAGGTATATCCAACTATTTTGCGTGTCCTATGAAGATGCATTTATCCGCTTTGGGTTCGAGCTTATCTTGCTGAAACGTTTTCACATAAGCATCGTAGCCCCAAACTTTTAAGAAACGATAGCTTAGGTTTCTCCAAACCATAATTCGTAAGATGTCATCTCAACGGAATTACGTGGTGCCCTATTTAAAGTGAATGCAGTTGTCTCTAATGCCTAACCTATAAATGATAGTGGTAAATCGATAAGAGACATCATAGTATGCACCATATCAAATAGGGCACGGCTATGATGTTCGGACACACCATCAGAATATGGTGTTCCAGGTGTCATGAGGTGTGAAACAATTTTCACATTGTCTTAATTGTGTACCAAACTCGCAACTCACATGTTTATCTCTATGATCATACCCTAGTCATTTTGTCCTCTTGTCACGACGATCTTCAACTTCACTCTGAAATTATTAGAACATTTCAATAATTCAGACGTGTGTTTCTTCAAGCAAATACACTAGTATCTACTCAAATCATTTGTGAAGTAAGAACATAATGATATCCACTTCATGCCTCAACACTCATTGGACTGCATACATCTAAAATGTACTACTTCCAATAAGCAACTTTCTTGTTCCATGTCACTGGAAAAACGATGCCTTCAGTCATCTTGCCTATGTGGTATGATTTTCATGTCTCAAGTGATTCAAAATCAAGTGCGTCTAAACGATCCATCTGCATGGAGTTTCTTCATGCGTTTACACCAATATACATGGCTCGCATGTCTCAAACGTTTCAAAAACGAGTGAGCCCAAAGATCCATTTGTATGGAGCTTATTCATGCGTTTTATACCAATATGACTCAAGCAGCAGTGCCACAAATAAGTGGTACTATCATTACTATTTTGTATCTTCTCGCATCAGTATTATGAACATGTGTAACACTACGATCGAGATTCATTAAACCATTGAAGGGTTTCAATCAAGCAAATAGAATAACCATTATTCTCTTTAAATGAATAATTCTATTGCAATAAAAACGATCTAATCATGTTCATGCTCAACGCAAACACCAAATAAGACTTATTCAGGTTCAACACTAATCCCAATGGTAGAGGGCGCATGCGATGTTTGATCATATGAACCTTCAAAACACTTCCAACACATATCGACACCTCGCCTGTAGCTAGTCTCCATTTATTCCGTAGCTTTTATTTTGAGTTAATAACAGTTAGCAACCGAACAAGTATCTAATACCCTAGTGCTACTAGGAGTACTAGTAAAGTACACATCAATATAATGTATATCCAATATACTTTTGTCGACTTTTCCAGCCTTCTCATCTACCAAGCATCTAGGGTAGTTACGCTTCAGTGAGTTCCCCTCATTACAGAAGCACTTAGTCTCGGGTTTGGTTTCACCCTTGGGTTTCTTTACTAGAGCAGCAACTGGTTTGCCATTTCATGAAGTATCCCTTCTTGACCTTGCCCTTCTTGAAACTAGTGGATTTACTAACCTTCAACAATTGATGCTCCTACTTGATTTCTACATTTGCGGTATCAAAAATTGCGAATAGCTCAAGGATCATCATATATATCCTTGATATGTTATAGTTCATCACGAAGCTCTAGTAGCTTGGTGGTAGTGACTTTGGCGGACTATCACTATCTTATCTGGAAGATCAACTCCCACTCGATTCAAGCGATTGTAGCACTCAGACAATCTGAGCACATGCTCGACGATTGAGCTTTTCTCCCTTACTTTGTAGATAAAGAATCTTCTCGGAGGTCTCATAACTCTCAACCATATGTTCCGTGACATTCAAACATCTTCAGTGCCTCAATTCTAAGCCTTTAAGCATTACGCACTGAACTATCACATAGTCATAAAAAATGTGTATGTCAGATGTTCGTAACATGCACAGAAGACGCTCGAGGTTCAGCACACCGAGCGGTGCATTAAGGACATAAGCCTTCTACGCAGCAATGAGGACAATCCTCAGTTTACGGACCGAGTCCGCATAATTCCTACTATCATCTTTAAACTAAATTTTCTCTAGGAACATATCAAAAACAGTAGAGTTCAAGCTACAACATAATTCGCAAAGATCTTTTGACTGTGTTCATGATAATTGAGTTTAGCTAATCATATTACTAATAAACTCCCACTCAAATAGACATCCCTCTAGTCATTCGAGTGTCGCGTGATCCAAATTCTCTAACTCAAGTCCGATCATCACGTGAGTTGAGTATAGTTTCAGTGGTGAACATCTCCATGTTGATCATATCAACTATATGATTCATGCTCGACATTTCGGTCTCTTGTGTTCCAAGGCCATGTATGTACATGCTAGGCTTGTCAAGTTTAACCCGAGTGTTCCGTGTGTGCAACTGTCTTGCACCCTCTGTATGTGAACGTTGAGTCTATCACACCCGATTATTACGTGGTGACTCGAAACGACGAACTATTGCAACAGTGCACAGTCAGGGAGACCACAATTTTATCTTGGAATTTTAGTGAGGGATCACGTTATAATGCTACCGTCGTTCTAAAAAAATAAGGTGCATAAACGGATTAACATCACATGCAAATCATAAGTGACATGACATGTCCATGAACTTGTGCTTCTTGATCTCCATCACCAAAGCACCGGCATGATCTCCATCGTCACCGACGCCGCACCATGATCTCCATCATCGTGCCGCCATCGAGGTTGTCGCGCTATGTATGATATTACTACTAAAGCTACAACCTAGCGATATAGTAAAGGCATCTGCAAGCACAAACATTAGTTTAAAGAAAACTCTATGGCTCCTACTGGTTGCCGTAGCATCGACGTGCAAGTTGATATTTAACTATTACAACATGATCATCTCATACATCCAATATATAACGTTGTTGATATATAACGTTGTTGATGTAGTTGAACATCTTCGTGATCCAAATCGCAGCCCGGCCCGCGATCTCATCACGATCCGTCCCTCGATCCCAACATGATCGATCCCAATCTAGTTCCGAACGGACGACACCTCCCCATTCGGCACATGTACAACTCTATGACGATACCCGCCTTCTTGAACCAGCAAGATGGGACGGAGAGTTAGATGAGTTCTCCAGCATGGCGGCGTGGTGGTGGTGGTGGTGAACTAATCCAGCAGGGCTTCGCCTAAGCACCGCTGAAATATATTATAGGAGAAAGAGATCTAGAGAGAAGTAGAGGAGCACGTGGCAATTAGGGTTAGGGATGCCTCTAATTCCTCTAGTATATATAGGAGGGAGAGAGGGGAGGGGTCATCCTTAAACCCTTAGGGTTTAGCCGAAATTGGAGGTGGGGAGTCGTTCTCTAATCCTACTAGGAGTAGGATTCCTCCTCTCCACTTGGAAACCCTTTCCTCCTCTTCCACCTTTGGGTTTCTTCCTTATCAAACCTCATGGGCCTTAGTGGGGCTTAGTACAGCCCACTAGGGGATGGTTTCTCTCCTCCCATAGCCCATGAGGCTCCTCGGGACGTGAGACCCCTCCCGATGGTTCGCGGTACCCTCCTGGCACTCCTGGTACACTACCGAAGTACCCGAAACATCTCCGGTGACCAAAAAAAGACTTCCTATATATCAATTTTTATCTCCGGACCATTCCAGAGCTCCTCGTGACGTCCGGGATCTCATCCGGGACTGCAAACAACTTTCGGTTACCAACACCTATAATTCAACTATACCGAAACGTCACCGAACCTTAATTGTGCAGACCTTGCGGGTTTGAGAACTATGTAGACATGACCTGAGACATTCTCCGGTAATATACAATAGCGGGACCTGGATGTCCATATAGGCTCCTACATATTCTACGAAGATCTCTATCGGTTGAACCTCTATGTCAAGGATTCGGTTAATCCTGTATGTTGTTCCCTTTGTCCTTTCGGTATGTTACTTTCCCGAGATTCGATCATCGGTATCTCTATACGTAGTTCAATCTCATTACCGGGAATTCTCTTTACTCATTCCGTAATACAAGATCCCGTGACTAACTCCTTAGTGACATTGCTTGCAAGGCTTGTTGTGATGTTGTATTACCGAGTGGACCCCGAGATACTTCTCCGTCACATGGAGTGACAAATCCCAGTCTTGAACCATGCCAACCCAACAGACACCTTCGGAGATACCTGTAGAGCACCTTTATAGTCACCTAGTTACGTCGCGATGTTTGATACACACAAGGTATTCCTTCGGTGTCCAGGAGTTGCATGATCTCATGGTCGTGGGAACACATGCATTGACATGCAGAAAACGGTAGCAATAAACTGACACGATCATATGCTACGTTCATAGCTTGGGTCTTGTCCATCACATCATTCTCCTAATGATGTGATCCCGTTATCAAGTGACGACACTTGTCTATGGCTAGGAAAACTTGACCATATTTGATGAACGAGGTAGTCAACTAGAAGCTCACTAGGGACAGTGTGTTGTCTCTGTATCCACACTTGTATTTGAGTTTCCAATCAATAAAATGCTAGCATGAATAATAAACAATTGTTATGAACAGGAAAATATAATAATAACCAATATATTATTGCCTCTAGGGCAGATTTCCATCATTGTTGCAGCTATCGAGCATTGTCTTAATCATCATCAGCATTATCTTTAGGTGCAACATTGTCTGTGTCGTGGATAGATGGAGGAGTGATGACTTCTTAAACTTCACGTTCCTCAGGCATGGTTTCATCAGTGCCCATCACCTTAATAACTTTTTCAGGTGGAAGTTCATCTACCATAGCAGACAGCTGCTCCCTTTGCGAGCCATTAGTTTCTTCGAACTGCACATCTACAGTTTCAACAACTTGGTTATGATAATTGTTGAAGACCATGTAGGTGTGTGAATCCTTTACATATCTAAGCATGAAACCATCATGTACTTTTGGTGTAATTTTTGAGGTGTGATGTGGATCCCTTATCCAACACCTTGCACTGAAGATTTTGAAATAACATACATTGGTTTTCTTACGAGTGAGTAACTCATTTGATGTTTTCTTGAAGAACTTGTGAGAATATACCCGGTTGATGATGTGGCATGGTGTGTCAACGGCTTTAGGCTAGAGTCTTCATGATGTCTTGTATTCATCAAGCATGGTGCATGCCATCTCAATAAGAGTCCTTTTTGCGTTCCACGACACCATTTTGTTGAGGTGTGTATGGAGAAGAGAACTCATGAGTGACAACAATGGTGTCAAGATAGGTGTCGATTCTAGTGTTCTTGAACTCAGTGCGGTTCTGACTCCTGATGTGCTTGAACTTGACGTTCTAGTTGGTCATTGATGTCTATTATGCAACTTTATTCTTGTTGACCCCGTTGGTCCTCCAAGTGCATAGTTTTTTAGGACGACAATAAATTTCCCTCAACTGGATGACCTAAGGTTTATCAATCTGTGCGAGGTGTAGGATGAAGATGGTCTCTCTCGAACAACCTTGCAATCAAATACAAGAAACCTCTTGTTGTGACATCCTTGGATTAAGCTACATCTGTTACTGAAATTAAGCTACCGTGATGGTGAAGATTAAGCTAAATGCTTTTGCTAAACAGTGCTTGATCAATCTTTTGATCATATATCATTTCAAATTCCCTTTGAAATTCAAACGCATGTTAATAAGTGATACGTCCCAAATGTATCTATAATTTCTGCTTGTTCCATGATCTTTCAGATGACATTGTTATATGTTCTGCTACACTTTTATATCATTTTACACATATTTGGAGTAACCTACTAACTCAGTGCACCCGGTGCTAGTTTCTGTGTGCTGATGTCTATTTTGCAGGGGCTTTTACCCAATTTTCCGAAGCCTAAAAAATTCGAGAAAAAATATATAAAAAATCAGAGAAACAGAAGCTTTCGGATCGTCAAAGATGGGCCAGAGGGGGGCTAGGGGCTCCCAGGCGAGCTGCTGGCGTGGCCAGACCCTAGTCTGCGGTAGGAGGCCGCCTCAGTGGGTCCCACCTCCTCCGCTGCCCTCCTTTGGCCTATATTTAGAGTCGTGAGAGGAAACCCTTAAAAAACTTCTGGAATCGATAATTTCTCCATTGTTCCGCCGCTGCAGCACTTTCGAGATTGGGAGCGTGAGGAGACCTCTTCCCAGCACCCTGTTAGTGGGAGGATTGACCTTCGGGAGCTTCTCCATCGCCATGGACGCTTCCCGGACGTGCCGTGATGTCTTCTCTCCAATCTTGTGCTTCAATGGTTAGTCCTTCTAAGCTGCCCTACATGAAAAAGGCATCTATGTAATTCTCTTGCTATTGCTATGCTCGGTTTGTTGGGATCCGATGGATTATGAGATTATGTTCAGATTGTTATGAGTTATATATTTGATTACTCTTTTATATTATGTTCCTTAGTGATTCATGCATGTTCTCCGTTGCTATTTTTTGCTTTGGCCGAGTAGTAGATTGTAACTCCAAGAGGGAACGTTATGCCTGATTGTGGGTTCATGCCCCACGATGTCTAGCTTGAGTGACAGAAACATGAGACTAGGGGATGTGCTTGTTGCCACACGGGAGAAAACAACGGTGCTGGTGACCACGATTGCAAGGATTGTTTACCTTACGCATAGTTCGTTAATGTAATTGTCCGTTGCTTTGAGTTTACATTTGCGTGGGGCTCGCAACTTAATACCGGAGATATGTTTTGGATAGATATCTCAAGGTGGATGATTAGTAAGTAGATGCTGATGAATAAACGGTCTACTTGTCATGGCGTACTGCCCGTTACTGTTGAACCTCTAACTATCAAGTAGCATAATTAGCATTGTGGTGCGATTATAATTTTGTCAATTGCCGAACTAGGACTTTTTTACCTATGCATAGTTGTTTATCGTCTTTTGGGAGAGAGACATCACTAGCGAATATCATGTGACTTCGGTCCATATCACGATCATTGTTTACACCTCCATCATTTACCGCTTTCATTTACTTTTCCGTTTCAATCACTATTACTTTCCCGCTTGTGTTTTGATCCTTTGCAAACTACAAGGCCGGAGAGATTGAAAACCTCTCTGTACTTGTTGGGAGCAAAGTTATTTGTTGTGTGTGTAGGTCCACGTCTTATGCTAGCGCCAGGGTGCAAGACACCTACTTGTTGAGCCTAGGAGTCCTCGTGGTTTGATAAACCATAAAGTCCCCGTGTAAAGGAAATCTACTGCTAACTACATCTCCACCTTCCACTTTGGATAACCAACGAGGGGCGAGAAGTATATCCATCAACTCGTCATCAAGCAAATTTCTGGCGCCGTTGCCGGGGACTCCAGTCTTCAAGATAGGGGAGTTGCACACTATCTTTTACATTTGCTTTTAGTCTTGTTAGTTTGACATGAGCTAGTTAGGCTTATGGAAAACTGCACTCTTAGTTTGCTGCTTGGGGAAGGCCGCTTTACCACACCCGTGGTAGAGAAGTCTCCTCCACCTACTGAATGTATCCAATTCAAAATACCACTTGGGATAATTGAAATAATTAGGAATGATTGTTATGCAGGAGATGGAACAGTCAATCCTACTATTCTTTTGTTGAAACTTACAAAACGTATTGAGTTGTTTAAGATTTCAGGTTTGACAATAGAAGGAGTCATGAAAAAATTGTCTGCCTTCTCTGTGAATGCAAAAGCATTGGAATGGTATAGGCTACTAGATGGTTCTCACCTACAGTATTGGGAAGAGATTCAGTCTCTCTTTCACTCCAAGTTTTATCCTCTTTATGAAGTCCATGAGAATAGGAATTATGTTTATAATTTCTATCCTGAGGACGGAGAGAGCATAGATCAAGCTTGGCGGAGACTGAAAACTTTAATGCTAAAATGTCCTAACCATGGGCTCCCCAAAGATTATGCTTATGTGGAGAGTAAGAGTACCGTTTTGCATGTGGATCATGGTATCAATGCTTTATGTGATACTTATATTGTTGAGTTTATTCATGATCTCACTGAAAATTATTATGAGAAGGGAACATATGCTTATAGATATTTCCATAATATCAAGTTCCCTCTCTTTATGTTGAAGGTTTTGAAGCTGCGCTTGTTTTTCCTTCCTATGCTTATTCTTTGTGCTTCAATGAATTATTCTATTGCAATATTCCTATGCATAGGAAGCATGTTAGACTTAAATGTGTTTGGTATTTGCTTCTTGATGCTCTCTTTTTTTTACAACTCTTATTCCTACGAGAGCATCATTAAAATCTTTAGCCTATCTTTATGGCTATAAAGAAAGAGCTCTCGAGAGATAACCCTTGTTATCTTTACTTTTAGTTTTTAATTTCAGTTTTTAGTGGTTTTGATGCTTGTTACTACTGTAGAAACATCATTGTATCTTTATTTTTAAGCTCTGTGCAAAGTTATAGCCTCCGATTGCAAGAAAGTGCAAAAATTGTGACATGCTGTCCAGAAACAGATTCTGTGTGCTTGACGGAAAAATTCGCAAAAAATCACCATATCATCTCTTTGATCCAAATTGTTTTGATAGCATGCTCTATATAATTGCGTTTCTAGAATCTGTTCTGAGTTTTTTGATTTGAGTTGCAGAAGTGCCCCGAATAAATTATTAACTACCAACAATTCTGTTTTTCACAGATTGTGCCATGTTTTGCGTTTTCATTGTTTTGCAAATCCTAAGCTTATTACTTGTTATTTTTTAAAACCTGTTGGAAATCATAAGAAGCACTAGCTTTGCATGAAAATATTTATTTCCAGCAGGTAATGAATTATTTTATTAAGGGTACTAACCACTCTAATCAGCTTATGATGAGTTTCGTATGAAGGGAGTTTTCAAGTATGCGATGGGAGATGATGAAAGAAGATACATGAGTGTCAAGCTCTCAAGCTTCAGGATGCCCTCATGCACCCCAAGAAATATTCAAAGGAGACTCAAGTGTCAAAGCTTGGGGATGCCCCCTTGCATCCCCTTCTCTAACAACAATCATCAGTTCGTCCATCTGCATGCTATATTTTTATCACTTCATATGATATGTTCTATGCTTGGAGCGTCTCGTTCTTTAATTTTTAGTTTGTTTTAGTTTTTCTTGCTGTTCATAAAAACTCGGAACCTAGCCTACCTTGTTCCGGAGAGACACACGCTCCATTCTACTCTAGAACACAACATAGGTTTTCATGCTTATCTTTTAGGTGTGTTCTCTTTTATTTCGTAGCTACTGTCATGCTTGGATCATAGTTTTCATGATTATCATTTTAAGATCTATTATTTACGTTGCATCTGGAACTTTCTTGAGTTACCAGGCTTATCTTGTTTAGAGAGTTGGCTCGTTGCACTGAGTTGTGTATCTTGCATGAGTAGGTAATTGAGGTTGCTATTTAAGTATAGTACTAACTTGCAATAGAATGGAGGTATTGATTTGCGTAATGTTTGGACTATTGGTGCCAAGAGCTTGAGCCTATTAGTGATAGGTGTCGTATTTTTCGAAATCCGTGTGTTTTTCAAAAAACTAAAAATTAGTTGAGAACTCTAGCTACTAAATTGATCGCTAACCTGTGGAGGGGTTGCAATATATAGAGTACCCTCACGTTACCATGAGTCGAGGATGCGCAAGGATAACCAAACCCCCGAACACTCCTCCTTAGGGTACTTGTCTCTTCGTGAATTTCCTAACTAGATAAAGAGTTACTGGTAATATGTGTATGAGTTCTTCGGACTAATGTGAGTATTCGATTGTTGGCACTTCCACCATCCATAATTTGTTAGCCTCTTCGGTACCGTGCATTGCCCTTTCTCACATTGAGAGTTGGGGCAAACTCCACCGGTGCATCCAAACCCACGACATGATACGCTCTGTCATAGATAAGCCTCATTATATCTTTCCTCAAAACAGCCACCATACCTACCTATTAAGGAATTTCCATAGCCTTTGCGAGATACATTGCCATGCAACATCCACCATCTCATGACTTGATCTTCATGTCATACATGCTTTGGCTTGATCGAGGAGCCGCATGCTAGTTGGGCCTTGCCCCAATTATTGCTACATGACGCGCTAGTATCATTGCATATCCTGCTACACCGGGACATGCATACATTTACATATATCATGATAGTTTTCACTTGTCTTTATGTTGAGTACTTCTTATAAAGTGTGATGATTTTTCTTTTTATTCATGAAAACATATAGTGTTGCCCTTAAGTGAGGAAAAGATCCCAAAGAGGACATAGCAAAAGATCCCAAAGAGGACAAATGAGAGATAAAAAGAATTAGCCAAAGAGGCCACAAAAATAAAAAAATGAAAAATAAATAAAAGGAAATAAAAAGAGAGAAGGGGGCAACACTAGTATTCCTTTTGAAAGATCCACACTCGTACACCATTATTATATTGGTACTACATAGAGATTATCATTCATGCGTAACTATGCGGGGACCCTTACACTATAGAACTTGGTTTGCATATTCCAATGATGAGCCTCCTCAAATGAGTTCTAGGCTCTCATGAGAAAACAAGTTGGATGCACCCCCACTAGTTCCATTGGAGAGCTTACCTTAGCTCATATGTGCACCAATTACATGGCAATCCCTACTCCTCACATCATATCTATCATTTGGCTTTCTCTCGCCTACGGTTGTCCTCATTGATGTCAGACTTTCACACCTTTTTGTCTTCCTAAGTGCCAACATATCTTGCTTACGCTCATCTATTGCATGAGTGCTCAAAGTCGAAAGGGAGAGTATCATTTTGACTGTGCGAGACTAGTGGTGTGGGGATGAATCAAAATAAGATTCCGAAGGAGACCATGTGTGAAATTTTAGTATATTGAGTTCTCAATTAAAAATATATTTTATGATCTCAACCCATATCCCACTTCTTGCATGCAAACACTATTTGGAGACATTCGAGTCATGAACAGTGAGAGCTCTTGCAGCTTTATGTTCTTACTTTGCTAAACTTAATACTAGATATAGACTCTTGCATGTTATTGTCTTGACTTGAATTGCATCTCTCACTTGCTTTAGTTTGAAGTTCTCATATGTGTGTTAGCTTGTCACCACATAAATTATTGTGTTATCATTTATCTACTCGAGGACGAGCAGAAATTAAGCTTGGGGATGTTGATACGTGATACGTTTCCGTCGTATCTACTTTTCCAAACTCTCTTGCCCTTGTTTTGGACTCTAATTTGCATGATTTGAATGGAACTAACCTGGACTAATGCTGTTTTCAGCAGAATTGCCATGGTGTTGTTTTTGCACAGTAATAAAAGTTCTCGGAATGACCTGGAAATTTACGAGGATTTTTTGTGGAATATATAAAAAATACTGGCTCAAGAATCAACCGGAGAAGTGGAGCATGGAGCCCACAAGCACACCAGGAGCGACCCCCCTGGTCGCGCCTAGCAGGCTTGTGGGGCCCACGGAGCTCCACCGCCTCCAATTCCAGCTCTATTTAGTCCCTTTCGTCCGGAAAAAATCAAGGAGAAGAGTTCATCATGTTTTACGATACGGAGGCGCCGCCACCACTTGTTCTTCCTCTGGAGGGCAGATCTAGAGTCCATTCTGGGCTCTAGAGAGGGGAGATTGTCGCCATCGTCATCACCAACCTTCGTTCATCGCCAATTCCATGATGCTCTTCACCGTTCGTGAGTAATCTCATCGTAGGCTTGCTGGACGGTGATGGGTTGGATGAGATCTATCATGTAATCGAGTTAGTTTTGACGGGAATTGATCCCTAGTATCCACTATGTTCTGAGATTGATGTTGCTACTACTTTGCCATGCTTAATGCTTGTCACTAGGGCTCGAGTGCCATGATTTCAGACCTGAACCTATTATGTTGTCGTCAATATATGTGAGTTCTTGATCCTATCTTGCAAGTTGTAGTCACCTACTATGTGTTATGACCCGGCAACCCCGGAGTGACAATAGCCGGAACCACGCCCGGAGATGACCATCGTACGAGGAGTTCATGTATTCACTAAGTGCTAATGCGTTGTTCCGGTTCTCTATTAAAAGGAGAACCTCAATATCGCGTAGTTTCCATTAGGACCCCGCTGCCACGGGAGGGATGGACAATAGATGTCATGCAAGTTCTTTTCCCTAAGCACGTATGACTACATACGGAACACATGCCTACATTACATTGATGAACTGGATCTAGTTACATATCTCTCCGTGTTATAACTGTTGCATGATGAATATCATACGACATAATTATCCATCACCGATCCAATGCCTACGAGTTTTTCCTACTAGTCTTTGCTACTTACTCTGCTATCACTGCTGCTACGTTACTCTGTCGCTACTACTGTCACTGCTGCTACTGTTACTCTGTCGCTATTGCTGTCACTGTTGCTACTGGTTACTATTGCTACTGTTGCTATCACACTACTTTGCTACTGATACTTTTCTGCAGATACTAAGTCTTTCAGGTATGGTTGAATTGACAACTCAACTGCTAATACTCGAGAATATTCTTTGGCTTCCCCTTGTGTCGAATAAATAAAGTTGGGTTGAATACTCTACCCTCAAAAACTGTTGCGATCCCCTATATTTGTGGGTTATCAAGACCTTTTTCTGGCGCCGTTGCCGGGGAGGCATAGCTATATTCTCTGAGTCACTTGGAATTTATGTTTGCTGATCACTATGAGGAATCCGAAAGATCCAAAAACTAAAGTCTGGCCCTCAACTACGAGGAGAGGTAAGGAAGTGCCATCTAGCTCTGCACTTGATTCACCTTCAGTTATGAGTAAGTTTGCGACACCACCTCCTGCTAGAAATTTTGATGTGTCGCCTGTGCTTGTTGATGCTACTTCTGCTGTCCATGATGCTTTTCTTGATACTGCTTTGCCACTAGGTGCATTCGTTGATACACAAATTGTTAGAGTTGCTACTAGATGTGATGATACTTCTGAAACTACTGAGATTATTGAAGTAGAACCTGCTATTTCGCCTATTAGAACTAACTCTCCTAGATATGAATTTCCTGATATATGCCTGAGGGTTATGTTATGGAGGGAGAGATAGTTGAGGACTTTGTTGCTTGTAAGGATAGCTATGATGTTGAGAATTTACTGCGCAGGTGGAAAGAAAAATCTTTGAAACCTAGGATGAAATACGACCCGAGGTTTGCTACTTCGCCTATCTTTGTGACCGATAAGGATTATGAATTCTCTATCGACCCTGAGTTAATAACTCTGGTCGAATCTGATCCTTTTCACGGTTATGAGTCTGAAACGGTTGTAGCACATCTTACCAAACTGCACGATATGGCCACCCTATTCACGAGTGAGGAAAAGATCCGCCACTACTATATCCTTAAGCTATTTACTTTCTCGCTAAAGGATGATGCTAAGACTTGGTTCACTTGTCTTGCTCCTGGTTATGTGCGTAGTCCCCAGGATATGATCTACTACTTCTCTGAAAAATATTTCCCTGCCCATAAGAAGCAAGCTGCCTTTCAGGAAATATACAACTTTGCTCAGGTTGAAGAAGAGAGTCTCCCACAAGCTTGGGGGAGGCTCGTCCAGCTACTGAATACTTTGCATGATCACCCTCTTGAGAAGAACGAAATACTTGATATCTTCTATAATGGACTAACCGATGCTTCTAAGGACCACCTAGATAGTTGTGCTGGTTGTGTTTTTAGGGAACGAACCGTAGAACAAGATGAGATCCTATTGAATAATATCTTGTGCAATGAGAATGCTTGGACTATTCCCGAACCACCTCCTAAGCCAACTCCTAAGAAAAGAGGTATTCTATTCCTCAGTCCTGAAGATATGCAAGAAGCTAAGAAATCTATGAAAGAGAAAGGCATTAAATCTGAAGATGATAAAAATATACCACCTATCGAAGAGATCCATGGTCTTGATAACCCGATATAGGTAGTAGAGGTAAATTCTCTTCGTAGATTCAATGAGAGTGATATTCCTTTTGATAAACCTGCTAGCTTATGCCTCGATGAATTTGATAACTTTGTTGCCAAACAAAAAAGTTTCAATGATTATGTTAGCAGACAATTGGAAAATAGTTTTTTGCCATCTGCCAAATCTTTGCCGTCAGCTAGCTGATGGCAAAGAGTGTCTTTGCCGTCAGCTTCCACAAAGCGGATGGCAAAGCATTGGCTGCTGGCATAGAGTGTTTTTGCCATCAGTCACATCTTTGCCGTCAGCTAGCAGACGGCAAAGAGTCTCACAGCAGACAACAAACATGTAGATGGGCCCACCTGACCGCGGGGACGTTAGGTCAAACTGAAGTCCCTTCTTTGCCATTTGCTAGCGGATGACAAAGAGTCCGGAAGTAGACGACAAAGAGTCTAGACTCTTTGCTCTCCGCCGACAGACGGCAAAGAGCTAACTCCGTTAACGGCTCTTTGTCCCCACCCCGCTCCTCTCTCTCTCACCCACATTGTGTAACGGCTCACCCCGCCCCTCTCTCTCCCACTCCTCTCCCCGACACCCACCGCCGCCACCACCGTCGCACCGCCGCCCCCGTCGCACCGCCACCCCCGTCGCACCGCCGCCCCTTTCGCACCCCCCCGCCGCCGCCCCACCGCCATCGTCGCTGCCCCGGTGTCCCACAGCCCCCTGGCGCTGCTGCCCCACGTCTCCCCGACGCCCACCTGAGCCACCACCAGCGTCGCGCCGCTGCCCCACCTCGCCCCCGCCGCCGCTGCACCAATATCGTCGCGCCGCCGCCCCTGGCGCCCCCGGCGCCGCCCCTCCACCCCCAACACCCCGGCCACTCCCGGTGAGCCCCCACACCCCCACCCCCACCCGCATGATTTTTGTTCTTGTTTGTAGTTTTAGTGGTAGTAGTTTTAGTAGTTGTTCTTGTTAGTAGTTTTAGTAGTTTTTCTTGTTAGTTGTTTTATTAGTTTTAGGAGTTGTTCTTGTTAGTAGTTTTAGTGGTAGATTTAGTTAGTTGGTAGATTTAGTAGGTAGTTTAGTGGTAGATTTTGTTTTGTTAATTAGTGGTAGCTTGTTAAATTAGTTAGGTTAGTTAGTTAGCTTGGTTAGTTAGGTGGAGGAGGAGAAGAGGAGAAGAGGAGGAGGAGGACGACGAGAAGAGGAGAAGAAGAAGAGGAGTAGGAGGAGGAGGAGGAGAAGAAAAAGAAGAAGAAGAAGAAGAAGAGAAGAATAAAAAATAAGAAGGAGAAGAAGAAGAAGAAGAAGAAGAAGAAGAAGAAGAAGAAAATAAGAAGGAGAAGAAGTAAAGAAGAAGAGAAGAAGAGAATAACAAAAAAGTAAGAAGGAGAAGAAGAGAAAAAAGAAGAAGAAGTTGATTTTTTACTGTTTGGTATTTAGTGGTAGCAAGATTCTTTTTTAGTTACTTAGTGGTAGATTCTGTTTTTGTTATTTTTTTGCTGTTTAGTGCTATATAGGTTTAGCGATAGGTTTAGTTAGCTTGGTTAGTTAGGTTAGTTAGTTAGTTAGCTTAATAGAAAGAATAGGAAGAAGAAGAGGAGGAGGAGGAGAAGAGGAGAAGAGGAGGAGGACGAGGAGGAGAAGAAAAAGAAGAAGAAGAAGAAGAAGAAGAAGAAGAGGAGGAGGAGGAGGAGGATAAGACAAAAATAAGAAGGAGAAGCAGAAAAGAAGAAGAAAAGAAGAAGAGAAGAAGAAGAGAAGAAGAAGAGCAGAAAGAAGAAGAATACCTTCTCCTCCTTCTCCTTCTTCTCCTCCTTGTTCTCCTCCTCCTCCTTCTCCTTCTTCTTGATTTCTTCTTCTTCTCCTCCTCCTCCTCTTTCTTCTCCTCTATCTTATTCTCCTTACCTTATTTTCCCCAACAACGAGATAATTAGCCCATTTAGCTACAAAATGGCACAAAAACCTTGGTTAGCTCATGAATATTATATTCTTAACTTGTTTTCCTTTAAAATGACATAATTATAATATTTGTGTTGATCAGGTGGATTTACATGTGATAGTTATCTCATCGCTGTGAGATCTGCTGTGTGAAGACCTCCCCATGCGTTGTACGAGCTCCGCCCCTGCATTCGTGGGTTAGTACAAATTTCATCTCCTCCTCGCCCCTTCATTTACCATGGCTCGGTTTCCGGATGAAACTTTCTAGATTTAGGTAATTAAATTAATTTATCAGTATGCGTGACCAGTATGCGTCTCCCGTTCAAAAGGGCAACATCTATAAATATGCATGTCTTTGCATATTTATAACCGCCATCCTTTCGAATTATCCAACATTATCCATGGACAGACCGAGTATGTGTAGATTGGGTTCCTTTTCCCGTATGCTGTGCTCTGGATCCGATGCGAAATTTCGACAGTGCCTCCCTGTTGTTCTCCGGATGCACATCCTCTCTATTTATTGCGGAGACGTGTATTAGGAGAACAGCGGGGAGGTGCTGCCGAAATTTTGCGTTGGATCCGGAGCAGAGCATGGGAAAACGAACCCAATCTACACATACTCGGGTGGGATTAGGACCTATCTTTACCTATTAGCGTGTAGGTTGCCTGGACATAATAAAAATGGCGAACCTGATTAACCGATGAATATAAATGCTAAATTATATATAAATATATTTCTTCTGTCTTTAGTAGCTAGGCAAGATGAGTGATCGTGCGTGGATGTATACCGGTCACCCTAGTCAGAAAGAGATGACGAAAGAATGGTTTTTAAAAACAAAGGAATTTGTGAAAGCCGCATTCGCAAATGGCCAGGAAAGAAACTATTGCCCCTGTCCTGCATGCGACAACTATAAAAAGACGATAGAGGCTGTAATTATTAAACACCTGCAGAGGAGGGGTTTTAAGCCTAATTATACAGTGTGGACATTTCATGGTGAGTCTATACAACACACAAGAGCTGAGGTTGTCCGTCGTCGCACGGACGAGCATGGTACCGGGATGGAAGACATGATGCTCGGGATTCGGAAGATGAGATGGAGGAATCTGCAAAGGCCTTTGATGAAATGTTGGAGTCTTCAAAACGTCCTCTCCATGAGCACACTGAGCTCTGTCAGCTGGATGCAATTCCACATGTAATGGCTCTAAAGGCTCAGTTCAACTTGGGAAGAGAATGCTACGACGCGATGATGACACTATTTGGATGCTTCCTACCCAAAGGCCATGTCATGCCTGCAAACCTGTCCCAGTCGGACAAAATACTTCATGTACTTAAGATGCCCTATGAGAAGATAGATGCATGTGAGAAAGGATGTGTCTTATTTAGGAAGGAGTATGCACACTTGGACTATTCGCCCAATTGTGAGGCTTGCAGGTATCTTGTGGTAGACAACGGTATGGGTGAGAAGAGGTAGACCAAAATCGCAGTTCGTGTTCTTCGGTATATGCCTATCGTACCAAGACTTTTCATGGTCGAAGAGACAGCCAGACAGATGACATGGCACAAATTGGGCAACAGAACCGAACTAGATGTGGATGGGAATAAGATGGTGGTACACACATCGAATGGGGAAGCATGGAAACATTTCGATGGATTTCATCAAGATAAAGCGGCAGATCCAAGGCATCCTTGAGTCTGCATCGCCAAAAATGGTTTTAATCCCTTCGGCATGACGACAACCAAATAGAGTTGTTGACCTGTATTTGTCATTCTACTCAATCTCCCCCCCCAGACAGATTATGCAAAGAAAGAACACATTTCTGACGTTGATAATTCCAGGGCCCAATTATCGAGGGAAGAATATGAATGTGTACCGGGAACCGCTTAAGGATGAATTGGAAGATGCTTGTGATAATGGGGTCAAGACATACGATGCCGCTAGAAAACAAAACTTCAAAATGCATGTGTGGTACATGTACTCTATGCATCACTTGCCGACGAATGCACTATTCTCTGGAAATTTTCCCGTAACTTCTAATTCATTTGAACTGCTCTTATTCCCAGATATTTCAAACAGCCGTTACGTTGCCAAATTCTCGGATGGAGCGGTGATCGAAAATGATTCCATCGAAGAGTATGAGCTTCTGTCATAGACAGGAGGCGGCTATCCCGGTTTCATCTCTTGGTTCGAACAAACGGTAATTATCAATAATGGACCATTTCATTTCTTCGTCTAACTTGCGGCTAACGCAACAATCGTTTCGTATTAAACTTCTAGGCTAATTCAGAGTCTATGGACGCCGAATTGAGACAAGTCGCTAATGGTTTTGACAATAAGGTCCGTTCATTTGAGAAATACAACATCAACGTGTATCTCTTTCATACCTTTGGCAAAGAGCTATCTATGCCCGACCGGAAATCTCCAAATTGTGGTGTCTCTGATATCGGCGAAGGTGTTATCGAGTATTATGGAAGAATTGAAGAAATTTATGAACTTAAATTCTATGGTGAAAACCCACCGAACGTCGTAGTCTTCAAATGTTATTGGTTCCAGCCGAAGGAGACTAGAAGGACTCATGAACATATAGGACTAATCGAAATCAATCCAAACACCCATTTAGATCTTCCCGATGTCTATATTACGGCTCAACAGGCGACCCAAGTTTTCTATCTACCATGGGCATGCCAACCGGATAAGAATCTGAAAGGTTGGTATGTTGTTTATGAAGTGCCGCCACATGTCAGACCACCTCTCCCAAATGAACAGGATTATGAACCTCACATTAACCCAGAGACATATGATGGAGAATTCTTCCAAGAAACACGTCTTTCCAAGAAACGTTTCAAGAACCGCCGAGCTTCACCCAAGAACATGGAAGTAGACAGCGACAATGAATCCGATTCCACCCCTGAGCCGGAACCAGAAGACCTGGAACTCGTAGTGGTTACTAATGCGGATGACCTGTCAATGCTTCATCAATTAAAGAAAGGCCTTTCACAACTTCACGCCGTTGAACCCAACGAGAACGTCATTCATGAAGACATGTGTGATAGTGATGATGCATTTATTGATGATGATTATCAGTTTGTAAGATATATATCTTAATATTTATTATTCATGTACATATTATTATTCATGTCAGTTATTCAATTTTTTATGTTGTACTAATTTCTTTTAATCTTTATCATGGCAGGTCACCAGGTGTTGAAAGATGGTGGGCGCTCGTCCAGAGCGCTCGACGGGTTCTTCCCAGCCGCCCCGCACGAGGGGTGGTACTTCCCTTCCACCCCTATCTCTCCGTAGAGCCTTGGAAGACAGTCTGTCGACACCACCCGTGGGTTCTTCTTCGTCGGCGGCATTGCCCACTCGGAGTGGTGCTGGTCGGGTAGGGAAGAAGGGGAAGGGTACAGGGAGAGGTGGTGACCGCGGAAGATCGAGGAGGACTATTGAGCCGTCCTCGCCACCACCACCAGCTCATTCACCCGAGCATAGGACTACTATGGTCGACCCGTTTGCGGAGGAGGCTACGGGGACTCCGGTCCAGGAGCCTGGTGTTGACGGGCATTCGTCCCATGAGACTATGGTCCAGGATCACCCTCGGGTCGAGGTCCATTCGGCCCACGATACTACGGTTCCGGAAGCTTCACCCGACGTGGAGAGGCCCGGACGGGATACCTGGCTGGGTCGGACCGAGTCGCCGGATTAGACCGAGGGTCCGGGTGGCTCAGGGGGTGGGGATGGCGGGGATGAGTTTACGTATAGTGAGGGCGATGTGCAGGTGGACATGGCCACCGTGTACAAGCGTGGTAGTACACGTCTCCCGGTCATGCCGGCTACCTGCGAGCAGAGGCCGGTGATTAAACCTGAAGGACATAGGTAAGTACATTTACTCTTTTTTTAGATTTTGCCTTCAAGTTTGTTCAAATATCTAATGCGTTGACCTTATCATACTGCAGGGGATGGGTACACCCTCTTGGGGTCCGCAGGCCGAACTCCATCCTTGGTGTGCTTTGTCGGACAAATTTCCAGGGGTTTGTCACGTTACCTAGTGAGGGTCAGGTTCCTACACTAGGATTTTCCTGGGGAGCACTACCAGGCTGCGCAGGCACCGCCGGAGGAGATTATAGATGGTGTCTTGTGCCACACGAGGGCCGAGATGGTGATCAAGAGCTTTTGGGTAAATTATCCTTTTACACAATCTAAATTTAACAATATAGCTAATTATTGTACTAATCAGTGTTTTCACATTTGATTGCAGACCTTCTATAGGTGTGACGATGGATATGAGGAGGAGGCGGCCAAGGTTCTCGAGGTCGAGTGTAGGCGGTTACTACAGAACTTACGCCACGAGGCTCGGCCGCAGGCTATTCGAGACTACTACGCCACGCGTGGTATTAAGAAGCAGAAGAAGGATTGCCGCGGAAAGTTTCTGAAGAAGGAGCAATACATGAAGGTAATTACCTATTCTTAAGTCCTTCTACGTAGTTTTCTTGATTTCATTCATAGGCGTAGCGCTCAAAATTCTTTCTAATAACTTACAGGTGCCCCCGAGATGGTGTGCGGATAAGATGGATTGTTGGGAGGCGTTGGTTGATGAGCGGTGCACAGGCAGCTGGCGAGCCGTCAACGAGAATGCGAAGGATCGGCGTAGCCAAATGGTTGGTGTGCCACACCATCGAGGCAGCGCCAACTTACTTCAGTTCGGACGAAACTAGGTATGTGATTTGCTTCATGATTCATGCGATTCATTATTCATGCTAATATTTTGTTCCTCTCTTTTAGGCGCATCACAATAAGACGGAGATGCCACACTTGTACGACCTTTATGGCATGGCCCATACTGCCTCATACAAGAAGGCGAAGGCAGTCTCCGAGTCTGACCTGGATGATCAAAATAACTTCACCAACATATCATCCCACCACAAGCTCGTGGTATACACGGACGCGGGGAAGGCTACGAAAGGGGATGACTTTAACCCTACTCAGGAACCTTTGGATCCAGAGCTGGTGATGATATGTGGTGGCGGGAGGCCCCATGGCTCGATAGCCATTGGAGATGGGTTAATACGTTGTCCACTCATTCTCTCGGAGATCAAGGAACGCCGGTCAAGCAGCTGTCCTGAGATAACGTGTCGTCCATGGCCAGTCGATCTTGCCATCGAGGTTAGTTGTACGGACTAAGAACACTTTCATCCATTTCATTATGTGTGTCACCATAGATCATTACTATGGTGACGAGGAATGGTGTTTCAGGCTGCTCTTCAGAAAGAGAGATTGGCAAACCAAGCTGCTCTTGAGAAAGAGAGATTGGCAAACTAGGCTGCTCTTGAGAAAGAAAGATTGGCAAGCCAGGCTGCTCTTCAGGCTACTCTTGATGAGAGGGACGAGACCACGACACGATTGATTCAGGAGGAGAGGGCTCGGAATGAGGCGGGTCAACAGGCCCTGTACGAGCTTTTTGTGGTAAGTATTTTTTCACATTAGCCAAATCATGTGTGTAATGTGTGTTTCATTACTAACTAATAGGACCCACTCTTCAGGGTCTGTGCGACAAGAGCGGTCAAGTCCCTCCGCCGATGCCCGTCTTCTCTTTGATTGACACGGTGAGTTTCATTATAAACTAGTATTAAAAATTGAATGTCATCATGCTAACTTGGACATTGCAAAATATCTATTCTGGAGAATAACTCCCGAGCGGCATCGCACGACCCTTCTCCAGGTGTTTCTCCTCCTTGATGACCACTACGGTAAGTTTCTCTTCTCGTCTTTCATATTCTGCTTGCCTTAATCTCGCCAACAATATACTTGGCTTGTTTTCCTCTAAAATGGGATAATTAGCCCATTTAGCTCCAAAAAGACATAGTTAGCTAATTTAGCTCCAAAAAGAGGAGAAGAGGAGAAGAAATAGGAAAAATGAAAAGAAAGAAGAAGAAGAAGAAGAGAAGAAGGAGAAGGAGGAGGAGGAGGAGGAGGAGGAGGAGAAGGTGGAGAAGGCCAAGGACCTTCTAGTCCTTCTCCTCCTTCTTTATTTCTTCTTCTTCTTCTCCTCCTCCTCTTTCTTCTCCTCTTTCATATTCTCCTTGCCTTAATTTCCCCAACAATGACATAATTAGCCCATCTAAGTCCAAAAAGACATTATAAGATCAAAATGGCATAAGAACCTTGGTTAGCTCATTAATATTATATACTTAGCTTTTTTTCCTCTATAATGACATAATTCACTACTGCAAATCAGTTTTTTGCCATCTGCAAAACCTTTTCCGTCTGCTAGCTGATGGCAAAGAGTGTCTTTGCCGTCAGCTGCCACAAAGCACACGGCAAAGAATTGGCTGATGGCATAGAAGGTCGGCGCCGTCAGCCACTTCTTTGCCGTCAGCAACAGACGGCAAAGGGCCGCACAACAGATGGCAAAGCCGTAGGGGGAGCCCACCTGACCGCGGGGACGGTAGGTCAAACTGCAATCCCTTCTTTGTCGTCTGCTAGCGGACGACAAAGAGGCCAGAGGCAGACAGCAAAGAGTCTAGACTCTTTGCCGTCCGCTAGCAGACGGCAAAGCCCTAACGTCTACTAACGGCCGTCCCGCCCCCACCCTGGCCTCTCTCTCTCTCTCTCTCACCCCGACGCCCACCGCCGCCACCACTGCCCCCTGCCGCCGCACTGCCCCCCACCGCCGCCACCACTGCCCCCCACCGCCGCAAACATTGCCCCCCGCCGCCGCACCACTGCCCCCACCGCCGCCACCACTGCCCCCCCCCCCGCCACCGCACAGCACCCCACCGCCGCCACCACTGCCCCCCCCACCGCCACCACTGCCCCCCGTCGCCCCACTGCCCCCGGCGACGCCCCACTGCCCCGTCGCACCCGTCCTACTCGCCGCCCCGACGCCCCAGCCGCCCCTTCCGGTGAGTCCCCCCCTTTTTATTTTGTTTTTCCTTATTTTTATTTATGTTAAATTAGTTAGGTTATTTTTTTAGTTTATTAGGTTAGTTAGGCTAGTTCGTTAGGTTGTTAAATTAGTTAGGTTAATTAGTTAGCTTGGTTAGTTAGGTGGAGGAGGAGAAGAGGAGAAGAGGGGAAGGAGGAGGACGAGAAGAAGAAAAAGAAGAAGAAGAAGAGGAGAAGAAAAAAATAAGAAGGAGAACAAGAAGAAGAAGAAGAAGAAGAAGAGAAGAAAAAAAATAAGAAGAAGAATAAGTAAATAAGAAGAGAAGAATAGAATAAGAAAAAAATAAGAAGGAGAAGAAGAGAAAGAAGAAGAAGAAGTAGAAGAAGAGGATAAATAAAAATAGAAATAGAAATAAGAGGAAGAGGAAGAAGAAGAGCAGAAGAGGAGGAGGAGGAGGAGGAGGAGGAGAAGAAGAAGAAGAACAGGAGAAGAGGAGAAGAAAGAGGAAAAATGAAAAGAAGAAGAAGAGAAGAAGAAGGAGAAGGAGGAGGAGGAGAAGGAGCCCTCCTTCTTCTCCTTCTTCTCCTTCTTCTCTCCTCCTTCTTATTTTTTAGCTTGTTTAGCTAATTATCCTCCAAAATGACATAATAAGCTAAAAACCTTGGTTAGCTCATGAATATTATATTCTTAGCTTGTTTTCCTAAAAAATGACATAATTAGACATAATTAGAATATTTGTGTTGATTGGGTTGATTTACATGTGATAGTTGTCTCGTCGGTGTGAGGTCTGGTGTGGGAAGACCTGCCCGTGCGTTGTATGAGCTCCGCCCCTGCATTCGTGGGTCAGTACAAATTTCATCTCCTCCTCGCCCCTTCATTAACCGTGGCTCGGTTTCCGGATCAAACTTTCTAGATTTAGGTAATTCAATTAATTTATCAGTATGCGACATCTATAAATATGCATGTCCCTGCATATTTATAACCGCCATCCATTCGTATTGTCCAACATTATCCATGGACAGCCCGAGTATGTGTAGATTGGGTTCGTTTTCCCATATGATGTGCTCTGGATCCGATGCGGAATTTCGTCAGTGCCTCCCTGTTGTTCTCCGGATGCACATCCTCTCTGTTTATTGTTGAGACGTGTATCAGGCGAACAGCTGGGAGGTGCTGCCGAAAATTTGCGTTGGATCCGGAGCAGAGCATGGGAAAACGAACCCAATCTACACATACTCGGGTGGGATTAGGACCTATCTTTACCTATTAGCGTGTAGGTTGCCTGGACGTAATAAAAATGGCGAACCTGATTAACCGATGAATATAAATGCTAAATTATATATAAATATATTTCTTCTGTCTTTAGTAGCTACGCAAGATGAGTGATCGTGCGTGGATGTATACCGGTCACCCTAGTCAGAAAGAGATGATGAAAGAATGGTTTGTAAAAACAATGGAATTTGTGGAAGCTGCATTCGCAAATGGCCAGGAAAGAAACTATTGCCCCTGCCCTGCATGCGACAACTATAAAAAGACGACAGAGGCTGTAATGATTAAACACCTGCAGAGGAGGGGTTTTAAGCCTAATTATACGGTGTGGACATTTCATGGTGAGTCTATACAACGCACAAGAGCTGAGGTGGTCCGTCGTCGCACGGAAGAGCATGGTACCGAGATAGAAGACATGGTGCAAGACTTTGATGATGCTCGGGATTCGGAAGATGAGATGGAGGAATCTACAAAGGCCTTTTATGAAATGTTGGAGTCTTCAAAACATTCTCTCCTTGAGCACACTCAGCTCTGTCAGCTGGATGCAATTGCACAAGTAATGCCTTTGAAGGCTCAGTTCAACTTGGGAAGAGAATGCTACGACGCGATGATGACAATATTTGGACGTTTCCTACCCAAAGGCCATGTCATGCTTGCAAACCTGTATCAGTTGGACAAAATACTTCGTGTACTTAAAGATGCCCTATGAGAAGATAGATGCATGTGAGAAAGGATGTGTCTTAATTAGGAAGGAGTATGCACACTTGGACTATTGTCCCAATTGCGAGTCTTGAAGGTATCTTGTGGTAGACAACGGTATGGGTGAGAAGAGGCAGACCAAAATCGCAGTTAGTGTTCTTCGGTATATGCCAATCATACCAAGACTTCAACATCTTTTCATGGTCGAAGAGAGAGCTAGACAGATGACATGGCACAAATTGGGCAAAAGAACCGAACTAGATGCGGATGGGAATAAGAGGATGGTACACACATCGGATGGGGTAGCGTGGAAACATTTCGATGGACTGCATCAGGATAAAGCGGCAGATCCAAGGAATCCTCGAGTCCGCGCCCCCACGGATGGTTTTAATCCCTTCGGCATGACGACAACCCAATACAGTTGTTGGCCTGTATTTATCATTCCACTGAATCTCCCCCCCCCCGGGCAGATTATGCAAAGAAAGAACATATTTCTGACATTGATAATTCCAGGGCCCAATTATCTGGGGAAGAATATGAATGTGTACCTGCAACCGCTTAAGGATGAATTGGAAGAAGCTACGGATAATGTGGTCAAGACATACGATGCCGCTAGAAAATAAAACTTCAAAGTGCATGTGTGTTACATGTACTATATGCATGACTTGCCAGCGTATGCGCTATTCTCTGGATGGTGTGTGCATGGAAGGTTCCCGTGCCCCCAATGCAAGGCAGCTCTTCAGTTTCATTGGTTGCATGAGGGTCGGAAGTATTCTTTCTTTGACTTGCATAGACAGTTCCTGGATCCTAACCATCAGTTCAGAAAAGACAAGAAGAACTTTACCAAAGGTAAAGTTTTCAAAAACTTGGCACCACCTGCATTCACAGGCCAACAGATCCTGGATCAGTTAAACGCCCTCGAGCCTGATCCAGAGCGTCCAGGGTATTTCAAGGGGTATAATTCAAAACACACCTGGACTCACAAGCCATGCTTCTGGGATCTGCTTACTTCAAAGACCTCCTTCTTCCACACAATATCGACATCATGCACACTGAAAAGAATATCAGAGAGGCTATTTTTGGTACATTGTTCGACATTGATGGGAAGACAAAGGATAATATTAAGGCTAGAGTCGATCAAGAGACACTATGTCATAGACCGTTACAAAACATGTGAGAAGGCAAAGGAAAGCAGAAGTGGTCGAAGCCAAAGGCCTGGTTCAATCTTGGAAGGCCAGCTATGAGGGAAATTATCTTGTGGGTCAAAATGCACTTGATGTTCCCCGACGGGTATGCAGCGAATCTAAAGAGGGGAGCGAGACTTGAAAAAATAAAAATCTTTGGTCTCAAGAGTCATGATTGGCACATATGGCTAGAGCTGGTAATGCCGGTGATGTTACGTGGCTTTATTCCTGAGGATGAATGGCTAGTAATGGCGGAGCTGAGCTATTTCTTCCGTGTTCTTTGTGTGAAAGAATTGTCGCCTGGGGTGGTAGAAGACATGGAGGAGTTTGCACCGGAGTTGTTGTGCAAGTTAGAGAAGATCTTTGCACCGGGCTTCTTTAATCCAATGCAACATTTGATTTTACATCTACCGACCGAGGCCAGATTGGGTGGGCCCGTGCAAGATCGTTGGTGCTATGTAACAGAGAGGATGCAGAAGACCCTTCGAGCTAAATGTAAAAATAAGCGTACAATTGAAGCATCGTGGCTGAGGCATTGATTACTGAGGAGCTGGCAAACTTTGTGACAGCACACTACGAAGCCAAAAATCATCATTTGCATAATCCGAAGCCTCGGCACAATGATGCAGACCCTAAAAAAGGTGGGTCCAACCTCAGCCTATTCAAAGGTAAGATCGCACCAGCCGGTGCATCGAAACCAATAACGTTGGATATCGAAGAACGGTGGAACATTTCGTTGTATATCTTCAACAACCTAACAAAAGTGCAGCCGTACATCGAGTGAGTTCTCGGCACATTTTCCCGTAACTTCTAATTCATTTGAACTGCTCTTATTCCCGTATATTTCAAACTGCCGTTACGTCGTCAAATTCTCGGATGGAGCGGTGATCGAAAATGATTCCGTCGAAGAGTATGAGCTTCTGTCAAAGACAAGAGGCGGCTATCCCGGTTTCATCTGTTGGTTCAAACAAACGGTAATTATCAATAATGGACCATTTCATTCTTGGTCTAACTTGCGGCTAACGCAACAACCATTTCATATTAAACTTGTAGGCTAATTCAGAGTCTATGGACGCCGAATTGAGACATGTCGCTAATGGTTTTGACTATAAGGTCTGTTCATTTGAGAAATACAACATCAACGGGTGTCTCTTTCGTACCTTTGGCAAAGAACTATCTATGCCCGACCGGAAATCTACAAATTGTGGTGTCTCTGCTATCGGTGAAGGTGTTATCGAGTATGATCCTTGCTTTAATTTCCCCAAAAATACATAATTAGCCCATTTAGCTCCAAAATGCCATAATAACCTCAAAATGGCTTAAGAACCTTGGTTAGCTCATGAATATTATATACTTAGCTTGTTTTCCTCTAAAATGAGATAATTAGCCCATTTAGCTCCAAAAAGACATAGTTAGCTAATTTAGCTCCAAGAAGAGGAGAAGAGGAGAAGAAATAGGAAAAATGAAAAGAAAGTAGAAGAAGAAGAAGAAGAAGAGAAGAAGGAGTAGGAGGTGTAGGAGGAGGAGGAGAAGGAGGAGAAGGCCAAGGACCTTCTAGTCCTTCTCCTCCTCCTCCTTCTCCTCCATCTCCTCCTTCTTCTTGAGTTCTTCTTCTTCTCCTCCTCCTCCTCTTTCTTCTCCTCTTTCATATTATCCTTGCTTTAATTTCCCCAAAAAGACATAATTAGCCGATTTAGCTCCAAAATGGCATAATAACCTCAAAATGGCATAAGAACCTTGGTTAGCTCATGAATATTATATACTTAGCTTGTTTTCCTATAAAATGAGATAATTAGCCCATTTAGCTGCAAAAAGACATAGTTAGCTAATTTAGCTCCAAGAAGAGGAGAAGAAATAGGAAAAATGAAAAGAGAGAAGAAGAAGAAGAAGAGAAGAAGGAGAAGGAGGAGGAGGAGGAGAAGGAGAAGGAGGAGAAGGCCAAGGACCTTCTAGTCCTTCTCCTCCTCCTCCTTCTCCTCCTTCTCCTCCTTCTTCTTGATTTCTTCTTATTCTCCTCCCCCTCCTCTTTCTTCTCCTCTTTCATATTATCCTTGCTTTAATTTCCCCAAAAAGACATAATTAGCCCATTTAGCTCCAAAATGCCATAGTAACCTCAAAATGGCATAAGAACCTTGGTTAGCTCATGAATATTATATACTTAGCTTGTTTTCCTCGAAAATGAGATAATTAGCCCATTTAGCTGCAAAAATACATAGTTAGCTAATTTAGCTCCAAGAAGAGGAGAAGAAATAGGAAAAATGAAAAGAAAGAAGAAGAAGAAGAAGAGAAGAAGGAGAAGGAGGAGGAGGAGGAGGAGGAGAAGGAGGAGAAGGCCAAGGACCTTCTAGTCCTTCTCCTCCTCCTCCTTCTCCTCCTTCTCCTCCTTATTCTTGATTTCTTCTTCTTCTCCTCCTCCTCCTCTTTCTTCTCCTCTTTCATATTATCCTAGCTTTAATTTCCCCAAAAAGACATAATTAGCCCATTTAGCTCCAAAATGCCATAATAACCTCAAAATGGCATAAGAACCTTGGTTAGCTCATGAATATTATATACTTAGCTTGTTTTCCTCTAAAATGAGATAATTAGCCCATTTAGCTCCAAAAAGACATAATTAGGTAATTTAGCTCCAAGAAGAGGAGAAGAAATAGGACAAATGAAAAGAAAGAAGAAGAAGAAGAAGAGAAGAAGGAGAAGGAGGAGGAGGAGGAGGAGAAGGAGGAGAAGGCCATGGACCTTCTAGTCCTTCTCCTCCTCCTCCTTCTCCTCCTTCTCCTCCTTCTTCTTGATTTCTTCTTATTCTCCTCTTTCATATTATCCTTGCTTTAATTTCCCCAACAATGACATAATTAGCCCATTTAGCTCCAAAATGCCATAATAACCTAAAAATGGCATAAGAACCTTGGTTAGCTCATGAATATTATATACTTAGCTAGTTTTCCTCTAAAATGGGATAATTAGCCCATTTAGGTCCAAGAAGACATAATTAGGTAATTTAGCTCCAACAAGAGGAGAATAAATAGCAAAAATGAAAATAAACAAGAAGAAGAAGAAGTGAAGAAGGAGAAGGAGGAGGAGGAGGAGGAGGAGAAGGAGGAGAAGGCCAAGGACCTTCTAGTCCTCCTCCTCCTCCTTCTCCTCCTTCTCCTCGTTCTTGATTTCTTATTCTTCTCCTCCTTCTCCTCTTTCTTATCCTATTTCATATTATCCTTGCTTTAATTTCCCCAAAAAGACATAATTAGCCCATTTAGCTCCAAAATGCCATAATAACCTCAAAATGGCATAAGAACCTTGGTTAGCTCATGAATATTATATACTTAGCCTGTTTTCCTCCAAATTGAAATAAGTAGCCCATTTAGCTCCAACAAGACATAATTAAGTAATTTAGCTCCAAGAAGAGGAGAAGAAATAGGAAAAATGAAAAGAAAGAAGAAGAACAAGAAGAGAAGAAGGAGAATGAGGAGGAGGAGGAGGAGGAGGAGGAGAAGGAGGAGAAGGCCAAGGACCTTCTAGTCCTTCTCCTCCTCCTCCTTCTCATCCTTCTCCTCCTTCTTCTTGATTTCTTCTTATTCTTCTCCTCCTCATCTTTCTTCTCCTCTTTCATATTATCCTTGCTTTAATTTCCCCAACAATGACATAATTAGCCCATTTAGCTCCAAAATGCCATAATAACCTAAAAATGGCATAAGAACCTTGGTTAGCTCATGAATATTATATACTTAGCTTGTTTTCCTCTAAAATGGGATAATTAGCCCATTTAGCTCCAAAAACAAATAATTAGGTAATTTGGCTCCAACAAGAGGAGAAGAAATAGGAAACATGAAAAGAAACAAGAAGAAGAAGAAGAGAAGAAGGAGAAGGAGGAGGAGGAGGAGGAGGAGGAGGAGAAGGAGGAGAAGGCCAAGGACCTTCTAGTCCTTATCCTCCTCCTTCTCCTCCTTCTCCTCCTTCTTCTTGATTTCTTATTCTTCTCCTCCTCCTCCTCTTTCTTCTCCTCTTTCTTATTATCCTTGCTTTAATTTCCCCAACAATGACAAAATTACCCCATTTAGCTCCGAAATTCCATAATAAGCTCAAAATGGCATAAGAACCTTGGTTAGCTCGTGAATATTATATACTTAGCTTGTTTTCCTCTAAAATGGGATAATTAGCCCATTTAGCTCCAAAAAGACATAATTAGGTAATTTAGCTCCAACAATAGGAGAAGAGGAGAATAAATAGGATAAATGAAAAGAAAGAAAGAAGAAGAAGAAGAAGAAGAGAAGAAGGAGAAGGAGGAGGAGGGGGAGGAGAAGGCCAAGGACCTTCTAGTCCTTCTCCTCCTCCTCCTCCTCCTCCTCCTCCTTCTTGATTTCTTCTTCTTCTCCTCCTCCTCCTCTTTATTCTCCTCTTTAATATTATCCTTGCTTTAATTTCCCCAACAATGACATAATTAACCCATTTAGCTCCAAAATGCCATAATAATCTAAAAATGGCATAAAAACCTTGGTTAGCTAATGAATATTATATTCTTAGCTTGTTTTCCCCTAAAAATGACATAATTAGCTCAAAAACATCATATTTTGTTCTTCTTCTGACTTTCTTATTCACATTTTTGCAGATTGGATATACTACATGCATGGAAGCTGGCATTCATGGAGTTGAACAATGTCGATGGATGAACTTTATATGTATATCATCTAGTTTTCATTTGAGTTGATGAACGATGTCGAACTATATGTATATGTATATATGGATAAACAGTGCAATACTTTGTATGTTGGTTCTTTCGATATATGGGGATGTACATTGATTTATATGTATATCATATATGCATGGTGAATTATATATATGTGTTGGCAAGTATATGTGTGGTGAACTATATATCATATATGTGTGGTGGATTATATAAATGTGCTGTCAAATATATATATATATATATATATATATATATATGTATGTGTGTGTGTGTGCTGTGAAATAATATAAAACAAAAAAACAGGTACTATATGGGCTCTTTGCTGTCTGCCAGCTGATGGCAAAGACCTGTGCCATCAGCTAGCAGATGGCAAAGGTGCCACATGGCACCCAGCTGTGCATCCTGGGGTGTCTATATAGGCTCTTTGCCGTCTGCTTCCAGGGTGGGCAGACGGCAAAGAAGAGGGCACAAAGGAGGGGGGAGGAGGAGGCAGACGGCAAAGAGTGGAGGGGGGAGGAGGCAAAGAATAAGGGGTAGCAGACGGCAAAGAATAAGGGGGAGGCAGATGGCAAAGAATAAGGGGGAGGCAGACGGCAAAGCCTCCGTTAACCCCTAACGGAGGCAATGCCTGTCGGCTGCCGTCTCGAGCACTTTGCCGACTGCTCCTATGGAAAGCTGACGGCAAAGAGCTTTGCCGTCCGCTTTGGGGGGACAGACGGCAAAGAAGGTCCTATGCCGTCGTAGGCTGACGCTGAAATTTTGCCGGCCATGAGATTCTTTGCCGTCTTTGTTATTCTCTTTGCCGTCCGAGATTTAGTCTTTGCCGTCTGTGATGGAAGATGGCAAAGAAATTGATTCCTGTAGTGATTAGCCCATTTAGCTCCAAAAAGACATAGTTAGGTAATTTAGCTCCAAGAAGAGGAGAAGAGGAGAAATGAAAAGTAAGAACAAAAAGAAGAAGAGAAAGAGAAGAGAAGGAGAAGGAGAAGAAGGAGGAGGAGAAGAAGAAGAAGGAGGAGGAGGAGGAGGAGGAGAAGGAGGAGAAGGCCAAGGACCTTCTAGTCCTTATTCTCCTCCTCCTCCTCCTTCTCCTCCTTCTTCTTTATTTCTTATTCTTCTCCTCCTCCTCCTCTTTCTTCTCCTCTTTCATATTCTCCTTGCCTTAATTTCCCCAACAATGACATAATTAGCCCATTTAGCTCCAAAATGCCATAATAACCTCAAAATGGCATAAGAACCTTGGTTAGCTCATTAATATTATATACTTAGCTTGTTTTCCTCTAAAATGGGATAATTAGCCCATTTAGCTCCAAAAAGACATAGTTAGCTAATTTAGCTTCAAGAAGAGGAGAAGAGGAGAAGAAATAGGAAAAATGAAAAGAAAGAAGAAGAAGAAGAAGAGAAGAAGGAGGAGGAGGAGGAGGAGGAGAAGGAGGAGAAGGCCAAGGACCTTCTAGTCCTTCTCCTCCTCCTCCTCCTTCTCCTCCTTCTTCTTTATTTCTTTTTATTTTTCTCCTCCTCCTCTTTCTTCTCCTCTTTCATATTCTCCTTGCTTTAATTTCCCCAACAACGACATAGAGCCAATTTAGCTCCAAAAGGACATTATAAGCTCAAAATGGCATAAGAACCTTGGTTAGCTCATTAATATTATATACTTAGCTTGTTTTCCTCTATAATGACATAATTAGCCCATTTAGCTCCAAAAAGACATAGTTAGCTAATTTAGCTCCAAGAAGAGGAGAAGAGGAGAAATGAAAAGGAAGAACAAAAATAAGAAGAGAAAGAGAAGAGAAGGAGAAGGAGAAGAAGGAGGAGGAGAAGAAGAAGAGAAGAAGGAGAAGGAGGAGAAGGAGCCCTCCTTATTCTCATTCTTCTCCTCTTCTTCTTCAATTTAGCTTATTTTCCCCGACAAAGACATACTTAGCCAATTATCATCCAAAATGACATAATTGGCTTAGTTAGGTAAAAACATCATAAGAACCTTGGTTAGCTCAATAAAATGACTAATTAATCTCCTAAAAGACATAATAATCTTAAAATGGCATAAGAACCTTGGTTAGCTCATTAATATTATATACTTAACTTGTTTTCCTCTAGAATGAAATAATTAGCCCATTTAGGTGCAAAAAGACATAGTTAGCTAATTTAGCTCCAAGAAGAGGAGAAATGAAAAGAAGGAAGAAGAAGAAGAAGAAGAAGAGAAGAAGAAGAGAAGGAGAAGGAGAAGGAGAAGAAGAAGAAGGAGGAGGAGTAGAAGAGAAGAAGAAGGAGAAGGAGGAGAAGAAGGAGAAGGAGCCCTCCTTCTTTTCTGTCTTCTTCTCTCCTCGTTCTTCTCCTCGTTCTTCTCCTTCTTCTTCTCTTCTTCTTTTTTCTTCTTCTCCTCCTCCTTCTCCTTCTCCTTCCCCTCCTCCTCCTGCTCCTTCTTGTTTTTCTTCTCCTTGTTCTCTTCTTTCTTCTTCTCTTTCTTCTTCAATTTAGCTTATTTGTCATATATATGTTGTTGTTGTTCTTTTTCTGACTTTCTTATTCCCATTTTGCACATTGGATGTACTACATGCATGGAAGCTGGCATTGATGGAGTGCTTTAGTTCTAGTTTTCATTTGAGTTCATGAACAATGTGGAATTATATGTATATGTATATATGGACGAACAATATATGTGGAACTATATGTATATGTGTTGTGACCTATATATGTGCGATGAATATGGATGAAACTTTGTGCTATGAATATGGGTTGTGACCTATATATGTGCTATGTATATGTATATGTGTTGTGACCTATATATGTGCTATGTATATGTATATGTGTTGTGAAATAAACAAAACAAACAAAACTATGACAATATGGGTTCTTTGCCGTCTGCCAGCTGATGGCAAAGGCCTTTGCCCTCAGCTGACCGACGGCAAAGGTGCCATGTGGCGCCCAATTTGCAACCTGGGCAGCAGCAACTGGCCATATAGTATCTCTGCCGTCTGCTTCCAGGGGGGCACACGGCAAAGAAGAGGGCACAGAGGAGGGGGGAGGAGGGGTAGGCAGACGGCAAAGAGTGGAGGGGGGAGGAGGAGGAGGGAGACGGCAAAGAAGAGGGGGGAGGCAGACGGCAAAGAAGAGGGGGGAGGCAGGCAACAAAGAAGAGGCGGTGCAGATGGCAAAGCCTCGGTTAGCCCCTAACGGAGCCAACACCTGCCGTCTGGACATATTTCCCGACTGCTCTCATGAAAAGCTGATGGCAAAGGTCTTTGTCGTCCGCTTCAGTGAGGCAGACGGCAAAGAAGCTACAATGCCGTCGTAGGCTGACGCAGAAATTTTGCCGACAGTGGGATTCTTTGCCGTCTGTGATATACTCTTTGTCGTCTGTGATATACACTTTGCCGTCTGTGATGGCAGACAGCAAAGAAGCGGACAGAAACGTCAATGATCTTAAACTTTTGAGTAAACATGCCTCTATGGTTAACACTCAAGTAGAACAAGTACTTAAGGCTCAAAATGACTTGCTCAATGAGTTGAATGACTATTATGTCAGAGTCGTCACAAGAGGCGGTAGAATGACCCAGGAACCTTTGTATCCCGAGGGTCATCCTAAGAGAATTGAACAAGATTCTCAAGGAGTTAGCACCGAGGCACCTAGTCATCCTAGGAAGAAAAAGAAAGATGATAGGAACTGGCACGCTAGCAACCCTGTTGCTGTTACACCTGAGAATCCAAGCGATGTCTGTGGTGATGAACATGAGCCTAATGATAGTGGTGTTCATGATGACGCTCAACCTAGTAATGATAAGGATGTGGAGATTGAACCTATTGATCTTCATAACCCACAACCTAAGACTAGGAGATATGATAAGAATGAATTCATTGTTAGGAAGCATGGTAAAGAAAGGGAACCATGGGTTCAGAAACCCATGCCCTTTCCTCCCAAACCATCCAAGAAAAAGGATGATGAGGATTTTGAGAGCTTTGTTGAAATGATTAGACCTGTCTTTCTGCAAATGCGTTTGAAAAATATGCTCAAAATGTCTCCCTATGCTAAGTACATGAAATATATTGTGACTAATAAGAGGAGGATACCTAAGGTTGAGATTTCCACCATGTTCGCTAATTACACCTTCATTGGAACTCCTAAGAAACTAGGTGATCCCAGAGTGCCCACTATACCTTGCTCCATTAAAGGCAACTACGTTAGAACTGCTTTATGCGACCTTGGAGCCAGTGTTAGTGTTATGCCTCTCTATCTTTATCGTAGGCTTGAACTGAAAAAGTTGACACCCACTAAAATCTCTCTGCAAATGGCCGACAAATCAAGTGCTTTTCCTATCGGCATTTGTGAGGATGTGCCTGTTGTGGTTGCTAACGTTACTATCTTAATAGACTTTGTTATTATGGATATTCCCAAGGATGATGCCATGGCGGTTATCCTTGGAAGACCCTTTTTAAACACTATAGGGGCTGTTATAGATTGCAACAAAGGCAATGTCACTTTCCATGTCATTGGTAATGAGCATACGATGCACTTCCCGAAGAAACAATATCGAGTACATTGCATCAATGCTATTGAAAAAACTTCATTGATTCTTATTGGGAGCTTTGAATGCCTATACCTACTGTTAAGGTGAAGTATGATTTGCTTGTTGGGGATATGCACATCCCCATTGAGGTAACCTAGTGACTATTCGAAAATTCTCTGTTTTCTTTTGCGATTCGAAAAAGTTTGTCAAGGAGACTTGATCAACCTCATTGACGGATTTTTATTGATCACCATGGGATGGATGAATCGAGGAGTCACAAACCTGTGTTACAAGCATTCACCTTCGGTTGCTTAAAAGAAAAATGATATATTTAGCTTTAGTTTTCCCTATTTTCTGTTTTTGCGTCCCGTAGAAAAGTGTCCCGAAAATCAAAGTTCTCCGAATGTCCTGAAAATCAAGTATGATTTTTTTCTGGAATTTTTGAAAAATTCTGATTCGGAGAGCTAGTCACGGGGATGCACCAGTGGGCCACAATTCCTGGAGGCACGTGCCTACCAGCCTTGTGGGGCTCACGTGTCCCCCCTCCACTTATGCTAGCTCCCATCTCCTTCTCCTACCTCCAGAATAAATCGTTTCGCAGGTCAAACCCGTGTTCTTGCTCTTCTTGCTGCGATTTTAGATTTCCTTGTGGAAATCCCCATTCACCAAACTGTTTTAGGGAAATTGCTCCTTGGTATGTGACTCCTCCATTGGTCCAATTAGTTTTTGCTCTAGTGCCTTATTCGTTGCATATTTTTGCTGCCTTGGTGACCATGTTCTTGAGCTTTGCATGCTAATTTTAGCTGGTCCCAAGTAGTTTTGATGCGTGATATGGCCTGTAGGCACTTGTCGGAGTAGTTTCTGTGAGTTTAGTTGATCCTTGTTCATTTTTCCTTTGAGTCACTGAAAATTTCAGAAAAGGAAGATGTCCAGGAGAAACTATCATGGTGGTTCCTCAAGCAAGAGGGGTCCCCATCTCGCAATTCGGGAAACCGATCCTTACCAACCGAGGAACACATAGGTACAACCATGTGAATGGCCTTCTGATGAATTCATGATTGATGCATGTTTCAAAGACGAGTTTGATACACTTGTTCACAATGTTGTACTTGAAAGATACCTGTTTGGGGTAGTCTCAATGATCCTCCTAAAATCTTTGGTTATAGATTTTTTTTCTCTAGCATAAGTGTTGGAGAAACTAGAGATATTACGTAGGCTAGCATGGGGAGCATTCATTTTCCTACCTTGCATTACTTTGCCCTCTTCATAGGTAGATGCATTAACGGCAAGATCGAGCATTGTCACCTCTGCGCACCTGACCTTAGTATTCTTAAGAGCGCAGTAATGGGTGATAGAAGTTTCAACAAGGGAGCTATAATAGCAAGGAGGTTGAATAATAATGCTAATGAAGGGGATTTCCTTGGTGGGATCTATGCCTCTCGCATAGAAAATTTTCATGGAGTACCCATCCGCGAAGGAGATTCCCCGCTCAATACAACTTTCCTTGATCATGCTGCTATGACACGCTATCAGTTCCTTGAGAGGGATAATGAATCCCTCCTATACCGATTAATATTTAACCGACAACGTGTTTTCCATATTACCCTTCCTGCTCCTGCCTTCTTTGACTTTCAGGTAAAATGGAGATATTACATAACAGAGGAGAAGCAGAGGAGTATGAGAGGGAGGCAAAGGCTGCTCGCCTCCGTGAGGCAGCTATTCAGGCGGTAGCTGCAGTGCTCCCATACAACCCCCATTATGATTTTGGGTATCGCCTCGACCATCCATGGGAGTAGACCAACTTAGGCCAAAAGCCTAAGCTTGGGGGAGTACGTGTTTCTCACCGACTTTATATTCTTATTCACGCTTTCACTTTGTTAGTCGGTGTTCACACTTTGTCACTGTATCATCCATGCTAGTTTATTTTCTTTTTCTCGCTTTCTTCTCGTGTGTTTGTCTAGTTTGAGAAACCCAAAAAGATTTCTCATTCTTCTTTTGCTTGTTGGGAGATTTCCCGTGTAAATAGTTTTCTTTCTCTTTGGGTCAAGGTAGAAGACCATGGTTACAATGTTTAGTGCCTCTCGCATGCATATCTGTTTATCTGTCAACGAGCCATATTGCTTTGTCTTCTCCTTTGTGTTTGCTTGCAGATTCCAGCTTAGTCCAATGCACGAGCACTCTTATTATTGTTCTCATCATTCGGTCGTGCATGTGAAAGGCAATAATGACGATATATGATGAAGTGACTGAGCCTGGAAAAGTTGGTATGAACTCGATCTATTTTGTTTTTGTAATTATGACTAGCTCTTCATTCCTGGTTCACCTTTGTTGTGAGAGAGACATGTTTGCAATGACAACTTAGAGATCATAGTTTCTGATACCATGCTTAATTAGCTAGGAGCTTATTATGGTTTGTCTTGGATGCCAACATGAATTTTGAGATGATTATGATGTAGTATGATAGGATGGTATCCTCCTTTGAATGATTCAACTGGCTTGACTTGGCACATGTTCACGCATGTAGTTGGAACAAAATCAACATAGCCTCTATGATATTCATGTTTATGGTGATTTATGTCCTACTCATGCTTGCACTCAATGTTGGTTAATCTCAATGCATATTGATAACTGTTGTCGCTCTCTAGTTGGTCGCTTCCCAGTCTTTTGCTAGCCTTCACTTGTACTAAGCGGGAATAGTGCTTGTGCATCCACTTCCATAAACCCAAAGTTGTTCCATATGAGTCCACCATACCTACCTATATGCGGTGTCTACCTGCCGTTCCAAGTAAATTTGCATGTGCCACTCTCTAAACCTTCAAGAAATAATCTGTTTTGCATGCCGGAACCGTTGATGTGGTGACAAGGGGCAATCAGTATCTTCCATGCTAGGCGTGTTAACCTTGATATGTGTTTGTTCACTATCATTCACGAGAAAGGGGCCGGTAATTGGAATGCCTAGTTCCATGCTCAAACCAAAAATATAATTGCAAACAAAACTCCCCTTGGATTGATGTTGGTATGGACGGTACTCGAGTATTCGGCTAGTCGTGGAGTTTGATTGATCGGTGGCGGGGGAGTCAAAACTTTACTTTTCTGTTTGGGAACCGCCTATAGTATGCGTAGCATGGAAGATAGTGAAAACTCTTGGTCATTGCGTTGACAATGAAAGCATGCCACCCAAAATTATTTATTTCTGTCTTCAAAGCTTGAGCTCTCGCACCTCTTCAAATCAATGCTTCGCTCTGCGAAGGGCCTGTTTATTTATGTTTCTGTTGAGTCATCCTCTTCTTATAAAAGCCCCAATTAGAGAGCACCTCTGTCAATTCTATGCTTTGCTTTTAATTGTTATTGAGTATGACTGTGACTCGATCTTCTTTGCCATGAATTACAATGTTCAGTCAGCCCTTGGTCTTTGAAGGTGCTCTGCATTTATGTTTTGCGGTCTCCAAAGAGCTAGCGAGATACCATCTGTTCATATTGCTTCATGATTGTTTTGATTGAAGTGTTGACGTTTGAAACTTATTATTATTGCTCGCTAGTTGATTATGTCATTGATATGAGTTCCACTTGAGACCTAAATGTCATTGCTTATGTGCTTAGCTTATGATCTTGCTAAAAATCTGAATATGAGTTTGACATAATTGCAACAACAAGATCAAACAGAGTTCGTAAAAGTTTTTCTTTTGTCTCTTTCAGTTTGTCAACTGAATGAATTGAGGACAAGCAAGGCTTTAAGCTTGGGGGAGTTGATACGTCTCCATCGTATCTACTTTTCGAAACTCTTTTGCCCTTTTTTTGGACTCTAATTTGCATGATTGGAATGGAACTAACCCGGACTAACGTTGTTTTCAGCAGAATTGCCATGGGGTTGTTTTTGCGCATAAAAAAGTTCTCGGAATGACCTGGAAATTTACGAGGATTTTTGTGGAATATATAAAAAATACTGGCGCAAGAATCAACCGGGGAAGTGGAGCGTGGAGCCCACAAACCCACCAGGAGCGGCCTCCCTAGCCGCGCCTAGTAGGCTTGTGGGGCCCATAGAGCTCCACCGCCTCCAATTCCATCTCTATTTAGTCCCTTTTGTCCGGAAAAAAAATCAAGGAGAAGAGTTCATCGCGTTTTACAATACGGAGGCGCCGCCACCACCTGTTCTTCCTCTTGAGGGCAGATTTGGAGTCCGTTCTCGGCTCCGGAGAGGGCAGATCGTCGCCATTGTCATCACCAACCTTCCTTCATCACCAATTCCATGATGCTCTTCACCGTTCGTGAGTAATCTCATCGTAGGCTTGCTGGACGGTGATGGGTTGGATGAGATTTATCATGTAATCGAGTTAGTTTTGACGGGGATTGATCCCTAGTATCCACTATGTTCTGAGATTGATGTTGCTACTACTTTGCGATGCTTAATGCTTGTCACTAGGGCCCGAGTGCCACGATTTCAGATCTGAACCTATTATGTTGTCGTCAATATATGTGAGTTCTTGATCCTATCTTGCAAGTTGTATTCACCTACTATGTGTTATGACCCGGCAACCCCGGAGTGACAATAGCCGGAACCACTCCCGGAGATGACCATAGTATGAGGAGTTCATGTATTCACTAAGTGCTAATGCGTTATTCCGGTTCTCTATTAAAAGGAGAACTTTAATATCCCGTAGTTTCCATTAGGACCCCGCTACCAAGGGAGGGATGGACAATAGATGTCATGCAAGTTATTTTCCCTAAGCACGTATGACTACATACGAAATACATGCCTACATTACATTGATGAACTGGAGCTAGTTACATATCTCTCCGTGTTATAACCACTACTGAAATTCAGAAATTTGTCGTCTGCCACGGCGGACGGCAAAGGCTTTGCCGTCGGTCAGCAGACGGCAAACTAGATGATAAAAAAAATCCAATGAAGAGGTTCTTTGCCGTCCGCTTTTGTAACGGCAAATTAACTGGGACAGCATATACTGCAACGACCCCATTAAGTGTTAACGGCAGGCCTCCTCTCTTTGTCATCTGCCATCCCAACCTTTGCCATGTGGGGGCACACGACAAAGAGGGGAGAGAGAGGGGGTTGATTCACCCCTTTGCCGTCTGCCCACCAACCTTTGCCATGTGGGGGCAGACGGCAAAGAGGGGAGAGAGAGGGGGCAGATTCCCCCCTTTGCCGTCTGCCTACACCCCTTTGCCATGTGGGGGCAGAGGGCAAAGAGGGGAGAGAGAGGGGGTAAATTCCCCCCTTTGTCGTCTGCCTTCCCCTCTTTGCCATGTGGGGGCAAACGGCAAAGGGGGGAACCAGTCCCTTTTTAATTTATTTTTTATTTTATCCAGCATTTTAACAATAATCAGGATATATATATATATATGTATTTGACATAAATAAAATTCTTTCCGTACTCATAATCATATTAAAATAACTCTCATCCATAGTGCATACATATTATGCAAGTTGCATCCGTACCAAACCATATATTACACCAGTTTCAGCCACATGCATACAAAGTTTCATATATATCCATATACTACAATAGTTTCAATACAAGCCATGGTACAAGAAATCATCTTCAAGCATTCCATCAATATAATCCAAGCTTCCCTTGAAGTGAAGGTAGTCTGCAAAATGACAAATAAGAAAGTTAGAAGAATAATACTAGATGAAGAAGTGTATATATAGGTTATTTCAGAGAGAAATTAGTAAGTATAGACCATTTAGGAGCTAACTAAGCTAATTATGTCATTTAGGTGGAAGCCTAGCTAACTATACGTCGTTTCGGAGCTAACTTGGGTAAAATAGGTCATTCCGGAGCAAACTATGCTTATTAAGCCATTTTGGATCTAGCTAGGCTAATTATAGGCCATTTAATACCTAAGTTAGGGGGAATAGGTCATCTTGCAGATATGTAAGCCTTATTATGTCATTTAGGAGAGAACTCAGCTAACTGTAGGTCATTTTTTATTAAATAGGTCATTTTGGAGCTAACTAAGCTAATTATGTCATTTTGTAGGATAATTAGCCAATTTAGCCTTTCTTGGATGAGTCTAAGCTACGTAGAAGAAGAGAAAGAGAAGAATAAGTAAAAGAAGGAGGAGGAGGAGGAGGAGAAGCAAGAGGAGAAGAACAAGAAAAGAAGAAGGAGAAGGAGGAAGAAGGAGGAAGAAGAAGAAGGAGGAGCTCCTTCTCCTTCTTCTCCTCCTTCTCCTTCTTCTTATCCTCCTCCTTCTGCTTCTTCTTCTTCTCTTCTTCTTCTTATTCCTTCCTTTCATTTTTCCTCTTTCTTCTCCTCTTGTCCCTTCTTCGGGCTAAATTGGCTAAGAATGCCTTTTTGGAGCTAATTATGTAATTTCGAGTATAATTAGCTAAGTATAGGTCATGTTTTATTAAATAGACCATTTAGGAGCTAACTAAGTTAATTATGTCATCTAGGTGGAACCCTAGCTAACTATAGGTCGTTTCGGAGCTAACTTGGGTAAAATAGGTCATTCCGGAGCAAACTATGCTTATTAAGCCATTTTGGATCTAGCTAGGCTAATTATAGGCCATTTAATACCTGAGTTAGGGGGAATAGGTCATGTTGCAGCTACGTAAGCCTTATTATGTCATTTAGGAGAGAACTTGGCTAACTGTAGGTCATTTTTTATTAAATAGCTCATTTTGGAGATAACTAAGCTAATTATATCATTTCGTAGGATAATTAGCCAATTTGACCTTTCTTGGATGAGTCTAAGCTACGTAGAAGAAGAGGAAGAGAAGAATTAAAGAAGGAGGAGGAGCAGGAGAAGGAGAAGGAAGAGGAGAAGAAGAAGAAAAGAAGAAGGAGAAGGAGAAGGAGGAAGAAGGAGGACGAAGAAGGAGAAGGAGGAGCTCCTTCTCCTTCTCCTCCTCCTTCTCCTTCTTATCCTCCTCCTTCTCCTTTTCTTCTTCTCCTCTTGTTCTTCTTCCTTCCTTTCATTTTTCCTCTTTCTTCTCCTCTTGTCCCCTTCTTCGGCCTAAATTGGCAAAGAATGCCTTTTTGGAGATTATTATGTCATTTCGAGGATAATTAGCTAAGTATAGGTCATGTTTCATTAAATGAACAATTTAGGAGCTAACTAAGCTAATTATGTCACCTAGGTGGAACCCTAGCTAACTATAGGTCGTTTCGGAGTTAACTTGGGGAAAATAGGTCATTCCGGAGCAAACTATGCTTATTAAGCCATTTTGGATCTAGCTAGGCTAATTATAGGCCATTTAATACCTAAGTTAGGGGGAATAGGTCATCTTGCAGCTACGTAAGCCTTATTATGTCATTTAGGAGAGAACTTAGCTAACTATAGGTCATTTTTTATTAAATAGGTAATTGTGGAGCTAACTAAGCTAATTATGTCATTTCGTAGGATAATTAGCCAATTTAGCCTTTCTTGGATGAGTCTAAGCTACGTAGAAGTAGAGAAAGATAAGAAGAAGTAAAAGAAGGAGGAGGAGGAGGAGGAGGAGGAGAAGGAAGAGGAGAAGAAGAAGAAAAGAAGAAGAAGGAGAAGGAGAAGGAGGAAGAAGGAGGAAGAAGAAGGAGAAGGAGGAGCCCCTTCTCCATCTTCTCCTCCTTCTCCTTCTTCTTATCCTCCTCCTTCTCCTTCTTCTTCTTCTCTTCTTCTTGTTCCTTCCTTTCATTTTTCCTCTTTCTTCTCCTCTTGTCCCCTTCTTCGGGATAAATTGGCTAAGAATGCCTTTTTGGAGCTAATTATGTCATTTCGTGGATAATTAGCTAAGTATAGGTCATATTTTATTAAATAGAACATTTAGGAGCTAACTAAGCTAATTATGTCATCTAGGTGCAACCGTAGCTAACTATAGGTCGTTCCGGAGCTAACTTGGGTAAAATAGGCCATTCCGGAGCAAACTATGCTTATTAAGCCATTTTGGATCTAGCTAGGCTAATTATAGGCCATTTAATACCTAAGTTAGGGGGGATAGGTCATCTTGCAGCTACGTAAGCGTTATTATGTCATTTAGGAGAGAACTTAGCTAACTATAGGTAATTTTTTATTAAATAGGTCATTTTGGAGCTAACTAAGCTAATTATGTCATTTCGTAGGATAATTAGCCAATTTAGCCTTTCTTGGATGAGTCTAAGCTACGCAGAAGAAGAGGAAGAGAAGAAGAAGTAAAAGAAGGAGGAGGAGGAGGAGGAGAAGGAGAAGGAAGAGGAGAAGAAGAAGAAAAGAAGGAGAAGGAGAAGGAGGAAGAAGGAGGAAGAAGAAGGAGAAGGAGGAGCTCCTTCTCCTTCTTGTCCTCCTTATTCTCCTTCTTATCCTCCTCCATCTCCTTCTTATTCTTCTCCTCTTCTTCTTCTTCCTTTCTTTCATTTTTCCTCTTTCTTCTCCTCTGGTCCCCTTCATCAGGCTAAATTGGTTTATTATTTGGTTTCGACAAGTCAAAATTTTTATTTATTAATGAAACGGACATTCAAATGCAAGATTTGAAATAACAAGAAGAAGAAACTTACCACGAAGAGCTCGAATATGGCTCTGTTAGACGCATCATTCCGTGCACTCTCCGCCTCCACCAATGCAGTCGTCCTCTCCTCCAGCTCCCTAATTTCCTTATCCTTCTCCGCTATAGCCGCATGCATTGCCTCTCTCTCTTTCTGAATAGCAGCCTGCAACACAACTCATTGTTAGCAATGTAATCATATTGGTTCCAACACACAACATAATATGGAAAGATAGTTGAGTCCATTAAACTAACCTCGATGGCGAGCTCGACTGGCCGTGGACGACGTGTTATCTCTGGACAAGAGCTCGTTTGGCATGCCTTTATCTGCCGGAGAGTGCTAGGACAACGTATAAGGCCGTCTCCAATGGCGATGGAGCCATTGCGTCTCATGTAGCCAGCTATCATCACCAGCTCTGGATCAATAGGCCCCTCGCTCGGGTTAAAGTCCTCCCCTTTTGCTCGCCTTCCCGTGATCTCTGTACTTCGCGAGCTTGTGGTGGTTGGAGATGTTGGTGAAATTTTCTGGATGCTCGAGGTCAGACTCACAGAATGCCTTGACCTTCTTGTACGAGGCAGTATGGACCATCGCATACAGGTCGTACATCTGTGGCGCCTCCATCTTATTGTGACGCGCCTAAAAGGGAGAGAGAGGAAAATTGTATTAGTAAAGGTCTCAAGATAGCATTAAGAATGAATTGCATGAGGCATGAAGCAAACCACATACCCTGTTCTCGCCAAATTGGATTAAGTTGACGATCCCTTGATGGTTTGCCACGCCTCTCCTTGGCGTTGTTGTGGCTGGCCTCCCATGTTTCGGAGCACCACTAATCCACCAAGGCCTCCCAACAATCCATCTTATCCACACACCATCTCGGGGGCACCTAAGTTAATAAAGAGAAATTTGAGCGCGTAAGAACCAAATCAAGGAAACTAACTACAAAGCCTTAACAATATGTAATTACCTTCATGTAATGCTCCTTCTCCATCTTAGCATCATGGCACATCGCCTTGACAATCCTAATACGCCATGTGGCATAGTAGTCTCGAACAGCCTGCACGCGAGCCTCGTGCCGAATGCTTTGAAGTAGGCGGCGACATTCGGTTTCGATAACCTTTGCCGCGTCCTCCTCGTATCCCTCCTCACGCGTGTAGTAGTTATGCAAACGAGACAACACCGATTAGTACAATAAATAGCTATGGTTGATTTATAATTGTGTGAAGGAGAAATTACCCAAAACTTTCGGATCACCATGTCCGCCCTCGTCTCGCACAAAACACCATCGATCTCCACCTCCGGCGAGGCCGGGGCACCCAAGTAGTGCTCCCAGGTCATTCCTACCTCTCGCTCCCGACAGGGCAACGTAACAAACCCTGGGAAGTTTTTACGGCAAAGAACACCAAGGACGCTGTTGGGCTTGTGGACACCCTTGGCAACAATCCAACCCCTACAGTATGACAAATTAAAGCCAAAACATTAGATATTTGAGAAAACGCAAAGGCAATAGGTTAAATAAGAGTAAATTAACTTACTTGTCCCCATTTGGCCTAATCGGCCACCTCTGCTCGGGGGTCGCTAGCACGAGCGGGAGCCCCGAACTACCACGCTGGTAGAAGGTAGCCCCCTCACCCAGCTCCTCGTCGCTACCAGCATCCCACTGGGTCTCTTGGGAGTTACTCACATCCCTACTTTGCTCCGGAGTCACCTTGAAGGAAGCCTCTGGGACACGAGTCTCGTGGGTCGAAGGCTCGTCGACCGGAGGCTCGTGAACCAGAGACCGTGTAGCCTCCACCTCAGACGAATCCACCCTAGAAGTCCTGTGCTCAGGTGAATCAGCTTGACGTGGTGGCGGAGACCGTGTAGCCGCCACCTCAGAAGGCGTGGCAGCCACCGCCCTACCTCTCCCACGGCCATGTGTACCTTTAGTACAACATAAATACCAACATGAGTAATAAAATGTACATAAATACCAATATGCATACAACATGAGTACAACATAAATACCAATATGAATACAACGTGTACCTTTAGTGCCTCTCGGCTTCGTGGGGGGTCAACCTCCTCTCACGGGGGGTGCTCCTTGCATAGTAGAGAGCAACACTCTACGAAGAGGCAAGACAGAAATGGAAGTACCCATCCCATCACCCGCCGACGAATAAGGAACCGCGGAGTGCTTTCGACCCTTTCCCACCATCTTTCAACACCTTTCATGACAAAGAGTAAATGAAATTAGTACAACATAAATACCAACAGGAGTAATAAAATGTATATAATTTAAGTGTATCATCGTCATAAATACCAACATGACTCAAAAAAATTGAATACCTAACGTGAACTCAAAATTTATATATAGTATAACAGTTGAATACCTGACATGAACTAATAACAATCGTGCTCGTCAATATATGCTTCGGGGTCAATAAATGCATCAAAATCATCACTATCATCAATAAATGCATCATCGTCATCACTATCACGAAGAACGTGTGGAACGCCACCATTATGTAATCGGTCAAGAAGTGACAGGTCATCCGCAGCAGTAACCTCTTCTTCTTCCAGCTCTTCCTGTTCGGGTTTAGGGGTTAAGACGGATTCACTGTCGCTGTCTATTTCAATGTTCTGGGGTGAAGTAGAGCGGTTCTTGAAACATTTCTTGGACATACATGTTTCTTGGATGAATTCTCCATATGTGTCTGGGTTAATGTGAGGTTCGTAACCCTCTTCATTGAGGGTAGGTGGTCAAAAACGTGGTGGCACTTCATAAACGACATCCCAAACTTTGAGATTTGGATCAGTTTGGCAGGCCAATGGTAGATAGAAAACTTGTGTCACCTATTGAGCCGTAATATAGACATGGGGAACATCTAAGTGGGTGTTTTGGTTGATTTCGACTAGTCCTATATGTTCATGAGTCCCTCTAGTCTCCCTCGGCTCAAACCAATAACATTTGAAGACTACGACGGTCGGTGGGTTTTCACCATAGAATAGAAGTTCATAAATTGCTTCAACTCTTCCATAATACTCAGTGTCTCTTTCGCTGATAGCAGAGACAAAACAATTTGTAGACTTTAGGTCGGGCATAGATAGCTCTTTGCCAACGGTACGAAAGTGATACCCGTTGATGTTGTATTTGTCAAATGAACGGGCTTTATAGTCAAAGCCATTAGCGACTTGTCTCAACTCGGCGTCCATAGACCCTGAATCAGCCAACAAGTTTAATACGAAAGAATGAATGCATTAGCTGCAAATTAGACCAATAAATCAAATGGGTCGTTAATGGTAATTAATTACTGTTTGTTTGAACCAAGAGATGAAACCGGGATAGTCGCCTCCATGCTTTGTGAGAAGCTCATACTCTTCGACGGAATCCTTTTCGATGACCGCTCCATCCGATAATTCGGTGACGTATCGACTATATCAAATATCCGGGAATAAGAGTAGTTCAAAGCAATTAGAAGCTGCGGAACAATAAATTACCGAGAACTTACTCGATCTACGGCCGCACTTCTGTTAGGTTGGTGAAGATATACAATGAAATGGTCCGCCATTCTTCGACATCCAACGATTTCCCTTTCGAAGCACCGGATGGTGCGAGCTTACATTTGAATAGGATGAGGTTGGATCGAACTTTTTTTCGATCGCCATCATTGTACCGAGGCTTTGGGTTATGCAAATGATGATTTTTGGCTTCGTAGCGTGCTGTCACGAAGTTTGCCACCTCCTCAGTAATGAATGCCTCGGCCATCGATGCTTCAATTCTACGTTTATTTTTACAGTTAGCTCGAAGCATCTTCTGCATCCTCTCAGTTGAGTAGCACCATCGATTTTGAACGCCCCCCCCCCATTCTTGCCTCGGTCGGGAGATGCAAAATCAAATGTTGCATTGGATTAAAGAAACCCGGTGGAAAGATCTTTTCTAATTTGCAGATCAACTCCGGCGCCAACTCTTCCATTTCATCTAGCACGCCAGGCGATAGTTCTTTCGCACAAAGAGAACGGAAGAAATAGCTCAGCTCTGCCAGTACTAGCCATTCATCCTCAGGGATAAAGCCACGCAACATCACCGGCATTATTCGCTCAATCCATATGTGCCAATCATGACTCTTGAGCCCAAATATTTTCAATTTCTCAAGACTCGCTCCCCTGTTTAGATTCGCAGCATACCCATCGGGGAACATCAACCGCATTTTCACCCACAATAGCATTTCCCTCATAGCTGGCCTTTCAAGATTGAACCATGCCTTTGGCTTCGCTATGCTTTGCTTTCCTTTCCGTTGTCGCAACTTTTGCAACGGTCTATCACATAGAGCCTCCAGGTCGATTCTAGCCTTAGGATTATTTTTAGACTTCCCCACTATGCCGAACAATGTACCAAAAATGGCCTCTGCAATATTCTTTTCAGTGTGCATCACGTCAATGTTGTGTGGGCAAAGGAGTTCTTCGAAGTAAGGCAGATCCCATAAGCATGACTTGTGAGTCCAAGTGTGTTCCGTATTACACCCTTTGAAGTATCCTGGATGCAAAGGATCAGGCTCGAGAGCGTTTAACTGATCAAGGGTCCGTTGGCCTATCAACGCAGCTGGTGCAGTGTTTTTGACAACTCTGCCTTTGATGAAATTCTTCTTGTGTTTTCTGAACTTATGGTCAGGATCCTGGAATTGTCTATGCATGTCGAAGCAAGAATACTTGCGACCAGCCTGCAGCCAACGGAACTGAAGAGCTGCCTTGCATGTGGTGCACGGGAAACTTCGAGGCACACACCAGGCAGCGAATAGCGCAAACGCCGGATAATCATGCGTCGAGTACATGTACCACACATGCATTTTGAAATTTGTTTTGGTAGCCGCATCGTAGGTCTTGATCCCATTATCACAGGCTTCTTGCAACTCATCCTTAAGCGGCTGCATGTGAACATTCATATTATTCCCCGGATAGTTGGGCCCTGGAATTATCAACGTCAGGAAAATGTTCTTTCTTTTCATAATCTCTCCGGGTGGCAAATGTAGTGGAATGACAAATACAGGCCAACAACTATATTGTGTTGCCGTCATACCATACACATTGAACCCATCCGTGCTGATGGCAACTCTAGGTTGCCTAGGATCTTCCGATTTATCCTTATGTAATGCATCCAAGTGCCTCCACGCAAAACCATCTGAAGTGTGTACCAGCATTATGTTCCCATCCGCATCTAGTTCGGTTCTTTTGCCCAATTTGTGCCATGTCATCTGTCTGGCCGTCTCTTCGACCATGAAAAGACATTGAAGTCTTGGTACGATTGGCAGATACCGAACAACACTAATGAGGATTTTGGTCTGATTCTTCTCACCCATGCCGTTGTCTACCACAATATACCTGGAAGAATTGCAAATGGGGCAATAGTTCAAGGTCGCATACTCAAGCCTAAATAAGGCACATCCATTCTCACAGGCATGTATCTTCTCATAGGGCATCTTAAGTACACGGAGGATTTTCTCTGACTGGTACAGATTTGTAGGCAGTACATGGCCTTTGGGTAGAAAGCGTCCAAATATCGTCATTATCACGTCGTAGCATTCTCTGCCTAGGTTGAATTGAGCCTTCAGAGCCATTACTTGCACGATGGCATCCAGCTGACAAAGCTCAGTCTGCTCGTGGAGAGGACGTTTTGAAGACTCAAACATTTCATAGAAGGCCTTTGCAGATTCCTCCATATCATCGTCCGAATCCCGAGCATCATCAAAGTCTTGCACCATGTCTTCAATCCCTGTACCATGCTCGTCTGTGCGACAACGAATCACCTCAGCTCTGGCACGTTGGTCAGACTCACCATGAAAAGTCCACACCGTATAATTAGGCGTAAAACCCCACTTCTACAGGTGTTTACCCATTTCAAACTCTGTCTGGTTTTTCCAGTTGTCGCAATTGGGACAGGGGCACCATGTTTTTTGCTGGCCATTTGCAAATGCAGCTCTCAAGAACCCCCTGGTTTTTGTTAACCATTCATGGGTCATGTCTTTCTGACTAGGGTGACCAGTGTACATCCAAGCACGAGCACTCATGTTGCTAGCTACCTATGGGGGCACAAGAAATAAATATATAATTCATCATCTATATTCATACGCTAAACAAGTTTGTCAGTTTTATTAAATCCATGCAACCTACACGCTAATAGGTAAAGATAGGTCCTAATCCCACCCCGAGTATGTGTAGACTGGGTTCGTTTTCCCATGCTCATCTCCAGATGCGACGCTGAATTTCGGCAGCACCTCCCCGCTGTTGTCCTGATACATGTCTCGGCAATAAGCAGAGAGGATGTGTACCCGGAGACCAACAAGGGAGGAACTGACAAAATTCCGCATCGGATCCGGAGCACGGCATACGGGAAAACAAACCCAATCTACACATACTCGGGATGTCCATGGATAATGTTGGACAATTCGAAAGGATGGCGGTTATAAATATGCAAAGAAATGCATATTTATAGATGTCGCCCTTTTGAACGGGAGACGCATACTGGTCACGCATACTCATGATTAAAGAAATCTATAGCTAGCAAGTTTCATCGGCACGAAGACCGGGACAGAGCAAATTAAGGGGGTAGGAGGAGAAGTCATTTGTGCTCACCAACAAACGCAAGGGCGGAGCTCGTCCAACGCAGGTGGAGCTCGTCGAACAACTGCACATTGAAATTCATACGATCAACACAAATACGATGTTTTTATAATTAACATAATCGGAAAGTATGTGACCTAACTCATAATTTACAAAACTATGACCTCATGGGCCTCTGGAAGGCCGAAAAACACCTTCTCGTTGAAAAGAAGGCTGAAGAGGTGTCGGGGGTGGGGGCTTAGTGGCGTCGGGAGTCAGTGCCGTCGAGGGTCGGTGGTGTCGGGTGTCGGTGGCATCGGGGGTCGGGGGGTTAGTGGCGTCGGTTGTGGGGGGTCAATGGCGTCGGGGGTCCAGGGTCAGTGACGTCCGGTGTCATTGGCGTCGCGGTCGGGGGTTGGTGGCGTCGAGCGTCGGGGGTCGGGAGTCGTGGGCCGAGGGTCTGGGTCGGGGGTCAGTGGCGTCGGGGGCCGAGTGTTAGTGGCGTCGGGGGTCAGTGGCATCGGGGGTCGGGGGTCAGTGGCGTCGTGGGTCGATGGTCGGGGGTCAGTGGCGTCGGGCGTCAGGGGTCGGGGATCGAGGGTCAGTTTCGGGGTGCCGAGGTTCCCTTTTCCTTTTCTTTCTTCTTCTCCTCTGTCCTCTTTTTTGTTCTTCTTCTTCTTTTCTTCTTCTTCTTCTTCTTCTTCTTCTTCCTCTTCTTCTTGTTCTTCTTCTTCTTCTTCTTCTTCTTCTTCTTCTTCTTCTTCTTCTTCTTCTTCTTTCTCCTCCTACTCCCCCTCCTCTTTTTCTCCTCCTATTCTTTTTCTTCTTCTTCTTCTTCTTCTTCTTCTTCTTCTTCTTCTTCTTCTTCTTCTTCTTCTTCTTGTTCTTCTATCTCCTCCTCTTCCTCCTCCTCCTCCTCCTCCTCCTCTTATTCTTCTTCTTCTTCTTCTTCTTCTTCTTCTTCTTCTTCTTCTTTTTTCTCCTCCTCCTCCTCTTCTTCTTCTTCTTCTTCTCCTCCTTCTTCTTTTCGTTCTTCTTCTAATTATTTTCTTCTTTTCCTTTTTTATTTTTCATTTCTTTTCCTTCTGCTTTTCCTCTTTTTTTCTTCTAACCTAACTAACTAACCTAATTAGCCTAATAATCTAACCAAATAAACTAACTATATTACCCTATATATAATAAAAAACTAACCTAATAAACTAACTAATGTAATTAACTTTTTTAAAAAGAAAAAGAAGAAGAACTACAACTCACCACGGTGGACGACGACAGGGGTGGCGGCGTCAGCGGTGGATGACGGCAGGAGGGGCAGGGGGCGCGCAGCAGGCAGCCGGCGGGCGGGAGGGAAGGTGGCCTACGGGGGGAGGGGAGGCGGCCGACAGGAGGGAGCAGAGGCGGCCGGGGGGCGGGGAGGAGGGGTGCCGCGGGCGAGCGTGGGGAGGAGGGTGCGGGGAGGATGCCGCGGTGAGGAGGGGGCGGCGACCGGCGGGCGGGAGGGCAGGTGGCCGGCGGGGAGGAGGGCGCGAGGAGGAGGCAGCAGGGATGAGGAGGCGGCCGGCGGGCGGGGTGGAGGCCGCGGGGAGGAGGGGGCAGCCGGCGGGCGGGGAGGAGGGGTGCCGCGGGAAGGGAGGAGGGGGCGAGGGAGGAGGCGGCCGGCGGGAGGAGAGGCGGCTGTCGGGCGGGGGATGAGCGGATGAGAGTAACTGTCGGAGCGGATGAGAGTGAGAGGGCGAGGGAGATGGCCGTTATGGGGGGGGCTCGCTTTGCCGTCAGCCCCCCGACGGCAAAGAGAAGGAGGGTAGACGGAAAAGGGAGCGCCCGTTATGGGGTGGGAGGGGGTGTACGGTGGCACCCCTTTGTTGTCCGCCTTTGGTTCCTTTGCCGTCCGCTGGCCGACACATAGGGAAGGCCGACGACAAAGAAATGTTTTGCCTTAGGTGTTCTCTTTGCCGTCTGCTTTGCGCCAGCTAATGGCAAAGAAGTTCTTTGCCATGTGTCAGCAGACGGCAAAGGAAACGCAGACGACAAATTTGTGAATTCCAGTAGTGAACTGTTACATGATGAATATCATCCGCCATAATAATGCATCACCAATCCAATGCCTACGAGTTTTTCCTACTGGTCTTTGCTACGTTACTCTGCTGTCACTGCTGCTACGTTACTCTGTCGCTACTGCTGTCATTGTTGCTACTGTTACTGTGTCGGTATTGTTGTCGCTGTTGCTACTGGTTACTGTTGCTATCACACTACTTTGCTACTGATACTTTTCTGCAGATACTAAGTCTTTCAGGTGTGGTTGAATTGACAACTCAACTCCTAATACTCGAGAATATTCTTTGGCTTCCCCTTGTGTCAAATCAATAAATTTGGCTTGAATACTCTACAATCGAAAATTGTTGCGATCCCCTATACTTGTGGGTTTTTAATATGTCCCAAATGTATCTATAATTTCTGCTTGTTCCATGATCTTTTGGGTGACATTGTTATATGTTTTGCTACACTTTTATATCATTTTACACATATTTGGACTAACCTACTAACTCAGTGCACCAACTGCCAGTTTTTGTTTGCTGATGTCTATTTTACAGGGGCTTTTACCCAATTTTCCGAAAACCGGAAAATTCTAGAAAAAATATATAAAAATCAGCGAAACAGAAGCTTCCGAATCACCGAAGATGGAACACATGGGGGCGAAGGGTCTCCTAGGCGACCTGCTGGTGTGGCCAGGCCCTAGGCTGCGCGAGGAGGCCGTCTAGGTGGGTCTCACCTCCTCCGATGCCCTCCTTTGGCCTATATTTAGAGTCCCAAGAGGAAACCCTTAAAAAACTTTTGGAATCGTGAATTTCTCCATCATTCGGCCGCTGCAGCGCTTCCGAGATCGGGAGCGTCAGGAGACCTCTTCTCGGCACCCTGCCGGAGGGAGGATTGACCTCCGGGAGCTTCTCCACCGCCATGGACGCTTCCCGGACATGCCGTGAGTAGTCCTCCTTGGACCATGAGTCCATGACCAGTAGCTATGTGATGTCTTCTCTCCAATCTTGTGCTTCAATGGTTAGTCCTGGTGAGCTGCCCTACCTCATCAAGGCATCTATGTAATTCTCTTGCTATTGCTATGCTCGGTTTGTTATGATCCAATGGATTATGAGATTATGTTCAGATTGTTATGAGTTCTATATTTCATTATCCTTTTATATTATGTTCCTTAGTGTTTCATGCATGTTCTCTGTTTCTATTTATGGATTTGGCCGAGTAGTAGATTGTAACTCCAAGAGGGAGCATTATGCATGATTGTGGGTTCATTCCCCTCGATGTCTAGCTTGAGTGACACAAACATGAGACTAGGGGATGTGCTTATTGCCACCAGGGAGAAAACAACGGTGCTTGCGACCATGGTTGCAAGGATTGTTTACCTTACGCATAGTTCGTTAATGCAGTTGTCCGTTGCTTTGAGTTTACACTTTGGATGGGGCTCGCAACTTTATACCGGAGAGATGTTCTGGATAGATATCTCAAGGTGGATGATTAGTAAGTATATGCGGATGAATAAACGGTCTACTTGTCTTGGCGTACTGCCCATTACTATTGAACCTCTAACTATCAAGTCGCATAATTAGCATTGCGGTGCGATCAAAATTCTGTCAATTGCCCAACTGTAATTTGTTTACCCAAGCATAGTTGTCTATTGTCTTTTGGGAGAGAGACATCACTAATGAACATCCTGTGACTCCGGTCCATAGCACCATCTATGTTTACACCTCCATCATTTAACGCTTTCATTTACTTTTCCGTTGCAATCACTAGTACTTTCCCGCTTGTGTTTTGATCCTTTGCAAACTACAAGGCCAGAGAGATTGACAACCTCTCTGTACTCGTTGGGAGAAAATTTATTTGTTGTGTGTGCAGGTCCACGTCTTCTGCTAGTGCCAGGGTGGAAGACACCTACTTGTTGAGCCTAGGAGTCCTCCTAGTTCGATAAACCTTATAGTGTCCGTGTAAGGTAAATCTGCTGCTGACTACATCTCCACCTTCCACTTGGGGTTACCAACGAGTGGCGAGAAGTATATCCATCAACTCGTCATCAATAAGTGGACAAAATATTTGGCCAAACATGAAAACTAGAATCATGCTGGCCTTGCAAGTATTCACCTAGTGATTGTAAAGTTGAAACCTTATTTTTTTCAAAGTATTTTAGTGCCTCAAAATAAAAATACTAGAGGCCAAAAGAATTATCAAATGCTGTTTTAGCTTAGATAAATTCCAAATTAATTCTAGAAGCTCTCAAACTTTTTGTGGCTTTATCATACATTCCAAGATAAATAATGGACCTTGTGCCATAATTTTGCAAATGATGTTTTCAATAAAATAAATAAAAAGATAAACGAAAAAAGGAAAATAGAAAAGAAAGAAAAAGAAAAGGGCCTAAGTGCACTGTACACATAGGCCAGCCGTCCGAGCCACTGGCCCAGCCCACCCATCTCGCCATCGTCCTCCTTTGTTCATGAGAGGGGACATGTGCATGACAATGGCCGCTAGCGGCGATGGCTATTGCCTTGGCGCGCATCCGTAGCTCCCCGATGGCTAAAAGAGCCCCTACCCCATGGAACCCTAGCCCCCTCCCAGTTCCTCCCAAGATCGTCCCTCCCTCCCGAGGCTCGGCCGAGCGCCACCGCCGCAACGGACGTCGCCTAGCAGCGACCACATTGCCTCCCGCACCTTGCCTCCATGCCAGGGAGCTCTGCCGCTTCCTCCTCGCACACGACCCCTAGCTCGAAGCCCCTCCATCGCCCTTGCAACATTGTCTTCTTCCTCGAGCCATTCGGTCTCCCCCGAGCTCACGTTTGCACACCTGGAGGACCACAATGAAGCCCCGATCCTCGTCCCCCGCTCTGAAGAAGTTAATCATATTGTTTCTTTAGGATTAGGAAAGAAAGCCAAACCGAGTCCTAGTAGTATTAGGATTCCTAGTCCTAGTCTATTTTCATTGTCCCTTGTGGACGTGTATAAAAGACACCCTAGGGGTGTTGATTGTAACACCAGAAAAACAAAAAGCAATACAAAGCAAAGGCACGACACGAGCCTTTAGCCATCAAATCCATCGATCAGTTTTATTCGTGCCGCTAGTTACGCAAGTTCCGTCAAGTATCCGGCCGAAGCAAGAATCGCGTAGGCACGCCTGTACAGCTGCATACGCACGTTCAAAAGCCAACAATTGGTATCTAGAGCCTCGACGATCTACGATCTACGATGACGGACAGCGACATTGAGTCGGTCAAGTCCGGCAAGGGCGGTGCCAAGGCGAACAAGAACGGCGACAAGGTGAAGAAGGGCGTCAAGTCAGCAACCATTGGTGCAGGAACGAGCGGCACCAACGTCCAGGCGCATCGCAACATCCCCATCCAGTACCCGATGCTCACCGACGCCAACTATGGCTTGTGGGCGGTGAAGATGAAGATTATTCTCCGAACCCTTCGAGTGTGGCACGCAATCACGGACGACGACGTCGATGACGAGTCCGACGAAGGTGCCATGGCCGCCATAGCCCAGTCTGTGCCGGATTCCGTGCTGATGACATTGGCGGAGTTCGAGACGGCAAGAGAGGCGTGGAACGCACTCAAGGAGATGAGGATCGGAGAAGATCACGTCACCAAGGCTCGGGCACAAGTACTGAAGCGCCAATTTCACAAGTTGCAGATGGAGGAAACTGAATCGGTGAACGACTATGCCATGCGTGGGAGAGATCCGCGCGCTTGGTGCAAATCTCGATGAGACCGAGATTGTGGAGAAATTTTTCAGTTCGGAGACTGATAAATTCACGTACATCATCGGCACGCTTGAGCAGCTTTACGACATCGACGACATGACTATAACGGAGGCAATCGGACGCTTGCGGACATGGGAAGAGAATGCTCGTGGCTGTCGGAAAGGCAAAGGAGGAGGTAGCGACCAACTCATGTACTCGCGCGCAGATTGGGTGGCCCCAAGTAACAAAGGAAGGCGTGATGGTGGCGAAGGCTCAAGCAACGTGAAGCGCGACGGACAAACCGAAAAAGGCAAAGGAAAAGGCAAGCCACAAGGTCGTGGTAAGGCGGACCAATCTAAAGGGCGGAAGCCACGAAACTTGGATATATCCGAGGTTAAGTGCTATAACTGCAACGAGATGGGTCACTTTGCAAAGGATTGTCCAAAGCCTAACAAGCGGGAGATCAAGGCAAATTTGGCAAAGCAGGAAGACGAAGGTCCAGGTCTTCTGATGGCCGAAGTTTGTGATCTCGCTGAAACGGTGGTTGTGAAACCAAGCCGGAAGGTGCTACTTCATAAGGAAAAAGTGACACCCAAGTTATCCGGTGATCAGAACGTGTCATGGTATCTCGACACGGGTGCCAGTAACCACATGACGGGGTGCAAGGAGAAATTCCTCGAGATGGAATACGATGTTGAAGGCTCGGTCAAGTTCGGTGATGGTTCAGCTGTGGAGATTTGCGGGCAAGGATCTGTCCTCTTTGAGGGTCTCACAGGCGAACATCGCATACTCACCGGAGTGTACTACATCCCACGGCTGCGCAACAACATCATCTCTATTGGGAAGCTTGACGAGAATGGATGCAAGGTGAATATCAAGAGCGGAGTGATGACGATCTTCGACAACCTTCGAAACATGCTAACTCGTGTTAATCGCACACGGAATAGGCTATATATCGTCAAGCTTGATCAATCTCAATCGGAGTGTTGGCTCGCCAAGAGTGATGATGATTCGTGGTTATGGCATGCTAGATTTGGACACGTTAACTTCTACGCCTTGAAGAAGATGTCAAAGATGGAGATGGTATTCGGGATGCCATTTATCGACCATGTTGATCGAGTATGTGACGGGTGCTTGGTTGGAAAACAACATCGCAGGCCGTTCCCTGCTCAGTCTACCTATCATGCAAGTGATGCACTCGAGCTGCTCCATGGTGATCTATGTGCCCTATCACCCCGGCAACTCACGCTGGAAAGAAGTATTTCTTCCTTGTGGTAGATGACTACTCGAGATATATGTGGGTCATTCTCCTACGATGTAAGATGAGGCGTTTGAAGCGTTCAAGAAGTTGAAGGCTGCAACAGAGATGGAACACAAGCTGAAGGTTCGCGCTCTACGGACAGATCGCGGCGGAGAGTTGACGTCGAATGAGTTCAACGACTACTGCGAGAAGATTGGCATAAAGAGGTTCCTCACGGCACCTTACACGCCGCAGCAGAATGGGGTCGTTGAAAGGCACAATCGAACCATCGTTGACATGGCAAGGAGTTTACTCAAGAGCAAGAACCTGCCCGGGACTTTTTGGGGAGAAGCTGTCTCGACGACGGTCTATCTTCTCAACCGGGCTCCAACGAAGGCGGTGGTTGGCAAGACTCCGTATGAAGCAATTTACGGACGTAAGCCGAATGTGTCTCATCTACGGACATTCGGGTGCGTGGCACATGTGAAGACGACGGAGCCGCACCTCTCAAAGCTCGCCGATCGTAGCACCAAGATGGTGTTCAGAGGATACGAGAGCAGTTCTGGCACCAAGGCATACCGTTTCTACGATCCACAAACCAAGCGTCTACGGATTTCACGCGACGTCGTGTTTGAAGAAAACCAAGCGTGGTATTGGAGCGCCGCAGCCGACGATGCTCCAAACAGTAACATATTTGCAGTTGAATTTCCAACTGATGATGATGCAGGGGAGGATGTCCAGGTGGTTGGCAAGACGCCCAACCAAGGTGACCACAATGGTAGTGATCATCATGGTGCCAACACCGACGACAACGCGCATAGGTCGCAAGGAGATAGCGACAACGCCGCGCACGACACAGGCGGAGATCTCGACGACAACATCGACAATGAGGCGCATAGTGACGACGACAATCAAGATGATGCTCACGGTCACGATGACTACGCCGACGACACGGATGTCGATGACACACTAGGGTCTCAACCATCTTTCTCAAGTGCATCAAAACCGACACAATTTGTGTCGCCTCCTTCGCAAGCCACAACGGACTCCTCAGGGCCTCGTCGCTAAAAGACCCTCAAGAAAGTCTACAAGTACACAAAGCCAGTTACACTCGAGTACTCCGGACTATGTCTGTTCGGAGTTGAGGAGCCGGCGAACTTCGTAGAGGCGAGCAGAAGTCCTAGCTGGACGCACGCCATGGATGCGGAGATGAAGGCAATTGAGAGCAATGGCACGTGGACTTTGGTAACCCGACCTCCAAACCAAAAGACGATAGGTTTGAAGTGGGTTTACAAGTTAAAGAAGGACACAGAGGGTGCCATTGTGAAGTACAAGGCAAGACTCGTTGCAAAGGGCTACGTACAACGTCAAGAGTTGACTATGATGAGGTGTTTGCACCGGTTGCTCGAATGGAGACGGTGCGAGTGCAACTAGCTTTGGCAGCACAAGAGGATTGCAAGGTTCATCATATGGATGTTAAATCCGCTTTTCTCAACGGCGATCTCACAGAAGAAGTGTACGTGGAACAACCCCTCGGCTACGAGAAGAAAGGCGAAGAAGGGAAAGTTTACAAGCTCAAGAAGGCACTTTACGGGTTGAAGCAAGCGGCAAGAGCTTGGAACTCAAAGTTAGACCGAAGTTTGGTCTCTCTCGGGTTCAAGAGATGTCCCCTCGAGCACGCAGTCTATACAAAGAACTCCAAAGGGTCAAACCTGCTAGTTGGAGTTTATGTCGATGATCTGATTATCACCGGAGATAGCGTACAAGAAATTGAACGTTTCAAGGTGCAAATGAAGAACAAGTTTAGCATGAGTGATCTGGGATTACTCAGCTATTACTTGGGCATCGGAGTGAAGCAAAGCTCCGGAGAGATTTCCCTATGTCAATCGGCTTATGCGGTCAAGTTATTGAAAAAGTGTGGCATGTCCGATTGCTACGAGACACAAGTTCCAATGGACCAATGTCATAAGTTGAGCAAGCGTAGCTCAAATCCGCCGGTGGACACCACAATGTATCGAAGCGTTGTGGGAAGCTTGCGATATTTGGTGCATACCCGACCTGACTTCGCGTATTCAGTCGGGATCGTGAGTCGTTTCATGGAGAATCCGACAACCGAACACATGAGCGCGGTCAATCAAATTCTACGCTATGTGAAAGGCACCATTAATCTTGGTTGCACGTATAAAAAGGGAAAGGAAGGATTGATCCTTCGTGGATATTCAGATACCGACATGGCAGGTGATGTTGATGACCGGAAGAGCACAACAGGCATGGTTTTCTACCTTGTCCCGAATCTGATTAGCTGGAATTCTCAGAAGCAAAAGGTGGTGGCACTGTCTTCATGCGAGGCAGAATACATAGCGGCAAGCACGGCGGCTTGTCAAGCAGTGTGGCTGAGAAGACTCCTAGGTATTCTTGCAAAGCGAGAGGTGCAGAAGGTGTCAGTGAAGATCGATAACCAAGCTGCAATCTCATTGTGCAAAAATCCGGTTCATCACGAAAGGAGCAAGCACATAGATACCCGGTTCCACCATATCCGGGAGTTCATTGAAGAAGGGTTGATCGAGGTTCAACATGTGAACACGAAAGACCAACTTGCCGATATTTTCACCAAGTCCCTCGGTCGAGAGAAGTTCATCGAGACGAGGAGGAAAGTCGGAGTGCAAGAAGTGAAGTCAAGAAACAAGATTAAGGAGGTGAATGTAGAAGTTAATCATGCTGTTTCTTTTGGATTAGGAAAGAAAGCCAAACCGAGTCCTAGTAGTATTAGGATTCCTAGTCCTAGTCTATTTTCATAGTCCCTTGTGGACGTGTATAAAAGACACCCTAGGGGTGTTGATTGTAACACCAGAAAAACGAAAAGCAATACAAAGCAAAGGGACGACACGAGCCTTTAGCCATCAAATCCATCGATAAGTTTTGTTCGTGTCGCTAGTTACGCAAGTTCCGTCAAGTAGCCGGCTGAAGCAAGAATCGTGTAGGCACGCCTGTACAGCTACATACGCACGTTCAAAAGCCAACACGCTCCAGGTCTCTTTGCGTACCGTAGCTCGCCGCACCACCGGAATCAAAGCCCGCCGCCTCCCAGGTCTGCCGTTGCCGCAACCACCGTCTGCGGAGCTCATACCTGAGCATGCGAACATGCTCAACACATCCCCAGCTAGCGAAAGCACCCACACGCGCTCTCCCCCGTGCCTCCTAGCGTCATTCCTGACGAGCTCCGACTCAGGCAGCCGCTCCACCTCGATGTCGGTGACGCTAGCGGCCACCCTCACACATCCTGATGGTTAGAACAAACCCACACACTTCCTAGCATTTGAACGCACCAGGAAATGATCGAAATAGACCGTTATAGCGAAATTCCGAGCCGTTATGGAGCTTCGCCATGATTTTTGCCTCGTCGGAGCAACTCCGGTGCCGGCCGTTGGCGAGGTTGGACCTGGGCCACCCCGACGGTCACTGACATGCGGTCCCCTGGCCCGAGGTGGCAGGATTGACCATGATCAGCTGCTAACTGAGCAACCCGTGTGGTTGCCCAGGGGGCCATCACCCCCATCGGTCAATAACACGTGGGCCCAATTTAATTAGTCACTACCTACTTTTTTAAATTAAATAAATGAATTCATTTGCACTAACATGCAATGACATAAGGGCCCTGAAAATTTGATTAAGTTAAATAGGTTAATTTAACCGTGGAATTACCCACTCTCTATGATTTGACCAGTCACCACACAGTGTTGATTTTTTATGCCACAGTGAGATCATGTTGATGCAATAATGATTTTATAACTAAAATAATTCTAATGAATACTTAAAAATAATTTAAAACTTTGAAAATGTCACACCCTGTTTTCACTTCACTTCTTGTGTAATTCGAAAATCTGAGTTTTTTTTTCTTTCAAAACCAACAATGTTAGTGCCATGGTTGTCATTGAATGCTTGTATGCTTGATTGAGTACTATCAAAACCATGTTTTTCATAACTTCAAAATGCTCAAAAACCCTTTTTCTCATTTCTGGTTAAAACAAAACCCTGCTTTAGGTTGCACTACAAATCTTTGATATCAAGGAGTGCTCTTATCCAAAGTTGGTGATATGGTCCTAAAACTATTTTAGTTCACCAAAACCATAAAATAATTATTTCATCAATTATTTTCCAAAATTATTTGCATGTCCATTTTTTAGGCCAGAAATGACATTCCTATATGGAAAAATACTTTTCTGACTTAAAAAAATCAGAGAAAATTTGGAGATACTCAGAAGGACATATATTTTCCATACATAAGATTTCAACCCCTATTTTTATTATAAATATTTGAGTAAAACCCTGAAAACCATTCTGTCTGTTTTGACCTTTTGAAATATTTCCAAAGGAAGCATTCTCCATAAATTCCTAGAAAATTACAGTGACCTTCCTAAGCCATATTTGGTGCCCATATATAGTTTCACCTTGATCCAAGGTGGTTAAGGTCACCAAATAATTTCAAACCGATGGAGCTGAAACTTTGCAGGAGTGCCTAATACCTCAAATGGGGACTCCATGCCAAAAATGGGATTTGTGGGACTTGATTTGCCCACACTCCCTTTAGAAGGAACAAATATGGTCATTTCGGGATGATTTCAAGTTTACAAAACTAAACTTGTCCAATCGAGCCCAAACTTGGTGTAGCCTCATGTTTCTTCCCCAAACCTAGTCATGTTAAGTTGCTTAGCCAGTTTGGGGTGCAACCACCGCAAACCACCATCGAGCACCTTCTGACAGAATGGCAAGACCCCTCCTAACCCAATCTTCACCCACTCCCTTTCTCTCAAACTCCTAGATTAGGTGGCTAGCATCAATTCCCAACTCCAGTCAAGTGGCCCTCCTCTGGTTCAAAGTAGAAAAATCCAAAAACTCCAATTTGAGCTTCAGCCCAAGGTTGACATCACCTATTTTCCTCCCCTCCTTTGAGTAGCTGAAGCTCCCACGGGATTCAAATGACTAGGCATCTCCCAGCAAGGGCCTCGGACACGCCAGCCACGTCCAAGGCACCCCAGAGCGCGCTAGCATGCCGTCGCATGCCCAAGCTGCGCTCTGGGCGCGTGATACGTCTCCAACGTATCTATATTTTTTGTTGGTTCCATGCTATTATCTTGTCAACTTTGGATGTTTTGTATGCATGAATATGCTATTTTATATCTTTTTTGGGACCAACCTATTAACTCAGTACCAAGTGCCAGTTCCTGTTTTTTCCGTGTTTTTGACCTTTTTCAGAGGAGAATATTAAACGGAGTCCAAAAAGAATAAAACCTACGCGATGATTTTTTCCATAACAGAAGACATGCGGGAATCTTGAGAACCAAGGCAGGGGACCTCGAAGGAGGTCACAAGCCACCCAGGCTCGACCTAGGGGGGCCGGGCCTAGTAGGCTTGTGGGCCCCCTGTGGCTCCGCTGCCCTAGTTCTTCCGCCTATAAATTCCATAAAAATAGGAAACCACGGGAGAGAGCCACGAAAATACTTTTCCGCCACCGCAAGCTTCTGTCTCCGCAAGATCCCATCTGGGGCATGTTCTGGTGCCCTGCCGGAGGGGGGATTCGTACATGGAGGGATTCTTCATCAACACCATTGCCTCTCTGATGATGCGTGAGTAGTTCACCACAGACCTTCGGTTCCATAGCTAGTAGCTAGATGGCTTCTTCTCTCTATTGGATCTTCAATACAAAGTTCTCCATGATCTTGATGGAGATCTATCCGATGTAATCTTCTTTTGCGGTGTGTTTGTGGAGATCCGATGAATTTTGGATTTATGGTAAAATTATCTAGGATTGTTACTTGAGTCTCCTCTGATCTCTTATATGCATGATTTTGTATCCTTGTAATTATGTTCGAGTTGTGGGATTCGTTTGGCCAACTTGATCTATAATTCTTGCAATGGGAGAAGTGCTTGGTTTTGGGTTCATACCGTGCGGTGACATCACCCAGTGACAGAAGGGGTAGCAAGGCAAGTATCGTGTTGTTGCCATCAAGGGTAGAAAGATTGAGTTTATATCTATTTCATGAATTTATCCCTGTACATCATGCCATCTTGCTTAAGGCGTTACTCCGTTTGTCATGAACTTAATACACTAGATGCATGCTGGATAGCGGTCTATGTGTGGAGTAATAGTAGTAGATGCAGAAAGTATCAGTCTACTTGTCTCGGACGTGATGCCTATATTTGTGATCATTGCCTTAGATATCATCATGACTTTGCGTGGTTCTATCGATTGCTCGACAGTAATTCGTTCACCCACCGTAATACTTGCTATCATGAGAGAAGCCTCTAGTGAACACTATGGCCCTCGGGTCTACTTCACATCATATTTTCAGCTGTACACTTTTACTTTTCTGAACTTTCCGCCTTCACATCTCACCTTGCAGTTAACCGTGAAGGGATTGACAACCCCTTTGTAGCATTGGGTGCAAGTTTGCTTGTTTTTGCGCAGGTACTTCGGAAACTTGCCTTGATACTATTATTGGATTGATACCTTGGTTTTCAAACTGAGGGAAATACTTACTGCTACTGTGCTGCATCACCCTTTCCTCTTCAAGGGAAAAACCAACGCAAGCTCAAGAGGTAGCAATAAGAATTTCTGGCGATGTTGCCGGGGAGTATCAAGTCAAGAGTAGTCTTCCTCCAACGTGTCAATTTCTAGCACCGGGGACTGTTCTAAGTGAAGCTTATCCAAGTAACTATCGCAAAATCATCTCTTGCATTTACTTTTTTTTGCCTCTCGTTTTCCTCTCCCCCACTTCTCAGGAACAAAAATTATAATTTTTTTTGCCTTTTTCGTTCGCCCTTTTCTTGTGTTTGCCTTTCCTTTGCTTGTGTGCGATGTGCCTTCAATATGCTTGCATCTTCGCTTGGTGAAAATCTATTGACATGGATCCTCATCCACTCGTTGATCTCTTTAAGAGGTCCAATTATGTTGAACCAATTGCTAGTGAGTTGAGTGCACTTGACTATGTTTATGAAGTTTTGCTTGAGATGCGTGAATCTGAAAATCGTGATGAAGAAATTTATGAAGTGATTCACGAGGGCTCCTTGAATGAAAAGCATGATTGCAATGGTTTCACTATAAATCGTATTAGTGTCAATCATGCTAAAAATATGCAAAACCCTTAGCTTGGGGATGCTAGTTTTTCTATGTCGAGTACTTATTGCAGTGATCATGATTGCGGTAATGATTTTTCTTATGATCTTGAAAATTTGTTTAAGCCTCATGATGATTATGATATTTGCAATAATATTGAAAGTGGCATCGGAGAAGTCATGACTTTAGTTGATGATAATCCCACTATTTTTGAAGAGCGTCAACTTTCCATGCATGTGGATCATGAAAATAATATCCTATGTGATAGCTATATTGTTGAATTTGAATATGATCCCACATGTAATTGTTATGAGAGAGGAAAATATTGTGGTAGAAACTTTCATGTTACTAAATTACCTCTCGTTATGTTGATATTGCTATTGTCTTTTTCTTCTTCCTTGCATATGGTAACTATTGGTTGTCTTGACAATTTGTTTTCCTATAAAATTCCTATGTATAGGAATTATGTTAGACTTAAATATGTTTGTCACATGTTTCATGATGCTCTCTTCGTGTCTGATTGCTATCTTCTATGTGAGCATCATTGAATTATCAATGCCTAGCTCAGGGCGTTAAACAATAGCACTTGTTGGGAGGCAACCCAATGAATTTATCTTTGCTTTTTTATTTATGTTTTGTTGTGTACACACCATCATAATTCTGTTATGATTGTGTTTCTTGTGTTTCTTTTTGTGTTTGTGCCAAGTAAAACCTTTATGATTAGTTTTGGTGATGGTTGTTTGATCTTGCTGAAAAAGACAGAAACTTTGCGCTCACGAAATTATTTTTAATTCCTATCCAGAAAGAGAATTTGAGTTGATTATTTTTTCTGCTAGTTGATATGCAAATTTCCCAAATTGTCATAATTTTTCAGCATTTTTGAGATACTAGAAGTATACGAAGTATACATATTGCTACAGACTGATCTATTTTTGACAGATTCTGTTTTTGTTGTGTTGATTGCTTATTTTGATGAAACTATGGATAGTATCGGGGGGGGTACTAGCCATGGAAAAGTGAGAATGCAGTAATCTAGCACCAATATAAATATAAATCAAGTTTGCTACACTACCTAAAGAGTTGGTAGTTTGTTTTCTTGTGCTAATGATATGACGAGTTTCTATTTATGTTTTGTGTTGTAATGTTTTCAAGTTTTGGCTGACGTTCTCATGGAAAATGGGATAAAGACTGGAAAGAGCTCAAGATTGGGGATGCCCAAGCATCCCAAGCCAAATTCAAGGACACCAAAAAGGCAAACTTGGGGATTCCCGGGAAGGCATCCCCTCTTTCGTCTTCAATCCATCGGTAACATTACTTGGAGCTATATTTTTATTCACCACATGATACGTGTTTTGCTTGGAGCGTCCTGTATTATAGGAGTCTTTTCTTTTTGTTGTGTCACAATCATCCTTGCTGCACACCTTTTTGAGAGATACATGCACTCATCGTGATATTGCGAGAATACTCATTGAGCTTCACTTATATCTTTTGAGCTAGATAAGTTTCTCTAGTGCTTCACTTAGATCTTTTTACAGCACGACGGTATCATCTTTTGGAGAAATAAGAACTCTCGATCTTCACTTATATCTTTTTGAGAGTGCTCTCTATGACTAATCTTGTAATTGGCTTGAGCTATGAAAGTAGTCCAAAAGATGATAGGCATCCAAAGAGGATATACTAAAAACTTCCATATTCTTGTGCATTGATTAGTAAAGAGAAGTTTGATTCCTCTCAATAAGTTTTAAGACATGGATTTGGTAATATTAGAGTCATGTTAGTAGGGTATTGTGAATCTAGATAATACTTGTGTTGAAGTTAGTGATTCCCGTAGCATGCACGTATGGTGAACCGCTATGTTAGCAAGTCGGAGCATGATTGATTTATTGATTGCCATCCTTTGTGTTGCGGTCGGGATCGCGTGATGGTTAACACCTAACAACCCTTACCCTAGGAGTATGCGTTTAGAACTTTGTTTCGATTACTAATAAAACTTTCGCAAAAAGTATATGAGTTCTTCATGACTAATGTGAGTCCATGGTATAGATGCACTTTCACCTTCCACCATTTCTAGCCTCTCTAGTGCCGCGCAACTTTTGCGTGTGCACAAACCCACCATATACCTTCCTCAAAACAGCCACCATACCTACATATTATGGCATTTTCATAGCCATTCCGAGATATATTGCCATGCAACTACCACCGTTCCATTCCATGAATTGCGCCGTCACTTTCATATTGCCATTGCATGATCGTAAGATAGCTAGCGAGATGTTTCAACGTCATACGCTAAGATAGATCGTTGCACATCCCGGTACACTACCGGAGACATTTCCTATAGAGTCATCATTGCTCTAAGTATTGAGTTGTGAGTAAATAAAAGTGTGATGATCATGATTATTAGAGAAATGTCCCATGTGAGGAAATAAAAAAGAAGAGGCCAAAGATGCCTACCAAAAAAATGAAAAGAGGCCAAAGAGCCCAAACAAAAAAATGAGAGAAAAAGAGAGAAGGGACAATGATACTATCTTTTTCCACACTTGTGCTTCAAAATAGCACCATGTTCTTCATGATAGAGAGTCTCTTGGTTTGACACTTCCATATACTAGTTGGAATCTTCATTATATAACTTGGCTTGTATATTCCAATGACGGGCTTCCTCAAAATTGCCCTAGGTCTTCGTGAGCAAGCAAGTTGGGTGCACAGCCACTAGTTCTCCTTTTGAGATTTCACACACTTATAGCTCTCGTGCATCCGTTGGATGGTAACCCCTACTCATTCACATTGATATCTATTGATGGGCATCTCCATAGCTCATTAATACGCCAAGTCAATGTGACCATCTCCTCCTTTTTGCCTCACAACCTCCACCACACTCTATTCCACCTATAGTGCTATATCCATGACTCACGCTCATGTATTGCGTGAGAGTTGAAGAAGTTTGTGAAAGTAAGAGTGCGGAAACAATTACTTGGCCAATACCGGGGTTGTGCATGACTTAAATTCATTGTGTGGGGATGATGGAGCATAGCCAGACTATATAATTTTGTAGGGATAACTTTCTTTGGCCTTGTTATTTCAAAAGTTCATGATTACTTTGCTAGTTTGCTTGAAGTATTTTTGTTTTCATGTCAATAGATAACTATTGTTTTGAATTTTACGGATCTGAACATTCATGCCATAAGAAAGAAGTTACAAAGAACAAATATGTTAGGTAGCATTCCACATAAAAAATTCAGTCTTTATAACTTCCCTACTTGAGGACGAGCAGGAGTTAAGCTTGGAAATGCTTGATACGTCTCCAACGTATCTATATTTTTTGATGGTTCCATGCTATTATCTTGTCAACTTTGGATGTTTTGTATGCATGAATATGCTATTTTATATATTTTTTTGGACTAACCTATTAACTCAGTGCCAAGTGCCAGTTCCTGTTTTTTCCGTGTTTTTGACCTTTTTCAGAGGAGAATATTAAACATAGTCCAAACGGAATAAAACCCGCGGAATGATTTTTTCCATAACAGAAGACACGCAGGAAACTTGAGAACCAAGACAGGGGACCTCGGAGGTGGTCACAAGCCACCCAGGCCTGGCCTAGGGGGCGGGGCGGGCCTAGTAGGCTTGTGGGCCCCCTATGGCTCCCCTGCCTACTTCTTCCGCCTATAAATTCCCTAAAAATCTGAAACCACGGGAGAGAGCCACGAAAATACTTTTCCACCACCCCAAGCTTCAGTCTCCGCAAGATCCCATCTCGGGCACGTTCTGGTGCCCTGCCGGAGGGGGGATTCGGACACGGAGGGCTTCTTCATCAACACCATTGCCTCTCCGATGATGCGTGAGTAGTTCACCACAGACCACGGAGGGCTTCTTCTCTCTCTTGGATCTTCAATACAAAGTTCTCCATGATCTTCATGGAGATCTATCCGGCGTAATCTTCCTTTGCGGTGTGTTTGTCGAGATGTGATGAATTGTGGATCTATGATCAGATTATCTATGAATGTTATTTGAGTTTGCTCTAATCTCTTATATGCATGATTTTGTATCCTTGTAATTCTCTTGGAGTTGTGGGTTTCGTTTGGCCAACTTGATCTATAATTCTTGCAATGGGAGAAGTGCTTGGTTTTGGGTTCATACCGTGCGGTGAGCTCACCCAGTGACAAAAGGGATAGCGAGGCACGTATCGTGTTTTCGCCATCAAGGGTAAAAAGATGGGGTTTATATCTACTGCGTGAATTTATCCCTCTACATCATGTCATCTTGCTTAAGGCGTTACTTCGTTCGTCATGAACTTAATACACTAGATGCATGCTGGATAGCGGTCGATGTGTGGAGTAATAGTAGTACATGAAGAAAGTATTGGTCTACTTGTCTTGGACGTGATACCTATATGTATGATCATTGCCTTAGATATCATCATGACTTTGCGCTATTCTATCAATTGCTCGAACGTAATTCGTTCACCCACCATAATACATGCTATCATGAGAGAAGCCTCTAGTGAACACTATGGCCCCCGGGTCTACTTCACATCATATTTTCAGCTCTACACTTTTACTTTGCTGCACTTTCCGCCTTCAGATCTCACCTTGTAGTTAACCGTGAAGGGATTGACAACCCCTTTGTAGCGTTAGGTGCAAGTTTGCTTGTTTTTGCGCAGGTACTTCAGAGACTTGCCTTGATACTCTTACTAGATTGATACCTTGGTTCTCAAACTGAGGGAAATACTTACTGCTACTTTGCTGCATCACCCTTTCGTCTTCAAGGGAAAAACCAATGCAAGCTCAAGAGGTAGCAGCACGCTACAAAGAGCAACCGAGGTGGAGGCGACCTCCCACGGCCAGTTCCAACCTCCCTGCGGTGTCTCTCCTCTCACCCGACAGCCCCTTTGCATTAGGCAGCCCCCAGGGCCCCTCCTTTCCCTCGCCGAGAGCCAGGGCGATGCCTGCCTGCTTGCATCAGGTTCGGCCAGAGGAGCGCGGCAACGCATGCGTGCCACTCCTATCTCCCCCTCTCTTGCAGTGAGTCCCGAAGGTCCAAAACCACGTCCTAAGACCGTGGTTCCGACCCCAGCCTCTCTCTACACCCCCAGGCGTGCCACGGTGGGATCACCGGCGCACCTGAGTCGGCTCACCATCGCGGGCCTATTTATAGCCCCTCCCCTTGCTCCAGAACCTCTCACTCCACTTGGTCGAGACCCCAATCACCTCCCTAGCCATCCCCTCAAGCAGAAAGAGCCCCGGAACTCGAGATTAACCAGGCCCCTCCGCCTTGGATCTTCTGTCGATCTCCGGCTACACGGCGGTTCTCGAGTCCCTCTTCCCTCCTACGCACTGGCCAAGACCGCAGGAAGCTTCTCGCTCTCTCGCCCTAGCGAATCCGTGCCCATATCCACCACCTCCTCCGTCACCCGAAACCTCTCCGCCACGGCTACCTCGCTGCCGGTGAACCACAGCCCCCCGTCGTTGTCTCCACCACCAAAAGGTAGGCGATGACGAGCCGGACCCATTCCTGCCATTGTTAGGGCCTGAGGACGTCGGTAGCCACGCCGACGTGCTCCTCCTCCTCTTTGTCCAGAGTTAGGAGACAACCCCGACAGGTGTGCCCCACCTGTTGGTGACCCATCTCTCTCTCCCTCGCTCCTCGCAGCCGCTGACCGCAGGGGCCCGCGTGTCAGGTTCAAACCTGACGGCCCGCGTGCCTGGGTAGGCTGGTTGGATGGCCACTGCGCCGGCCCAGTCCGAGGCCAAGCCAGGCCAGGGCTGTTGCCCTTTCTCTTTTTATTTGCCCTTAACTATGAATTGTTTTGAATAATTTCCCTAAAAATGTGTAGTATTTAACAGAATTCCAGGATGCATTTTTGTAACACCTATTCTGTTTTATAATAATAAAAAGGAATAATCGGAATAGTTTAGCTTCTGTTAAGTGGATTTCTAAAATAAATCGTTCATCTATACCAGAGACAAATATTTTTAAAATAACAATGTGGATTTATCAAAATTAAAAAAAAATTGAAGTGAATTTGTGATCTGTTTTGGAGTGAGCTACTTATTGCTTTTTATTTAAAATGACGATAGAAACCCCATGTGACGAAGGAGTTGGACTTGAAGACCCCGAAGACCCCGGATACTTAGCTGACCAGGGCAAGCAACCCTTTGACCATGTTTTGAACATATGTTATATTGCATGCTAGTAGAGAAATATTTCTGTTGCATGTGATTATAAGTATCGATAAATCATTGAAGTGATGTTACCGACGGCTCCTCTAGAGCACTTGCATTTTGTGCATGATCCTACCACCTATGAGGGTCACGCTAATATCATGTTGACAAGTAGAGCTAAGCATAGTAGAAGCATCAGTATGATGATGGTATAAAATCAAAGGTTTATGTAAACCCCGTCGGGTGCCACTAATGCCCGAGGGTGATGATGAGTTAGGTGGCCACTTTTGGTGAAGTGGTGCACCAGGTATTTTGTGTGTGGGTGGTTTCGGAAATGGGATTAGAATTATGATGTATCAACCGTCCCAACCTTACATGTACGACCACGTTACCCCTTTATGGGACGGGGCTTTGTTGATTACTCTGGTCGGTGCTAGCAAAGAACCACATTACTAGTGGCGGCAGTGATGTGTGGTCACTCTCGTGACGGGGTCGTGCCAGGTAGGACGACTATGCCGTTTCTACGTGTTCCAGGAACACTGTTGCTCCCCCCATGGTTGATACTCTCCAGAGTCGGTGCTCGTAAGACGTACATCATGTGGGCTGGCTACCAATCAAGTGGACCAGTTCGTCTAGTCTCGTCAGGGGAAAGGCATTGATGTGGTACTTGTCTCGGGTATGTTATATAACATGAGTCGTGGATGACACGGAAGTTTCCCGGATCTCTTGGGTGCAGCGTACTTGCTCTGCGGAGGGTAAAACTATTCGAATAGCCGTGTCGACGGTCAAGCATAGTTGGGTAATCCTTCTTAAACTACGTCCAGTCGTTTCCGCATAAACCAAGTATGAGTGTGTGTGTGTGTGTGTGTGTGTGTGTTTAATTGTGTTAATAAGAAGGAGTTGATATGACCAAGTTTGGTGACTTGGCGTATCGGGTGAACCCGGAGTGTTCAACCCATGACAAATATATTGATATATGTAACCTGTTCTTCTAAACAACATCTAGTTTATGTTGCATATGCATGAACTAGTTTATTCATAGTTAAGTTGCTATCCACCAAAGCTACATATTACTTGTTATACTAACAATTGAATTGTTCTTATCATGGGCTGTTTGCGAGTACATTCAAAAGTACTCATTGGCTTGCCACTGGTTGTATTATTGACCAGACATGGAGGGACCGGAGTTTGGAGTAGAATACGTCTTCGGACGGCCCTGTGAACTATGACGCTTCCCAGTCAGAATGCTTGTTGGTGTAGGCTGATGGCATGGGCACCCGCTTAGCCCTAAGATTCCCGCCACTAGTTGTGTCAGTGTGATTTGGCCTTATAGGCCCTACCTTGTGAACTTGACCATTCGGTCATGTGATGTAATAATTTGGTACTTGGATGTAAGACTCGTAATATTCAGTATCTGTGTGTTCGTTGAGCATTGAATAATAGGATCACTGAGCACGTTCATTCGGCGATCTCTACTAATAAGTCGGGGTCCCCACAGAGCTTGTATCGGAGCCATCCTGACTATAGGAAGCCTTACGTAGCATGGACGATATCCGAGACGAGTAGTGCACTTAGCCCTTGCAGTTGAGCTTTTCTGCACCCACCAAAACTTTCTAACCCTCTCTCCTACATCTTTGTAGATGACCTCCGTACTTGAGATGCTTCTAGAGATGGGCTTTCCCATACTTTTGGGAGATAGCGTCGAGAAGATTCAAGTACGTCGCACACCCATCTTCCTCTACCACAAGCATTGGGACAACGCCGACACCAAGGAATATCACGTGGATGTGATAGTGAAGGCTAATGACTCCCCAACTAGTTGGTTCTTTGAAGGACCACAGATGGAGGATCTGATGTTGGCAGTGGAGACAGCCGCACGAGAAGCGCTCGTGCGTCTCCGCGATATCCTTCTCGAAATGGCCAACGAGCTAGCTACTCATCACCTTCCTTTTATCAAGGACAATATTGACAGGAGTTGGACACTCAACCCATGGACCTACTTCACCCACTCCTCCGACACTTCGACTTACCCTTTGATCAAAGAGTCGACGAAGATTCGCCAAGAACTACACCAAGTCAAGGATCTACTTCGCGTGGAGAAGACGAAGACCCGCAAGGTCAAGAAGGAAGGAGCACCCGGAGGGCGATCAACCATTGCCTTCCGAGGAGGAGTACCACCGCTCCAGGACACTCCTATTCAGAGTCGCCGTCTAACTGCGGAAGAGTACACTGAGGTCCTCGCTGCTTCGCCAACTAAGAGACGCCGTGATGGACCACTTGCTTCTCCTACACCTCTGAAGGAGGAAAGTACCGATGAAGACGAAGGCGAAGACCCCGCAGAACCCGCCTACGAGACCGAGCAGTCCGCCGCTTAGGATTACAACTTAGGCAATTAGGAGTCTCCCCAACCGTAGTGAGTCCATGTATCGGTTCATGTGAACCATGATGTTGTGTGAGCATGTATGATGCAAGCTGCATTTCTTCCTTAGGCAGCTTGTAAGCGACTACATCACTTGTTTTAAATTTAATGCATTAGCTTTTCCCAAAAAATCCTTCGTTTAAAAATCTCACACTAGCACGACACCAAACTCCCCTTAATAGAGCATCATCCCTCATGATTCCGCCAATTCGGCATATTGACATGTCTACTCCCCTGACAGGATGGTAATTTCAACTTGCACTAGCACCTTCAGCAACCTCGGCTCTGCCTCTTCAGGCCAACAGCAGGGAACCGGAGGGGACGCTCAAGCTGGAGATCACCACGAGCAGCAAGGCGATATTCCTCCGCCACTGCCTCCTCCAGAAAGCTTGACTATGGCTTAGTTCCTTCAAGCTCTCCGAGAGGAACGTCAAGACAATAATGCCTCTATCCAGCAACTGGCGCAAGTCTTGGTGAACAATCCGCCGCAGAACAGAAATGGCAACGATCACTCTACTCTATCTGAGTTTATGCGGACTACGCCTCCCATATTCACGGAGACGATTGAACCATTGGATGTCGATGAGTGGATCCGCACTATAAAAGACCTCCTCACGCTGGTCAAGTGCACTGATGATCATGAGAAAGTCCTTTATGCTTCTCACTATCTTGGAGGCACGACCAGAGCTTGGTGGGATGGGTTCCAGATCATGCTAGCAGGGCAAGTCATCAATTGGACAATGTTCAAGGAAGGATTCCGCGCTGCTCACATTCCTCCCGGAATGGTGACCATTAAAAAAAGGGAATTCCGGGCTTTAAGGCAAGGCAGTGAAATGTCAAGGAGTATCTGCAGAAGTTTAACCTCCTATCGAGATATGCACTAGAGGACGTCAACACTGAGGCCGCAAAATTGGAACGCTTTATGGAAGGACTGCAGCAGTCACTCCAGTATCAACTGGTTGTTTGTGAATGTCGGACCTTCTGCGATCTAGTTAATAAGGCCCTTATGTTGGAGGATAAGCGTCGTGCAATGGATTACACCCGTAATCACAAGCTGATGGGTAGTGGAGGACCCAGTAATCCAAAGCTGCGCCCATGGCAGTCAGCTCCCGCAAGACCTAGTTATCTGCAGCAGCAGTATAAGGCTCCAACATTTCACCAGAATGACCAGCCTCAGCAGCAAGTTAACACCAAGCAAACATTCAACCCACCGAACAACAGTGGAGTCAAGACCAACCTTCCAGGACATGTTACCTGTTTTGGATGTGGGCAGACTGGTCACTATTCCAGGCAGTTTCCCAACAAGAAACACGATGCACCGCACCCCAATGCACCGAATCAAGGACAAGGTCAAGGAGCACCAGGCAGGAACCAAGCACTCCGCAATCAGCAGTATCACAACAGGGGACGTATTAATCACATCCCCACGGAAGAGGCACGGGAAGACCCAGACTGCATTCGGGGTACGTTCCTTGTTAACTCCACCCCAGCAACAACATTGTTTGATTGTGGTGCTTCGCATTTTTTTGTTACTCAGAAGTTTGCAGAAAAATGTGGTTTGAAGCCTACCCTACTTAACGGGAAAATGGGAATACATACCCCGAGAGCAGTGTTAAGGACCAATCTAGGATGTAGAAAAGTCGGGATCAATATTAATGGGATAAGCTTCTCATCAGATCTCATCATCATTAAGTCACAAGGCTTAGAAGTAATCCTTGGAATGGATTGGATGGCCAAATACCAGAGCATCTTGGACTGTGCCAACAGGGCTATTACCATGACAAGCGACCAAGGGGTCAAAGTCAAGTATGTGTTTGAGCCGGTATCCACTCAAGTACCGCAGGTTAATAGCCTATCGGGAGAAGAGTTGGACCGTGTGCCGATAGTTTGGGAATACTCGGACATCTTTCCTGATGAGCTACCAGGGATGCCTCCTGACCGAGAAATCGAGTTCATCATTGAGCTCATGCCCAGGTCGAGGCCTATCTATAAGAAGCCTTATAGGATGGGATCCGAAGAGCTAGCAGAGCTAAAGAACAACTAGATGAGCAACTGAGGAAGGGATTCATTTGTTCGAGTGCATAACCTTGGGGATCGCCTGTTCCATTCGTGTCTAAGAAGGATGGGACTATCATTCTCTGTGTCGTTTACCGTTCTCTCAATGAAGTCACAATCAAGAACAAGTACCCACTACCCAAGATTGAAGACTTGTTTGACTAGTTAAATGGAGCCAAGGTATTTTTCAAGATCGATCTTCGATATGGATATTACCAACTGAAGATCCGACCTGAAGACATACCCAAGACCGCGTTCATGACACGGTACGGTATATACGAGTGCACTATCATATCTTTCGGGTTGACAAATGCCCCAGCTTACTTCATGTACCTCTTGAACAAGGTCTTCATGGAATACCTGGATAAGTTTGTCGTCGTATTCATCGATGACATATTAATCTTCTCCAAGTCCGAAGAAGAGCATGAGCAACACTTGAGGTTAGTGTTGGAGAAGCTTCGGGAGCACTAGCTTTATGCCAAATTCAGCAAATGCCAATTCTGGCTGAACGAAGTTGGATTCTTGGGTCATACCATGATGACAAGCAGATTGGCGGTCGATCTTTCCAAGATTACTACGGTAACCAACTGGGATTCGCCAATCAATGTGAAGGAAGTCATGAGCTTCCTCAGACTCACAGGATATTACCGCAAGTTCGTAGTAGGATTCTCCCGCAACGCTCGACCCATGACTCAGCTCTTGAAGAAAGGCAAGAAGTTCGAATGGACGCCGGAGTGTGAAGCAAGCTTCCAGGAGTTGAAGAACAGATTAACTACCGCCCCGGTATTGGCTACTCCAGATATTAGCAAGGAGTTTGCGATATATTTTGATTCCTCCAGAACCAGGCTCGGTGGAGTCCTAATGCAAAACGGGAGGGTCGTGGCGTATTTTTCACGGCAACTGCGCCCGCATGAGGAGAACTATGCCACCCTGAGGTGGCAGCAGTAGTGCATGCCCTGAAGACATGGCGACATTACCTTCTGGGGAAGCGATGTGAGATATACACTGACCACAAGAGTCTGAAGTATATCTTTACTCAGTGGGAATTGAATATGAGGCAGCGAAGATGGTTAGAGTTAATCAAAGATTATGACCTCAGCGTTCAATACCACCCCGGTAAGGCTATTGTGGTGGCTGATGCCTTAAGCAGGAAGGCCAGCACCTTGAATGTTATGCTCAAGGAAAGGCTACCCGCTTTATATGAAGAAATGGAAAGCTTCGGACTAGAGCTAGTTGAACCAGGGTTCCTAGCTAACCTCGAAGTCAAACCAATGCTGGTAGACGATATCAAGGAGGCCCAGAAGGGGCACAAGAGCATTGAAGGTATCAAGAAGAAGATCCAGGAAGACAAGCCCCAGAATTCTTGGTAGATGGGCAAGGAGTAGTGTGGTTTGGGAAATGTTTATGCGTACCCAACAAGGCAGAACTCAAGGATTTAATCCTATAGGAAGCACATGACACACCCTACTCTTTTCACCCCGGTGGTACCAAGATGTATCAAGAGATCCGAGAAAAATTCTGGTGGCATGGCATGAAGAGGGAAAAAGCGTCTTATGTTGCCAAGTGCCACGTGTGCTAGCGAGTCAATGCGGAACACCAACGACCTGCTAGACTGCTACAACCTCTCCAAGTGCTCGAATGGAAGTGGGACCGAGTTAGCATGCACTTCGTCACCGGCTTTACTAGGTCCACCAGAGGCCATGATCTCTATATGGGTCATCGTCGACCATCTGTCAAAAGTTTCTCACTTCATTCCGGTCAGTACCACCTATGGGGGCGACAAGCTGGCTAGCCTCTACATTGTGCGTATTGTAAGCCTGCATGGAGTCCCGAAAGACATCATATCTGACCAAGGCACGCAGTTCAACTCAAGATTCTAGAAGAAGTTCCAAGAAGCCCTCAGAACCAAGCTCTCTTTCTGCACCGATTTCCATCCACAAACGGGCGGACAAACGGAGAGAGTAAACCACATACTCGAGGATATGCTCCGCGCTTGTGTCTTGGCACATGGTGCCAAATGGGAAGACTGTCTGTCGTTCGCTGAGTTCTCATACAACAACAGCTATCAGTCCAGTCTCCAGATGGCCCCATTTGAAGTGTTGTAAGGATGAAAGTGCCGCTCCCCGCTCAATTGGTCCAAAATCGGCGAAGGGTTGTTTTTTGGGCCGGAAGTTCTGCAAGAGGCAAAAGATAAGGTGCAGCTTGTCCGAGAAAACCTGAAGGCAGCCAAGTCATGACAAAAGAGCTATGTGGATTCTCACCGCAGAGAAGTGGATTTCGTCCCCGGAGACTAGGTGTATCTCCGTGTTACACCTCTCAAAGGAACCAAGCGTTTCTACATCAAGGGGAAACTTGCTCGAAGGTTCAATGGACCTTTTAAGATCACAGCAAGGCGTGGACAAGTGGCTTACCAGCTGGAGCTACCTCGAGAGCTTTCAGGTGTGCACAACGTATTCCATGTGTCACAAGTTCGGAAGTGTCTACAAGCGCCAAACCGTCCAGATCTTGACATATCTCACATATCGTGAGAGGCCGATCCGTATATTGGATGAAGCACAGAGTTGCACCGGAAGCTGCGCCATCAAGTATTTCAAGGTTCAGTGGAGCAACCACACCAAAGCAGAAGCAACATGGGAGCGTGAAAACTATCTCCAATCTAAGTTTCCGTACCTTTTTAGCACCTAGCTTAGGATTCTCGGGGACAAGATTCTTGTAAGGGAGATAGGTCTGTCACACCCTGTTTTCACTGCACTTCTTCTGTAATTCAAAAATCTGAGTTTATTAAAACTTTTTCAAAATCAATGATGTGAGTGCCATCGTTGTCATTGAATGCTTGTATGCTTGATTGATTACTATCAAAACCATGTTTTTCATAACTTCAAAATGCTCAAAAACCCTTTTTCTTATTTCTGGTTAAAACAAAACCCTGCTTTAGGTTGCACTACAAGTCTTTGATAGCATGGAGTGATCTTATCCAAAGTTGGTGATATGGTCCTAAAACTATTATAGTTTACCAAAACCATAAAATAATTATTTTATAAATTATTTGCATGTCCATTTCTGAGGCCAAAAATGATATTCCTATATGGAAAAATACTTTTCTGCCTTAGAAAAATCTAAGAAAATTTGGAATCGGAGCCATGTTGCTAGGATCGAGAATCGTAGAATCATAACTACGAGCATAGTAGAAACTTAGATTCTATGAGCAAAATCGTAGAATCAGATGGGCTAGTTTGGATCATAAGATCGTAAGCTTCTAAGACCCGACTCATGATTCTGACAACTTTGCTCAGAAGGACATATATTTTCCAAACATAATATTTTCAACCCCTATTTATATTATAAATATTTGAGTAAAACCTTGAAAACTTATTCTTATTTTTTGGCCTTTTGGAATATATCCAAAGGAAATATTCTCCATAAATTCCTAGAAAATTCCAGTGACTATCCTAGGCCATATTTGGTGCCCATATAAAGTTTCACCTTGATACAAGGTGGTTAAGGTCACCAAATAATTCGAAAACCCTTTATGTCCAGAATGAAGTTAGAGCAAACTTTATCCAATGCAGCTGAAACTTTGCAAGAGTGCCTAATACCTCAAATGAGGACTCCATGCCAAAAATGGGATTTTTGGGACTTGATATGCCCACATTCCCTTTGGAAGGAACAAATCTGGTCATTTAGGGATGATTTCAAGTTTACAAAGCTAAACTTGTCCAATGGATCCCAAATTTGGTGTAGCCTCATGTTTCTGCGCCAAACCTAGTCCTGTTAAGTTGCATAGCCAGTGGTGGGGTGCAACCACCCCAACCCACTGTCGAGCACCTTCTGACATAATGGAAAAACCCCTCCTAACCCCAGCTACACCCACTCCCTTTCCCTCAATCTCCTAGATTAGATGGCTAGCATCAATTCCCAACTCCAGTCAAGTGGCCCTCCTCTGGTTCAAAGTAGAAAATCTAAAAACTCCTATTTGAGCTTCAGCCCAAGGTTGACATCACCTGTTTTCCTCCCCTCCTTTGACTAGCTAAAGCTCCCACGGGATTCAAACGACTAGTCATCTCCTAGAAAGGAATCAGGACACGCTAGACGCATCCAAGGCACCCTAGAGCGTGCCAACATGCCGTGGCATACCAAAGCTGCGCTCTGGGTGCGTACAAAGAGAAACCAAGGTGGAGGCGACCTCCCACGGCCAGCTCCAACCTCCGCGCAGGGTCTCTCCTCTTCCCCGACAGCCCCTCTGCATCATGCAGCCCCCACGGCCTCTCCTTTCCCTTGCTGAGAGCCAGGGCGACGCGTGCCCGCACGCACCAGCTGGTTCAGCTACAGGAGCGCGACCATGCATGCTTGCCACTCCTCGCTCCCCCTCTCTCGCAGAGAGTCCCGAAGGTCCAAAACCACATCCTGAGACCTTGGTTTCGACTCCAGCTTCTCTCTGCACCCCCATGTGCGCCATGGTGGGATCAACGGTGCAGCCGAGACGGCTCATCGTCGTGGGCCTATTTATAGCCCCTCCCGTTGCTCCAAAACCTCTCACACCACTTCGCCGAGACCACAATAACCTCCCTAGCCACCCCCTTAAGCAGAAAGAGCACCGGAGCTCGATATCGACCGAGGCCCCTCCGCCTTGGAGCTTGTGTCAATCTCTGACTACACGGCAATACCCGAGGAAGCTTACCTCTCTCTTGCTCGAGTGAATCCGTGGCCGTAGCCAACACCTCCTCCGTCACCCGAAACCTCTCCGCCGCGGCCACCGCGTCGCTGGTGAACCAGAGCCCCCGTTGTCGACTCGACTACCAGCAGGTAGGCGACGACGAGCCGGACCCATTCCTGCCATTGTTAGGGCCTGAGGACGTCTGTAGCCTCGCTGGCGTGCTCCTTCTCCTCTCTGTCCAGAGGTAGGAGACGACCCCGACAGTTGTGCCCCACCTGTCGATGGCCCATCTCTCTCTCCCTCGCTCCACACAACCGCTGACCACTGGGGCCCGCGCGTTAGGTTCAAACCTGACTACGCGCGTGCCTTGGTAGGCTAGTTGGCTGGCCACTGGGCCGACCCAGTCCCAGGCCAAGCCAGGCCAACGCTGTTGCCCTTTTTCTTTTTACATAAAACCTGATTTTGAATGATTTTTATAAAAAGATTTATCCAGTATAATTTCATTATTCTTCAACTATAATTTCCTAAAATGTGTAGTATTTAACAGAACCCTTGTATGAATTTTTGTAACAACAATTTTATTTTATAATAATAAAAGGGATTAATTGGAATGGTTTTGCTTTTGTTAAATCGATTTCTAAAATAATTCTTTCATCTAAACTAGAGACTAATAATTTTAAAATCACAATACGGATTAATCAGTATTAAACAACATTTTTAAAGTTAATTTGTGATCTCTTTTGGAGTGAGCTACTTATTGCTTTTTATTTGAAATGACGATAGAAGCCCCGTGTGACGAAGGAGTTGGACTTGAAGACCCCGAATACCCTGGATACTTAGCTGACCAAGGCAAGCAACCCTTTAACCATTTTTTGAATATATGTTATATTGCATGCTAGTAGAGAAATATTTCTGTTGCATGTGATCATAAGTATCGGTAAATCATTGAAGTGATGTTACCGACAGCTCCTCCGGAGCACTTGCATTTTGTGCATGATCCTACCTCCTATGAGGATCACGCTAATATCATGTTGACAAGTAGAGCTAAGCATAGTAGAAGCATGAGCATGATGATGGTATAAAATCAAAGGTTTATGAAAACCCCGTCGGGTGCCACTAATGCCCGAGGGGATGATGAGTTAGGTGGCCACTTTTGGTGAAGTGGTGCACCAGGTATGAGTGTGTGTGTGTTTCTTTAATGGTGTTAATATGAAGGAGTTGATATGACCAAGTTTGGTGACTTGGCATATCAGGTGAACCCGGAGTGTTCAGCCCATGACAGATATATTGATATCTGTAACCAGTTCTTCTAAACAACATCTAGTTTATGTTGCATATCCATTGACAAGTTTATTCAGAGTTAAGTTGCTATCCACCAAAGCTGCATATTACTTGTTATACTACCAATTGCATTGTTCATATCATGGGCTGTTTGCGAGTACATTTAAAAGTACTCATTGGCTTGCCACTGGTTATATTATTGACCAGACATGGAAGGACCGGAGTTTGGAGAAGAATACATCTTCGGAGACGGCCGTGCGAACTAGGACGCTTCCTAGTCAGAATGCCTGTTGGTGTAGACTGATGGCATGGGCACCCGCTTAGCCCTAAGATTTCCACCACTAGTTGTATCAGTGTGATTCAGCCTTATAAGCCCTACCTTGTGAACTTGACCATTCGGTCATGTGATGTAATAATTCGGTACTTGGTTGTCAGACTCTTAATATTCAATATATGTGTCATCGGTGAGCATTGAAGTCTGGGATCACTGAGCACGTTCATTTGGCGATCTTGACTCTTAAGTCGGGGTCCGCATAGAAAAAATCAAATTAAATAATCTATAAGTCCGATGAATTTTTAATATATATGAAAGTTGCTTGGAAAATTCCAAGGAATCTGAATACGCTGTCCATTAATCTGTCACATCACCCTAGCGTGATGAACATGTACATTCCGGCATAATGATCACCTGTTCGGTAGTAGCTAGAGACTCGAGAAATATCGTCGGATATTTTTCCGCTCCGTCCATGACGTGTAATACAGCGTTACATCATCCCCCGCTCTTCATATTGCCATGTCATGCATCGTGATGCACCTGCTTGCTTTTATTTATTGTTTCTTCCCATCTTCTCTCCGGTAGAAGCCAAAGTTGACGCTGCTGTCAGGTACGACTACCCCCGTGACGACCAGCCTTTTGGAGCTGAGCAACAAGGCAAAGAAATCCCCTTAATCATTCTTATATCTCTCATTCTTTCTGCCTCATGCTCGCATTAGATTTTGGCACTATTGTAAATAGCTCCTATTCTGATGCATAGCATGTTTTGATAAACTTCTGTTGTACCCTACTTCATATCAAATGCTTAGTATAGGTGAATTAGGGATCCAAAGTGACCCCACTTAGTCCGAGTTGCCCCTGCTTGATCATCGAAGACTCAAAGAATTGATCAAACGACCGACAAGCCATGACCCGCCACATCACTTCACACCCCCTTAGTTGTACGACTCCGTAGAGCTACTATCGAGTAATGAAGGTGACACCTTTATATGTACTCCTGATGTTGGCCCTGTAGTGTAGTTAACTGGAGGTGGATTACGGAGGGTGATTCCTCCTTGACCACTTTTGATAATGACTCCGTCATGCAACCCATCAATCGTGAACCATCGAGGGTGATTCCTCCCTGGTCACGTTGACGATTACATCGATCGGAATCTGTCGAGCGTGATACCTCGGATTTCTCTGGAGTTATAGCCACACAGTTACTTTAACTTTACTAGTAGGAACATGATAAAATGTGTGGTGCAGGTGGATTCCCACGTGATTGTCATGAGGCGTGGCTCGGCATTCTTGGCCCTTGCCACATACCCTCGAGACGGGGCGATGGGACCACATATCATGGATCGCTGATCATCACCGCAGTTAATAAAACATTTATGGGATTGGGTAATTTATCTGAGTTGGTCGATTGACATTTTTTGCACTAACCTTGGTCAATTATGGTCACTGAACGTTGTTGTATTGGCCAAAGCTCTTCGGATGTCGGCGTTGGAGTGGCCTGCGCCTAAGTGGTCTACGTAAGCATTGATCTGTTGTAAGAGGTGCAAGGACTGATCTCGGCCGCCCTCGCAATATGCAAGTGTGCAAAGGGCAATGGGTCCATGACCCCTGAACGCTTAGGATCTAGACCAGCGGGTTTTCCTCTCTATTGAGCCTAGGTAAGGTTACAATGTGTTGATATGCCGAGGCCGGGCATGACCCAGGAAAGTGTGTCCGACCGAAGTTGATCGAGCGTGTTGGGAAATGTGATGCACCCCTGCAAGGATGAATGGAACTATTCGAATAGCTGTGTCCACGGTAGCAGGACGGCTTGGAGTTGTATCCCGTTCTAATAAAACTAGAACTACGACTTACCTTGTATGATTGGCTCCCAGATTTCTTTCTCGCAGAGAGTCGAGGAAGGATCTCTCGGTGTATTTAATAAATTTGTTGCAACAATATGACTACATATGTGTTACTGATTTTTACTCATCTAATGCTGCAAGACACGGAAGATGCTAGTCTTTGATAGGACTGGGCCTTCTCTCTATTCTGGCATTTCTGCAGTCAGTCCAAAGATATAGCCCCACTCCTTTGATACTGATACACACATAGAATTGTTCTGATGTCAGTCTTGCGAGTACTTTGGATGAATATTCAGTGTTGCTTTGCTCCACCTTTTTCCTCTTGATACGATTGCCGTGACGAAAAGACGGAGCCCAAAAAATGGTAGATCCCGCTGGCGACTACTACCCAGACGGAGCCTACTACTATGTGGATGTTGTTGAAGACTAGGAAGCCTCGCCTCTTTCGATACATACTATGTTTGTGCTAGCCTTCTCAAGGCAGAAATTGTATTCTATTGCTTCACTGAGATATTATTTCCTTCCGCTGACTCATGCGTATTCGAGCTTATGTATCAAGGCCCTTGGCTTGTAAATGAAGCTTGTATGACTTTAAATCTTGTTGTGATATCTTCCCGTGAGTCCCTAATCTTTTTCATACGCATTTGCATGTATGATTAAGCTGGGGGCGTCACAAGTTGGTATTAGAGCTGACTGCGTGTAGGAAGCCCCCTCTCCAACTCCGTGAGCGAAGTTGAGTCTAGTAATTAAAAAACTTCTACTAACATTGTTGTGTAGCTTATGGACCCACATCTAAATCAAGTGGTATTGGGATCTTTTACTCGTCTTCTATACTCTGAGTTCTTATCTCTCTTCTCTTTCAGGTTAAAGATTTTGCTAACCCTAGCATTAGGTTCTCATGATCACAACTACCCGGAGAACTAGATTATCTACTGTTATTCTTTTGAAAGTATGTTGCAAAAACTACCATTTGACATCTTTAACTTTCCTTGTTAAAGATGCATTCCATAAGACAACTCATACGCCTGACTATGGGTGTCGATGCGACTAAGTTCTCGGCCATTCTGGTCGACCCCTTGACCAGGCTGGGATATCGCTGGTACCCCTAGTAGATTGTTTACGAGTACTACTACAAGTTCAACAAGGAGTTGTACCAGGCTGTTGTTCGTATCTTCGACCGACCGGACATGTCCATCAGTGAGCTCCACACCTTCTATGGTGTTGGGATGACTGTTGATATGGCAGTCCATCATGCTGCCTATACTTCTATCACCCGCCTCCATGGAGAGTACCCTTGCTTGGAGGAGACTGGATCCAGATACACCCCGTATGCCCCCACTCGGGATGAGACTGGATCCAACATCGCTGCCTATGCCCCTTACATGCGGCAGCGTAATGATCGATCCTTCACCGTTGTCTGTTCCCCTTACATGAGTCTTGGCTACGAACCATAAGTTCTGGTTTGGTACACTGAGACACTGGATCGTGCTGCCAAACCCCGACTATTGAGTTGTACGCCACCTGTACTCATGTTTGTGATTCAATGACACCGTTCCTACCAATAGTCGGTGCGAGGATACATCCTGAGTAGATCCTCTACCCGCGCAAGACAAAGCTACCACCAGGTCTTGTGTGGCCTACTATTGGAGGTTGTACTCCTTCATGTGGACCTCTGCTCCCTTTTCGGGACTAGTACCTGCATCAGAGTCTTCATGGGATGTAGAATCCTGGCCTCGGCTTTGCTATTCAGGGCCACTGTCAGTTAGCTGACTTCAGTGGTTGTCCCCGATGTTGATGTAGCATTATCGCTATGTCCAGTTGTTGTATCCCTCCACCGCTGCCTAAGTGTTGCATAGTTCGTCTAGGTTATCCTCAAATTTCTAACTTGTAACCGCGGGTTTGTAATCGAACTTATGTATGGATCTATATGAAGTACTTGGCTCGTATGAAGTATCT